>NC_064923.1:720073697-720686911 GCF_023897955.1 Schistocerca gregaria | reverse complement strand
TGGGTTAAGGTCTGGTGATTGGGGAGGGGGGCTGCAATACTTACGGACAATTGAAGAGCAACCACATTTGTACAATATGCCCGGTATAATGGGATCATTATCCTGGTAAAAATGGAAGTTGTTCGCAATACCTAGATGTCGTGCACTCTGCTTCAAATGTCCTCGCAGTATATTCAAATACGCTTCCTTGTTCATCGTATCATCAAGGAGCACTAAATCACCCACACCATTCCCGGACATGCATCCCCACACCATGATGCTCCCACCTCCAAACTTTACTGTTGGTTTAAAGTTGCTGGGATTCAGCTCTTCATTGGTCTTTCGCCACACGTTTGACTTTCCGTCGCTTTGCCATAATGTAAATTTACATTCGTCGCAAAATATCACCAGATTCCACCAAGCCTGATCGTATTCGGCGTATTCCCTCGCAAACTGCGTACGTTTCTTCTTGTTCACTGCATTTATGAATGGCTTTTGCCGTCCCACTCGACCATGGTACTGCGATCGTCCTAGTACTCTCCGCACGGTTTCGGGATGAACTTTTATACCAAGGTCTCCCTCCACTTCACTTGCAATTTGTGTGGCAGATATTTTCGGATTCTGTTGTAGCTTCTGCACAATCACACGTTCATCTCTATGTGAAAATGTCCGTGGCCGTACTGTACTGCAACGGAATTCCAATCGGTCTTCTTTCTCGAACCGTTTGATAATGTCGTGAACTGTACTTTTCTTCATGCTCACTATTGCGGCAATTTCCGTGCAGGTTTTCCCCTTCGCGTGATGATAAACAAGTTGCCTTCGCTCGAACGTAGAACACTTCCCTCTGCGTCCCATCGTTGACCTGCACAGGCTCGCGATACGTGTTTACTAATCATCGCTATCGTCTCGCGGAAATGTCGGACACACTGCAGTCGCTTCACCCTTTGCGCGTCTCGGAATCAACTATTCTCTCACGTTGTCCGCCTTTGTCGGAATACTTTTGTTGCACCTTCTCAAGCGGTTTTCAGGAAATATTACGTAACAGACACCTATCCAACAACAATTCTTCGTATTTGAAATGTGTTTCACGTTGCGGCATCGCACCCAGAGTCCCAAATTCATTACAAAGTGCAATTTCTGTATTTGTTCATGTGGCAAACTGCAAAATTATGTGCCGTTACGTGCTGTCCGAATACTTTTGCGACTGAGTGTATGAGATCTGAACTTCACGTAACACAAATGTAAAAAAAGTTGAAAAACGGGTTGTCACGTGGTCGCCTTATTAGTAAGATCCCAGTCAGGCAGAGAAGCTAATTTACAGAGGACTGTCAGTAAGAGAGAGATCTGGTGCGGTGAGCCGACGATAACGTTGCATTAGGCGTGCAGAGAGGCCTGGCGAATCGTTCGTCTGCTACGGTAAGCGCTCACAGACTCCCGCCGAGAAAGCTGGCTGGTCAGCTAGCTGCTGCTGCAGCGGCCGTTGCAACAGCCCAAGGCCAGCCGGCGCACGAATCTGCTGTGCAGGCCGCGCCTATCCACAGTTTCAAACTGAATACGCTGCTACCGCTACCACGATCATGTAGTCCACAATCGCCGGAGAAAACTTCGAAAAACACGTGCAGGAGCTCTGCAGTGATTCTTAATAACCAGCCTTTCACATTACGTGTTACGTGTAAGGCCAGTATTACACTATTATATTTCTTTGACAAAAAAAGATCAAAAAATATTCAAATTTCTTTAACAGAGATCTTTGACGTGATGCTAAAAATGGGTTTTAAACTGTCGTTATATTTTTCGTCAAAGTTCAAGATGGCGGACAACAAAAAATTGTTACTACGTACTGCAGTTGCTTGTACCACAACTGATTTATGTGTGCGTCTGAAAGAGAAGCGGCGGAAAAAAAGAGACATACTTGGGTGAAGCCGTGGGTTTTACATCGAGACAATAAAAGCATTCAGCATTTATTTTTTTTTTTTTTTTTTTTTTTTACGAGAGCTGCAAATGGAGGACCTCAAGTCTTATATAAATTATTTACGAATGAATGAGAGTGTATTTCAGCATTTGCTCAGTGAAGTGGCTCCTCACATTACAAAACAAAACACTCATTTCAGAAATCCTGGCCGCGCGGGATTAGCCGAGCGGTCTCAGGCGCTGCAATCATGGGCTGTGCGGCTGGTCCCGGCGGAGGTTCGAGTCCTCCCTCGGGCATGGGTTTGTGTGTTTGTCCTTAGGATAATGTAGGTTGAGCAGTGTGTAACTTTAGGGACTGATGACCTTAGCAGTTAAGTCCCATAAGGTTTCACACACATTTGAACATTTTCAGAAATCCTACATGTGCACAAGAGAGGCTCACCATAACGTTGCGGTTTCTTGCTACGGGAGAGAGCTACTCTAGCTTGCATTACAGCACTCCAATACCACAGAGCACATTAATCAAAATAATTCAAGAAACGTGCGAAGCGATTTTATGAAGGAGGAGTATCTGAAGGTAAATAAATGTTTATAACACACTATGGGCAATAAGAACTACTTTTACTTTTGAATAATTTAAGTAATAGAATTAGTGCTTCAACAACAACAAACTTAGTAAAAAGTACGAAACAGATGAAGCACTTTTTAACTTGGCATCCAGGATTCAAAAACAGACAGAGTAGAATGGAGAGCAAAGATTTTTTTAATTTCAGAATGTTTTCTCCTCCTCAATTCCGGTTTGCTGAAAAGCGACGAATTGTTCATTAATTTCCTTACCCAAATTCGGAAACTTGCCCTTCATTTAGGACATGAATATATATTTGGACAGAAGAGTCCTCTGCGAAACTTGCTGGCAAGACCGGGAGGCGAAACTGGTATCTTTGCCTTTCGCGGGCAAGAGCTCTACCAACTGAGCTACCCAAGCACGACTAACGACATGTCCCTACAGCTTTTCATCCGCCAGTATCACATCTCCTACCTTCCAAACTTTCCCGCGAAAGGCGAAGGTCCCGGGTTTGAGTCCCTGTCCGGCACACAGTTTTAATCTGCCAAAAAGTTTCGAGTCAGCATACACTCCGTTGCAGAGTGAAAATCCATACTGAATCATCTGTGCTTAGGAGAACAGCAAATGCGTGCGAGACTTCTCATTCTCGTTTTAACTGGCTCACTGTAATACATACCTTTTCGTGCGTAACTTTAGGAGAGTACACACAAACTGTTACATTTGGCTAAATAGTGTCGGATCTAGTTCTGTTATAAAAAATATGACAAGACAGGATTACATACATCCAGAACAGAATTGTGCTATGGTAAATTTGTGGAAAGGATAGATTGTACTTATTGAAGTGTTTAGTACTTTATCCGTCTTCAGAAACTGTAAGCACATTTGTTGAAAATATCAGCCATCAGCTGCAGAAAAGAAATCGTATTTCTTTATCGGTTTCATGGACCTAGTGTCCTTCAAAAGCATAGAATTATCGCATTACCAGCTGCAAGTGGATGCGACATAGTGTTATTAGTCAGTCATACACGTAATTCTAATCTCTGAAGAAGGCAGTAGGTGTCTGAAACCGGTAGAGAAATAAAATTTGTTTTGTGCAGCTGGTCGCTGATATTTTCAACAAACTACTGAAGTGTGTTTCGCACCAAGCATAAATGATTGGATCTGAGGCTCGTTGTTATAAACATATTTTCTTTTTCCTTCTTCGTTCTCTTAGGTAGGGTATTTAAGATAATAACTATCTTTTTAATTTTTTAGTGGGAGTGTAAACGTATTTCTTAGCTTAAAATTGCTAGAATCTTGCAACATAGCTCACTGAGGCAGGGCTTCCCAACCTTTTCAGCTGGCGGACCCCTTCTTCAGTCGAAAATCCATGGCGGACCCCTAGTCAGTCAAGAGAACAGTAACTTCAAATTTCAGAGCGAAACCCATGGGAACTGAAAGATTCTTAATGCAGGTGCCATGTTCCCAATGACACCCCCCCCCCTCCAGTATCAATAGTCTTTGGTTTAGAGATGAATGAAAACGACTTGAAATGAACGATCCCATTTGAATTCCCACTGTATCCAGACACTTACTAATGGATTTACTCCCTTTGTTCAACACACTATAGCCTGATTAAAATTACTTGGTAATTGAAATTTCACACGATGGAGCTGTGTTCCCCCAAGAGCAATCAACGTCACGTCCAAACTGTTCGCTGTTGACAAGCTGCCGCTTATGGTCTGTTCACTTCCACTATTTGGCTACTGTTGTGTAAGGAGCATGCATATTTCGTAACAGTCGTGTGCGTGTGTGTGTTTTTGTGAAATCCGAAGAAAAATGTTCAAATGTATGTAAAGTTTTCCTTTGGTCGTCCTCCCTCCTCATTCATTTCAACTGGAAACTTCCCTTGTTGTGGAGGCGATGGAGAAACTGCACCCTTCTTCAATGATCCTGTCTCCAGCCACCGATCCATGTTAGAAGTAATAAACTGGTCAAAAATCGACTTATGAAACAGGTAGTGCACTGACAAGGCAAGTTTAACATTTAATTAAATGGTTCAAATGGCTCTGAGCACTATAGGACTTAACATCTGAGGTCATCAGTCCCCTATAACTTAGAACTACTTAAACCTAACTAACCTAAGGACATCACACACATACATGCCCGAGCCAGGATTCGAATCTGCGACCGTAGCGACCACGCGGTTCCAGACTGAAGCGCCTAGAACCGCTCGGTCACTCCAGCCGGTCAGACGAGGGAGTACTTCGACATCTCAGTTCATAGGGACACATGCCCTGTGAGGACGGAGCATAGTCCATTTGAAAATAGACATAATGGTTTGTTGAATTACATGAACGCGTGATTTATGTTCTTTCGGACACCACGCGGAATTTGCAGCTTCTATCCTCAGTCGCCTTCCTTCTTCTCCCTCTCCCTTCAATTTTCACAAGACACAATGGCGCTGTCGCACGATAGGTAAGAGATGATGACGTAGGGACTCCCTGACGTACCGTTGTGTCGTCAGAGTCCCTCAATCACCACCAGCGGTGACCTAGATTGTATTCAATAATTCCCCACACCATGACGCCAAGCAGTAGCACCGATGTGCCTCTCCAAAATACTGGAAGAATGGAATTTCTCTCCAGTCGCCGTCATGATCACCGGTGCTGGTTACCCAGGGACGTGCGGAACCGCGATTCTTCGCTGAGCACAGTACAACACCATTCCTCAGCAGTCCATGTTTCCGGGTCACGGTACCATTTGAAACACAGCTGTTTGTTAACGGCAGTCCACGCGTGAGCCGGTAATTTCGTAGACCGGTTTCTGCAAGTCTCCGAGCGATACTGCGGGATGACGCAGAATGTTGCAGGAAGTCCATCGCTTGTACTCTGATGGCAGGTGTAGATTTGAAGCGCTTACGGGGTGGAGTGCTTCCTGGTGGTGGTCACACCCGATCGACCGGAACCGTGACGAAGAATATGCCTGCACTCACGTTCCGGTGCAGGCCAACAAAGGCCTCTGTCACATCCAAAAGCCATATAAATGAAGTTATTACACCATGAGATCAGCCGGCCAAATGGAAACCCCCAATGAGATCAGTTTCAAGTTCTGTCAGGCACTGATAATGCTGTCTCAGTCGATACGTTCCATCTCTGCGTCCTCGAAGTGATCCATCAACAACTGACGTTGTTCACTCCTCTATCTATGCTACGAGATAAGGAACAACATTAATGTACTCTGGTGGTTGCTCTATATGTCACAGAGAATTGCCTCTATTAACCATTAACACACTCGCCTTTGGTGTACGTACACGATGCTACAGTGACAATCGGACATGTATCTTAATGCTTCACTTTTTTTCTTCAGGCAGTGTATATTTAAGAGAAAATGGATTTTATACGAAACATTAGTTTTTCCTATATACAGAAATCGAAAATAATGACACTGTCTCAAATTAATTAGTATGGCTGATGTCCGCTTCGACGAATATCTCAACCTGCCAAGTAGAAAGGCATTTTTGATGTGAGTAAATATTCGATGTTTCGAAAGATGCGTCGACATTATCTGATAAACAGAGGGGTTACCGGGATAGTCACGTTCTTCATGATCTTCTCCGTTATTTTAGGTGGAGACTTTTGTGGGCCTATTACTAAGAATCCAGATCGAAGTGTTCAGATTAAAAAGTGTATAAGACAGGGATGTAGGTTTTCGCCTCTACTTTCCAATATAGCATACACATAGGAGAAGCAGTGACCGAAATAAAAGAAATGTTCAAGAGTGCGATTAAAATTCAACGTGATAGGATAACCATGACAAGATTCGGTTGTGACATTGTTATCCTCAGTGAAAATGAAGAAGAATTACAGGATCTGTTGAATGGACAATCTAATGAGTGCAGAATTTGTATTGAGAGTAAATCGAAGGATGACGAAAGCAATGAGAAGTAGCAGAAACGAGAACAGCGAGAAACTTAATACAAATTAGTGATCACGAAGCAGATGAAGATTAGGAACTATTCTACCCAGGCAGCAGAATAACCCGTGACGGACTGAAGAAGGATGGCATAAAAAGGAGACCAGCACTGGCAAAAAGGGCAAAAAGGGCATTTCTGCACAAAATAAGTAACTGATCCAGTCTGTAATGAATTACGCCATTGTAAGCTTCCCAAAAACGTTGA
This sequence comes from Schistocerca gregaria, assembly GCF_023897955.1. NCBI lineage: Eukaryota > Metazoa > Arthropoda > Insecta > Orthoptera > Acrididae > Schistocerca > Schistocerca gregaria. The sequence continues at coordinate 720,680,297 of NC_064923.1, read as the reverse complement.
TTATAATGAACGAAATTAAGATAAGTCTGCTAGTATCATACATGGGCCATAATTTGCGAAAGATACTTCTGAGAATGTGCGTTTGGAGCACAGCATTGTATAGTTGTGAAATATGGACTGTGGCGAAACCGGAAGAGACTCGTAGCATTTGAGATGTGGTGCAACAGAACAGTGTTGAAAATTAGGTGGACCGATAAGGTAAGAAAAGTAGGAGGCAGGAAAACACGACGTCTGCTAAGACGTCGGTGATCATGGTGTTAGAGGGTGCTGTAGAAAGAGACGGTGATTGGAATACAGCCACCAGATAACTGCACTCCGTCTTCAGGCCACAAGTGGGCCATCAGGACCATCCGACCGCCGTGTCACCCTTAGTTGGCGGATAGGAGGGGCGTGTGGTCAGCACACCGCTCTCCCGGTCGTTATGATGGTTTCTTTGACCGGAGCCGCTACTATTCGGTCGAGTAGCTCCACAGCTGGCATCACGAGGCTGAGTGCACCCCGAAAATGTGGCAACAGCGCATGGAGGCTGATGGTTACCCATACAAGTGCCGGCCACGTCCGACTGCGCTTAACTTCGGTGATCTCACGGGAACCGGTGTATCCACTGCGGCAAGGGCGTTGCCCCCACATGATAACTGAAAACGTATAATAGCATTTCCATAGCTACATTTTATTATTTTTGTTTATTTATTTATTTTTCCCTCGCGAGTAATTTCGGAGAGGCAATGGGATTTTCAAGCGCTTTTTCATGTAATCTGCTAAGCTCTGAAGCTGGAACGATGGTCCGTCAGTGCCTTTGACTAAAACTTCATGGCAGTAACGGCTATTACGCATGCGCTAAGCTGAAGAAACTAAGAGGGAGGGTGGAACTAGTGCAATGTTGCGCTGCAGCTCCAGGCGCCAGGAAACCAGTTCGTTAGCACGCAATTACTCTGACGAGTTTCTGCGAACCGGGACGGTGTCGAAAGGAAGTAGCCCATTGCTGGTGACACCACACAGGGTGAAACGACGTGCGTGCGACAAAATGACAAGGCAAGGCGCGCTGCGGGCAGGCTGGTCAGCGGCTCTGCGTGGCCTTGGCCGTGTCAATGGCTCGGCCGCTGGCCGCACCTGTCGCTGCAGCTGTCGCCGCAGACGCCGGCACCGGAAACTGTCCAGCCTCTCCCACTGGGCTCTCTCTCTCTCTCACGGGCCTCTTTTTCACATCTAATAACTTTTTACCCCTCACAGACATCTGCACTCTCCTCTCACCTACACGAGTAGTGGCAAAGAGATCGCGAAACAGAGACAGACGCTAATTACAACTGTGGAGCAGCCAGAAGTCGCATGTAACTCTTTCTTCATACCGCGTCCGGCCATCCGGATTTTCAGTGATTTCCCTAAATCGCTCCAGGCAAATGCCGGGATGGTTCCTTTGAACAAAGGGCACGGCGGACTTCCTGCCCTAATCCGATGAGACCGATGACCTCGCTGTCTGGTCTCTTCCCTCAAACAAACCAAAATCTTTCTTCATTGTTGCATGTTGCACTCGTCCAACGCTAGAGTCTTCAGAACCGTGAAGACACAATTTCTTACACCAGCATATTGTTGTTGTAGTCTTCAGTCCTGAGACTGGCTTGATGCAGCTCTCCATGCTGCTCTATCCTGTGCAAACTTCTTTATCTCCCAGTACCTACTGCAACCTACATCATTCTGAATCTGCTTAGTGTATTCATCTCATGGTCTCCCTCTACAGGCCGGCCGGAGTGACCGAGCGGTTCTAGGCACTACAGTCTCGAACCGCTACGGTCGCAGGCTCGAATCCAGACTCGAGCATGGAGGTGTGTTATGTCCGTAGGTTAGTTAGGTTTAAGTAGTTCTAAGTTCTAGGGGACTGATGACCTCAGAAGTTAAGTCCCATAGTGCTCAGAGCCATTTCTCCCTATACGATTTTTACCCTCCACCCTGCCCTCCAATACTAAATTGGTGATCCTTTGATGCCTCAGAACATGTCCTACCAACCGATCCCTTCTTCTAGTTAAGTTGTGCCACAAATTTCTCTTCTCACCAATTCTATATTCTGTACCAAAAAACGGTTCAAATGGCTGTGAGCACTATGGGACTTAACATCTATGGTCATCAGTCCCCTAGAACTTAGAACTAGTTAAACCTAACTAACCTAAGGACATCCATGCCCGAGGCAGGATTCGACCCTGCGACCGTAGCGGTTCCAGACTGCAGTGCCTAGAACCGCTCGGCCACTCCGGCCGGCGTTGATGTTCATCTTATATGATCTTCAACACTCATTCTGTTTTCTTGCTAACTGAGCAGTGTGTCCAACAGGCTAGGAGCCAGATAAATGCGTTGTGTTTCGTTCTTGGATAAAAGCACTCGCCCGAGAACAGCTCGTATTACGCGATGACGTATCATATATCTGCAGCGAGTAGACAGTGGTTAAGGGCTTACCCCATTTCATACCGTTTACTGTTCGTAGGGGAACCTTTGGTGGATAACCCTGTGCCTCAAAAATCGTGCTTTTGAATGCATCAGTCGTTTATCGATATTTGCCTATATCTTCTTCCACTTCTCGGAGCTATAGTTTCAACTTTGCTCATATAATGTAGGCATATTGCATTCAATGTCTTTTTAGTTGTTGAACTTCCTACAACTGATTTTTCTATATATTTGCCCTATTGTATGAAGACTTTAGTCTACGGAGGCAGACGAGCCTTAAAACATTTCGGGAAATGACGGGAAACCTATATCTGGATAGTCGGAAGAAGATTTGAACCTTAGTCCTTCATAATAAGAATTCAGTGTGTTACCACTGGGCAGGCACGTTCGGTTTTTACGAATGGGACACGCATTACGAAGTTGACTCCGTCATTCATTGTGCATTGGCTTGTGGAATACGTAAGAAGTTACAGACGTAGTGGTATTAGCGACGGAAACAGTTATTTTCGAAACGTCGTATAGAGCAATGCTGAATCGTAAGACGTTAGTTAAGTTTCATTTTGGAAGTGCGGCAGCTAGGACTCCTCCCCGAGGTTTTCTTGCAGAAGCAGATCCGGCAGGGTCACCTGACCTTGCGTGTCGGCGCGACCACAGGAAATCGACCCTGGGCCCTGGCGGAAGATGGCCGCATTCGACCGCGACCACACCAGTCTCCCTGGCCACCTGTCCTGAGTTCTTTACGTTCACACTTCATACGAGGGCACATTACGTCCTTATCAGGATGTCAGCGACACGACTAATCACCGGCACTGCCGTATCTACACTGCTGCCCATTACAATTAGTACACCGCGAAGATGACGTGCTACAGACGCGAAATTTAACCGACAGGAAGAAGATGCTGTGATACGCAAATGATTAGCTTTTCAGACAATTCAGACAAGGTTGGCACCGGTGGCGACACCTACAACGTGCCGTCATGAGGAAAGTTTCCAACCGATATCTCATACACAAACAGCAGTTGACCGGCGTTGCCTGGTGAAACGGTATTGTGATGCCTCGTGTAAGGAGGAGAAGTGCGTACCATCACGTTTCCGGTTTATCGTATCGCGACATTGCTGTTCGCGGTGGTCGAGGTCCAATTACTGTTAGCAGCATATGGAATCGGTGGGTTCAGGAGGGTAATACGGAACGCCGTACTGGATCCCAACGGCCTTGTATCACTAGCAGTCGAGATGACAGGCATCTTATCCGCATGGCTGTAACGGATCGTGCAGCCACGTCTCGATCCCTGAGTCAAATGATGGGGACGTTTGCAAGAAAAGCAACCATCTGCACGAACAGTTGGACGACGTTTGCAGCAGCATGGACTATCAGCTCGGAGACCATAGCTGTGGTTACCCTTGACGCTGCATCACAGACAGGAGCGCCTGCGATGGTGTACTCAACGACCTGGCTGCACGAATGGGAAAACGTCATTTTTTTCGGATGAATCCCGGATCTGTTTACAGCATCATGATGGTCGCATCCGTGTTTGGCGACATCACCGTGAACGCACATTGGAATCGTGTGTTCGTCATCGCCATACTGGCGTATCACCCGGCGTGATGGTATGGGATGTCATTGGTTACACGTCTCGGTCGCCTCTTGTTCGCATTGACGGCACTTTGAACAGCGGACGTTACATTTCAGATGTGTTACGAACCGTAGCTCTACCCTTCATTCGATCCCTACGAAACCGTACATTTCAGCAGGATAACGCACGACCGCATGTTGCAGGTCCTATAAGGGCCTTTCTGGATACAGAAAATGTTCGACTGCTGCCCTGGACAGCACATTCTCCAGATCGCTCACCAACTGGTCAATGGTGGCCGAGCAACTGGCTCGTCACAATACGCCAGTGACGACTCATGATGAACCGTGGTATCGTGTTGAAGCTAGATGGGCAGCTGTACCTGTATCCGCCTTCCAAGGTCTGTTTGACTCAATGCCCAGGCGTATCAAGGCCGTTATTACGGCCAGAGGTGGTTGTTCTGGGTACTGATTTCTCAGGATCTATGCACCCAAATTGTGTGAAAATGTAATCACATGTCAGTTCTAGTATAATATATTTGTCCAATCAATACCCATTTATCATCTGCATTTCTTCTTGGTGTAGCAATTTTAATGGCCAGTAGTGTACATTTAGTTGAAATCAGCATTACAGTTTTTATTTTACCATCTTGACCGGTAATTAAGTGCGAGATAATTATTGCTACATAAACATACAGAACAAAAAGTAACCACATTAGGCAGCACCTGTAGCCGCGATAACGGTCTAAATCCGGCGAGGAAGAATGTCCACAAGTTACTTCAAATGCAGCATATCCAGACGAACCCTCTCATTGGTGAGACGTTCCAAATCATGGAGATGTTAATTGATACGTTCCACCCGATATTACAAATGGGTATTTCTGTTACTTACCCTTGCGGAGTTTTAATGACGCTATGTGACGAAAGCTCAACGGTTTGTCACCTGAAGGTGTGACTATAACGTCACGAGGCTAGTCGACATCAGTAAATCATTCTGGCGCAGCTGTTGCGTTTTCCATCTATTGAAATGTGCTACGAAGGCCTACTGGCAAAGTTTCAGTAATCAGTGTAGCGTTAGGAATGATATGTAACATATGAAAAGTTCCGTAAGCGCACTGAGGCATTCTTCCCGAGCGCTCCATACACGAATCTAACCGGACGAAATCCAAATACGTGGTAGTGTAGAAAATACCCTCTGCGATGTACTTCACGAGTGGAACACGATATACATGTAGAGCAGGTTTTCCCTCCTCACGGTTGCAACGGAATTATGAGTTTATCTGATGACTAGGACGTTATGGCTTCATTTCTTCTGAATTGTTTCGTGATAATGATTTCATTCGATGTTCAAAACTATGCGTAAATTTCTAACGACACCCTTGTGTCCATGTTGTGGAAGTTGTAGAAGAAAACAGTCGGGCATTCTCGATCATTGACATTTTGACTACCGTTTACATGTCTTTAACACGTCGCGTGTGGTCCATAATTTTCTTTAGCGAGCCGTTTTGGAGTGTGTCGTTTCGTATCTGACCCCAGAGCTGTCTCGAGCTACCACAAGTTGGCTTGCTGCTGCGAGACAGAGCGTGGGGTCACGGAAGTAGCTCCATTGAGAAGAAGCCGTTTTAGAACCGATCAAAAGTTTTGTTTATCATACATCACTGTCTGCACGGAAAAAGAGAACGCTATGGAAGGAATAAAAATAACGTCTTAAAGGGCGAAGAACGCCTGATGTAAATTCTTGAGATACGTTGTCCCATACAATATTCACAAAGAGTGTCCTTTCAATTCGATTGCAATCAGTTAAATGACTAACGTTTTGGCCGTCGTCTGTACACAGGTTGCAGCAGAAATACGAGAACAAACACTGGATGTTAGTTCCTCCAATTAAACAAAGGAAAAAAGTCACGTGAAGTGTGGCTGGAAAAGTTTCGCTTTTTAGCTGTGATTAAAAGTACATCTTAGGAAACCACATTGCCCGCATCTCGTGGTCGTGCGGTAGCGTTCTCGCTTCCCACGCCCGGGTTCCAGGGTTCGATTCCCGGCGGTGTCAGGGATTTTCCCTGCTTCGTGATGGCTGGGTGTTGTGTGATGTCCTTAGGTTAGTTAGGTTTAAGCAGTTCTAAGTTCTAGGGGACTGATGACCATAGATGTTAAGTCCCATAGTGCTCAGAGCCATTTGAACCATTTTTTTGAAACCACATTATTTGTTTTTAACTATCCGCTCGTAGTGCTTGTTCACGTCATCGATTTTCAAACAGTTCTACTCTTGGTCTCTTCAGTTAAGTATCTTCGAATCTCGAATTAACGAAATCTTTCAAAGATATACAAACCATATCGGAAACATTCGGGATTAGCATGACACAGTATAGGTCGTACCCACATTTGGAATTCATTTGCATAAACTAGTTCTCTTAGATCTTTCTACAGATAAAGGACAAATGTGTACATCGGGAAAGTCGTGGAACCATTCCTTCTCCATTTATAAGTCTGCCATAGCAGACACCTGAAGTGGGTCTACAAGAGTAGACCAAATGCGCTGAAATCCCATCATGTACAATTTTTCTGCCTGATTTTTTAGAGCGCCTTGAATTTCACTGATTAATGGAAAAACACCTCACCTGTAGTATTACACATTTATTATGTAATAAGCGGTTTCGTAGACTCCCTCGTCTGAACGGCCGGAGTGACCAATGTGTGTGATGTACTTAGGTTAGTTAGGTTTAAGTAGTTCTAAGTTCTAGGAGACTGATGACCTCAGATGTTAAGTCCCATAGTGCTCAGAGCCATTAGAACCATGTCCCAACATTTCTCCGATGCCTGTGTACAGAGAACAAGAGCAGTCCTAAGCACTTCGATGGCGCGCTCCTGAAGATACTAGTTGTCTCTCCAGAACACTCTCCGACGAGGACAAGGTACTGGGTTCTGTTCCTTACGAAGTCTTCGAGCCAATAATATATCTGGTTACCTACTCGGTATGCTCGCATCTTCGTCAGCAGTCGACAGAGGGACACCGTGTCAAACGCTTTTCGGAAATCTAGTAATTACCTAACTATCAGCTTAATAAGTCAAGACTGAAGAATACTAACTCGAATTCTTTATAGTCGAATGGAAAAACTCGTATAAGCCGACCTCGGGGAAGATCAATTTGTATTCTGTAGAAATATTGGAACACGTGAGGCAATACTGACTCTACGACTTATCTTAGAAGATAGGTTAAGGAAAGGCAAACCTACGTCTCTAGCATTTGTAGACTTAGAGAAAGCTTTTGACAATGTTGACTGGAACACTCTCTTTCAAATTCTGAAGGTGGCAGGGGTAAAAAACAGGGACCGAAAGGCTATTTACCATTTGTACAGAAACGAGAAGGCAGTTATAAGAGTCGAGGGACATGAAAGGGAAGCAGTGGTTGGGAAGAGAGTGAGACAGGGTTGTAGCCTCTCCCCAATATTATTCAATCTGTATATTGAGCAAGCAGAAAAGGAAACAAAAGAAAAATTCGGAGTAGGTATTAAAATCCATGGAGAAGAAATAAAAACTTTGAGGTTCGACGACGACATTGTAATTCTGTCAGAACAGCAAAGGACGTGGAGCAGCAGCTGAACGAAATGGACAGTGTCTTGAAAGGAGGTTATAGATGAACATCAACAAAAGCAAAACGATAATGGAATGTAGTCGAATTAAATCGGGTGATGCTGCGGGAATTAGATTAGGAAATGAGACGCTTAAAGTAGTAAATGAGCTTTTGCTATTTGGGGAGCAAAATAACTGATGATGGTCGAAGTAGAGAGTATATAAAATGGAGACTGCCAATGGCAAGGAAAGCGTTTCTGAAGAAGAGATATTTGTTAACATCGAGTATAGATTTAATTGTCAAGAAGTCATTTCTGAAAGTATTTGTATGGAGTGTAGCCATGTATGGAAGTGAAACATGGATGATAGAGAATAGAAGCTTTCGAAATGTGGTGCTACAGAAGAATGGTGAAGATTAGATGGGTAGTTCACATAACTAATGAGGAGGTATTTAATAGAATTGGGGAGAAGAGGAGTTTGTGGCACAGCTTGACTAGAAGAAGGGATAGGTTGGTAGGAAATGTTGTGAGGCATCAACGGATCACCAATTTAGTATTGGAGGGCAGCGTGGAGGGTAAAATCGTAGAGGGAGACCAAGAGATGAATACACTAAGCAGATTCAGAAGACTGAAGACCACAACAACAACAGTAATATGGAATCGGCCTGTTGCCCTTCATCCGTTGTTTTGCTAGGTAACATGCGAGAAAGGCTAAAGTTCGCGCGAGCGATTTTTCCTAAATCTATGTTGATTTTTGTACAGAAAATTTTCTCTCGTGCGGCAATTTATTATATTCGAACTTCTAAACACTTCTGCAGCGACCCTGGTAGGCTTGTGAGCAGGCACTGCCTTTCCCTCGTAGCGCCTGGCGAGCGCGCGTGTTTACGGCAGCGCGGCGTATCGTCTCCTGTGGGCATCGTCGGCCGAGCCGAGCTGAACTCCCATAAAAAGAGGAGGGGGGGGGGGGCGGCTCTAGCCTAATTTCCATCGGCTGCGGCGGCGCCGGCCGCGTGGTGGGGGCGTCAGAGGGGGGGGGGGGGGGATAAAGGGGAGGCGGAACCGGTCCCTGCGCGGCCTGTTGCCAGCTCTCCTCCGCGCCTGATGCCTTCGGCCCAGCAAGCGTGCCATGGGATTATCTCTGATCCTTCGTTAGACAAGTGCACACTTGTGGCACTAGCTAGTACTGACTATGTGCGAAGCATACTTCGAATATATTGAACGCACTAATGCTGTTGCTCGCGTTTGGAGAAAATAGCAGTAGACACTGCACAATTACGTAGACCTATAATGCACTTCTCTATAATGAAATATTGCCTGAAAAAAGGTTCATAACCATCCAGTCATATCTGGATAAGATTTCAAACACTGACAATTTACTTCAAATGTTCAGAAACCTACAAGTCTACACTTCGCAAAGGGCGAAAGCGTGATATCCTATGACCACGATGTGAAATCGAATGATCACATATGGTCGATCGTAGGTAAAGCATTTGGCAGTTTCCTCGGTACGAAACTGGGAAAATGCATTCAGTCTACACAGAAGATTGCTTACAAAATGCCCTAGTGTCCTCAACCTACAATCCAGTTCGTAGTACTACACGGAAAGTCATCGAGTAAAACAGAAGTAATATCCGGCGTTACCCGAGGAAGTGTTATAGGCCCTCTATTGTTTTTCTCTGCCTCGTGATGACTGAGTGTTGTGTGATGTCCTTAGGTTAGTTAGGCTTAAGTAGTTCTAAGTTCAAGGGGACTGATGACCACAGATGTTAAGTCCCATAGTGCTCAGAGCCATTTGAACCATTTTTGAACCTCTATTGTTCAAATGGCTCTGAGCACTATGCGACTTAAAAGCTGAGGTCATCAGTCCCCTAGAACTTAGAACTACTTAAACCTAACTAACCTAAGGACATCACACACATCCATACCCTAGGCAGGATTCGAACCTGCGACCGTAGCGGTCGCACGGTTCCAGACTGAAGCGCCCAGAACCGCTCGGCTACTCTGGCCGGCCTCTATTGTTCCTGATCTATATTAACGACGTAGGAGACAATCTGAGTAGCCGTCTTAGATTGTTTCCAGATGATGCTGTTGTTTCCCGTTAGTAAAACCACCAGATGATCAAAACGACTTGCAAAATGATTTAGATAAGATATCTGTATGGTGCGAAAAGTGGCAATCGATACTGAATAAAGAAAAGTGCAAAGTTATTCACATGATTACTAAAAGAAATCAGCTAAATTTCGATTACGCGATAAGTCACACAAATCTGAGGGCTGTAAATTCAACTAAATACTTAGGGATTACAATTACAAATAACCTAAATTGGAACGATCACATAGATAATATTGTGGGTAGAGCAAACCAAAGACTTCGATTCATTGGCAGAACACTTAGAAGGTCTACCAAAGAGACTGCTTACGCTACGCTTGTCCGCTCTATTCTGGAGTACTGCTGTGCGGTGTGCAATCCGCATCAGGTGGAACTGACGGATGACATCGAAAAAGTACAAAGAAGGGCAGCTAGTTTGTATTATCGCGAAATAGGGGAGATAGTGTCACAGACATGGTCCTTAATTGGAGTGGCAATCATGAAAACAAAGACGTTTTTCGTTACGACGGGATCTTCTTATGAAATTTCAATCACCAGTTTTTTCCTGTTGGCACCCACCTACGTAGGGAGAAATGATCATCACGATAAAATAAGAGAAATCAGGGCTCGCACAGAAAAATTTAAGTTCTCGTTTTTCCCGCGTGCCGTGTGACAGTGGAACGGTTGAGAGACAGCATGAAGGTGGTTCATTCAACCCCCTGCCAGGCACTTTATTGTGAATAGCAGAGTGATCACGTAGATGTAGAAAGAAAGGTATAATTTTCAACAGAGTGTAACTTATACACTGTCCAGTCACATTGTGACCACCTTTCAAAAGGCTGAATAACCACCTTTTGTAACGAGGAACAGTGCGAGATGTTCAGGAAGAGACTGTGAGGTTCTGGAATGTACTGACAGAGGACCTGGAGCTATTCCGATTCCAGTACCGCGACCAGCTACGTTACCTTTCTCGGTTGAGGATGTGAAAAGCCCGATCAAGGTGGTCCCCCAGATTTTCGACTCGGTTTATATCCGGGGAGTTTGGTGGCCAGGTAGGTATGGTAAGCTTATCCTGGTGCTCTTCGAACCACGCAACTATACTGCGAGCTGTGTGACACGTTGCATTGCCATTTTGGCAGATGCCATCGCACCGAGGAAAAACAAACCCCGTGTGGGGCTAGGCAAGGTCCCCGAGGGTAGATGCATATATTGATATATTGTGCCTTCCAGGATGATGAGATCACCAAGGGAGTGCCACGAAAACATTCCCCAGACCACAAAACACGAAGGGTGCTTTCAGACGATTCACACTGGACACGCGGACAGCCATCTGTCTGAAGGTATATAAAACATGATTCGACTCAAAAGACCACCTCTCGCCGCTCCGTGGACGCTCAGTTGCGGTGATGATGATGATGATGTCCCATATTCCTGGGAATTCATGAACGAGGCGCCTGCTATGGAGAGCCATAGGCAGCAAGTTTACTGAACGGACATTGGGCAAACTAGTGATGGGGAGCTCGTGAATGAGTCGTTCAAATGAACGCTTCACTCCAGTGAAGTGTGAACTAACCTCTCAATTTCAATGAACTGGCACTTCAAACTCTTCACAGAAATCACACACCACACTTTTTTCTAGTTCACTCACTCTCATCCCCTCTCCCACTACATCGGCGCTACGTCACTTATCCTCCCTTCACTTCAGTCCTTACTCTACTCCCTGTCGACGAATCGCGCGGTGTTTCTGGGGAAAGTTAGGTGTACGAGGGGTTGGAGGGGCGAGGGGAAGGCAGCGTCAGCTGCTTCCTGCATTGCTGACATCATTACCCGTGACTATTTGTGTAGTTAAGCTTCGCGTCTACGGGCAGCCTACCGTTGGCAGCGCTTGCAGACAAATGAATATTAAAGATACAAACGAAGAGGCTGGCTGTGTGAGCACGCACAGCTAACATAAAATTGGTTCAAAATGGCTCTGAGTACTATGGGACTCAACTGCTGTGGTCATTAGTCCCCTAGAACTTAGAACTACTTAAACCTAACTAACCTAAGGACATCACACACATCCATGCCCGAGGCAGGATTCGAACCTGCGACCGTAGCAGTCGCACGGTTCCGGACTGCGCGCCTAGAACCGCGAGACCACCGCAGCCGGCTAACATAAAAATTAAAGGTTTGTTGATAACACTGATAGAGGGATTTTACCTGAAATCGTACTAATGACTACAGGTGACATTTTACGTTTTGAATCTGGAGGGTTATTTTTCTCAACAAAAATAAAATCTACAGGAAAACTTCTGAATAATTACTTAACGTAGGTATATAGACTTTGTCTCAGTGGTAAACATACCCATTCTATTTTGGATTAAATTTCAAAAGGAACATAAAATTGGACTGCATTTCGTTGGTAGCCCTAGTTTTCAGTCCATGAATACAACAAATAATGTTTCATGTGGCAGATAAAGACTTTTTTGGACGCTTCATGAGAATATGTCGATTAAGATTAAACATAATACCTTCTTTATACGTGACAGGCTTCTCTGTTTATCTTTCCTTCGACCATGCTCTATTTAAGTTAACTGAGACGCTGTATGAGCGTAAAACGTTGCGTGCACGTTACTGCATAGTTCGGCCATCTGTTGGTAAAATTATGAAGTATTACGGAGCTTTATTGCACGAGTGAGGCGAAGCGATCGTAGCCGCGGCTGAGCGGCGAACTGGGCAACTTCGCAGGCTTCCGTACTTCATTAATGAACTACTACATTTGAACTCTTCACGATAAAGAGTGAAATGAATGAAGTAGTTCACGGGAATGAACGAGTTCGACCCATCTCTAGGGCAGACACTGTTGGTAGGCGCTTGGTTCAGCTGCGCGGTCGGCTGCTCAACAGCTGCACGTCTATTCGCCCTACACATCTCTGCAGCTGTTGTTTACTCCCCACCACAGGTGCCTCGGCGCCGGTGTTGGATAGCGCCATTTTGCCATGCACTGTGTACTTGAACCGCAGTGGTACTGAACACTTTACAGACTTAGACGTTTCGGAAATGCTTCCACCCTTGGCCCTAAAGATAATGATCGTGCCCTTTTGGATGTCAGGTAAATCGCCCCGTTTCCGCATAATGTCAAAGAATGCACTATTTCTTGGATCACGCCGACAATCTTTATTACCCTCCACAGCCAGTCCTGCCGTCTGTGAATGGTTATTGCACGCTGACGTCGAACAAATGCGATAGTCAATTAATATGAGAGGGCGGTGTAATGAGTACTCATTGAAGCAATGGTGGTGGTGGTTAGTGTTTAACGTCCCGTCGACAACGAGGTCATTAGAGACGGAGCGCAAGCTCGGGTTATGGAAGGATGGGAAGGAATTCGGCCGTGCCCTTTCAATGGAAACATCCCGCCATTTGCCTGAAACGATTTAGGGAAATCACGGAAAACCTAAATCAGGATGGCTGGAGACGGGATTGAACCGTCGTCCTCCCGAATGCGAATCCAGTGTGCTAACCACTGCGCCACCTCGTTCGGTTTGAAGCAATGGTTTCACCTGTTACAAAATAACATTTCCAGAAGGAAAATTTCACTCTGCAGCGGAGTGTGCGCTGATATGAAGCTTCCTGGCAGATTAAGACTGTGTGCCGGACCGAGACTCGAACTCGGGACCTTTGCCTTCCACGGATAAGTGCTCTACCAACTTTTTTTTTATGTATATCTCATTTTGTTCGTTTTTGTTCGTTGAATCTGATCGGGGCGGACGTCGTAAGACACCCTTTTAAGTTCGTTGTTGATCTATTAACTCAGTTTTTTTTTATTACAGAGGGCAGCTAACCCTCTGACCGAACACGCTGAGCTACCGTGCCGGCTACCAACTGAGCTACCCATACATGACTCACGCCCCATCCTCACAGCTTTAATTCAGCCAGTACCTAGACTCCTACCTTCCAAATTTCGCAGAAGCTTTCCTGCGAACATTGCAGAACTAGCACGCCTGGAAGAAAGGATATTGCCGAGACATGGCTTAGCCACAGCCTGGGGGGATGTTTCCAGAATGAATTTTTCACTCTGCAGCGGAGTGTGCGCTGATATGAAACTTCCTGGCTGATTAAAGATTCTGCAAGGTTCGCAGGAGAGCTTCTGCGAACTTTGGAAGGTAGGAGATGAGGTACTGGCGAAATTAAAGCAGTGAGGAACGTGCTTGAGAGATGCATGGGTAGCTCAGTTGGTAGAGCACTTGCCCGCGAAATGCACAGGTCTCGAGTTCGAGTCTCGGTCCGGCACACAGTGTTAATCTGCCAGGAAGTTTAAAATAATATTTGCTGGCATTAGTCACGATTTCGCTATATTTATTTTATGTACGATGCGTTTCAGGAAATGCCGCTGAGTATCCATCTTAAGTGTTTTTATTTATTCATTTATTTATTTATTTTTATCAGCACATTTTCAGACGCGATGTTTTGCGATATCTGATCTCGTGCCTTTACTGTAATGTAAACACGCGCAATTTTGTATGTATGATGGAACTTTCTCTATAGCCAACGGCGAATTTGCAAATAACGTCTTCTTAAGGATTATTCGTTGTCCTCTGCTTAGCGTTATTTCCTAATTCGACATCGACTATTCAAATACTACAGATTTAAACTAACATTGTAGTGGGAAATAAGTCATTTGAATCTACTGAGACTGTGGCTTCCAGCCAGAATAACTGCCGGCCGCGGTGGTCTCGCGGTTCTAGGCGCGCAGTCCGGAACCGTGCGACTGCTACGGTCGCAGGTTCGAATCCTGCCTCGGGCATGGATGTGTGTGATGTCCTTAGGTTAGTTAGGTTTAAGTAGTTCTACGTTCTAGGGGACTAATGACCACAGCAGTTGAGTCCCATAGTGCTCATAGCCATTTGAACCAGAATAACTTCACTGTAGAGTATTGCTCAAGTGTGAGTGATCCTTACTAAATAACACTAACAGGAGACAGGCAACGCGAATAGTGACACACTTGTTTTCATTCGCGGGAGGCCGTTGGGGAGATGTTGAAATATCTGCACTGGGAGAGGAGCATACTACATATCAACAATTCTGCGAAAGCCTACTTCTATGTTTCAAAAACCGGTATCAAGCGAGAAATCTAGGAATATACTACATCTCCCACAAAGAGAATGCGCAGATTTGAGTAAACCAGTTACAGCGCGCTCCGTACGCGAACGAACAGGGTCAAATTCTTATTTGTGTAACAGTGGAAAACATCCTCCGTCATGCACTTCACACGCAGGTGACGACCTGACATTACGGGACATGAGCGGTTACTGTTTTATCACGATTTTAATCCCATGTGACATGTCACTTATTGGTACACATGCTTTCACTGTTAACTTCATGACTACAAATCAGTCTGAAGATGATCAAAACCGTGGAAACCGGTAACAGAATATTAAGAAATGTTTGCGACCACTGACTGTTGTGGTACTTACAAAAAAAAATTCATGCGGATAATCTTTACTTGCTCTCCCGATATTTCGGCTAACAGCCGACCAGCCATAGTCAAAGCGATTATGATATTCTGAGACCCATGGATCAAGGCAGTGCATTATTTCTTCACTTCCGAAAAGCATTTCACTTGTTAGCTCGCCAACAATTGAATATTTCGTCCATAAGGGACGGCATTATGAGGGCTGCGACTGTTGATCGATACAAATAAAACAGTTTCTGCGTCAGTCACTAATTTATTTCGCCACTGCCCTACCTTCAGAGCGAGAATTGTAAATAAACAATTCTCCACCTGAAGATGATGGTGTGAACCATCAAAACGCGTAGTGGCAAAATAAATAAGTGACTGATGCTGAAACTGTTTTATTTGTATACACCTACACTTATTGTTGAAAGAACAATCGTTTGTGTTATCAAGTGAAGTTTGTGACGTGGTTGAGGACTTCTAGGTAGCGAGGACACCGTGTGTTATCTTGGGTGGAAGGTCATCGGCAGATGTAGAGGTAACTTCAGGCATAAACCAGGAAAGTGTGTTGGGACCCTTGCTATTACATTAATGACTTTGCGGGCAATATTAATAGTAACCTGAGACTTTTCGCAGACGACGCAGTTATCTACAGTGAAGTACAAAAATGGTTCAAATGGCTCTGAGCACTATGGGACTTAACTTCTGAGGTCATGAGTTCCCTAGAACTTAGAGCTACTTGAACCTAACTAACCTAAGGACATCACACACATCCATGCCCGAGGCAGGATTCGAACCTGCGACCATAGCGGTCGCGTGGTTCCAGGCTGTAGCACCTAGAGCCGCTCGGCCACACTGATCGGCACAGTGAAGTACAGTCTGTGAAAAGCTGCACAGATACTTAGTCGGACAGTGATAAGATTTCAAAGTGGCGCAAAAATTGGCAGTTTGCTTGCGTGTTTAGAAGTGTAAAATTGTGCACTTCACATAACGAGAAATATAGTATACTATGAGACAATATTAACGAGACACAATTGGAATCCGTTAACTTTCAAAATTCCATGGGTGTAACAATTGGTAGAGATATGAAATAGAACGATCACATTGGCTCCATCTTAGGTAAAGCAGGTTGCATACTTCGTTTTTTGATAGAACAGTATGGTAATGAAGTGAGTCTACAAAGGAGATTGCTTACAAATTATTCGTGCCTCCCATGCAAGAATACTGTTCAAGAGTGTGGGAACCGTACCAAATAAGTCTAAAAGGGCTTACTGAACGACTACAGAGAAGGGCAACACGAACGGCCATAGGTTTGTTTGACCCATGGGAGAGGGGTTCAGTGATGCTGAAGGAACTAAACTGGCAGACGACTGAAGACACACGCAAACTATTCCAGGAAAGCCTACTTACAAAGTTTCAAGCACCGGCTTTAAATGACGACTCTAGGAATATTCTACAAACCCCTAGGAATTGCTCTCATGGCGATTGTGAGGGCAAGATTAGATTAATTACACAACGCGTTGAGGCATATAAGCTATCATTGTTCCCACGTCCCTGATGTGAATGTAACAAGAAAAAGCTCTAATAACTGGTACCATAGGAAGTACCTTCTGTCATGCACTTCACTGTGGTTTTCAGAGTATTGAATATAGATGTAGAAACGCTATGCCACTGGAGGCCTGAGTGATTAGTCGAATGCGTACGCCTCATAGGTTACACATTACAACAGCACCAGACACAGACAAAATTTATGTATCAGTTACAAATTATTGCAAGCTCCGTGTGTGACACAGAAACAGTCGAGAAGCTGAATTTCTACAATGATTACGAACGAGGTGGTTTATCGTACAAATTGTTAGCAACAGTTGCAATGCGAGAGAGTGAATACTCACAACATGAATTCCTGGGAGAACTATCAATGGAAAAAGATGCAAAGTAGAAGGAGTGAACGGTGCAAGCTCAAGATGTGGAACACCAAGTGAGTTGCAAGAACCACGGCGTCCTAGCTACGTGGTCGCGGTGTTGGACTGCAAAGTGGAAGATCCGAGTTCATATCTCACTCATGCCCCAAATTTTTCACATTTATGAACCGTCCGTCCGGTCATTGGCATGTTTGTTGTCCTGGCAATTGTCAAGCCACATATTAGCTATAGAATATGAGTCATGTGGTAAAAATATATGACCGTCACAAGTAAAGGCGATGAATAATGAGAGCAAGCGAGATGCCGCATAGACTTCTCACAGAAATGAAAACAACAATTAATGGGGTGTGCACAATGTTGAAACAAAGGAATTCAAGAGGCAAGATTACCAAAGCGGAATGCAAGAGCCATAACGTGTGGTACTTGTGTAGAACAAATAGGAGGTACGTACGTCTGGATGTCCCTTCGTTACAAGTCGCTGCTGCAGACGGACGTTACACAACGACACGGACACAAATTTGAATACACCGAACAGACTCTTCAATAACCGGACGGACAGTTCATAATTTTGTGAAAAAAAAAGGATCTCCTCCTTCGGTGTCCAACATCGTGGCCACATAAACCGCAATGCCATAGCGATTCCACTTCGCTCGTTGTTGCACATCTTGGGCTTGACCTTTCAATGTTTCTACTTTGCTTCTTTTTCACTATTCAATACACCTTCATCCTGTTTTCAAGTCTGATCTGTGTTCACTTTTCGACGAGCTTTCCTACGAGCCATCTTACCACTAAATCCACTAAATCCGAGGGCGGTGCGAAGGGAAGTTTTCCTTGTAAGATGTGCAATAAGAGACTTCGAATAGTCTAGCTGGAGGCTCTCGTCTCAGTTGATGTCTGATGCTTCTTTGTTGACAGTATTACCACGAAAGGATGATACTATGTCCAGCGTCTGGACTTGCTCGTCAATCAGTTAAAAAACAGCCACAACAGATTTTTTCGGTTCTAGTACTACGCCCTGACATTCACAATAAATTGTCACCTATAACACAAGAGGAGGTCACTGTCTTCTGTGCTATTTATTTACACTATGCGCTTCGACGCTAATTTCCATCATTAGACGACATAAAGAAACCTCTTCGTGGGCCGTTGGGTTCTGATTTTTACTACATAACTAAGTTGTGTATGTTAACGTGCAATGTTTTCTATGTAGGGCGTACGTTAAAACAAGTTCGTATATTTTCAAACGATCCACGTCTTTGGAAAATGTGTGCTCATATTCTAAGCATGTTTGCAAGTGGGTATTACCTAGAAACGGCTCCCCGTTTATAAACACCCACAGACCACTTGATTCTGTTCGAGGACTAGAAGTACCCAGACCAAAAAAGCCACTTCTGTACATCGTCTGGTAGAGGAACATAGGTTTCAGCCAGGTGGAGCGTAAGAACAGTTACTGGTTATCGTTTGATTTTCACGAATTAAGCTTTCCTTCAGTTCAGAGCTCCATATGACGACGGCATACTATGTGCGACATCTTATCAGACTGATTTCATCTCCACGTATCATACTGCAGCGACATTAGTAAGCTTAAGAATAATCTCAAAGTCCTCTACTCCCGCCGCCCAGAAAAAAGTACGTAGAATTTTTCTGCGTAGTTTGCATGAAACTTCACGCATATTTACTCAAGCGCCCGCTAATTGAGATTTTCCAACGGTTTCGTTACACTTTCCCTACAGTAAAGCAAGCTTACGACCGTAGGCACTGCCCTTCTGTATGTAATCTCGATGTCCCACGTTAGACCGATATTAGTAATCGCCCGGTCTCCAGAGTATCGAATTCCCACGTACAAACAGCATCAAACTTCTGAATACTTTGCAAACGAATTAATGTGTGAAATATTTGCCGTTAAGCATGTAAGCGAGAAAAAGATTAAAAAAGGTGTGGAATTAATTTTAAAGTTTGTTGAAAGTAGCTATGTGCTGTCATTATCAAACAGTCAATGAGTGTAGTTTGGATAATTTTCGCTCCATTTTTAGCAAACGCTAGTTTTCCACGAATCTCAGTGTTCATGATATCATATCTCCTGACGTATATGTTGTACAATGATATAATTTTGAACGTACATTTAGTGGTCTATGTTGATACTGTCTCGAAAATTTGTTACGAATAGAATTAATAGTCAAGAAGTACTGTTATAAATTAAAACGTCATGCCTGATGGTGAAATTTTACAGCATGAGCAGTGAAAATGTATTAAGCGATAAACTTTTTTCCTTTCACCATTTTGTGAGGGAGTCACTGAGTGCTCCAATTCTCAAATGCTGGATATTTGCGCGCGGTGAGTTAAGCTGCCTCAAGGGCATATACACTGTTTCTAACAGTAGTACTTGTCTTACTGTGTTAAACTTCTAACGTAAGATTATACCTCCTTATCAGTAGGCTACGACAGCATTTTAAATTTGTAAATTAGGTCAGTAATTAATTTTGTTGCCACTGTAAGTTATTAGATAGGTAACCTGCAACTGACAGTAATACAGATGCATCCCGCATTCTTAACAGTATACCGGTATAGATCGAACAAGCGTTTTATACCAAGGCTCTTTCGTGGACTAACTGTTCTCCCAATATTCTACGATTCGTACGTAGCAATTTCTTGTAACTAAAAACAAGTATTTGTACGACAAGAGTGACTACAAACGTGACTGATTAATCGTGTAGTCAAGTTCTCACGAAATCGACTCTTAAAACGTAGCCTTCTCTTACACGTAGAGCAAATTAACAAGCTTCGTAACAGGGTGATACGTTATAAGGTCTAATTGCGAATGCTGAACTTTGAAAACTTCTCAATATATTATACGTGAACTGATGAATCAGAGATTTCACTCAGCTTACAAATAAACAACCAAAACCCACTGTTGCCTTCATTGTTGTTGACAGATCAACGAGTATCGCTCGCAACAAGTGTCTTTAAGCAGAATTTCAGTCTTCTTTATTCTCTAAACAGTCGTTTAGCAGATTTTATAAATTCCATACTGATTATTTGTTTCCTCTGTTCATCTGCTGACAGTCTGAAGACGACCACTGCCTTTTCGAACCGGTTACGCCATTGTGAAATGCTCGTTTGATTGTGCCGTAAAAATATACGAAATAAAACAATATTTATTAATTTGCAGAGATATACCCTAGTTCTAATGTTTCCCACGATATCCCGAGATCACGCGGCACCGTGTTACGGAACGGCTGCTGAGCGGATGCAACTTCGCTGGAGTCCCTATCAGAAGAGACGAGAGTAAAAGCTGGCTACAGACAGGCAGCTGACTCCCACGCGGTGAAGCACAGCTGAGCGCGCAGAAAGCTACCGACGCGCTTTTTGCGTACAGTACGTACGTTGTCGGAGGTCCGTTTAAGGTCAGTGCGTGGGAGTTGTTGGTAAACACTCGTCAGCTCGCGTGGGTGTCTTCCACCCCCGGCAGCCAGGCGGCGGAGCCTGGCGCGCGTCTACTGAGGACCACACGTCCCCGACAAATGCGAGCGCGGCTGTTGATGTGGTGGTGTATAACTGTAAACAAGGAAAGTGCTCTTGGAAGAGAATGTTGTCGTTATATATCCCCTGTCGTTTTCTCGACAATTTTTCGAGACGAGTTATCAAGGAGTTGGCCCACGGCGCTGTGAAATATTGTAAAATGCGTGTTCTACGAAAATCACACATCAATCCAGACATTGTGTTTGTTAATTTCCGAGTGGTAATTACATGTCACGGTATAAAGGAGCGACAACGTTACCGAGGTTCTCGCAACCACCGAACCCATTTATCGGTTCTCACAATGTTAGTCCTCCATCTGTTACCACTCTTCTGCAAGCAGCGATGGTTGACAACATTACTGGAGCACAAGTATCCTACGTTGCGCCTGCCTTGAGCAAACATACAAATTTCGAGCTCAGATTCTTTAGAGAAATATCTTCGAAAGCGCATTGTCTGATTTAACTTAATGAATATGTAGAGGTAAAGTACTTAATGAAACTAGGCAGATTTCTTAAATTAGGCAGATTTTTTAAATTACTTATAATCACAAAGTTCGCTCTAAATCTCGCGCATCATCGGTTTTTGTAAGCTGACTGTCTAATAGTTACTGGCCTTAGAAACGTTTCTCTTACTTCGCGAGTGTAATCCGGACCACTCGACAGACATTTTTGTATCGCTCAGTCTGGCGTTGTGCATAAGAAGCTATATCAACGTTCGATAGTCGCGTACTTCCGATCCGCATTTCATTACCAAGATTTCATGGTGTCAGTGGTTGTGGTGGTGTATCATTTAGCTTAGCTGGTTCTCCGTTCTTAGATTACCAAGATGCCAAGGATGCGCAGTTCTGAGAGCATTATAGGGCTTTAACTCCATAATTGTGACGAAAACGAACGTATAAGTTGATGACACACAGCAATCAGCAACCACTAGAGGTTTTAACTTTACTTGAAAACATAAAATGCGATTTCATATTTCGCTCGTTATTAGGTAGAATAATGATTTGTGTCGGTTGTTCTCCACAACTTTGATATAATTAATGGAATGAAATTTGAAGAAACACAAAAAGTTGATATTTTATGCGAAAACTCTACTTCGCCAATTTATCATCTAAAATAGCAGCGTTCTGTGTTTTTCGAGATGATTTTATTACTTAGTAGATAACATTCGCAATTTATTCGCACATTCGCTTGATATTTTCTTCCGAATTGTATTCTGAACGAGTTTTAAGAACACGACACTCGCGTCTAAATTAACTTTCCATCTTCAGTTTCCGAACTACAGTAAATATTTTGTGCATCAATAAACAAAATAACAAGATTTCTATGTACGAGATATTTTCTGGTGAGTACTTCAATTCTGGTACAATAAGTTTTATTCTTATAAGGACTACGAGTTGTAACTACCTCTGTGTTACGCTCGATCAGCTGTAGTAGATTCATAACCATGAAAGTTCATCATAAGGTATTGCAGGCATTGAAAATTTGAACAATGGCAATAAGTGTAATTGGAAATCTAATAGAAATACGTTCTCTTTGGTATGTATCAGACATTGTTCATGGATATTTTCTGAGTATTTTGGTATAATGGACCCGTGTTCTCCAATGGTTTGTCCCATAGAAATGACACTTTGTTTGACTTCTTACCTCCATTTGTCTTTGCACCTATACCGCACTGAAAATACCTGCGCGATAGTGGAAATGCCGACAATATGAACTGTGTGTTGTTTGGAATCAAACTTGTTCTATTGACTCAGGATATTTGTTGTTGAAGCCTGCAGGCTTGTATTAAATACTGCTCGGTTGTGTTTCGCGTGTGTTTTTCCGGTAATGTTAGTTGTACGGTACAGAGTATGCACAGCAGTGCGGATAGGTTTATTGATGAAGAGTTCTCCAAAATGCCTCTCGTGTATGAGTTCATTGACAGCAATGGAAGAGCGGCACAAGGATCCTATGATGAGCTGTTCCCGCACCACGTCTCAAGACTTATACGACACAGGCATCTACGAGCTACCAGCTCCTTCCCCGTTAGAAAGGAGTATACTAGCCGTGCAAGGTATGCTAGAACATTTATTCATTTATTTGCTATTTTCTTTTAGTCTGTTATCTGTATAAAAGAACAGACCGAATGTTGCACATGAATTGGCATGAATAAAGCATATAATATCTTAACATAATTTCAAATGTTACGCTAAAACACCCAATCTAGAAGATTAGACTGAAATAGAGGTATCTGGAGAAACAAAAAGTATAAATCAAAATTATGGCAGTACTCTGCAACGAGCCACCTGAGAGAAAAGGCCTGTTGAACCAAAATTCTCAGCTATGTTCCAGAACAATCACAGAAATTTAATTGCTCGAGTTCCGGTTCGCCTTGAATACACATAAATGTGTTTATTTCATGTATAAAAGTCAAGTTAGACCGACAACGCAACGAGTACACAACACCATTTGTTTTAATAGCAATATTTACTTAAGCACGACTCGTGCTGCCCTCACCAGGTGCATGATTATTGGTTAGATACTATTTTGTATGATTACATACGCAACAGGTACGATGTTGTTGTTGTTGTTGTTGTACAAGTCATTGAACTTCGTTGGTCAAGTTCGGACGTATAAATTACAGTAGGTTAGGATCAATCACTTACTTTCAACGTGACGTGCAATGATTAAACTGCCCTGTTAGTCGCGTATGGAACGAAATACATTGCAATTTCTGGCACGTAGATAGCTAAACAAAAACAGTAACATCGTTTACAGTTCCTCTCAACTGTGTTCACAATGAAGACCGGACGCCCATAGCAAGGAGTTGAGAATGATCTTCAAATATTATATCGAGTCGACAGAGAATGTGAAATGGATTTGTACGAAGAACTAGAAAATTTCTTACATGGCAAGGAATGTGTAAATGAGTTACTGAATGACAAAATGGAACGCAATGGTATTAATTGATTTCAAAAAATTTTTTACAGCTGAGTGCCTCTTTCAGAAAGATCATAAACACCTAAATAATTGCTGCGTCTTTCCAAAAAAGATTTTTTTTTCTTTTTAGTAAAGACAGCCCACTGGTTGCAATGGATTTTATAGTCGAATTGACCATGGTTTCGACTCCCTTAGTTTAGGAGTCGAAACCATGGTCAATTCGACTATAAAATACATTGCAACCAGTGGGCTGTTATTACTAAAAAAAGTTTCTTTTTTGGAAAGACTCCCTTAGTTTAGGAGTCGAAACCATGGTCAATTCGACTATAAAATCCATTGGAACCAGTGGGCTGTCTTTACTACAAAAAAATATTTTCGCGGTTGCTGCACACAGCTACGTTTAAAGTTGTAAGAAACTAAATGTAGTATTTTCCGTGATTCCTGTACGACAAACAGTCATTCGGTGCTAATAGCTGGTTTAGCCCTAATTCACGCATTATAATATGTGTGTTCAAGTTCAATAACTTAACAGCACAATGGTGTTTGTCTCCAGAATAAACATAAACCTGTGGATCTGTAATAATTTTGAACATATAGTCACTTGATACGCAAGTAAAATTTTTTGTCAATTGATACATGTGATGTTAAAGGAGAAAAATTGCGAAATCTGCGAATTCTCGTCAGAACTTGGCTATCTGATCTCGCCGGCACTCACAATAACGAACTCATCGCACCAGCGGCGTAGGTAGTCGTACTAAATAGTGTTTAATTAACAGACGAGCACCTGACGGTGACATCATATTCCCGAAACGCCTCGCGTTGAAGTATGTATATTGCTATAATAGGTGAGTGAAGCAGTGACTTGTGCTGCTTGTAAAATTCGTCAGACGGTCGCAGACCTCGCCCGGACCCACAGAACACGAATCTACGCTTTTGTACGGTACGTGGTGGCTGTGTTTCGTGGTTCGACCACTGGTCCGCCGCAAATTGTGGCGACAGGCTGGAGTCGATGTAGGTACCGCTGCGCAGGGTGCCGGTTCGGAAACTCGCCGAGTACTGCCTAGACCAGCCCGCAGCCAGCACGCGGGCCGCGGCGGAGCAGAGCAGCCAGCAGAGGCGAGACGGCGTACCGCGTGCAGGTGCGCCGAGCCGCGGTTCCAGGGGTACGTGTGGTAGCAGCACGAGCCCATGGCGCCGCTGCCGAACGCCGGCGTTCACTGGACCCGCCGCCCGGCGCCGCCGCCGCCGCCTCCGACGCCGCCGCCGACGCCGGCGTCGCCTGCCGCCGCGGCCGCCGGGCGCGCCACCGTCGCGCGCCCGCCGCCTGCACGCGGCGGTCCGCGATCAATACCCGGCGCGGTTCAGCCGCTGCCACCGACACCGGCCGCCCTCTCCGGGGAGGAGCAAAGGTCAGGCACAGGCGGTGTCAACACGGCGCCCGCACAGCTGCCGGCGGCCGCGATCTCGTTGTGGAGAGCTTTTGCACTAATCTTCCTTTCTTTCTTCTTGTCGCATTGGGCAAATGCGGACAACATTATTTCCCTTCCATCTAGCTCGTAATTTTGGCCCAGTAATAACTGAATTTCAGGCGTTGCCCGCATATGTATTAAGGGGGGGGGGGGGGGGGGGGGGAGGACCTCAAACGGGCCGACTTGGAGCAGGAGAGTCAACACAGGACATTTTAATTTCTACTGTCTATACTTTTACAAATAAATTCATAAAACTTTGTCACCATGACCAGGAAGGATTGAGAACTCACACTCATCGCAGTGGAAGATCAAATACGTAGCAACATACCTTTTTTTTACATGTTAAATTTCATCATTTTCTCACTTATTACTGGCTGCATTTGTTGCTATAGGTACACTTTTCTTCCTAAGTAAGAGAGATTCTTCGATGAATTTTTGATGGCATACAAACAGTAATTACAGTTGTATGAAACTATAGAATTTTCCAAATCTATTAAAAAAAAACGTGGAAAAATTGAGATAATTAACTATAAAACTTGAATTTGTTCTAAACATGAAGTTTAAAATGTAACAGTTCATTCATTTTTTCATAAATTAAATAACTTCTAGAGTTTCATACACCTGTAACTATGGTTTGCATGCTGCGCAAAAGTCATCGAAGAATCTCTCTTACTTAGGAAGAAAAGTGTACCTATAGCAACAAATGCAGCCAGCAGTAAGTGAAAAAATGATGAAATTTCACATGTAAAAAAAAGTGTTTTGTAATGTTTTTGGGCTTCCACTGCTATGAGTATGAATCCTGAATCCTTCTTGGTCATGCTGTTGAACTTTTATGAATTTACTTGTGAAAGTATAGACACTGGAAATTAAAATGTCCTGTGGTGCCTCTCCTGCTCTAACTCGGCCCGTTTGACGTCCTACTCCATTAATTCAAACTTTTTATTAGTCCATCTCTTCCTACTCACTCCCTGAGTCCCCCTTCCTTCACCCCATCTCTGTTCACCTCCCCAACCCCTCTCTCTCTGCACCTCCTCCATCCCCCACTTTCTGTCTATATCATCATTCCCTAGTCTCTGCTCATCTTCTTCTCCCCCATCTCCCTGTTCATCTCCTCTTTCCTTTCCCTGCGCATATCCTTCTAACAACACCCCGTCCCCCTCTGTTCATCTCCTCCTCTTCCCCTTCTTGCCGGCCGGTGTGGCCGAGCGGTGCTACGCGCTTTAGTCTAGTACCGCCCGACCGGTACGGTCGCAGGTTCGAATCCTGCCTCGGGCATGGCTGTGTGTGATGTCCATAGGTTAGTTAGGTTTAAGTAGTTCTAAGTTCTAGGGGACTGATGACCTCAGCTGTTAAGTCCCATAGTGCTCAGAGCCATTTGAATCATTTTTTCCCCTTCTCTGTTCGGTTCGCCCCCCCCCCCCTCTGTCTGTTAATCCCCTCCTCAACCTCTCGCTGCTTATCGCTTCGTCTCTGTCCATCACCTTCTCTCTTCTTTCTCTATCGGCTTCGGCTCACGCGGCTTTTATCCACGAGGCACCGTTGTTAACGTACCGTAGCATCATCTGCTCTTGCAAGACAATCAGTACAAACAGTTGAGTTATTACAGTTCGAAAACGCTGCAGTCATGGACTGTGCGGCTGGTTCCGGTGGAGGTTCGAGTCCTCCCTCGGGAATGGGTGTGTGTGTTTGTCCTTAGGATAATTTAGGTTAAGTAGTGTGTAAGCTTAGGGACTGATGACCTTAGCAGTTAAGTCCCATAAGATTTCACACATATATGACCATTTTTGAACAGTTCGACAATACACGAGCTGTAACCAGGAGAAAGAAATATGAGTCCGTAACTTTTGCTGAAACGTGGCGTCTACTACTTTTAGTGAGTTACATTATAGGGCATGCACACGTTTTTGTCGTAGTCCCTCGCGCTGCAGCTTGCTGAATATTTCTGTGACGCTTTAGCGCTGACTAGGCAAGTTCGAGACGAGTGGCACAGCCCCTGCTTCTGTCTTCAGTATCTCTTCAGTTAATCCGACTAGGCACGAGGCCCCAACAGACGAACAACAGAACAGGAAAAAATCTGCTGCAACGACCTGCTATCCTTTAGAACTCACTCTCCGATAAATCTCGGCCTGACTAGATTTACGAGGTCGTTCCGCTTTAAATCGCTCAGGATAGACACCTCTGGATACTGCACATCTCAGACTGATTACACTGCCGCGTCGCTGATCATGTAGTTTTCGATACAGCTTCTTTTCGCCTGTTTTCCCAACCACATTACTTCATTTCTAAGTCACCTCCCTGCACACAACTGCAGAGCTACTGCCGTCTGTTCACGGAAAAGATGGAGCTGATTTAGCAAATATATGAGCCGCCAAAATTTCTGTCGAAATCATAGTGATTTGCTTGTAAAATTCTGTGCGGTAGTAACCCTGTTGCAGACAATCATCGCTTGGTCCTCTAACGACACCCGTGTTTGCAGATAAAAGTATGGAAGTTTTGTTTCGTCTATCAAACAAAAACTAATCTTTACTTCAGCGCCTTTGTGCCATTACCAGTGGGTCATATATTTTTTTCATGTTATATTTTCGAGAAGGTTAGCTTCTTCACGGCCTTCTTTAAATTATACGTTTTTCCTATAACCAAGTTTGATTTCACTGGTACCGTTGTGCACCGCCAATGTAGTAATTATTTTTCTTAAAGAAAAGGAATTCACCAATCAGTTGCAAATCCAATCTACTGCAGGTCTGGAATTCATCTACTGAATAGCTATTATCTTCAGTGCATTTAAGTACTCAGTCAGACTCGTCAAGCTTTTGGCCACACATATTCTCACACATTTAGGACGTACATTTCCAGATTCAATTAGAATCTGGCACTGTAGGTTCTAAATGTGTGAGAATATGTGTGGCCAAAAGCTTGACGAGTCTATATGACTCTACTAAAATGCACTGCATTCGGTATCTGAAATCTAGGTCTGCAATAAAAATGCAGATTGGATTTTGCGACTGATAGGTGAATTCCTTTTCTTTTTTGCGGCGTGAGGGGGGGGGGGGAGTAACCCCCATAATTGTTGTCCTTATCTGTATACCTTTGCAAAAATAGGTACAGAGCCACAGTACATGTTTTCACATGATCAACTCTCGCTAGTTAAAAAGTCAAACTTCGCAAAACACACACAGCACGAACTTCGACATTGCGTTTTGCAATGTTCGACGCTTTTATTTGTGTGTGTGTTCATTTTTTTTAAAAAGTACTATGGCTCTATGCCTGTTTCTGTAATAAAGCAGCATGTTCCATATATGTCAACACTAAAGGCCGTATCACACTCCTTCGGCGGACTCTATTTATGCCGGCTGGAGTGGCCGGGCGGTTCTAGGCGCTGCAGCCTGGAGCCGAGCTACCGCTACGGTCGCAGGTTCGAGTCCTGCTTTGGGCATGGATGTGTGTGATGTCGTTAGGTTAGCTAGGTTTAATTAATTCTAAGTTCTAGGGGACTGATGACCTCAGATGTTGAATCCCACAGTGCTCAGAGACATTTGAGCCATTCTGGCTCTATTTACCCTTTTGTTGGTGTTTCCCCTCTAAGAACGATATACTACATTATGTTTGTTAGGAAGTCGTCAACCCAGTATCATTTCTCTTCCGATATTCCGCATGTTGTTAGGATACAAATTTCAAACGATCCGTATTTTAAGTGCTATTAGTTTTGTCAGCTTGTGGCTAGATACAGGGCTCCAATGTACTTATTAACTCACAAAATTCGAAGACAGACGTATTTCCACATTTAACAATGGTAAACTCCGATGGTTGTTCATAAGTGTCTCAAAAATGGTTCAAATGGCTCTGAGCACTATGGGACTTAACATCTGAGGTCATCAGTCCTCTAGAGTTAGAACTACTTAAACCTAACTAACCTAAGGACAGCACACGCATCCATGCCCGAGACAGGATTCGAACCTGCGACCGTAGCAGCAGCGCGGTTCCGGACTGAAGCGCCTAGAACCGCTCGGCCACCGCGGCCGGCATAGGTGTCTGACATTCCTCCTTATTAGATAGCGCCTCTGAAAGAAACCTCGTAGGATTTTGCTTTTAGGCTCTCACAAACGCTTCGTATGAGCGAACAGTACGAAATCGTCCTTGTGTCCACGAACGCTCTCTTGTAGCACAAGCGAATCCGTTGTAGGCGCGCACTCTGAAGACATAGACAGACAGGCAGCCCGTGTGAAGGAAGTAGCGATCCACTGTGTGTGCGGATGTGGCGGGCCTTGTGTGTTGAGTGGTATCAGCACGCAAGTAGGCCAGCTAGCGGTGAGCAGGCGCGATACAGGTTGTCACCGGGAGGGTGGGAGGGGGGGGGGGGGGGATGCGGCACGTGGCCAGCTGCTGCCACGCCCCGCTCTCTTTTGTTCCCAGCAGGGCCATAGGACGCCCACACTGGCGAGCTGTGGTGGCCACTAAGCACCATAATACAGTGGCACCAGTCTCTTGACCTTAACGGAATAATTCCTCGTGTTATGGTAATGAAAAAAAAAAATCAATATCTTCTATCATCTCGGGGCAAAACACAGCTGCTGAGCCCGTCGTGATGAAGCTTCATTACGATGCTACCAAGCCTTGTATCAAAACCGAGCATGAAGAGATGCCTGTGACCTTTGTCAGCGTCTGCAAATTAAGGGAATTTGATTCCGCCTATTATGTAAACAACTGATCCTTTTACTGTCTAAATATGTTGCAGCACATTATTTCCGTCATCTCGGGGGTCATCATTTCTTATTCTCTTGAAGTTCAGGTTCTGTAGGACCATTTTTACATTGTCATATAACTTGCCTTACTTTTTCTCACAGTTGTTATCCTCATATCGGTGCTGCTATCTTTCAGAAATAGTCAGAGAAAAACAGTATATGTTTTTAAATGAACAACACTCACATATCAAAATGCCGAAAGCTACAAAACGCAATGCATACACGGTGTAACTGCTATAAGTACAGACATATCTAATGGTGACTGAGGACAGTGTACTGAACAACAGTACATCAAAGAAATGATAATTATATATGACGGTAGTATGTGTTCCCCAAAGGACAGTTACCGTGGATGACCATGCAGCTTTGCTAGAATGATATGATAACTAAATGGACACCCTAGCTGTAAGCAGGCGTTGATATAGCACATTGGGGACATGTTGAAACTGTGTGACCCGACCGGGACTCGAATCCGGGATCTCCTGCTTACATGGCAGACGCGCTATCCGAGCCACCGACGGCCCAGAGATTAGTGCGCCTGCAGGGACTTATCCCTCGCACGCTCCCCATGAGACGCACATTCCCAAAATGTCCACACCACTACATTCGTAGTGGGCCTCATCATACTCGTTACTCGTGGCAGATTAATCTACCAAGTTGCGTACGAGTTCGGGCATAGCATGTACTTTCGCACAAGAAGGTTCGAGTCCCGGTCGGGTCACACATTTTCAACATGTCCCCAATGTAGTATATCAACGCCTGGTTGCAACTAGCGTGTCCATTTAATTATAATTTCAAATGATAATTAATCGAAACCCTCGGCTACCAACAGGTGTTGTTGATATACCTGAATGGGGACAGCTGAAAATGTGTGCCCCGACCAGGTCTCGAACGCAGGGTCTCCTGCTTACATGGCAGACGCTCTATCCATCTGAGCCACCGAGGGTACAGGTATATCAACCACACCTGTTAGCAGCTCAGGGTTTCGATTAATTATCATTTCTTTCTAGAGAAGCTGCATGGTCATAATTGGTATCTGTTCTTTCGGAGCAGTTACTATCTTCATAACATTACATCAGTATTTACGTTTTTTTGCAACTGATAATTTCAGCTCTTATGATAAAATAGTATATTTTTAGGTTGGTTAGTACCTCCAAGTACACGTGACAAGAGCAAACCTTCAATGCTAGTCAGAGAAAAACAGTATATGTTTTTAAATAAACAACACTCACATATCAAAATGCCAAAAGCTACAAACGCATTGTATACACGGAGTAACTGCTATAAGTACAGATATTTCTAATGGTGTCTGAGGCAGCTTGACAGGTACCGAAGTTAGTCTGATAGGCGTTAGGAGCGTGCAGAAGACAACTTTGAGACATGCTTTTGGGAATTCTATTCGAGGGAGAGGAAGAGCAATCAACACATTGACGTGTGTAAATATTAGGTACTACCTATAATAATATGTGCCGTTATACTCGTTACACACAATATGTTCATGTTGTTTTGTGAAGTCTGACGTTTCAAATCGCGAATGTTGTTCATTTGAAAACGTGTGCTGTGGCTATGCTTTTTTTCGCAGCAGGCGAGGACAAGAACTATGGTAAAAACTGATAATTTAAAGACGGCTCTACAGAACCCAACCTTCTCGAGAATAAGACACGAAAAAAAAAATTAACACCTAATAATTGGACAAATGTGCTGAAACTAATTTGAGAAAGGAAAAGATCAGTTTTTGCCTGATGGGCGAAATCAAATTCCCACAGTTTAATTTGCAAACACGGCTCCTGTTAGACTAACAAAACCCAGATGATGATGATAAACAACGTAAATCGGAATTATTCCAACGAACTTTGGCGACTGATATGCTTACTAAGTCAGTTTATCTTTTCTATGAATATGTAATCGTATATGTGCAGAAAAAGATTTGAACTGAGAAAAAATGTCGGTACGATAATTAAAAAATACTGAATCGATTTGTCAACAGAAGATGCGTAGGGAGAGTAGCTTGACATCATCTCACATAAGCGGAAAGAAAGATAAAGTTTAACATGTATTCGACGTCGAGCACATTAACGACGGTGCACAAGAGTAGTTGCACAACGGGGGAATCAAAGTCGGTTGGGGCTTTCTTGAAACAAACCCGCTCATTCTATCGAAAAGGAATCTAGTTTCTTAACAAGTGCGTCATATTGCTCAGTCATATGACTATCTTTAGTCTAATGGCAGTTCGTGTGGAGGAAGTATCACGGTCAGGTCTCGTTTCTAGCTTCAGGCATCTACACAGTAAGCGAAAACCTTTGTTAACAGTGCGAGGTATTTTACTCGCGGAAGATGTAGGTGTACAGTATTATAGTTGTAATTGGCTTTTATGTTTGTGAGGTAACGGGATTTTATTCAGTTACTTTCCGGATAATGGCCATGCCATCCCTCCCATCATGCATACGTGAGCTTGTCAGCTAAGTTTTGGAAGCTACTCGAAACGACCAACTGATAGAATCCATGTACTAATTACTGAGGTAGCGACGCGCGCTGCGCGTGTTTCTCCAGGGAATGTCCGGCGGCGGTTTTAATTTGCTATCCTGTGAACGATATGTCAAATGTGTAACTGTGCCGCATTCTGTTGTGCATGGTCGTGCAAATGTTGGCGTGGGAAAGAAAAAAACCCAGAGCTCCTTTCAAATATATGAACAGCACCATAGACCTAACTCTCTCAGTGCTATGTCATCATTTAACGACGTGTTGCGTGTGTGTCAGTTACTGCGCAACGGAGGAGGCACAGTAACTCGAGGGAAAAAAATCAGGGAACGAGACACAGAGCAACATAAATACACAGACATTATCATCAATACCTATGTAACGTCCTAAAGTACGTGAAAATGGAAACAGATTCCTGAAACATGTCGTGCTGCACGTGAAAAGAGATGTAACTGATGAAGCACTTAATTATTGACGCCGTTGCAGACTTCCAAAAAACCTCATTTACGATGGATGAAATTAATTAACCGCCATCATTCGACAACTAGATGGGTGTCAAGTGTCTCATGCCCGCACCCCACGAGACACAGCGCACATGCTTCGATTCGATATCAGGAATTTCACTCTAAACACTCCCCTGAGATGAAAATTACTTCCGCCACTGGGATTGGAATGGGTCACCGCTCTGTCGAGCTTCATGGCACTAAAGTGCATTAGAGACTTCGAAATTGGAGGCTATCGTAATCTGATCTATACAAAGAGAACCCTCGCTCTACAGACATCTGGATTAATACTATGTTCCCATGTGAAACCCGTTAACATTTTCCGTGTCCAAGCGTAATAATCCTTTCAACAGTTACATCCCGAAATAAAACTTTTCTTGACATCATAGTTTACTACGAAGGGCATCCGCCGCGTAAGTCGCGTATGTAATGGATCCCAAGTCCTCCCAGCTTAGAAATAACTTTGGTGTCTGGTCTCACAGTTCTGTTAGGGTAAACAAATTCGGAAGATGTAGAAGATCCCGAACGGAGACTTCGACAACGAACATGTGTTCTAAACCTATCGACGAAAGCCATAAAGTTTGCTGTAGCGTTGTGTTTGTGTTTGAAGTATATGTAACAGATAAACAACCTGCAACTTATGTGTGCCCTGGCTCCCACGGAAGTAGGCTGGGTAAAGAAGCGGAGACATTCACGTTTCTTTTCCTTTCCAAAATACAGCTCCGTTCTCAGAGGTCTGGCCCTGCTCATTGTTGGCCCACCATAACAGTCAATTCCCCTTCCTCCCACTTACTAGCCAGCTCAATAATATAGCAGCGTGCAATGCCATAATCTCCAAAAACGTCGTGCAGCACAGTGTAGCAGTCATTCATGGTCCCTTTGATTTTGAAAAGACAGACAAGCATTCTCCAATATAGATGTCTAAATAACAGCGCCAGAAAGCATTTATAAGGGCGCTAACACACTGCTTTAACAGGATTTATTTCGTGAAAGTGTCGCACTTCCAGAGTGTAGAAAAGAACTGCATACCTGAAGCACCTGTATTTAAATCTTCTAGGACCGAGAATGGCCAGTTACTGTATCCACTCATCTGCAACTGAAGTAGAGGCAGATTACTATACTCCAATTAGGTATGAGTTCCTTGACCTATCGAATCTGTAAACCATATACATCTATAAAACTGTATGTGTGTGTGTGTGTGTGTGTGTGTGTGTGTGTGTATGTGTGTGTGTGTGTGTGTGTATTTTACGCATCTCCTCCTAAACTACTGGATCGATTTCTATCACACTGGGAACACCTACAATGTATTACCTGGGAAGAATATTGTAGGGACAAGAAACATGTAACTCTCATATTATAGGTGGTGGTGAAGAGGGTTGCTAACTCCTGAAATCTAGACTGCCCTGCATAACATGAATTTTGTGCAGGTATGCATCCCAAGGAGCATAGGTGCAGATATGTATGACTGTGCAGAGCAGACAAGGAGATAGACAGAAGTCGGAGTAAGAGATAGATGGAGAGAGATGGAAGAGAGTGAGGGTGAGAGTGAAAAGGTTTGGTAGCCCCTGACATCTAGGCTGCTCTGCATGACAGGCATTTTGTGTGGGTAGTATTCGAAGGTAGTCCAGGTGGTGTATGTGCGGATCGGCACAGCTGAGCAGGGAGAGGGGGGGGGGGGAAGGAGGAGATGGACAGAGAGAGGGTGGAGGAGGGCATAGACAAAGAGTTGGAGAAAGAAAGACTTGAGGGGAAGGAGGAGGAGATGGACGGAGAGAGGGTGGATGAAGAAATGTATGTGATACGTATGCTATTTGAGTCTGTGAGAGAAGCTGTTGGAAAAGGCTTGTGTATTTAGGGATTCATTAAGCTTTTAAAAAGGGATATTCAATGATACTTTAAGTTTGTACCAATGGCATGATAGTTTCTTTAATTTGTTAATGTATGAAAACTTAACTTTTGGTATCAGGATGTTTTGTGTTTTTGTACTCAAGAAAATGTTGCCAGTCAGCCGAAATCGGTTACTATCTAGTTGTTATTGCATTATAAAGCGATAAAAACGTTTGAAATTTATGGCAAAAGATGATTGCTTCTGATGTGTCCCATGGTAGCGAACTAGGATCTTCAATTTTCTCAGTATATGTAAAAGATTTACAGGCAGAAGCAGCAATACCATAAGATTGTTTGCTGACTACGATATTGTTCGTAGGACACTATCGCCGTTGGACGAGAAAGACTTCGACAAAATTTCCATGTAATAATTGGCAGCTCTCTTTAAAAGTGGATAAATGTAAGACAACGTCTATAACAAAGAGGCAGAACCCGACTGCATCTGACTATGAGATTAGTGGTGAGGATCTTGAGCATGTCACATCGTACTCGTATTTAGAAAGGTAGTAGGCCTTCTAAGACGCGATATGAAATGGGACGATGATGTAAAATCAGTATTAGGAAAAGAGAAGGGAAGAATGTACAGAGCAACTGTTGAGCAAGTGATCGCGCGGATGAACCAAGGGACTACCAACAGTGTCTCCTCAATGACGGTTCAGCAAACGTTACAGCCTTTGCGCCTCTGCAGCAGACTCCTGGTTCACAGACCCATGCTGACTTTCGTCGTCGAAGAAGATTAGAATTTGGACGCCAATACCCGAACTGGACGTCCACAGAGTGGGGAGAGGTGGTCTTTTCAGATGAATCATGTTTTATGCTCCTTGTAACAGATGGCCGTTGGCGTGTCCGGCGTGAAAAGTCTGAAAGCAAACACCCTGCCTGCTTTGTGGCCTGGGGAATGCTTTCCTGGCATCCTCTGGATGATCTCGTCATTCTGGAACACGCAATACGTCAACACAAGTATGCATCTATGCTTGGGGACCATGCCCACCACTACGTGGAGTTCGTTTTTCGTCGGCACGATTGCATCTTTCAGCAGAACAATGCAACGCGTGACACAGCTTGCAGTGTAAGCGCGTCAAAGTGCACTAGGACGAGCGTACTGTACTCCCCAGGCAACCAAACTGCCCGGATTTATACCCAGTTGAGAATCTATGGGACCACCTCGACCGGCTGTTTGCGCCGTAATGTGACTTAAAGCAGCAGTCCGTCACCAGGCAACATGTGGCCCACCGGGACCATCCGACCGCCGTGTCATCCTCAGCTGAGGATGCGGATAGGAGGGGCGTGTGGTCAACACAGTGCTGTCCCGGGATTTATGATGGTTTTCTTTGACCGGGACGGCTACTGTTTGATCGAGTAGCTTCTCAATTGGCACCCCGAAAAATGGCAACAGCGCATGGCGGCCCGGATGGTCACCCATCCAAGTGCCGGCCACGCCCGACAGTGTTATGACGGGAACCGGTGTATCCACTGTGGCAAGGCCGTTGACGTTTAATGTGACTTGGCAGTGTTCATTACTTAGCGACTGTCCCTGTACCCCATTCAAGTTGCAGGTTCTCCATGTAAAGTGCCGCGGCAACAACGAAAATATTATTTTAAATATTTCGCGTAGTTATTGTTCAACTTTAAAAATTTAAAATACTGTCGTAATCTACTCATTAAGAGATATTATATTACGTTAAAAGTCTGACGTAATAAGGGAATGAAAGTATTTTGTTGTGGTAGCGTAAGTGACGGTACATTTATACCCGGACTTTAATCATCCAGTGCTTGACAATCAGAGGACTTAGCGACTTCCAACAAACTTTAAGCATATTTTCAATCTTTTCTAAATTTTTTCTTGCTTACACGCTTAACGTCAAACATTTGACAAACTATTTAAGACGTTGGAGTCATCATAAACTTTTTAGTGCTTTATTTTAGGTCATATTTTTAATTTATCGCTTTAAATCGATGTTTTCGGTGGCCAAGTTGCAGTGTGTAGGGGCTTTATATTCAGATATCTGACGGTATGTAAAAATGAGTTAACATATTTTCGAACGAATTTCAATCCTTTTAACATATTTGTAACACTTACAAATCTGAAGATGGCAATATAACTTTGCTAAACTAGTAATCAGGATATGTACCAAATGCGATCTGGGCAATGAAACTTCGATTTCGGAAGTTCTTTTACATGTAACACATTAACTCATTTGTAAAATAATAAGACGCTTGAAGCTCTTTTATACTCGGGAGTTGAATTCTTTAAGGAACCGGGAGAGGGTGGGGCGGTTACTGGTTAGCATCTAATTCACTTCCTCATGACGGTATTCAAGTCGGCTTTGATAACGGAGTACGAAGAGCCAAAATAGCGCTAAAAAAATTCTATGCCGTATAGTCTACGCGCCTGCTATAGTACACAAAACTACGTCATGAACAAAAAGCTGCGACATTTTGCGAATGGGGAAGGCAAAATGCGCTGGGCTCTGCAGAAATTTCTGATAGCAGCCAAGCGAATTGTAAAATGTAAAATCCTGAAATGTTTTAAAGCAATCAACAAGTCTACATTCTACTGATTAAAGACGGACAGTCTGTCCTACTCACCGATGAACCTAAATCGCGCCGCCGTACTCGCGATCGTCCCGACGTCACATGGCTCTACTCCCAGTTAGGAAACAAAAGGAAAAACAAATGTCATCAATAGTACACAATTGATGCTTTGTTGCTGGCTACAAGCGTGCGCGCTAGTGTATTAGACTTGACCCCAATACTCTTCACTTGGTGGGACTGAGTGAACCGAAGACATACTGAAAATGATGATTCGTCTGTACACTGATTACATAAATTTCGGCATACTTTTGCAACTTTTGCAACAAGGAAGCTAAATTGGATTTTCTTTCGCCCTTTTATTTGCATCCACAGTCAAACATTCGCAGTTCTGATGAACCCCTACACTAGCACGCACTCGTCACATCTGTCTATACTAAACACTTAAATTGCAAAGTGCGTAAAGGATGAAAAGAGACAAGATCAAATTACATACACC
Organism: Schistocerca gregaria; assembly: GCF_023897955.1. Lineage (NCBI taxonomy): Eukaryota > Metazoa > Arthropoda > Insecta > Orthoptera > Acrididae > Schistocerca > Schistocerca gregaria. The sequence goes on along the minus strand of NC_064923.1, from coordinate 720,642,734 downwards.
AGCACCACATTACAATAGCAACTCGGGTTTTCAGTATTTTAATCACAGTCAGTAAATAACAAGTTCGCCAAGCGTGAGTAGGAAAAACCACCAGCTTTAATTTTGTAATTCCCTCGTAAGGCGTTAACGAACACAGTGAAAAGCTTTTAAACTTTCCGTGATTACATTTTCTTCTGACTTTCCCTCGGCGTCTCTCATTCAGTTATCAAATCTGTCACAGAAAACACACTGCTCGTTTGTTTATTCTCATCTTCATCAGCGTAATGGATCCAGTAATTACTTCGCACGTGAGGAGTGCTTAAGGGCGGTTATCAGGTATGCTGTCTAAACGCCCTTCTTTTTACGTTTTGTAAACTTGGCTGTATGTCTTTACGGTAGTAACTTGCATTTTTAGTCATATCCTCCCTTCTCCATTAACATTTCCGTCGCTGGGTCCAAGAGTACGCTCTTTATTTAGTGGCGTCTTTCAGATTCCTGTACAGTGTAAAGGGAATCAGTATTGCGTCCCATTAAGTGAAAGTGGAGAGTTTTTTAAGAACTCAGCAATGTAGGAAAACATTTATCAGTTTCTATAGACTGTGAATATCGTATTGGTTGTAAATGGACGCAAATATACAGCGTATAGTTCAGGTAAGGAAACTATAATTTGGCGTAGCTTTATTCGGATATTGACGATTTCAGTGAAGTTAGTGAAATGAGTTTTCAACATCAGTATTTCAACTTTAGTTTGTCTTGAAAACTCAGATAGTTATTTGCTAAAACTTTAATGAGAAAATCTTGGATTCTTGCGAATTTTTTTCTAATAATCGCTATTTCAAAGGCTACCGTGTCAGTCAAAACTATGAAGTTGTTTACAACTCGAGTTCTGTGTTACATAACAGGTACTTACTCCCTCTCTCTACCCATCTGCCCCCCCCCCCCCACCCCTCTCTCTTTCTCATCTGTCAATTACTTTTAACTAACAGACTCCAGAGGCAGAAGCACAGTTCCATCAAAATCATGCGTTTCACGTTTAAAATTCCAATGAATATCCATTCTTTCCACTGACTTAACAAATGTTAGGAGCAAGGCAGCAGAATAGTCACCGTTTTGTTATACAGGCGACAGCAGCATTCATGAACGTTGGCAACAGTTTTAAGTAGAACTAAATGTACAGTGTAGTTGTTCGGATATATGCAAATGGCTCATAATAGAGATTTCCCAAAACGTGTAGCGTACCAATTATTAGATAAAGCTATAAACTAGATGACGTGCGTTCCTTGAAAACTCACAGGTAATAATTTGTAATGGTGCTGAAGAACTACTTCACGAATTTCTAACCGGTAGGTCGTGTGCCATCTGCCGTGTTAAACCATAAAGTCCTGACAAAATTAGTTAAAGTCTGTAACTCGTACTATGGATCGAGGACGTAACATACAATGTTGATGGTACTATGGCTGGGAAAGTGATTCTTACCACTGCACGGCATTTTAATGTGACGTAGGCTACGCGCTCCCCAGATCACGTAAGAGTTTTGTTTATTAGAAAGTCTCCAATCCAATCACACAATTGATGTCATATTCCGTGTGCTGATACTTTACTCAATAAGCAGCAGTCCGGAACTGCATCGAAAGCCTTCCGGAAATCGAGAAACACGGCATCTACCTGGGTGCCTTTATCTACTGCTTTCTGGAACTCGTGGACTATTAGAGCGAGATGGGTTTCACACGACCGTTGCTTTTCGGAACCCATGTTGATTAATACAGAGGGTATTTTCGGCGTCTAGAAATGTCATAATACGCGGGCGTAATCCATGTTCCAATATTTTGCAACAGCTCGACGTCATATTTCTGTACTTTTGTGCGTCTGTCCGACGACCCTTCTTAAACACTTGAATGACTTGTACTTTTTTCCAGTGATTAGGAACGCTTCGTTCCACGTAAGTTCAAATTCAAATGGCTGCAAGCACTATGGGAATTACAAGGGTAATCCCAAAAGTAAGGTATTCTATTTTGTTATAAATACATAGACCTGTTTATTTCTACGTTGGTTTACATCAGTTTACAGGTTGAACATTTAGCTATTTTTCGACATAATCACCATTTCTGTCGATGCATTTTTGCAGACGCTGTGGCAGTTTTTGTATGCCCATGTCATAGCAGCTCGCGCCCATACTGTTCAGAAAGTTACGAACCCCTTTTTTCACCTCGTCGTCGGAGCTGAATCGCTTTCTCGCCAGATGTTCTTTTACCCTAGGAAAGAGATGATAGTCACTGGGCGCCAAGTCAGGACTATAGGGTGGATGGGTGATTATGTTCCACCGAAACTGTTGCAGGAGAGCAACGATTTGCCGAGCAATGTGTGGGCGAGCATTGTCACGGAGAAGAGTACGCCCTTTCTCAAAATTACTCTTCTCTGGTTCTGAATTGCCCGTTTGAGTTTTTTCAGAGTATCACAGTACCTGTCAGCGTTAATTGTGGTCCCAGCGATTCAGCTCCGAAGACGAGGTGAAAGAAGAGGGTCATAACTTTCTGAACAGCATGGCGGCGAGCTGGTGTGACATGGGCATACAAAAACTGCCACAGCGTCTACAAAAATGCATCGACAGAAATGGTGATTATGTCGAAAAATAGCTAAATATTCAAGCTGTAAACTAATGTAAACCAATGTAGAAATAAACAGGTCTATGTACTTATAATAAAATAGAAGACCTTACTTTCGGGATTACCCTCGTACGTCCCATAGTGCTAGGCGGAATTTGAATTTGAACTTACGTGGAGCGAAGCGTTCCTAATCGCTGGAAAAAGTACAAGTCAATCCTGTGTTTAAGAAAGTCGTCTTACAGAGGCACAGAAGTACACAAATATGACGTTGGGCTGTTTGCAAAATTTTGGAACATGGTTTAAGTTCGCGTATTATATTTCTGGATGCCGAAAATATACTCTGTATTAATCAACATGGGTTCCGTGAAACAACGATCGTGTGAAACCCAGCCCGCTCTGAGAGTCCAAGAGTGCCAGAAAGCAGTAGATACAGGCACCCAGGTAGATGTAAACTGATGTAAACCATTGGAGAAATAAACAGGTCTATGTACTTATAAAAAATAGGATACCTTAATTTTGGGATCTGAGGTTATCAGTCCCCTAGAACTTAGAACTACTTGAACCTAACCTAAGGACATCACACACATCCATGCCCGTGACAGGATTCGAACCTGCGACCGTAACAGCAGCGCGGTTCGGGACTGAAGCGCCTAGAACCGCTCGTCCACAACGGCCGGCTCCACGTAAGTAATGACACGGAACAATCAGAGAAAAATATCTCTATAGCTATGTAGCGGCAATCTCACTTTACCATCTCTCGGTTGCCATCGCATCACACATGAAATTGATTTGCAAATTTTTCAACTAATTATTTCCTGAATCTAAATTAATTTTTAGCCCAAAGTGCTCCAGTTTCTTCATCTAGGCACTTTTTATTTTCTCGCCGTCCCTCGAGTGTGTGTCATCGCAGCTGTCTCGAATAGATGAGCTACGAGGCTGACTGCACTCCCAGATTGCGAGTACGCATTTTGGGCCGAGTGAGAGACGGGCGTAGCTTTCCCAGGCCAGCGTCCGTGCTGATTAGCCTCGGTAGCTATCGGCGGCCGGAGAAAGCCCGCCGTAAACGCTTTCGTTCACAGCTAGAAAGCGCCAGCTCGTCTCCGAAGAGTACCCCGAGGGACGAAAAGATTGCTGTCTCGAAGCTCCGCTGTTACTGCGCTGCAACAAAGCACAGGTAATAAGCTGAGGCTGCCAGTTCACGAGCCGAAGACTAGATAAACAGCTCATCACGACGCATTCGTCTCGGTCCATTACTGCTTGGCACCTTTGCTCGATACTTCTAGGCGACTGGTACCCGCTCGTTACCTTATTCGGATTCGTAGTCTCAAGCCGACCAGTGATGGAAAACGAGTTGCAGCTCTTCCACTAATATGGGCAGCGTTTCATTGACATTTCTATATTACAGTTCGCTAGTTATGGGTGCGTCCCAAGCGACGACGTAGTGGCGTTCCGAAAGCTTGAGTTTTCAGGCAGTTTCTCCATATCTCCACATATACTCACGCAAACAGCCGGCCGCATTGGTCGAGCGGTTCTAGGCGCTACAGTCTAGAACCGAGCGACCGCTACGGTCGCAGGTTCGAATCCTGCTTCAGGCATGGATGTGTGTGATGTCCTTAGGTTAGTTAGGTTTAATTAGTTCTAAGTTCTACGCGACTGATAACCTCAGAAATTAAGTCGCACAGTGCTCAGAGCCATTTCTGAACCTCAGATGTTAAGTCCTATAGTGCTTAGAGTCATTTGAACCAACTGACGCATACACTGCCCTACTCTGTTCACCAGTATGTGGAGTAAACACTGATGCACCAAAATATTATGACTACCTGATTAATAGCGTGGTGGAAACCAATAATGCAGCGATTCTTCGTGGCACGGGTTCGTTAAGTCATTAGTACATTCCCGTGCGCACGTTCGCAGTTTCTGCAAAATACGGGCCAGCGGTTTGTCAGCGCGGAGCTGAATCCCAATAGCGTCCCAGGCGTGTTCCATCGGGTTTAGACGAGGCAAATTTGTTGGCTAAGGTATCAACGCGAGTTCGCTATCATGCTGAACCACTGCAGCGTTATTCTGGCCGTGTGACACTAATAGCTGTCCTTCTGACGTCATCGCTTCGGGGTCTGTATATTCACTAGCCCACAGCTGCCTTCGATTACAACCACTTGTTCCCCGGAACCCGAAGTCAGTTTCGCCAAAAGTATAATTCTGGCCCCACGGACCTGCGTTTGTGTCTCGCTGAAAGTTTCTACCAACTGTCCCCCTTGGTGACACCATATCCAAAGACAATCGACCAGGTGTAAGTAGGAAGGTGATTGATTGATCCGAACAGGTGAGAATTTATCATTAAAACACTGTCAAATATGTATGATCTCGCGCCCACTGTATTCGTAAATGCCCGTTGGGTCAACATGGAAGCAAGCAAGGGTCGCCTACTGCCGGACCCAATGTTCAGAACGTGCCGCGAGCAGTGTGCTCCGAAATACATATGCTTGCACCAGTATGGCTTTCTGTCGTCAGGTTTGCACTGATCATCACCATTCCCGCCGCACACGCCGTGCAAGTTTCTGACCTCCACGTTCATGGACCATTAAAAAATGTATTTATTCTTGACTATATAACCACTGACATTAATGTTATCATTTAATAGTTGGCCATTTCAGTCATTGCTTCGAGAGACACCTTTTATCAGATAATGGAATACTAACATTATCTCGAACACTTTTTTCTCCTTTAAGCGAGGCGACGCAGCATACCAAAGCCGAGTAATGTGAATTCTAAGATGACTGCTTTGTAAAGGATACAGCTATTTCCATCCTCATACTTCAATCAGAACATGTACTCAGTCTCTAATGATCGCATCGTCAGTGGCACTTAGATCTCTAATCTTATTCGTAAATAAGGGACGCTTGAAAGTGAGATACCCCGAATCTAAGTATTGACATCAGATACCAGAACCCTTCCAACAAATCTTTTATTCACTTTCGCTAATAGTGACTGACGTGACAGGTCATTTCGTATCGTTTTTCAGTATTACTGTACTGGACGATAAATGACAGCATCACCTGCAAACAGTAGAAAAGGCTGTTCAGATTGTCTCCTAAATCGTTTATACCGATCACGGACAGCAGAGGGCGTTTAATACTTCCTTGGGAACGCCAGAGATCACATCTGTTTTACTCGATGACTTTCCGTCAGTTACTACGAGCTGTGACCTTTCTGACAGGACATCACGAATCCAGTGACACAACTCAGACGCTCCGTAGGTACGGAGTTCGTATTAAAGGGAGACATGGAAGCAATTCAGATGCGGGCCGCTAGATATGTCACCGGTAGGTTCGAACAACACGCAAATATGACGGAGATGTTTCGCGAACGGAATTCGGAGTATTGGTAAAAAAAACAGTCTTGGTTGCAATTTTTTTATTTTTATTTTTTCGACTACGCGTTTCGCCTTATTTAGGCATCTTCAGGTTGATCTTAATTTGGTATTTATTAAACCAATCCTTTAGACAGTGTAGCCAAAGGGCATCGTCGAATACATCAGGCCAACGTCGCCTTCGGTAACTGACTTTAACTGCCCTTTGGGCATCGTCCAGTACATCAGGCCAACATCGCCTTCGTGAAACTGAGTTTAACGAAGGCGATGTTGGCCTGATATATTCGACGGTGCCCATAGGGCAGTTTAACTGAGTTTAACGAAGGTGATGTTGGCCTGATGTATTCGACGATGCCCTTTGGCTACACTGTCTAAGGAATCATTTTAAGAAACACCAAATTAAGATCAACCTGAAGATGCCTAAATAAGGCGAAACGCGTGGTTGAAAAAATAAAAAAAATAAAATTGCAACTAAGCCTGTTTTTCACCATTACTTTTAAGCACTGGTTTGCTGTACGCCATTTAGGGATTGCAGGATTTGGAAATCACTGGAGAGAAGGTGGCGTTGTTTTCGAGGAGCACTATTGAGAAAATCTCGAAAACCGTCATGTAAGGCTGGCTGCAGAACGACTCCACTTCCGGCAACGTACAATTCACGTATTGTTGTTGTGGGCTTCAGTCCTGGGACTGGTTTGATGCAGCTCTCCATGCTACTCTATCCTGTGCAAGCTGCTTCATCTCCCAGTACCTACTGGAACCTACATCCTTCTGAATCCGCTTAGTGTATTCATCTCTTGGTCTCCCTCCACGATTTTTACCCTCCACGCTGCCCTCCAATACTAAATATGTGATCCCTTGATGTCTCAGAACGTGTCCTACCAACCGGTCCCTTCTTCTTGTCAAGTTGTGCCACAAACTCCTCTTCTCCCCAATTCTATTCAATACCTCCTCATTAGTTACGTGATCTACCCATCTAATCTTCAGCATTGTTCTGTAGCACCACATTTCGAAAGCTTCTATTCTCTTCTTGTCCAAACTATTTATCGTCCACGTTTCACTTCCATACATGACTACACTCCACACAAATACATTCAGAAACGATTTCCTGACATTTAAATCTATACTCGATGTTAACAAATTTCTCTTCTTCAGAAACGCTTTCCTTGCCATTGCCAGTCTACATTTTATATCCTCTCTACTTCGACCATCATCAGTTTTTTTGCTCCCCAAATAGCAAAACTCCTTTACTACTTTAAGTGTCTCATTTCCTAATCTAATTCCCTCAGCATCACCCGACTTAATTCGACTACATTACATTATTCTCGTTTTGTTTTTGTTGATGTTCATCTTATATCCTCATTTCAAGACACTGTCCAGTCCGTTCAACTGCTCTTCCAAGTCCTTTGCTGTCTCTGACAGAATTACAATGTCATCGGCAAACCTCAAAGTTTTTATTTCTTCTCCATGGATTTTAATACCTACTCCAAATTTTTCTTTTGTTTCCTTTACCGCTGGCTCAGTATACAGATTGAATAACTTCGGGGAGAGGCTACAACAGTGTCTCACTCCCTTCCCAGTCACTGCTTCCCTTTCATGCCCCTCGACTCTTATAACTGCCATCTGGTTACGGTACAAACTGTAAATAGCGTTTCGCTCCCTGTATTTTACCCCTGCCACCTTATGGACCATGAAAATACGATGAGAGAGGTAATGGCTCGAACGGGAGGGCTCTGTGAGTGGAACAGGGTACGGAATGGATCGTACCTTGGGGTGTACGTTTACAGATGTAACTAGGCAGTGCCTTACACTAAGAGCACACGGCTTGGGGTGTCTTGACCGCGGGGGTGTGCTGGGCGCGGCGCTGCGGCCCGGTGGGGGCGGGGCCCGGCCACGTGTGCCGTCGGCTGGCCGGGTATCGACCGCCGTGGGCGGCGGCGCTCAGCTGGACCGCAACTGGGCCGAGCGCCGCGGCGCCACCTGTTACCCACAAACTCAGCTCCTCAGGCGTGCCGGCGCTGAATAATTCCGCAGCGGCGCGCCTCTGGGACATATCTCGGCCCTTCTCACTTACCGAGCGTAGCCGGGTTCTTCCTCTCTCTCTATCCTTCTCTCTGCCCTCTACATCATCTAGCGCCGTGTGGCAGAGGGCACTTCTGCTGCCACTACATGATCTCTACTTCCCTGTTCCACTCGCGAATGACGCGTGGGAAGAATGATTGTCGGTAAGCCGCTGTATTAGCTCCAATTTCCAGATTTTTCTCGTCGTAGTCATTTCGTGAGGAAATAATATGTTATGCTTTGTCGGATGAAATAATCCTCTTCGCCCCAGTGGTGGGGTTCTTAGATTTGCGTGGGGTGTACAATAAGTAGGGCAATTTTTTTTTTTTCTGAATGCAGGCTGGTTATATGCAATGGTCTTCTTAGTGGGAGGGCCTATACGCCCATATGGTGTAAGTAGGCTGTTTAGTTTTTATGTTGTTAACGCCACGTCACGCTGTGTATGAAAATCACTGACTGTGCTGTGTGCAGTCTGTGGCTGGTTGGCATCGTTGGAATATTCGCTAGTGTAGTGTTGGACAGTTGGATGTGAACAGCGCGTAACGTTGCGCAGTTGGAGGGGAGCCGCCAGCAGTAGTGGATGTAGGGAGAGAGATGGCGGAATTTTGAGAGCGGACGATATGGACGTGTGTACCGTCAGAAAGAGGAAATTTATAAGACTATATATATATATATATATATATGGCACAGATGTAGGAGTCAGGGCGAACAGGCTTAGATGGTGGGGTCATGTTACACGCATGGGAGAAGCAAGGTTACCAAAGAGACTCATGGATTCAGCAGTACAGGATAGGAGGAGTCGGGGAAGACCAAAGAGAAGGTACCTGGATTCGGTTGAGAATGATTTCGAAATAATAGGCTTAACATCAGAAGAGGCACCAATGTTAGCACTGAATAGGGGATCATGGAGGAATTTTATAAGGGGGACTATGCTCCAGACTGTACACTGAAACGCATAATATATATATATATATATATATATATATATATATATATATATATATATATATATATATATATATATGCCCGGTTGGCCGTGCGGTCCAACGCACGGCTTTCCGGCCTTGAAGGAGCGCTGTTCCCCGGCACCAATCCGCCCGGCGGATTTGTGTCGGGGTCCGGTGAGCCGGCCAGTCTGTGGATGGTTTTTAGGCGGTTTTCCATCAGCCTCGGCAAATGCGGGCTGGTTCCCCTTACTCCGCCTCAGCTACACTACGTCGGCGATTGATGCGCAAACAAGTTCTCCACGTACGCGTACACCACCGATACTCTACCACTCAAACATAAGGGTTACACTCGTCTGGTGTGAGACGTTCCCTGGGGTGATCCACCGGAAGCCGAACCGCACAATAACGCTGGGTTCGGTGTGGGACGGCGGAGGGGTGAAGTGGACTGCGGTAGTCGTCGTCGGGTTGTGGACCACTGCGGCTGCGGCGGGGACGGAGCCTCTCCGTCGTTTCTAGGTCCCCGGTTAACATAATATATATAACTTTTGAATGTTCTTAAGGTAAATACATTGTCTGTTCTTTCATTTACTAACTATGCCTATCAGTAGTTAGAATCTTTTATCTGGCTGGCAGTATTGGCGCTCACAGTAGTTTGAGTAACGATGATTTTTGTGAGGTAAGTGATTCATGAAAGGTATAGGTTAGTGTTAGTCAGGGCCATTCTTTGGGAGGGATTATTGAAAGTCATATTGCGTTGCGCTAAAAATATTGTGAGTCAGTTTAGTGATGATCAGAATAAGTAAAGAGAGCAATGTCTGAGTACGTTCAGTTTTACTCAGCTGTCTCTGTATCAAATAACGTAGACGTTTAGCAGCACAGTACTTTACAATTTTTCTAAGGGGACGTTTCAATGGTACGACTCTACCGGTCGACAGCGAGGCCAACGTGTTGCTGCAGCGGTAACCTCCCCATCCTCCACGAAGTGCCTCCCGCGAAGTGCAGCATTCATCGGGCCAAACAGGTGGAAGTCGGAAGGTGGGAGGTCCGCGCTGTAGAGTGAGTAAAGGAGCTCGAATGAAGTTCTGTGAGCTATCCTCGGGCGCGCAAATTTGTGGTAGGCCTTCCATTGCCATGAAAAAGGCGGAGTTACACCTCGCTCAGCGACTCACCTTGCTTTTCTTCGCTGCCAGCTCTCCGTAGACATTCTGCAAGTGCCTATGGATATCTGCGATGTTCTGGTTTCCGGCCAAAGGAAATTCGATGACAGCTCTCTGCTTGGAACACACCTCCGCCAGTTTAGACACTTACAGACGTACCTCTTGAAAAAAATGATTTTTTCATCTGGAATATGTTTCTCGTACGATCCGTATTTTTGGAGATATTTAGTTGTTGCAAGTTTATATGTAAACACGTTGCAGAAACGACAACGTGCTTTTAACAACCAACGCTGCACTTTCAGTTTAAAACTAGGGTTGGGGAAGGCAGCGGAAAGAAAAATGGTTTGAGGAAGGAATAAGGTATTTTGCTAGTTGAAATGTTGGGTAATGTCTAAGAACACGTCCGACACGTTAGTTGGCCAGATTCTACGGAACCAGGAGCGCTTCTGAAGATATCTAACGCCGTTCTTGGCGAACCATGAGGAACAACCATGCGAGACGGAAGATTCACCAACTACGGTAACTGGTCGTGAAAAGTCTTCATTGTATGATCAATGATTTTTATGTTTATTAATCTTTTCGTATGCTCATCGGCTCTTGTGTAAGCACTAGAGGAGCGGAGCATAAGTTTCTGTTTATGACATAGGAGGGTCACTCCTAAAGAAATGCACACAATTTCGTAAAAAATACAGTTTTCATTCTGCATGTGTGAAAGTTTTACAATGTGTAGATACTTCCTTCCCTATTGTTTTCAAACTTAGTTCAACCTGTTCCCGTGAGTGGCGCCGGCACAGCATGTCTTCAAGATGGCTGCTACACTTGACGTTCGTAAGAAGCAACGTGCTGTCGTAGAATTCCTGTGCTGTGAAAACGAGACGCTAGGAAACGTCCACAAGAGGTTGAAAAAGGTGTATGGAGATGCTGCTGTCGATCGCTGTACAATCAGTCGGTGGGCAAGCAGGTTACGTGACGAAAGCGGGCACGGCAATATTGAGGATTGTCCTCGCAGCGGCAGGCCTCGTACTGCACACACTCCAGACAATGTGCAGAGACAGAGTTAACGAATTGGTGACTGCTGACAGACGCATCACAGTGAACGAATTGTCAGGCTACGTTGGGGTAGGGGAAGGAAGTGTTTGCAGAATACTGAAAGTGTTGGCGTTAAAAAAGTGTTCGTGCCAGGTGGGTTCCCAGGATGTTGACAGTGCCTCACAAAGAAATGGACAACACTGAAACACCCACCTTACAGTCCTGACCTGGCTCCATGTGACTATGATCTCTTTGGGAAACTGAAAGACTCTCTTCGTGGAACAAGGTTTGGAGATGATGACTCCTTTGTGCACGCTGCCAAACAGTGGCTCCAACAGGTTGTTGCAGAATTTTACTAAGCGGGTATACAGGCGCTGGCTCCAAGATGGCGTAAGGCAGTTGAGAGGAATGGAAATTATGTGGAGAAATGCAAATATTGTTGCTAAAGGATGTATCTACACACTGTAAAACTTTCAAACATGTAGAATAAAAGACGGTTTAAAAATAACTATTGTGCATTTCTTTTGGAGTGACCCTCGTAGTTAACTGGAAACTCATACTGCGTTCATCTAGTGACTACACAAAATTTTTAAATATTAGTTATGGGCTCTGTTTCTTCAAGTAATTTATTGACATTTGGCGCAGTACTCCATATAACTGCGTTTCTGTGAATTAGAGTCGTTGGAACCAAAAGCGTTCTCAGTACGCTGCCCCACCTCCAGAGCCTCGGCTCGGAACAGCACTCAGCTGAAACACATTACTAAACGTCAGCGGCAACATCTCCGCAAACCGGGCAGCACTTTGCTCCCGCAGTGAATGAGGTTGAGTAAGACCGCCGACGTAGCGTGTGACATCTCCAGGCACGAGTTACCGCGAGCCACATACCGATAACCTGCGTCAAAGTTCCGATTCAGGGTCAGGCACGAGGTAGTCTGAATCACACCCAACAGCTTTACTTGATAGTGGCGGCTGCGCGCCATGGCTCACTTAACATTGTGTCACTGTGTACGGCTGGAATGTAGACTGCACGTGGCTATGCAACGCTGACTCGGAACTTCCAGGCTACAAGTTCTATTCACTAAAGCGGAGCTGCCTCAGTCCGAAGCAGCATTATACAAAATCCAGACAGGCCGTTCTGACTCATATTTTAAGTATTTCCGTAGTTCTCCTGAAACACTTGCAGCGCAAGCCAGTGTGGTGCTAACAACAAAGTAACGGCCGGATTCCTCGCCAGTTTCTATAAAATAGTCATTATTCCGTCTCTAACTGTTTAGACGTCAGCGACATCATAAACTTATTCTTCGTTCCTCCACTGAAGAGAATTTACTCTCCTCAAGCTCTGTTCATTGTCGACGCTTTTGTGTCACCTCTATAAGAGAAAACTCTTGCAACGTAACGCATTAAAAAGTTGTTTCTAGAATGATTCTTTCACTCTGCGGTATGGTCTACTCTGCTTTGAAAGCGTCTGGAAGATTACAACTGTATGCTTGACAGGCGCACCCTGTTCTTCGTGCGGACAATTCAGCCCCTCATAGACATACTGAGGCCAATACCTACCTACCACTTCCCGAACTTCTCAGAAACTCTCTTAAGGCCCTAGCACTCCTGGAAGAAAGAGTATTTTGCAGAAATGACTTAGCCAAAGCCTAGGGAATTTGCACTTTTAGAGTGGATCATAGTTCAGTCGGTAAGAGCATTGCCCGAGGAAGGCAAGCTTCTGGGTTTGAGTCCCAGAATGGCACACAGTTACTGCCTGTCAGAACGCGGACTTTGGTTTTGCTTTGACAGCTCAATTGGTAAAATCATTTCCGCAAAAGTCAAGGTCCAGGATTTGAATTCCAACGTGGCACACACTTGTAAATGCGACAAAGTTTCAAAATGTTAGCTATCTGATGTATATTTGTAGTAATAAAAGAAAAAAGCAGAAAATAACTAATTGGCTCATGAAGAAAAGTAGGAAGTACAAGATGTTGCACGAAGTTCCTGAAGGGAATAGTTACTCAGAAAGAGCTGTCATACTGTAACTCTGTTTCTCACGTCCTGCTCTCATGAGTATCATTTCCTGCTGGCATCAACAGGCGCTCATTTTCATCCATGCGTGAATGAAAACAAACTATTGCCGTTTGCAAAACACTCATGCAACAACCCGCTGACGCCGAAGGCGGCAATGATTGATCAAAGAAATCTACTTTCGTTCAGCCGTAATTGATTACCGCTGTAGCAAAGCTTTTAAAGCGTTTGCTTACTCTTCAACTTTACGGACATTGCAGTCTTTATCGTCACCCTCCACGGGTTCTGAGAAGACATTACAAACCTCAGTTAATGATGTCAGCAAATCTGGTAATTAGCAGCTATCGTACATGAGGCTCGGTGATGGAACAACTTCATTCGAAGTACTACAACAAACGTTAACAAAATCACTCTTAGTACGAAAAGGAATAAGGAAAAGAAAATCGTTAGTATCATAAACCGTTTAATGGTAATGGACTTGAGAAGTCCGCAAAGTATAAATTCGCTGAGTTAAACAAACAATCCACGATTTTCCTTCATTACTCCGCATAGGGAATTTTCGTTATACTTTAAGTCTTCTCCCTTTCATTCCAAATTATCTGTGGCCGTCACACGATGCAGTACTGTCTTTACTGAAACGTGGAAAATTACGCTATTTCAACGGGCTTCTTTCTGCTTTTAGTGAGGTTGTTAATTAGGAAATCAGTTAAGGACAAGCTTTCGTACTAACGCTTCATGACTCGACCAAGTTAGCCACAATTTTTCACTCTGTCATCTGGTGAAATTGATTATAGATGCAATCTTTTATGTATTTCCCAACGAAATGAGCTTCCTTGTAATTTTGGAGAAAAGATACACAAAGATAACAGTAAAAAATTAGTGTTATTGACGAAGCAGTTACCTTTCGTAGACCAACGTATGGCACAATATGGCATTTTGTTTTAAGACACGGTTGTGTGTGAAATATCTCAATCATCACAGAACAACATTATCCCGTTGTTTCCTAACTCTACCGAGTTCTTCCTTCTTCCAACTGGACAGTATAGTGTATACTAGCATCAAGGAGGACATCCCAGCTGGATGAACCATCAACTACATAGGAGCTAGGAATGGAACCTACATCTACAAGATTCCTCTGCAATTAACATAAATATTTCGCATGCTGTGCATGTAACCACTTTCAGATTATTTCTCCACCTTTCCACTCTCGAATAAGTTGGAATAATGAACATATAAGCTTTTCTTTTATTTTTTCATGATCGTCTTTTACTTCTGTGTAGGTGGTAGTCACCAAAGAGCCGGTGGTTCTAATTTAGTGAAAAGATCTCCCCGCAACGAAGAACGCCGCTGTTTTAATGATAGCACCCCCTCCCTGTCCCCAATTTGCTTATCATGTCTGCAACACTCCCTCCCCTATTTAATGATAATACAAAAGGTGTGCCCTTCTTTGAACTTTTTCGATATACGCAGTCAGTCCTTTGGGGCAAGAACACCATACCGCACAGTAGTAGTCCACAAGAGGATGGATAAGTGTGGATTTGTTGCGTCTTCTAAGTATTCTGCTAATAAAACACAGTGTTTGGTTCGCCTTACCTACAATATTTTCTGTCGGACTGTTCTTATTTAAGTTGTTGTTAATCATAATGCCTATGTATTTATTTGAATCGACAACCTTCAAATACACTCCTGGAAATGGAAAAAAGAACACATTGACACCGGTGTGTCAGACCCACCATACTTGCTCCGGACACTGCGAGAGGGCTGTACAAGCAATGATCACACGCACGTCACAGCAGACACACCAGGAACCGCGGTGTTGGCCGTCGAATGGCGCTAGCTGCGCAGCATTTGTGCACCGCCGCCGTCAGTGTCAGCCAGTTTGCCGTGGCATACGGAGCTCCATCGCAGTCTTTAACACTGGTAGCATGCCGCGACAACGTGGACGTGAACCGTATGTGCAGTTGACGGACTTTGAGCGAGGGCGTATAGTGGGCATGCGGGAGGCAGGGTGGACGTACCGCGGAATTGCTCAACACGTGGGGCGTGAGGTCTCCACAGTACATCGATGTTGTCGCCAGTGGTCGGCGGAAGGTGCACGTGCCCGTCGACATGGGACCGGACCTCAGCGACGCACGGATGCACGCCAAGACCGTAGGATCCTACGCAGTGCCGTAGGGGACCGCACCGCCACTTCACAGCAAATTAGGGACACTGTTGCTCCTGGGGTATCGGCGAGGACCATTCGCAACCGTCTCCATGAAGCTGGGCTACGGTCCCGCACACCGTTAGGCCGTCTTCCGCTCACACCCCAACATCGTGCAGCCCGCCTCCAGTGGTGTCGCGACAGGCGTGAATGGAGGGACGAATGGAGACGTGTAATCTTCAGCGATGAGAGTCGCTTCTGCCTTGGTGCCAATGATGGTCGTATGCGTGTTTGGCGCCGTGCAGGTGAGCGCCACAATCAGGACTGCATACGACCAAGGCACACAGGGCCAACACCCGGCATCATGGTGTGGGGAGCGATCTCCTACACTGGCCGTACACCTCTGGTGATCGTCGAGGGGACACTGAATAGTGCACGGTACATCCAAACCGTCACCGAACCCATCGTTCTACCATTCCTAGTCCGGCAAGGGAACTTGCTGTTCCAACAGGACAATGCACGTCTGCAAGTATCCCGTGCCACCCAACGTGCTCTAGAATGTGTAAGTCAACTACCCTGGCCAGCAAGATCTCCGGATCTGTCCCCCATTGAGCATGTTTCGGACTGGATGAAGCGTCGTCTCAAGCGATCTGCACGTCCAGCACGAACGCTGGTCCAACTGAGGCGCCAGGTGGAAATGGCATGGCAAGCCGTTCCACAGGACTACATCCAGCATCCCTACGATCGTCTCCATGGGAGAATAGCAGCCTGCATTGCTGCGAAAGGTGGATATACACTGTACTAGTGCCGACATTGTGCATGCTCTGTTGCCTGTGTCTATGTGCCTGTGGTTCTGTCAGTGTGATCATGTGATGTATCTGACCCCAGGAATGTGTCAATAAAGTTTCCCCTTCCTGGGACAATGAATTCACGGTGTTCTTATTTCAATTTCCAGGAGTGTATTTATGGTCCATCGCGTAACCGAAATTTACCGCGTTTTTACTATTCAAGTGTTACTAGACGGTAAACGGCAGCGTCACCTGCAAAGGAAATTATAAGGTTGCTCACGTTGTCTCTCAAATCGTTTGTGTAGATTAAGAATAGCAGAGGGCCTATGATGCTTCCATGAGGAACTCCAGCTATAACTTGGTTTGGTTTCATAGAATGATCTCCTGTCAATTAGTACGATCAGTGACCTTTCCGACAGGGCGTTAATTCTTCGTCTGATGACTGTGCCCTACTATCCGGCCAAGTACAGACGACAAAAATTTCTCTTTCTTCGCTCCGATTTACCTTCAGTACGACCACCATCGTCCTAGAGTACCTCGCCGATCGCGACTACTGACGAGAGAGCAATGTGCGTAATGTGTAATCAATAGTGCGTGCAACGATAAGCCATTCGGTGAACTTAGGGAAGACGACTTGAAGGTGAGAAGACTACAGTTAACAGGAAACCGTGGTAGCCTGCATAAGCAAACAGCGGTGGAACACCGGTGAAGGTTGAATAATACTTTCCGCTTCCCGTGGCGTGGGAGCTCGCAATCTCCATAGTATTAACATATCAACGCCAAGCCGTCCAGAGGCATGTTTATGGACTGGCCGTATTCCAAGTCACATGGAGCGAAGAGAGTAGGTTGCCTAGCGTCCTAGTACACGTGAAGTATTTGCTAGGGGAGTTCTCGCCTTCTCTGCGCGCTAGTTGCAAGATTAATTCCCTCATTTTCACATCATTCTCCTCGTCAGTGCTTTGCTAAACGGTGATCAATGCATCACGGAACGCACTTACTGTCTCGTTTATGGACTGACCTTCATTATCCAGAACGTACATTTATAACACAAGGTCTCGCACTCTGGATTTTGTCCAACTTACGAGTCTCTCTCGGCGATCGTCGAACGAACTTTTTGTCGACAACTGCAATGACATTAACATCGTTGCCAAAGCAATTAGTAGTCTTACTGAAATATCGTACTACATAAGTGTACTTGACAGGACAAGGTAATTACACAATGTCTTAAAAATGTACAGTCTAGATCACATATCTTACTGATATTAATAAAATACGAAACCTAGACTATGCTTTGATCAGAAAACAACAATACACGATCACTTTTTCTTGGTTCAAATGCAAGGAAAAGATGAATACTCTTTACAGATGGTACTAGTATGTTTTAGGAGCCTTTGTCACGAAGACGGGGCATCATCAAATACAAAATTATAAATATATTGACAAATATACAATTTGTTGTCTTCCCGGCTGCCTTAGATGTAGCACAGGACACACCCAAAAACTTAAGAAAGATAAAAGAAGGCGAGAGTCTAGTACCTCGTCGACGCCGATGGCATCAGGAACGCTGAATTAACGTGAGGAGGACAGGATCATGGGATAGTGTGTGATCCTTTTGAAAAAAACTGTCGCAGCATTCGCCAGATGAGATTTAGCGAAACTACGGGAAACTTACACCTGGATTACCGAAGAAGAAATTAAACCCTTCTCCTCTCGAACACCAGTCCAGCGCCGAAGCAACTGTATGAGATCGTTCCGTAAGACTTTCTCAGCCATGAAAACTGTTATTGGCCATTCTACATCTACATCCATATTCCGCAAGCCACCTGACGGTGTGTGGCGGGGGGTACCTTGAGTATCTCTATCGGTTCTCCCCTCTATTCCAGTCTCTTATTGTTCGTGGAAAGAAAGATTGTTGGTATGCCTCTGAGCGTGTTCGACACGGCGACAGCTGTGTAGCTGCGGTCTTGCTCTACATCTTTGCCGAATTAAAATGCGACATTCACCCGAAATAAGAAAGGAAATAAACTACGGTTCTGTCCGCTAACGTGAAGAAAGCGCGAGTGAACAATGTGACAACAAAGCGGGTGTGCAATGTGGCGTGATTTAGAAATTTTAAAAACATTTTCATCAAAAAATTGTGTCAGAATACTTTTCCTGACAAAAAAAAGGTGTAAGACCCACAAGGGGAGGAGGAAACGCAATAAAATCTCAGGGGTTAAGAGCGTATATGAAGTTATTCTAGTGATTACAAAACCGAGGCAAATTAAAAAGTAGTCGACAGTATGAGCTAGTTTATCACTATGATGCACACCTCGTCTACTCGGATGTAAGCACTGATTCGGCTGCGAAGGGTGTAATGAAGCTGTCGTATCCTCTCCTAGAGCAACCTGGCCCATAACTGTTGTAACTGATCCTTGATATCCTTGGTACTGACTCGTGGACAGAGTTGACGTACGAGCTCGAAGTACCTCAACATCATGTTCAAGTGTTCAAATGTGTGTCAAATCTTATGGGACTTAACTGCTAAGGACATCAGTCCCTAAGCTTACACACTACTTAACCGAAGTTATCCTAAGGACAAACACACACACCCATGTCCGAGGGAGGACTCCGCCGGGACCAGCCGCACAGTCCGTGACTGCAGCGCCTTAGACCGCTCAACACCATGTACAAAGTTCATAGATGATGATGATGATGATTTTAGTTTGTGGGCCCTCAACAACGTGGTTATGCAGCACCCGTACAAATTCCCAATCTTTTCACTGTCCAGTCTCGCTTTTTTCCTCAATGATGGTGGAAAGATGAGGACAACATAAACACCCAATCCCCGGGCTGAGAAAATCCCCCACCCGGTCCGTAATCGAACCCAGGACACCGTGATCCAGAGGCAACAGTTAATAGAGAGACGTGTTCTGCATGAACAAGGATTGTCCTTTTGAGAAATGGCACTTTGGTGTTGTCGCATGAGAGGTGACACACGAGGATGCAGAATGTCCGTGACGTACCGGTGCGCCGGCCGCGGTGGTCTCGCGGTTAAGGCGCTCAGTTCGGAACCGCGTGACTGCTACGGTCGCAGGTTCGAATCCTGCCTCGGGCATGGATGTGTGTGAAGTTCTTAGGTTAGTTAGGTTTAAGTAGTTCTAAGTTCTAGGGGACTGATGACCACAGATGCTAAGTCCCATAGTGCTCAGAGCCATTTGAACCATTTTTGACGTACCGTTGCGCCGTCAAGATTTGCCTCAGCTACCAGCCGTGACTTCCAGTTGTACCTGATGGCTCCCCGCCCATCACGCCAGGAGTAACTCCGCTGTACCTCTCCAAAATTTTGGAAAAAGGGGCTTCTCACTACGTCGCCGCCAAGCTTGCCGAAGATGGTCAGCCAGGATAGTGCACAACTGCGATTCCCCGACGAAAGCAGTGCGACGCCATTTATTAACAGCCCATGCTTACCGATCACATCACTCAAAACTAAGCCGTTTGTATCTTGGCGCCAACGGCAGCCTATGCACGCCGCCAGCTGCTGCCAGTCTCCGACCAACGGTGCGCCATGACACAGAGTCCATTGCTTGTTCTCGGGTGGCAGGCGGACATGTGAAGGGGTTACGACGTGCCAGGTGCACAGTATTGTGGTCCTCCCTTGTGGTGGTCACACACTGGCTAGAACCTTGATGACGGATATGCTTTCGTCACATTCATCGGGCCACCGTCACAGTCGAATGCCCCACGAATATGGATATTGTACGATACGACCTGTCGACCAAATGGTGACCCTCAATGAAGCCCCTTTCAAACACTATCAGATGATGATAAGGCTTTCTCATACGAGTTTGCGGTCCATGAGTCCTTCACAGTGATCACTCAACGCTGTTCACGGCCCTTAAATACTCTAAATACCCTACCACGTGTGGCGACAAATAATAGTAATGCACTCTGCTGGGCGTTCTACCTCTCACAGAATAGTCTGGAACCACGCGACCGCTCAAGTTCGAACCCTGCCTCGGGCATGGATGTGTGTGATGTCCTTAGGTTAGTTAGGTTTAAATAGTTCTAAGTTCTATGGGACTGATGACCTCAGAAGTAATGTCCCATAGTGCTCAGAGCCATTTGAACCATTTTTTTTGGTCACAGAATACTGCAACTCTAATCATTAAGATACCCGCCGATAGTGTGTGAGTGAATTACATTGACATCCCACAATGTACCAGATGATCAAAAAGTCAGTATAAATTTGAAAACTTAATAAACTACCGAATAATGTAGATAGAGAGGTAAAAATTGACGTTCATGCTTGGCTTGGAATGACATGGGGTTTTATTAGAACCAAAATGCAGGATGGCGCTCCACCTCATATTGCTAGACGCGTGAAAGATCTTTTGCGAGCGTCGTTTGGTGATGATCGTGTGTTTAGCCGCCACTTTCGTCATGCTTGGCCTCCCAGGTCCCCAGACCTCAGTCTGTGCGATTATTGGCTTTGGGGTTACCTGAAGTCGCAAGTGTATCGTGATCGACCGACATCTCTAGGGATGCTGAAAGACAACATCCGACGCCAATGCCTCACCATAACTCCGGACATGCTTTACAGTGCTCTTCAAAACATTATTCCTCGACTACAGCTATTGTTGAAGAATTATGGTCGACATATTGAGCATTTCCTGTAAAGAACATCATCTTTGCTTTGTCTTAATTTGTTATGCTAATTATTGCTATTCTGATCAGATGAAGCGCCATCTGTCGGACATTTTTTGAACTTTTGTCTTTTTTTGGTTCTAATAAAACCCCATGTCATTCCAAGCATGTGTGTCATTTTATACTTCTCTACCTACATTATTCCGTGAGTTATTCATTTTTCAAATTTATACTGATTTTTTGATCACCCGGTTGAGCACTTCACCTTTTTCCTCGGGCATCTACATCTACATCTACATCCGTACTCCGCAAGCCACCTGACGGTGTGTGGCGGAGGGTACCCTGAGTACCTCTATCGGTTCTCCCTTCTATTCCAGTCTCGTATTGTACGTGGAAAGAAGGATTGTCGGTATGCTTCTGTGTGGGCTCTAATCTCTCTGATTTTATCCTCATGGTCTCTTCGCGAGATATACGTAGGAGGGAGCAATATACTGCTTGACTCCTCGGTGAAGGTATGTTCTCGAAACTTTAACAAAAGCCCGTACCGAGCTACTGAGCGTCTCTCCTGCAGAGTCTTCCACTGGAGTTTATCTATCATCTCCGTAACGCTTTCGCAATTACTAAATGATCCTGTAACGAAGCGCGCTGCTCTCCGTTGGATCTTCGCTATCTCTTCTATCAACCCTACCTGGTGCGGATCCCACACTGCTGAGCAGTATTCAAGCATTGGGCGAACAAGCGTACTGTAACCTACTTCCTTTGATGTCGGATTGCATTTCCTTAGGATTCTTCCAATGAATCTCAGTCTGGCATCTGCTTTACCAACCATCAACTTTATATGATCATTCCATTTTAAATCACTCCTAATGCGTACTCCCAGATAATTTATGGAATTAACTGCTTCCAGTTGCTGACCTGCTATTTTGTAGCTAAATGATAAGGGACCTATCTTTCTATGTATTCGCATCACATTACACTTCGCTACATTGAGATTCAATTGCCATTCCGTGCACCATGCGTCAATTCGCTGCAGATCCTCCTGCATTTCAGTACAATTTTCCATTGTTGCAACCTCTCGGTACACCACAGCATCATCTGCAAAAAGCCTCAGTGAACTTCCGATGTCATCCACCAGGTCATTTATGTATATTGTGAATATATCAACGGCCCTATGACACTCCCCTGCGGCACACCTGAAATCACTCTTACTTCGGAAGACTTCTCTCCATTGAGAATGACATGCTGCGTTCTGTTATCTAGGAACTCCTCAATCCAATTACACAATTGATCTGATAGTCCGTATGCTCTTACTTTGTTCATTAAACGACTGTGGGGAACTGTGTCAAACGCCTTGCGGAAGTCAATAAACACGGCATCTACCTGTGAACCCGTGTCTAAGGCCCTCTGAGTCTCGTGGACGAATAGCGCGAGCTGGGTTTCACACGATCGTCATTTTCGAAACCTATGCTGATTCGTACAGAGTAGATTTCTAGTCTCCAGAATAGTCATTATACTCGAACACTATACGTGTTCCAAAATTCTACAACTGATCGAGGATAGAGATATAGGTCTATAGTTATGCACATCTGTTCGACGTCCCTTCTTGAAAACGGGGATGACCTGTGCCCTTTTCCAATCCTTTGGAACGCTTCGCTCTTCTAGAGACCTACGGTACACCGCTGCAAGAAGGGGGGCAAGTTCCTTCACGTACTCTGTGTAAAATCGAACTGGTATCCCATCAGGACCAGCGGCCTTTCCTCTTTTGAGCGATTTTAATTGTTTCTCTATCCCTCTGTCGTCTACTTCGATATCTACCATTTTGTCAACTGTGCGACAATCTAGAGAAGGAAGCAAAGTGCAGTCTTCCTCTGTGAAACAGCTTTGGAAGAAGACATTTAGTATTTCGGCCTTTAGTCTGTCATCCTCTGTTTCAGTACCATTTTGGACACAGAGTGTCTGGACATTTTGTTTTGATCCACCTACCGCTTTGACATAGGACCAAAATTTCTTAGGATTTTCTGCCAAGTCAGTACATAGAACTTTACTTTCGAATTCATTGAAAGCCTCTCGCATAGCCCTCCTCACACTACATTTCGCTTCGCGTAATTTTTGTTTGTCAGCAAGGCTTTGGCTATGTTTATGTTTGCTGTGAAGTTCCCTTTGCTTCCGCAACAGTTTTCTAACTCGGTTGTTGTACCACGGTGGCTCTTTCCCATCTCTTACGATCTTGCTTGGCACATACTCATCTAACGCATATTGTACCATGGTTTTGAACTTTGTCCGCTGATCCTCAACACTATCTGCACTTGAGACAAAACTTTTATGTTGAGCCGTCAGGTACTCTGTAATCTGATTTTTGTCACTTTTGCTAAACAGAAAAATCTTCCTACCTTTTTTAATATTTCTATTTACGGCTGAAATCATCGATGCAGTAACCGCCTTATGATCGCTGATTCCCTGTTCTGCATTAACTGATTCAAATAGTTCGGGTCTGTTTGTCACCAGAAGGTCTAATATATTATCGCCACGAGTCGGTTTTCTGTTTAACTGCTCAAGGTAGTTTTCAGATAAAGCACTTAAAAATATTTCACTGGATTCTTTGTCCCTGCCACCCGTTATGAACGTTTGAGTCTCCCAGTCTATATCCGGCAAATTAAAATCTCCACCCAGAACTATAACATGGTGGGGAAATCTACTCGAAATATTTTCCAAATTATTCTTCAGGTGCTGAGCCACAACAGCTGCTGAGCCCGGGTGCCTATAGAGACATCCAATTACCATGTCTGAGCCTGCTTTAACCGTGACCTTCACCCAAATCATTTCACAATTCGAATCTCCGTCAATTTCCTTCGATACTATTGCACTTCTTATCGCTATAAACACGCCTCCCCCTTCACTGTCCAGTCTATCTCTGCGGTATACATTCCAATCAGAGTTTAGGATTTCATTACTGTTTACGTCTGGTTTCAGCCAACTTTCTGTTCCTAGTACTATATGGGCGTTGTGACCGTTTATTAATGAGAGCAGTTCTGGGACCTTTCTATAGACGCTCCTGCAGTTTACTATTAGCACATTAATATTGTTATTCCTTTTTGCATTTTGCCTACTCCTGCCTTGCCGTGTCTCAGGAGGCGTCTTGTCGGGCCTAGGGAGGGAATTCTCTAACCTAAAAAAACCCCATGTGCACTCCACACGTACTCCGCTACCCTCGTAGCCGCTTCCGGCGTGTAGTGCACGCCTGACCTATTCAGGGGGACCCTACATTTCTCCACCCGATAGCGGAGGTCGAGAAATTTGCACCCCAGCTCTCCGCAGAATCGTCTGAGCCTCTGGTTTAAGCCTTCCACTCGGCTCCAAACCAGAGGACCGCGATCGGTTCTGGGAACGATACTACAAATAGTTAGCTCTGATTCCACCCCGCGAGCGAGGCTTTCCGCCTTCACCAACTCCGCCAACCCCCTGTACGAACTGAGGATGACCTCTGAACCCAGACGGCAAGAGTCATTGGTGCCGACATGAGCAACAATTTGCAGTCGGGTGCACCCAGCGCTCTCTATCGCCGCCGGTAGGGCCTCCTCCACATCTCGGATGAGACCCCCGGCAAGCAGACAGAGTGAACACTGGCCTTCTTCCCCGACCTTTCCGCTATTTCCCTAAGGGGCTCCATCACCCGCCTAACGTTGGAGCTCCCAATAACTAATAAACCCCTCCCCCCGTGTGCCTGCTCGGACCTTGCTGAAGGAGCAGCCACATGTCCACTCACAGGCAGAGCGGGCGATTCCACACGGCCAGCCTCCACATTGACCCTCCGCCTCGTGTGCCGCGAACGCCGCTGAACCCGCCACTCCCCTTGGGGAGAGGGTGGCCCAACCGCGCCCGGTACCCGCGAAGATGTCTCGACAGCAGGGACAGTGGGTGAAGCATGTAACACCTGGGTGTACCTTGCGACGCACCAGACTCCCCACTGCCGCTACACTCCGAGGCAGCAGCCTGAAGACGGCTGACAGCGGCCATCAACACGCTCAGCTGTTCGCGAAGAGTGGCCAGCTCCTCCTGCGTCCGTACACAGCAGCCACACATCCTATCCATCCTAAGAAATCAATTTACTATAGAGTGTTAATCAACTTTTAACTAGACTGCTAATTCACTAAAGGCGGTTGATTATTGACTAAACTGTGATTGCTAACCACTTCTTGTAGAAACAAGGAAAATAGCACTACCTGTCTCTGGACGGTATTGAAAACAAACACTAGTATTACTAGCACTATGGCTGACTAAAGGGACTCTCTGACTGTATTCAAAACAAACACGAGATCTATGGAACACTTAATAGCACTCGACTATTAAAGCTTCCTAAAAGCAAAAACACGGAGGAGAAGAAGTGACAAGTAAGAAAAATACAGATAATACTTAAATTAAGGTAGCTCGCTGCACAGCAGACGTGAAGCAGACGGCGGTTAGGGCGACACTGACACTACTGGCTCTCTCTGACTGTATTCAAAACAAACACGAGATCTATGGAACACTTAATAGCACTCGACTATTAAAGCTTCCTAAAAGCAAAAACACGCAGAAGAAGAAGTGACAAGTAAGAAAAATACAGATAATACTTAAATTAAGGTAGCTCGCTGCACAGCAGACATGAAGCAGACGGCGGTTAGGGCGACACTCAGTGTGTGAGTATATTAAAGCGTCTCACCTCTTCATTGTGCTGATATTTCCCAAGTAGTATCGGTCACATTATCCAGCGGTGTGTAGATGGAATCAGCGGCTGCTGCATCAACATCTTATCAATGCTGGTACTGTGTACGAGGTGTGTGAGAAAAGTGATGAGACCGACAACACTGCAATCGATCTGGCAATGCTGTATTGTTCCACTTGCGTAGACCGGTTTGTTCACCCCTTCCAGATGGTCAGTCCGAGTTTCAGCTCCGTACAGCCATCACAGGATTTTCGAGAGCGCCATCATCGAAGCTGTGTTTTTGTTGTGTGCAACGAAAATGGAACAGCGAAACGTAGAGCAAAGTTATGCCCTCAGATTTTGTGTTAAACTTGGGGAAAACGCGGAAGTGTGATCTTTTAAAAGGTGAAACAGGCATGCGGGGGAATATTCTTCAGCAAGAGCACAAGTATTTCGCTGGCAAAAATCATTTTTGGAAGGCCGAAAACATGTCGAAGATGAACATCGCTCAGGGAGACCTTCGACTTCAAAAAACGACTAAAACGTCGAACGTGTGCGTCCTCTTGTGAGAGTGTTCTTCCAGGACAAACTACCAACGAAGTGAAACTTCCTGGCAGATCAAAACTGTGTGCCGGACCGAGACTCGAACTCTGGACCTTTGCCTTTTGCGGGCAAGTGCTCTACCAAGTGAGCTACCCAAGCACGACTGGCGCCCCATCCTCACTGCTTTACTTCTGCCAATACCTCGTCTCCTACCTCCCAAACTTCACAGAAGCTCTCCTGGGAACCTTGCAGACCTAGGACTCCTGGAAGAAAGGATGTTGTGGAGACATGGCTTAGCCACAGCCTGGGGGATGTTTCCAGAATGAAATTTTCGCCCTATAGCGCAGTGTGCGCTGATATGAAACTCCCTGGCAGATCAAAACTGTGTGCCGGACCGAGACTCGAACTCGGGACCTTTACCTTTTGCGGACAAGTGCTCTACCAACTGGTTCTCAGTAGATCTTCTGTGAAGTTTGGTAGATAGGAGACGAGGTACTGGCGGAATTAAAGCTGTGAGGACGGGGCGTGAATCGTGCTTGGGTAGCTCAGATGGTAGAACACTTGCCCGCGAAAGGCAAAGGTCCCGAGTTCGAGCGTCGGTCAGGCACACAGTTTTGATCTGCCAGGAAGTTTCATATCAGCGCACACTCCGTTGTAGAGTAAAAATTTCATTCTGCCAACCAAGTGTTTTACAAAGATGTCCCCGAAACGCTCAGGAGATCGAGTGGGGGTGAATAATGGAGGCAAGAAGACGGTGCATCATGACAACATCCCATGTCACATGGCGATTTCCATCATCGAATTTTTGACCTTAAAGTCATTCCCGTTCTGCAATCGTCGTCCCCTCACCCCTTTCTTCTCTGGTCTGAGACCATGCGACTTTTTTCCGAAATCGAAAAATGTTTTAAAATCGCGTCATTTTGGGACTGGAGAACGTTCAAAAGAATATGACTAATGTGTCAAGGCTCCACCAGTTGAAGCCTTTCAGCGCTGATAACATGACTGGGAACAACGCCTCCGCCGGTGTATAGCTGCCGAAGAAAACTAATGTGAAGGAACAACACTGTTGTCTGAAATGAAAGAAAACTTTGGTAGATGAAAAATCAGTCTCATTACTTTTTGTAGATAAGGAATCAATCTTATTACTTCTCTCAGACACATCGTATGCTACTATTACGTCACGGTATACTTTTCGTTTTATTCAGTTTGGACATAGACAATGGTAGGGCTTCTTGATATTGATAATAATGAGGGTGTGATGTCTACACGAACGTTGCAGTTGCGTTTGATAGTTTTGTCGCTGCTGCTGCTCATAAAAAAATAAGAAAAAAATTTGAGACACCATAAATTGCGAAGAACGAAACACAAGGAGGCTGATATTGAAGTATATTGTTAAAGCAATGTTTTTCGGTCTGTTAGTAGCGCAGAGTATGGGAAGTGGGTGAGGGAAGGAGTATTTCCTCAGTCTAGGCTTCACCCCTCTTCAGAGATGCCTATTGTACGCGGCATTCCGGATGAAAGTAAAAGGGCAAAGGAAATTGAACAGCAGCAGTAGGGCCGGTGTAACGTAGTGAAAGCGTTGCATTAAATTTCGGGACGAGGTTTTAAAAGCGGAGGGGGCGACGGCGTGGCGCCTCGTCGGCTGGCAGTAAACTCATTGCAGGCAGAGTGGCTGCGTGGGCGTCCATTACGTGGCGCGCTGCGTGGGCGGAACGCCGGTGGCCGCTGCGGTCCGCGGGGGTAGGCGCGCTCTCCACAGCGGCACAGGCAGCTGCAGCTCAGCGTTCTCGTCGTAAGCATCGGGACACGGCTACGCACTGCACAACTGACCACTAGATGTCGCGAGCGGCGCGCCCACCAGTATAAAAGGACGCAGGGAGTATTGTGTTGTCGTCGTTGAACATATAACATATGGCTTCAACATAAACAAAGCTACAGGGGCGGTGTTCCTGGCCATCGAAAAAGGCTTTCGATCGTCTATGGCACAACGGCCTCACTCGCAAACTCGGGGACGCGGGATTCCCCGGCGGGCTGGTGCGTCTAATACACTCATACCTCACAGACAGGAGTTTCAACACTGACGTGCAGGGAAAACAATCAACACGATACGGTATACACGCGGGAGTACCCCAGGGAAGCATCCTCTATATAAACGATCTGCCAACCACACACAACACAACGATGGCAATCTACGCGGTTGACACAGCCATCTTCGCGCAAGATTGGAAACCATCAAACATTACGTCACGCCTACAGACTGCACTCAGAGTGGCTGAGCCTTGGTTGGAGAAATGGCGCGTTAGAGTAAACGTCGACAAGTGCGAAGCCGTTCTGTTCACTAGAAGACCGAAGCAACTGCGCAAACACCGATAATGCAGACCAATAACTCTACATGTACTCCCAAAACGTTTCCGCGAGAAAGTCAAATACCTCGGTGTCTGGCTGGACCTGAAATTACTTTTGTGACTCGTGATTTGTCTATAGATTTGATTTCCCAAACATCTATTTTTCTCAGAAGTTTGTTTCAATGCCTCATTTGTTAGCGTACCCTAAATTCGGGACATTTTTCGTCCCGCAAGATACAGGGTGGCGCACGGGAACGGGAAATTTAGAACGTTACAGTTGGCAGCACTGTAGCGCCGGCAGATGTTCGAAACTTTGCACAATTGATGTGAACGCATTGCCATTTAGTAATCATGGAGAATTGGACTGGAGCGGAACGTGCAGTAGCTGTGAGAGCGTTTTACAAAAATGGTGATAGTGCGACTGCCGCGCAGATAACATTTCGACAGCATTACCAGCTTGGACGTCATGGACATGTCCCATCTGCGCGTGCGATTACAACGTGGGTGCGTAATTTTTAAGAAACAGGATCTGCCTTGAAAAAGAAACCTCCAGGTGGCATTCCAACGGCACTTACCCCAGAGAACATTGCAGCTGCTAGAGCTGCAATCGAGAGAAGTCCTCGCCGCTTCGTTCGACAGTATGCATCTTCGCTAGGGATTAAGCGACGAAGCTTACAAAGAATACTGCACGAATTAGACTTCCATCCTTATAAGTTGTAGATTGTGCAACACTTACATGAACGAGACCCAGCGTCACGTATGGAGTTTAGTAGCCAGATATTGGCTAAAATCAACGAGGACGCGAATTCCCTTGGTAACTTACGGATATCAGACGAAGCCCATTTCCACCTGAACGGATTCGTGAACAAACAGAATTTTCGTTATTGAGCACAGGACAATCCTTGTGAGTTTCACCAGCGACCACTACATAGCGCCAAGGTCACAATATGGTGTGCTGTATCATGTCATGGTATTATCGGCCCTTATTTTTTTGAACGTAGTGCAATGACAGTAACATCAGATCGACATGTTGAAATGCTTCAAACATTCTTTACACCGAGACTGTACGAGCTTAATGTTAACGTCGAAAACATGTGGTTTCAGCAGGACGGAGCCACGTCACACACTGCTCGACAATCGATGGCAGCAGTTCGTCAATTGTTTGGAAGACGCATTATTTCACGTAACGGTGACACTGCATGGCCTGCGATAGCCCCAGATCTTAATATGTGCGACTTCTTCCTGTGCGGATATCTTAAAGACAAGGTGTACCGTACACGTCCTGCAACAATCCACGAACTGAAGGAGAACATTGAAAACGAAATCACTACCATTCCCCAAGATTTGCTACACCGCGCATTCCAGAGTTTTCATAACAGGCTGTTAGAGTGTGAACGCCGAATGGGAGCACATCTTTCCGATGTCATCTTTAGTAAAGAGACACTTTTGGATATTTTGATTGTAAAAACATACTGAATAATGGCATACTGACTACATTCACTTTCGTTAATAAATTACTAGTTTTATGAATTTATTCACGGAAATGACGTTATTTCGAAATTTCCCGTTTCCCTGCGACACCCTGTATTTACGCCGGACGGGTCGTGCCAAAATCGGAAGGTCCTACGAAAATCGGGTCACCTGGAAACGCTAGTTCCACAGCAAATGTTTATATCCTGAGAGATCGCTATCAGGCGGGACACTCGGCGCACGATGGCCGATTTCGGTGGCCAGTCGCCGGGTGCGTCGCAGAAGGAGCCTGGCCACGGCACGTGGTGGGGGCCGATCTCCCGCAGTGGCGCGTCCGGACTCCCACGGTTGTGGGCCGACCTTGCGCTGGCGAGATGGAGTGCCGGCAGAGTTATGGGCGCCGCGTGTGATCGGCCACGCCGCTATTTCGGCGCCGCGGCCGGCAGAAATAGCAGCGCCGAGCGACGGCTCAGCCTCCAGGACCAAAGACCGGCCGCTGGAGAGCGCGCTTCGCGCTGCACAGCGCACACCGCCGCCACGTGCGCCAAACGACCCCCCCCCCCCCCCCCCCTTCCGCCCACACCGTCTCCCTGCCGCGGCGTCCCGGCCCACAGCCTCCCCCGCGGGGAACGAATGGAGCCGTACACGAATCAAAACACGACTGGCCAGTTGTAAGCTTCAAAATCACTCTTCTCGTCCTTCGATTCTCACGGCCGCGGTACATAAACACATTTAATCTACACTACACTCCTGGAAATTGAAATAAGAACACCGTGAATTCATTGTCCCAGGAAGGGGAAACTTTATTGACACATTCCTGGGGTCAGATACATCACATGATCACACTGACAGAACCACAGGCACATAGACACAGGCAACAGAGCATGCACAATATCGGCACTAGTACAGTGTATATCCACCTTTCGCAGCAATGCAGGCTGCTATTCTCCCATGGAGACGATCGTAGGGATGCTGGATGTAATCCTGTGGAACGGCTTGCATGCCATTTCCACCTGGCGCCTCAGTTGGACCAGCGTTCGTGCTGGACGTGCAGACCGCATGAGACGACGCTTCATCCAGTCCCAAACATGCTCAATGGGGGACAGATCCGGAGATCTTGCTGGCCAGGGTAGTTGACTTACACCTTCTAGAGCACGTTGGGTGGCACGGGATACATGCGGACGTGCATTGTCCTGTTGGAACAGCAAGTTCCCTTGCCTGTCTAGGAATGGTAGAACGATGGGTTCGGTGACGGTTTGGATGTACCGTGCACTATTCAGTGTCCCCTCGACGATCACCAGAGGTGTACGGCCAGTGTAGGAGATCGCTCCCCACACCATGATGCCGGGTGTTGGCCCTGTGTGCCTCGGTCGTATGCAGTCCTGATTGTGGCGCTCACCTGCACGGCGCCAAACACGCATACAACCATCATTGGCACCAAGGCAGAAGCGACTCTCATCGCTGAAGACAACACGTCTCCATTCGTCCCTCCATTCACGCCTGTCGCGACACCACTGGAGGCGGGCTGCACGATGTTGGGGCGTGAGCTGAAGACGGCCTAACGGTGTGCGGGACCGTAGCCCAGCTTCATGGAGACGGTTGCGAATGGTCCTCGCCGATACCCCAGGAGCAACAGTGTCCCTAATTTGCTGGGAAGTGGCGGTGCGGTCCCCTACGGCACTGCGTAGGATCCTACGGTCTTGGCGTGCATCCGTGCGTCGCTGTGGTCCGGTCCCAGGTCGACGGGCACGTGCACCTTCAGCCGACCACTGGCGACAACATCGATGTACTGTGGAGACCTCACGCCTCACGTGTTGAGCAATTCGGCGGTACGTCCACCCGGCCTCCCGCATGCCCACTATACGCCCTCGCTCAAAGTCCGTCAACTGCACATACGGTTCACGTCCACGCTGTCGCGGCGTGCTACCAGTGTTAAAGACTGCGATGGAGCTCCGTATGCCACGGCAAACTGGCTGACACTGACGGCGGCGGTGCACAAATGCTGCGCAGCTAGCGCCATTCGACGGCCAACACCGCGGTTCCTGGTGTGTCCGCTGTGCCGTGCGTGTGATCATTGCTTGTATAGCCCTCTAGCAGTGTCCGGAGCAAGTATGGTGGGTCTGACACACCGGTGTCAATGTGTTCTTTTTTCCATTTCCAGGAGTGTATATACTAGTTGACAAACCTGGCGGTTTCCCGTGTATTTATTTATAGCTCTGCCCGACGCTTGGAACGCATGGAATTTATTTTTGTCTTATAAAGCGTCTTTGTATGCAATGTTTGAAGTAGTACGTGTGCTGCCGTAAGCTGTCGCGCACTGGTCGGCAAAGAGGTTGCTAGAGAGAGGCCAAAGACAGACTCGCAAACAACGAGCCGCCAACGCCCTGTCGATCGCCAATATTTAGATCGCCGCCACACATAGGAGGGTCCGGTCTGTCACAGTCAGTCACAGGCAGTGAGCCCAGTCAGAGAATCAGAGTCAATCGCATACAGCTCAGTTACTATTATAGTTGGCGTCTGTCAGTTTACGTTACCGGCTCTGAGAGCGTAGTGTTTATAGCGGGACTTGTACTTCACCAGCAGCGAGGCTGAGTGACTACGGAAGAGCTTGTACCACAACACGTGTGCAGTTGGTGTTTTCTAAAGGGGATACTGGCCACCAAACAACATCATCTCCCTGGCTTCCCCTGGTACGAGACTACAGTGTCAAAGACGACACAAAAGTATGATCTGAGACAGAACGAAGAGCTTGTTTCCTCATTGACACGGGAGACAATGTAGACAAGTGTAATGTGATGCGAATACATAGAAAGATAGGTCCCTTATCATTTAGCTACAAAATAGCAGGTCAGCAACTGGAAGCAGTTAATTCCATAAATTATCTGGGAGTACGCATTAGGAGCGATTTAAAATGGAATGATCATATAAAGTTGATTGTCGATAAAGCAGATGCCAGACTTAGATTCATTGGAAGAATCCTAAGGAAATGCAATCCGACAACAAAGGAAGTAGGTTACAGTACGCTTGTTCGCCCAATGCTTGAATACTGCTCAGCAGTGTGGGATCCGCACCAGGTTGGGTTGATAGAAGAGATAGAGAAGATCCAACGGAGAGCAGCGCGCTTCGTTACAGGATTATTTAGTAATTGCGAAAGCGTTACGGAGATGATAGATAAACTCCAGTGGAAGACTCTGCAGGAGAGACGCTCAGTAGCTCGGTACGGGCTTTCGTTAAAGTTTCGAGAACATACCTTCACCGAAGAGTCAAGTAGTATATTGCTCCCTCCTACGTATATCTCGCGAAGAGACCATGAGGATAAAATCAGAGAGATTAGAGCCCACACAGAGGCATACCGACAATCCTTCTTTCCACGTACAATACGAGACTGGAATGGAAGGGAGAACCCATAGAGGTACTCAGGGTACCCTCCGCCACACACCGTCAGGTGGCTTGCGGAGTATGGATGTAGATGTAGAGAGCCAAGAAGAGCTGGCCCTACGACAAGCAGCTGAAACTTAGGTCCACGACCCCAACACGCAGCGCCTGACCTTGTGCTTTGTTGACGGTCATGGCATAACATAAGCTCACAGGGGACTATACATATTTGAAGCGAAAACTGACAATTTGTGGTAACTTCCTATGGCACCGAACTGCTGAGGTCATCGGTCCCTAAGCTTACACACTACTTAATCTAACTTAAACTAACTTACGCTAATCACAACATACACACAAATGCCAGAGGGAGGACTCGAACCTCCAACGCGGGGAGCAGCGCAAACCGTGGCACGGCTCCTAAGACCACGCGGCTACCCGCGCGGCTCTTAAAGCGAATAGATAAACTGTTAGGGATAAGTGGGATTCGGGGTATAAAAACTCTCTCGTCTGCTCCACTTCTCGTCAAGTTTTCCGCTTCTATGATGTTACGTTGCAGAGGAGAAACTTTAATGCACTGTCAATGAAGGGTTCTGAGGATTAAAATAGTGGATGACACATTCGATGGGTCATTTCGTGTCTCGCTTTCGCAAGATGTTTCCAAAGAGCGAGTTGAAGCCTGATGTTCTCGAGCCGCAGCAAGTCCCGTCTCACAATCTTCATTGGATTCTGTCTTGTACCCGTTTTGATGTAGTCAGTAAGATTCGCCCGTTTTCTAGACATTTTTATTCTCAAACAAAACCAAATGAAAATCTGATGATTAGACACCCAAACCGCAAAGAAAACAAAATAAATTGGTACATTCTAGCAAAGAATATGCATAAAATGTGTAGGAAGGAACAAAGGAATGTCGTTAAGTTTTTTAATATACAAATCGAAATAAGTAAATCTGTATATCCTAGCCAAGTAAATTCAATGTTACTTTGTATCCATACAGACAAGATTGCGTTACTTAATTCTGATACTGAAGTAAACGTCCGAAACTATATATATATAAAAAACTGGTTTTTTGGTGTACTATGAATAACAGTGCTCTCTGTTGGATTTTTGGTGTACAACGCCATGATGATGAAATATCCGAACTACTAAACTGACCAGACAATTTTAGACAAAATTTTAAATTGTGGTACTGGTACCTTGTCTTTCGGTTACCCGATTTTTATGAAATAAAGCCTGTACATTGCCCCATGCTACGCTCTAGTTACTTGTGAAAACCCCATGAAAATTCGTCTATTAGTTTTGGTGGTTAGCGTGTTCAGACGGATACGACGGTTTTACAGTTTTGTTGTTAGTATAGATATAGGTAGATAATACATATTCCAGGTCGGAAAGAATCCTTGTTGTCAGGTTAGAGTGTGGGTACAAGTTTCAATCGGTTACGGTTCTCACTGATAGAGATACACGTGTTAAGTCACAAATCTGGTAATATATTAACATGTAACACTTAGTTACGCAAACTTCCATATTCTAATACTTGACAAAAATGCACCGTTAATATCGTGGTTTCTGCCATTTAATTTTTAACGCAACTAATATACGTGATGAGTGTACGGGCGCGCGAAAGCAACCTGGCCAGCCACTTCTGTGTGAGACTTGAACAATACTATTTCCAGCCTCTTCCGCGCTGCAAATTGTTACGCAAGACTATAGCAAACATCACAGAGTGTTCACTACCATTCACTTGTAACAATGAGCACACTGAAGGGACCGAGAAAACGGTACAGGGTGCCAACATTAGGATCATTGACTTATTGTTTTTTTTTCTTTTTTTACGTGAAAGCGTGTTTTCGATCATTAGTCGAACTTGGTCGTGTGAGAAAATACAGTCAGATTTGAATCGCTAATAACTACGAAACTAATAATACGTAAACAACGACTGAGCCCACAAAGGATAGATCAGATCTGTAAGTGTTTTCTGTAAGGCTGTCAATTCAACTAAGTACCTGGGTGTTAAAATTACGAACAACTTCAGTTGGAAAGACCACGTAGATAATACTATGGGGAAGGCGAGCGAAAGGTTGCGTTTCATTGGCAGGACACTTAGAAGATGCAACAAGTCTAGTAAAGAGACAGCTTACGCTACACTCGTTCGTCCTCTGTTAGAATATTGCTGCGCGGTGTGGGATCCTTACCAGGTGGGATTGACGGAGGACATCGAAAGGGTGCAAAAAAGGGCAGCTCGTTTTGTATTATCACGTAATAGGGGAGAGAGTGTGACAGATATGATACGCGAGTTGGGATGGAAGTCTTTCAATCAAAGACGTTTTTCGTCGCGGCGAGATCTATTTACGAAATTTCAGTCACCAACTTTCTTTTCCGAATGCGAAAATATTTTGTTGAGCCCAACCTACATAGGTAGGAATGGTCATCAAAATAAAATAAGAGAAATCAGAGCTCGAACAGAAAGGTTTATGTGTTCGTTTTTCCCGCGCGCTGTTCGGGAGTGGAATGGTAGAGAGGTAGTATGATTGTGAATTGCAGAGTAATCATGTAGATGTAGAATCGCAGTATTTTGTTCTCCAAGTGACGTAATCGTACAAGTGTAGCCACATTCGCATAAAATTATAAATTGTTGTAGCGTTGAAACGCGTTTAGCTAGGACAATGAGTCGAGTGTGGAGAGCTTACGGATCACTAAAAATATTCGCTGGAACGTAAGTGAAATTCGGTATATAATTGAAAATCACAAAACAGCAGGAGCTGTCGTCTCCTAATACTCTGAAATATGCTCGAAATGATAGAAAACACGAGTTGTAGCCATTATAGTGTGTTTTTCTGTGATCGTTTGGCAGTGTTACAGGCCACAATCAACAAAGATGCTGACACAGATCCCGTCAGAAACGAGATTATAGAAAATTTTTACCCTGCCTTGGAATCGTACACTTTTGGAACTAACCATTGTACGAGACGGCGAAATTCATGAATGGAGCAAAAAACTCGTAGTCTCCTAATCGAACCTGAACTGCTAAATATTAAGGTACTACTACTCGTATTACCTTTCCACTCAAAGTGTGCCAATGAGGAACTTGTATTCAGTTTAGCTTATCATTCAGAATTCTTAATTATGGAAATAAACTCTACAGGGAATGGTGGTGACGGCTGTCATGTAAAGTGGAAGTAGATGTACGATTCACACATTCACACCTATGATCGAGCACAGATTCCCTACATCAAATAATACGCGCTTCCGCAGGAACGTTTCTACTTTTAAACTAATAAAAGTGTGCGCATGCTC
Source organism: Schistocerca gregaria (assembly GCF_023897955.1). Lineage (NCBI taxonomy): Eukaryota > Metazoa > Arthropoda > Insecta > Orthoptera > Acrididae > Schistocerca > Schistocerca gregaria. Next base: position 720,606,319 of record NC_064923.1, on the reverse strand, counting down.
TTATTTCGCAGAACTGGAAGCATCATTCAAAGTAAACGTATGTGCCCAAATTGATAAGGGAAGATCCGCAATCAGGCAATCCGAAGTGATTTTGTCGATATTCAAGTTAAATTAATCGAAATGACCACAAGTTTGATGAACACAGATTACATTTATCCCTTGTAGCTCAAATGTGTCAAGATACGTGTTCATCAACGTAAACAACGTGTTGTTGTTACCTTATCTGCAACTTGTCCTACTTGGTAACCACTTTATAACATCGATAGCCCACAAAAATGAGCACACACCGACGAGCAGTTTGGATGTCAGAAAGAAATGTCGGGCGACATTAATACATTTAAAAGTGTAACAATGGAAGTTATCTATGACGCAGTGTTACTTGGACAACGAATATAGCGACGAGATTGACAGAAGACAAACTCTTTAACTGTATTGTCAATGTTAACCTGACTTGCACATGTATTTCGTACTACGAGCATTATTGCAGAAGACAAATCTAATTGAAGCAACGAAGGGAACAGTATACTATTAAAGAGCTGGTTGTTACAGTGTCGCATGGAAGTTGACGCACAACTTAAGATGATATGAAACTTCTCGCCAGCAGTTCTGTAGGTGAAAACGACACGATCTTGAGGCATTTGGAAGCTAAGGCTGCGCAAATGCAATGACACTAGTACATTGAAAAAGTTAAGGGAAGCCCTACAGTGCTGATCGATCCGATATATGAACTTAAGAAGTGCGCCGTTTGGGTCGATGGCCGCTTGCGTGAGTAACCGTGTTTACTTTCACCGTGTTTGTACACGGCAATCAAACCAAACTTCCAGGAGCTCAGTAGGTAGGTTCTTGACCTAACCGTATCTCTTCACTTTCAGGAGAGCGGGAAATGCAAATAATGCCTCAGTGGTCTAGGAGTTAACGTCATTAGGTGTAACAACGACTTGACAGATTCCAATTTCGGTAAGACTGTAATCTAGGTCAGACTTATGACGCCAACTGAACACTTGCTTCAATACTCAAGATGTGACGTAAACACGAGCTAACCCTTTGTCTGTTAGATTAGACGTAGGACCTTATTTCCGTAATGTGCATTTTCGATACTGAGACCTTAGAAAAACTTCGAGATGTCCACCATCGTTTCTTTTGCAGAGCATTGTTCACATCTGACATCACACTGAAAACGAAAATATTTTACACATACTGCTTAACGGGATTTGCTCGACTTAGTAAACAAATGGTATACATCCTCAAATTAAAGTAGATTCGCACTGTACTCTTCATGTGTACCGTATACACAGTAAGTAAGCCGAAGAACAAAAGTTGTCAGCACAGTTACTGAAAGTAAATCTGAAACACGGATTTTGTTTGTTTTTCAGATAATATACCAGTTTATAGCTAGAGACAAATTAAACCCTAGTCGTTTTTTGTTCTACCTTCATACTATATAGTGTCTCTGCTACACTACGCTATTGGCGAAAAATAATGCATCACATTGAACTTCAGTAAGTCCCCCACTTAGTACTAAACATTTCGACTTAATGTTGCGCCGGTAATAGCGTAAACTAGGGGAGGTGTATAGGGTGGTGCAGCGGTGAGCACACTGGACTCGCATTTGGGAGGACGACGACTCAAATCCACGTCCGGACACCCAGATTTACGTATTCAATGATTCGCCTAAATCAAAATAGCAAATGCCGGGATGGTTCCTTCATGAAACGCACAGCCCATTTCCTTCCCCGTCGAGTCCTAACCCAAACTTGTATTTCGTCTGTAATGACAAAGTCGTCCACGGGACTTTAAATTTTAATTTTGCTTCGTTTTTCATAAAGCTTTTATTTTTTAATTGTGTCACATATTCCTACAGGGATAATCATATGTGAGAAAAACAATGCCTGTCGAGGTATGAGCCGCTTTAGTTGTGACGAGAATGTGTAGTATTTAGAGATGTAGCAGGATTCACAAGCGATGGTATAGTAAATTACCAAAATGTGCACGAGAGGACAGATTACGACTCTCGAGCAATCGCGGAGGAAAGGCTGCAGACTTGCTTCAGTATCAATGAATGGGCAGGAGTTTTCGGTGACAGACTCATAGGGCCATACAATTTACCAAACAGATTAACAGCTGCTGTGTATCACTGATTTCTGTGTAATGAGTTACCATTTGAGAATGTTATCCTTGAAGAAGGAGAACGGCTGTGATTTATGCACCACACCATTTTCAATTGATCGTACGACGGTACTTCACTGCAACGTTTCCTGGGCGATGGTTGGTCGAGGAGGTCCGGCAGCGTAGCCTGGATTCAGCGATCCAGAATCCGTTGAATTTGTGGTCATGACGACGTTGAAAGGCATTTGTGTGTGCTCAACCCGTCGAGAACGTGTAGACGTTAGAGATGCGTGCAACAACGCACGTTACGCAGTCTGATTGAAGCGAAGCGTGTTGGAAAGAATGCGTGAATCACTGCGAAGACGGGCAGAAAGATGGCGGTAACCACATGCGGCACTGTCTATTGTGTCGGCTTCTGCGAGGTAGACAGATGGGAATGAGAAACCAGATTGCCCCATATCTGAACAAATTTTGGTAACTAGATGTATTATTATGTGCACATACTATACTATCGCCTGCAGAAAAATGTGTCACCCTCTATCATGAGGTAACGCATCACCGGTACGAGATGTAAGATAACTATTGCTGTGAGACTAGATTAGCTTGTACGCATCTGATCAGCATGGTTCCCGGAACGCTTTTGACCCCGTTCTCCACAAGACCGCTACAGTTGGGTGACTGGATTCGTGAATTCCTGTCAGAAAACTCCCAATACGTAGTAATCGACGGAAAATCATCGAGTAAAATAGAAGCGGTATCTTGCGTTTCCGAAGGAAGTGTTACAGACCCTCTATTGTTCATAATCTATATAAGCATTTTAGGAGACAGTGTGAACAGACCTCTTAGATTGTTTGCAGATGATGCTGTCTTTACCGCCTAGTAATGTAATCAGAAGATCAAAATCAGTTGCAAAACAATTCAGATGCGATATCTCTATGGTGCGAAAAGTGGCAACTGTTTCTGAATAAGAAAAGATCCACACGAGCACCAAGAGAAACCCGTTAAATTTCGATTACACGACAATCGCACAAATTTAAAGGCTGTGAATTCAACTAAATACCTAGGAATTAGTATTAGGAACAACTAAAATTGGAAGGATCACATAGATAACGTTATCAGGACCATAAACTACAGACAGCATTTTGTTGGTAAAACAGAAAATGCAACAGGTCAATTAAAGGGGCCGCCACAGATCCATTAAAGAGACTTTCTACACTACGCTTCTTCGTCCTGTGCTAGAGTACTACTACACTGTGTGAGATCCTTATCGGATAGGATTGATGGAGAACATCGAAAAAATGCAAAGAAGGGCAGCTCGTTTTGTATTATCGTTAAATAGGGGGGTGAGTGTCACGAGTCTGATAACCGACTTGGGGTGGCAATTGTTAAAATAAAGGCGTTTTTCGTTGCGGCGAGATATTTTCGCGAAATTTCAATCACCAACTTTCTTCTCTGAATGTGAAAATATTTTGCCATCGCCAACCTACAAAGGCAGAAATTATCACAGCAATAAAATAAATCAGTACTTGTACAGAATGATTTATGTGTTCATTTCTCCCACGCACCGTTGGAAAGTGGAACGCAGAGAAACAGTCTGAAAGTGGTTCGAAGAACCCTCTGCCAGACACTTAAATGCGAAATACAGATGTCACTTGACTACTCGGAGCAACTTACACTGCTGCGGAAACGACAATCAGTAAATTCATCGACTTGATCTGCGCCTGCCTCACCAATCAACTGCATTTACGCGCTCCAGTTCATCCGGGATGGTGAAAGCAACGGTTTCCGTTGATGACGACCTCACGCTCAGCGAGAAATGGGAAGGCATGTGATCTGGCCTGGATTTCGGGTGCCTTACTCTTTCTCTTTTTCCTAGAGTTTACCCCTTTCATTAGTTGCCAATTTTATTTTTACTTTAACTTGAGTCAACCTAAAGTGGGTAAGTCACGCGTCAGGTATTCCTGCGACTCGCGTAAACTTTCTTCTCTGTGTTATGAACATTATCTTTTTGGGTTTTCTCAAACAGAGATTCGGAACTAGACAAGCATTTGCCTAACTGAGCGTGGAAACAAACTTCAAACCACACTTAGGCTTAGATCCGAGTCTGTCTATTCTTGTCCTGCAAGTTAGGGCGCTGTACCTTACGCCATACGAGCATATAGGCAGGTCAAAGGTCAAGTTTGGGGGAGGAAGGGGGGGGGGGATGAATAGGGTGCTTTACACTATAATAACAAACATTTAGTGAATACTAAAACAGAACTGAATTCCACGACACTTGAAATGGGACACAAGAAGCTTATACAATAAAATTAAATTTGTAATAAAAACAGTGAACAGAGTAAGTAAGAATGGCATTATAACTAATCAAGGAGTTAAGCAAGGTTGCAGACTTCCTCCAATTTTGTTCAGTTTATATATAACAGACATGTTTAAAAAAGGAATGAGGAAACGAAAAACACCGAAGGAATAAAACTAGAGAAAGGCCATTGCGCAAACACTTTTAAATTAAAGGGCCAATATTGTAATTTCAAAAAGTCTTTAAAGAGACAGAAGTAACGGCATCTGGAGGAAAACAACAATTTCGTTCAAAAATGGAGGTAAAAAACAAAATCATAGAGCAAGTAGGTCATTTTAGCTATCTGGGCTGTTACATTTGTTTCGATTACGACAAAGATGTATGAAGAATAAAGCAGCAAAAGTTTTAACAACTAAAGAAACAGAGATAAAATTCTATAAAACGCTAGCTGTCCCACCGTTACTTTGCGGATCTGTGGCCTAAATAGCAAACAAGCAGGACTAAATCGACAAGTGACGTGAGAAACGAAATTCCGCAGATCACCTAAGGAATGTAAACTAGACGGTGGAATAAGGAACAAATATGTTAGAAATGAGCATAAAATATTTGCAATAACAGAAAAAATCGACACATATTAGCAGAAACGGAAGTAACATGTAGACATAATGCAACAAGGCCGAGATCCTAAAAAGGTTTTGCAGTACATACGCGAACGGATAAGCGACGTAGATCGACCCAGGAAGCGATGGAGCTAAAGACGTTGCAACCGGAACACGTTCGTCGAAGAAAGCTAAATTTCGTGGTGTTATTATCCTCGAAGGAGAACAATTGGTGCATTTTTGTAGTTGCCGTACACTGAAATATGTTACGTCTCATTAGCGACAGTACTTATTTTCCTGTACTTATCATTAGGCAATGGACTTTCAAGTGACGGTGAATCAGAAGAGCACGTTAAAAATTGTAAAACCTTAGTAAGCTCTACGTAGCTACTGACAAGGTGGAAGAGCTTCTTGCAGAAGTGTACCGTAGGTCTCTAGAAGAGCGTAGCGTTCCAAAGGATTGGAAAGGGGCACAGGTCATCCCCGTTTTCAAGAAGGGACGTCGAACAGATGTGCAGAACTATATACCTATACTCTTACGTCGATCATTTGTAGAATTTTGGACCACGTATTGTGTTCGAGTATAATGACTTTCTGGAGACTAGAAATCTACTCTATAGGAATCAGCATGGGTTTCGAAAAAGACGGTCGTGTGAAACCCAGCTCGTGCTATTCGTCCACGAGACTCAGAGGGCCATAGACACGGGTTCCCAGGTAGATGCCGTGTTTATTGACTTCCGCAAGGCGTTTGACACAGTTCCCCACAGTCGTTTAATGAACAAAATAAGAGCATTCGGACTATCAGACCAATTGTGTGATTGGATTGAAGAGTTCCTAGATAACAGAACGCAGCGTGTCATTCTCAATGGAGAGAAGTCTTCCGAAGTAAGAGTTATTTCAGGTGTGCCGCACGGGAGTGTCGTAGGACCGTTGCTGTTCACAATATGCATAAATGACCTTGTGGATGACATCGGAAGTTCACTGAGCCTTTTTGCGGATGATGCTGTGGTATATCGAGAGGTTGTAACAATGGAAAATTGTACTGAATTGCAGGAGGATCTGCAGCGAATTGACGCATGGTGCATGGAATGGCAATTGAATCTCAATGCAGACAAGTGTAATGTGCTGTAAATACATAGAAAGAAAGATCCCTTATCATTTAGCTACAATGTAGCATGTCAGCAACTGGAAGCAGTTAATTCCATAAATTATCTGGGAGTACGCATTAGGAGTGATTTAAAATAGAATGATCATATAAAGTTGATTGTCGGTAAAGCAGATGCCAGACTGAGATTCATTGGAAGAATCCTAAAGAAATGCAATCCGAAAACAAAGGAAGTAGTTTACAGTACGCTTGTTGGTCCACTGTTGTAGATGTAGAAACGTGGTAGACTAGGCTTATGAAAGCAGGTCGGATGCGGTAGATTTGCTACAGGATGATCAGCCTGTGTGTTTGGGTGTAAGAGTATTACGCCAGTGGTGTTACAACTCCGCGGTGAACGCACGCGGCTCTCCGCTCCCCCTATCCTGTTTAGCCACTCGACGTCGCTCTACGTGCAGGCTCTCACGTACGCAGCCGCATCACACCCTTCCCCTTCCCGGGACAACGTGACACCATCCGCAGTCACATTTGTGACCACCTCCCATCTCAGAACGAAAGAACCACTTACCGAACACCTGTTCGACGTGTTTTTAATTAATTCTTGGACCATTACCAGGTTGGTTTTTAGAAGAGGTAGAGAAGATCCAATGAAGATCAGCACGTTTCATTACAGAAATACTCAATAAACTCCAGTGAGAGGCGCTGCAAGACAACTATTTACCTTTAGGAAGAGGTTTGTTTACCGTTGAGATTCCAAGAGACCGTGTTTCAAGAAGACTGGCGCATATAACCTCCTCCGCCGCTCATTCCGCGAAATAACTAGGAAGAATTCTCAACATTCATTCTTCCCACGCACCATTCGCGAATGCAACAGCGAAGGTGGGGAAAATAGTTGTAACCCAAGCACCCTCCGCGGCACGCTATAAGGTGGGCTGTGCACTGTAGATGTAGAGAAACGATGATTAATTTTGTTGATTCTGTTGTTGTGGTCTTCAGTCCTGAGACTGGTTTGACGCAGCTCTCCATGCTACTCTATTCTGTGCAAGCTTCTTCATCTCCCAGTGCCTACTGCAACCTACATCCTTCTGAATCTGTTTAGTGTTTTCATCTCTTGGACTCCCTCTACGATTTTTACCCTCCGCGCTGCCCTCCAGTGCTAAATTTGTGATCCCTCAATGCCTCAGAACGTGTCCTACCAACCGGTCCCTTCTTCTCATCAAGTTGTGCCACAAACTCCTCTTCTCCCCTATTTTATTCAATACCTCCTCATTAGTTATGTAATCTACCCATCTAATCTTCAGCATTTTTCTGTAGCACCACAGTTCGAAAGCTTCTATTCTCTTCTTGTCCAAACTATTTATCGTCCACGTTTCACCTCCATACATGGCTACACTCCATACAAATACTTTCAGAAACGACTTCCTGACTCTTAAATCTATACTCGATGTTAACAAATTTCTCTTCTTCAGCAACGCTTTCCTTGTCATTGCCAGTCTACATTTTATATGCTCTCTATTTCGACCATTATCAGTTATTTTGCTCCCCAAATAGCAAAACTCCTTTACCACTTTAAGTGTCTCATTTCCTAATCTAATTCCCTCAGCATCACCCGACTTAATTCGACTACATTCCATTATCCTCGTTTCGCTTTTGTTGATGTTCATCTTACATACTCCTCTCAAGACACTGTCCATTCCATTCAACTGCTCTTCCAAGTCCTTTGCTGTCTCTGACAGAATTACAATGTCATCAGCGAACCTCAAAGTTTTGATTTCTTCTTCATGGATTTTAATACCTACTCCAAACTTTTCTTTTATTTCCTTCAGTGCTTGCTCAATATCGGGGAGAGGCTACAACACTGCCTCACTCCCTTCCCAACCACTGCTTCCCTTTCATGTCCCTCGACTCTTATAACTGCCATCTGGTTTCTGTACAAATTGTAAATAGCCTTTCGCTCCCTGTATTTTACCCCTGCCACCTTCAGAATTTGAAGGAGACTATTACAGTCACATTGTCAAAAGCTTTCTCTAAGTCTAAAAATGCTAGAAACGTAGGTTTGCCCTTCCTTAATCTATCTTCTGAGGTAAGTCGTAGGGTCAGTATTGCCTCACGTGTTCCAATATTTCTACGGATTTTATTCTATCAAATGGAAATACATTACCATCTGTAATAAGTCAGCTGTTACTGCTACTCTACATGACTTCAGCTATATGACTGAGATGTTGAACTAAACGTCCTTTTATTGTGCGTCACCCTTGCAACCGCTTTCAGTATCACGTCACAATGTCTGGGAGACACTCTTTTACGTTATTTTGGGAGCCTCTATTATTTCTCAAGAAATTATATAGATTGGCAGAACACTTAGAAGGTGCAACAGGTCTACCAAAGAGACTGTTACACGACGCTTGTCCTCCCTATTCTGAAGTGCTGCTGTGCGGTGTGGGATCCGCATCAGGTGGGACTGACGGATGACATCGAAAAAGTACAAAGAACGGCATCTCGTTTTGTATTATCGTGAAATGGGGGAGATAGTGTCACAGACATGATACATGAATTGGAGTGGCAGTCAAAACAAAGACGTTTTTCGTTGCGCCGGGATCTTCTCACGAAATTTCACTCACCAGTTTTCTCCTCCGATTGCGAAATCATTCTGTTGCCACCCACCTACATAGGGAGAAATGATCATCACGATAAAATAAGAGAAATCAGGGCTCGCACGGAAAAATTTAAGAAGTCGTTTTTGCTGTGCGCTGTACGAGAGTGGAACGGTAGAGAGACAGCATGAAGGTGGTTCATTGAACCCTCTGCCAGGCACTTTATTGTGAATAGCAGAGTAATCACGTAGATGTAGATGCAGAAGTCTTCGCGCAATTTCATTAGGAAAGAAAAAAATCCCAGTCTTTCGCCGAGTAGCAGAGTGAACTGTTTGCAATCCGGCTCATTATGAAATCGCAGTTCTTTTCAGCTATTTAACAGGCGAGTATGAAAGGCGACGGAGGGGTTCCCAATGGTGAATAAAAGGCAGGAGTTAGTAGTTCTAGTGTCTGCCTAACAGCTATGCATCCCCTCCCCCCCCCCCCTCATTACCTTTATTGGAACTAGGGGATCAGAACTACTTTTAATTTAATAAGCACTTCAATATTCTTTCGCGCGGAATAACAGGTGAATCTTTTTTGGAGGGAGTTACTGCATTTTTCTTAAACTATTGTATCTGAAAATGGGTGCGTTTTTTTTAACGGAAGTTATAATGTCTCTCAGTTGCGATGAAGTAGAAGTTCGTATTTCCAGTTCTGCCGCTGACGTAGTCGTTAACGCACACCAGCTTAACGCACTCCAGCCTCGTGCATTCAAAAAGAAAACTGCCACTATAAGTATTCCAACTAGCTATTTCTAGTTTCAGAATTTGACTACAAAGAGTAATAAATGTAGTGTCTTGTAGGTTCCTAATTAACAGAGCACAGGCCTACATTATAATCCTTGTCTCAATTTCAAGTACAAACCAGCACCCAGTGGCTCGAGGAGCAAGGCCGTTGTTCTCGGAGGTTCCACAGCGCTATGCTAGAAGACGAAACGCCATCAAACTTCCCGCTATCCCTCCCGTCGCCAACAACGCAGACACGACGCTAAACTTCACGTGCGCCCATCTCAGCAAACTACACAGTACTAAAAAGTTACACCAGAGACACAACTGTCATAGTTTGTAATGAAATGCGTATACTCACATAAGAGCGAGGAACACCTCTTTACATTCGGTGTACGGGATGTCTAAGCCAACAGCTCTGTACAACTTAGCTTTAATTTTTACTTTGCATGAAGCAAGTAGTGCATAATGAGATTGCACGCGTCGCTTGATTTCACTATTTAGGTAGAATTACAAGAGCCGTCAGTTGGCCTCTCTATTTCTGCGGCTGTAAAACTTAGCTTGTACTTAGCTTGTCCGTCAGCCTGAAATGTGCCGCCAGCAAACGAACAAAGCTTTTAAACTGCGTGATTTCTTTTTGCTTTGTTAGTGCTTTAACTTCTCGTCTGCAAGCTAATTAAGAACGGATTGGCCTACTTCAGGTCTAAATCAGTTTGAGTTCTCTCTCTCTCTCTGTGTTAAATTTTTGCTCTAGTCGACGTCATTAACAACCTACTAAAGGAAATGTATCGTAGGATACACAAACCGCTGCGGCTGTATCGCAGCCTTTTTTTTATAAAAGAAGTGATGTTTCGCCAGAGTATATAGTAACGTCACACAATACCTGACGATGATTCCCACATTGAACTTTTGCCACTCGGAGAACTGTTCTGGAACTAGAGCAGTGTGTTTACTCAGCGTAGTCAACTTTTTATATCGAACTGGTACCTTTGCAGACAAATAAGAAGAACCACGTAAGCCAAATATTCATGCTGATTACAACCTGAGTGTGAGGTGGATGAAAGGCGAGTTTCTCTGTTGTTTCCAGGATTACTCGGCATCTTCAGCAAGAACGTGATACGTACGAGCGTGGATTAAAAAAAGCCTCCTGTGTCATAAAAATTTAGTAGTGAACATTTAACAGTGAAATTAGTACAGATCATAGACTCATCCGACTTCTACACAACACGACCGTTTAACAGGATCACAAGGCATTTTTGCACATTTGGTCATCATTGAACGCGGGCATTATATCTAGTTTGTCGAAATTGTGAATTTTACTTCTTGACCCATGATTTTAAAGCTGTTATGAGCAGTGTGCGGCGTTGGGTGAAGACTTCCGTAACAGAGAAACGGGCATTGCAGATAAACCGCGCAGCCGCTGGTAGATGACATCTCTCGCGGATACCAGTTGAGGAGGTGCTGATGAAATTATTCGAGGAGACAGACGCATCCGGGTAATACATGTTCGTGCAATACACTGGGCGCAGTTTTCAAAAATGGCTCTGAGCACTATGCGACTCAACTTCGAGGTCATCAGTCGCCTAGAACTTAGAACTAATTAAACTTAACTAACCTAAGGACATCAGACACATCCATACCCGAGGCAAGATTCGAACTTGCGACCATAGCGGTCGCTCGGTTCCAGACTGTAGCGCCTAGAATCGCACGGCCACTCCGGCCGGCTAGAGGTTACAATCAACAGCTTTAAAATCATTCTGAGATAAATGAATCAGGAAGCAAAAATCTGAATTTTTTTTTTAAATTGTGCCCGTGTTCAACTATGGCGCAAATCTGTACAAGTGCATGTTGACTATGTTGAACCATAGTGTTGTGTAGAGGGTGGTTCAGGCTCTTATCTGTATTAATTCCACTTTAATAGCTCATTACTACATTTTTATGACACAGAAGGCATTACTTTTTTTATCCACCATCGAGTCTGTGGGGAATAAAGGAAGAAGCAACATGGAACCAGCGCTAGTATTCGTGGGCAGCTTCCTAAAAACAATCTGACGCAATCAACCTGCGGGTTTCCAAGTGCGTCACACAGCGCGGCGCTTCGCTATCTTGTACAAACATCGGTGGCGTACGACAAAGGTTGCCACATTCTTTGAGCTGCCGCCAGTGCGTTCGCGTCAAACGTATCGATCGCTGGTCTAAATGTTCCGAGTTTCCTGAAGGGTGCTTGCTTTGACCGTCCGGTGACCGTGACGCTCAAAAGCTTATACATTTATTTATCGGCTTTGTCGCGTGTCTCTTAAGCCGTGCTTTTGTGCAATGTTAAGATATTTTGCCGTTCAGTTTTGTGACGCGTCACAAAGCACTAGAAAACACTCATTACCCGAGAAGATAGGGAAAAACTTGATATAAATTTCTACCGAATTATATAGCCAGCGTTTCTCATGAAATGATATTAGAGCACCTTATTCAGACGTTACCATTGTGCACATTTCCGTAATCTCATCCGCAGAGCGTTTAAAAAAGGTGTCACATATTTGTATAGGAGATTAGACAGACCTAGAAGAAAAGTTTTTCTAGTGATATGTGCGGAAACCAATACCTGTTGAGATACGGGCTAATCTGTCCTCTCGTTTCCATCCGTGTATTACGCAGAAGCAGAGCTGCATACAGTTACCACGCATCCTGACACATCCTTCAGCCCTTCTTCACAGTGAATCCCACATTCTTACAATTACACATCGTTCCATTCGGACTGCGGAACATGCGTTGGTCACTCTTCTTTAACGTCTGCACATTGTCGATGAATTGAGCATACACCAGTACATTTATACATCCACATAGGCAGAAATCCAATGATTCAGGACTGAGCGAGGTAGCGCAGTGATTAGCACACTGGACTCGCATTCGAGAGGACGACGGTTCAATCCCGTCTCCAGCCATCCTGATTTAGGTTTTCCGTGATTTCCCTAAATCGTTTCAGGTAAATGCCGGGATGGTTCCTTTGAAAGGGCACGGCCGATTTCCTTCCCAATCCTTCCCTAACCCGAGCTTACGCTCCGTCTCTAATAACCTCGTTGTCGACGGGACGTTAAACACTAACCACCACCACCACCAATGATTCAGGTCCGGTGAACGGGGAGGTCATGCCACTGAACCAGTCCATCGCCCACGTAACGTCGCTGTGAAGTAGCGTCGCACAATCTGTAAAATCTGTAAAAAACGTTGCAGTGCCCTGTCGTGCATAAACACAGTCGCTCTGTTCCTGTAAGGATACCGTTCTCCAGTGATAACTCATCACGCAGAAATGGGTGATACATAGCACCTTTTAATCTGTTTGGTAAAATGTATGGCCCCACCAGTCTGTCACCAACACTCCTGCTCATACACTGATACTGAAGCAATCCTAATGCCTCGCCTGCTACTCAAGAATTTGATCTGCCCACTCACGTGTGCTGTGACAATTTGCTATGCCGTCTCTTGTGGATAGTACCTACGTTATCACTGGAGAATACCTACTCGTTCTAGCCATGCAGTCATTTGGTAGATTGTATATAGTACTGCTTGCAGCCAACAGATCATGGTTAATGAGTGTTCGATAGATAGTATGTTGACACTAACTTATTAATCCCGTGACAAGTATCACACCTAGAATCTTCGGATACAAGCTGTATAACTGAGCGTAGCCGTGGAATGCAATTATCTCTGTTTGTCCGATGTTGCACCGTATCGTATTCCGAAATGATTTTGGCTTGATAGTGATAAATAAAGAAGTTGAAGAGAGGTGCTGGAAGTTTGGTTATAACAGAAGAAAGCGCAACGTCCGTGCACGCGTAAGCATGAGTGCCTTCGAATAATTCGTCAATATTACGACACTAGTAACTGTCCAAGAATATCTTCTTCTTTGGAAGCGCAACATAAAAAAGCAACACTTTGTTTACTAAAATCTTACACAAGGCACAGCGTTTGTTTAAACACCATGGAATTATCCAGCAGTAAACTAACGAAATGTCTTTCTGCCGTTCCTCAGCTGTTGCCGATTACATTCTTATAAGCCACCCACACGGGTAAATCGTCTGACTGTATGTAAGGTAGACATTGTGTAGTAACTCATCGTAATCATGGAAAATGGTTTCCAATGTAAAGTTGGTAATGTACTATCAGGCAGGAAAAAAGATAGTCTGTTTGTGAACCAATGCACGGTTCACTTAAAAATATTTTCGCAACGTTTAACCAAAATATAGACGAGTAACAGTCGTTGAACCAGTTAAAGTAAGTTACCAGTTTAAGTAACTAAGCTTTCTGTTGACTATTACTGGGTGAGAGGCCGGTATGTTTGTTGTCAAAAACTAATATGAAATAATCCTAAAAAAATGGTTCAAATGGCTCTAAGCACTATGGGACGTAACATCAGAGGTCATCAGTCCCCTAGAACTTCGAACTACTTAAACCTAACTAACCTAAGGTCATCACACACATCCATGCCCGAGGGAGGATTCGAACCTGCGACCGTAGGGGCCGCGCGATTTCAGACTCTAGCACCTAGAACCGCCCGGCCACAAAGGCTGGCAATAATCCTAAATTTTGGAACACGGAACTGGCAGTTAATAAGGACAATAAAGAAAAATAATAGTCGATAACAATATTATTGCACATGGGGGAGAGGGCGCTTCGGTTTGGTTTATCGTGAGTTTTTATCGAGGTTTTTCAAGAGGACAGGCCGAACCACTTCGTAGTGTACGCACTAATGTCTTGAAATCATTCACAGTGCGATACGTTTTCCTTAGTCGTTGCTATATGTGTTTACTGTAACTTCCCAAGTGTTTCCGATAACAGGCACTGAGAACACGAGCAATAATATCGTGATGGGGTAGCGGCTACATTTGAATCAAACGAATGATTGACAAGCATAAAATTGAAATAAATTTTCAGACGTTATTTTTTATGAGGGGTCTGGTCAGAAGAGGCAGATTCGGTTTACAAAACAGTTTTGGTCAGGACACTGCCTACATTACATCTCTTCATAAAATTTACAGGCACTGTCAACTAACAGATTTCAGACTTAGATGTGACTGCTTGGTATTTCATTGGTGTGCTTTATTCATGGTTACGTAGCAAATTGAACACCACGTACAGTGTACGAAAATATTTGGCGGCGTCTGTGTTTTGCAGCACCAGCTTACGTTGCACTGAGTCAAGCTCGGATTACCCCTGCAGTCACTGACTCAATGGCGCAGCGCTGTCTAAGCTTTCGCAGAAGAATGATGACAATTTCCGCCCATCGTGATTATGTGAGCAGGCGCCGTCTGCCTGCCTCGTCTATTCTGTGCGACGCTAACGTCATCAGTTCTACATGTCATTTTTTCTTTGTTGTTAGTCCAATTCCCCACGAAGGGGCGGCCACGGTGGTCTAGCGGTTCGCAGTCCGGAACCGCGCGACTGCTACGGTCTCAGGTTCGAATCCTGCCTCGGCCATGGGTGTGTGTGATGTCCTTAGGTTAGCTAGGTTTAAGTAGTTCTAAGTTCTAGGGGACTGATGACCACAGATGTTAAGTCCCATAGTGCTCAGAGCCATTTGAACCATTTGAAGGGGCGGTGTGGCAACGGATAAAACCGCTCTTCGTAGGTCACACAATTTGAAAATGGGGCATCAAATAAAAAAAAATATAAAATAAAAATAAACAATTATTTAAAAACACGTTGGTGGACAATAGTTACGATTTTTACGGAAAAACGTATGACAAAATAAATATTTTAAAGAACATCTTGTTGGACAATATTGATGATTTTTTAAGAAAAAAAACTTTGTAGCTGATTTTATATCACACTTGAAATAATATGATGATAAAGTGACTGACGTTATGGGGAATGGTGATGTTGGTGATGCATGAAAATGATCGTTGTTATAAAGAAGGTGGAATGATGAGTTTGACTATGCGGCACACAGGTAGCTACTAAAACTGAGCTAGGTGGAGGAACAGGGAGGAGCGAAAATGGAAGGTTGGAGTGTGGTGTATCGTTGTGACGGAGTTGGAAAGGGGGATGTAGCGTCAGAGGGATGTCATCTTTGGGTGTGGGAGCTGGCTGAAATTCCGAACTGGGTCGGTAAGGCATGAGTGTGCATGGAAGGTGGAATATGGATGTAGTGGCGCAGCGGAGTACCTGGACTAATGATTGGTGGGAGGGAAACTGCCAGGACATTACAGGGGAAAATCGGCCCTCTGACCGAGCACGCTGAGCTACCGTGCCAGCATCCATCTGAGCCACCGAGGACACAGATGAATAGCGCGACTGCAGGGACTTATCCCTTGCACGCTTCCCGTGAGACCCACATTCCCAACTACCCACAATCTATATACGTAATGTGCCTAATAGGTATTTGCCCATCCACTCATTACTCGCCCACAGTAAGGTGACGATTCCCGTAAGTGTTCGGGCAGCCTGTGCGCATTTGCTCGAAGGTCAATGGCTGGGTAACCTTTAATTCCTCCGTAACAAAAAAACTGAGTAAAGGAATCAACGATCAACTTGAACAGACGCCATGCGACGCCCGCACAGACCAAACGCAACGAACTATACTGAACAAAATGAAAAAAAAAGATGGATAGAGCGTCTGCCACGTAAGCAGGAGATCCTGGGTTCGAGTCCCGGTCGGGGCACACATTTTCAGCTATAGCTATCCAGGTATATTAACAACGCCTTTCGGCAGCTGAGGGTTTCAATTAATTATCATTTATTCTAGAGAGGCTGCACGGTCATCAATGGTATCTGTTCTTACGAGAACAGTTACTGTCTTCATACATACCATATTGTTTATTACTTGACACAATCACTTTTTTATGACACAATCATAACCTATTTCAGCCACAATGAACATCTTCAAATGCTAAAAGCAGCATCTGGGTAATACATGTTCGTGCAATACACTGGGCGCAGTTTTCATACGTCCCCATTGGACAGTAATGTCGCTCTCCATTCCGTCTCGTTTACGTCCAATGACAGTCGTTTTAATGCGTCGCTTCCCTTGAACAAACGCGCCGTTTCGGTGGGTAACAGAGGTACGCTTCGTAGGACAGTCCACGTGTGCCTTTTTTAAGCGCCAGAGCACAGGAAGAGACGCGAGAGAATGCGACCCGCCGCAGACTGCGGTACTCGGAGACCGTGTGGTGGCGGCAGACGCAGCATTAGCATCGCCGGCAACCCGCGTGTAGCAGCGCGTGCTTCGGCTGAGTCAGCCGGCGCTATCCTATCAGCTTTCCGGGAGACTTGCACCGCGGCCGCGGCTGACGCACGGCTTCACAGCTAACTGCACCGCCGCTAATTGGCAGCTTTCCTGTCTGCTGTTCCCAATACTGCTCTGTCTTTCACAGTCGGCCTGTCGGTGTGAAGTGGACCACTAACCTAAGCACTAACCTAAGACACTCATTCAAGGGGTACTTTGTCCACGGATGCAGTTTGTTTGCACGAAGGGTGAGTCACAAAATTTCAGTTACGCCCTCGAAAAAGTAAAGTTACATAATTACTTTTTCCTTTGACTGCAGGCGCATTTCGTGTGATACGAGGGTGAGTCAAATGAAAACCTTAAAAATATATATATTTTTAAGTACACTACTGGCCATTAAAATTGCTACACCACGAAGATGACGAGCTACAGACGCGAAATTTAACCGACAGGAGGAAGATGCTCCTGATAATGTTGACTGGAATACTCCCTTTCAAATTCTGAGGGTGGCAGGGGTCAAATACAGGGAGCGAAAGGCTATTTACAATTTGTACAGAAACCAGATGGCAGTTATAAGAGTCGAGGGACATGAAAAGGAAGCAGTAGTTGGGAAGAGAGTGAGACAGGGTTGTAGCCTGTCCCCGATGCTATTCAACCTGTATATTGAGCAAGTAGTAAAGGAAACAAAAGAAAAGTCCAGAAAGATATAAAAATCCATGGAGAAGAAATAAAAACTTTGAGGTTCGCCGGTGACACTGGAATTCTGTCAGAGACAGCAAAGGACTTGGGAGAGCAGTTGAAAGGAATGGACAGTGTCTTGAAAGGAGGGTATAAAATGAACATCAAAAAAGCAAAACAAGGATAATTGAATGTAGTCGAATTAAGTCGGATGATGGTGAGGGAAGTAAATTAGGAAATGAGACGATTAAAGTGGTAAATGAGTTTTGCTATTTGGGGAGCAAAATAAATGATGATGGTCGAGGTAGAGATGATATAAAAAGTAGACTGGCAATAGCAAGGAAAGCGTTTCTAAAGAATAAAAATTTGTTAACATCGAGTATAGATTTAAATGTAAGGAAGTCGTTTCTGAAATTATTTGTATGGAGTGTAGCCATGTATGGAAGTGAAACGTGGGTGATAAATAGTTTAGACAGGAAGAGAATAGAAGCTTTCGAAATATGGTGCTACAGCAGAATGCTGAAGATTAGATGGGTAGATCACATAACTAATGAGGAGGTGTTGAACAGAATTGGGGAGAAGAGGAGCTTGTGGCACAACTTCACAAGAAGAAGTGATCGGTTGGTAGGACATGTTCCGAGGCATCAAGGGATCACCAATTTAGTATTGGAGGGCAGCGTGGAGGGTAAAAATCGTTGAGGGAGACCATGAGATAAGTACACTAAGCAGATTCAGAAGGATGTAGGCTGCAGTAGGTACTGGGAGATGAAGAAGCTTGCACAGGATAGAGTAGCATGGAGAGCTGCATCAAACCAGACTAAAGACCACAACAACAACAACGAGGAAGATGCTGTGATATGCAAATGATTAGCTTTTCAGAGCATTCACACAACGTTGGCGCGAAGTGACCGCTTGATACACGTTTGCGTGTGGGATCGCGACAAATCCTTCTATGGCCACAAGGTGTGGTATCTCCTTTATGGGGTTCCATTCGTTTGCCGAAGCTGTGGACAGGCGAGGTGTACCACCACATCCCAGCACACAGTGGAATCCTCGAGCCACAGAATTGCAGCACAGCAAGAGGAATATCGTAGCTGTGTTATGGCAATCACTGCGGCTTCTTTAGACATGAGGAGTGAAATTCCCACACCTATCCAGTTATAGAGGTTCAGGTTTCTTGTGGCTTCCATAAAAAAAACGTGCGTGACAATCTGAGCGGGCGTATGGGGTATCGTCTCAGTTGTGCGACTGGATTCGTGATTTCCTGTCAGGAAGGTCGCAGATCATCGAGTAAAACTGAAGTGATATCAGGTGTTCCCCAGGGAAGCGTCCTGGGACCTCTGCTGTTCCTGATCTGTATAAATTACCTAGGTGACAATCTGAGCAGTTCTCTTAGGTTGTTCGCAGATGATGCTGTAATTTACCGTCTAGTAAGGTCATCCGAAGACCAGTATCAGTTGCAAAGCGATTTAGAAAAGATTGCTGTATGGTGTGGCAGGTGGCAGTTGACGCTAAATAACGAAAAGTGTGATGTGATACACATGAGTTCCAAAAGAAATCCGTTGGAATTCGATTACTATCATTACTCGATAAATAGTACAATTCTCGAGGCTGTCAATTCAACTGAATACCTGGGTGTTAAAATTACTTAGAAGATGCAACAAGTCCACTAAAGAGACAGCTTACACTACACTTGTTCGTCCTCTGTTAGAATATTGCTGCGCGGTGTGGGATCCTTACCAGGTGGGATTGACGGAGGACATCGAAAGGGTGCAAAAAAGGGCAGCTCGTTTTGTATTATCTCATAATAGGGGAGAGTGTGTGGCAGATATGATACACGAATTCGGATGGAAGTCATTGCAAAGACGTTCTTCGTCGCGGCGAGATCTATTTCAGTCACCAACTTTCTCTTCCGAATGCGAAAATATTTTGTTGAGCCCAACCTACATAGGTAGGAATGATCATCAAAATAAAATAAGAGAAATCAGAGCTCGAACAGAAAGGTTTGTGTGTTCGTTTTTCCCGCGCGCTGTTCGGGAGTGGAATGGTAGAGAGATAGTATGATTGTGATTCGATGAAACCTCTGCCAAGCACTTAAATGTGAATTGCAGAGTAATCATGTAGATGTAGAGAAACGCTCGATCGAATCCTTGTAGAAGGTCAAGCCGAAGGAGGCGACACGTTAGCCGGTATATCTGACTTGCAGTCGGGTGGATCGGCACTCAGATCCCTGTCCAGCAATCGAAATTTCCGTTTTACGATATTTCCCTGAACTGTTTACGGAAAATCTCTGGGATGGTTCGTTTTAAAAGGTTATAATAAACTTCCCACTCCATTCTTTCCGATCTGAGCTTGCGCGACCTAACCATGGATGACACATTAAACCCAAAAGTTACTTACACACAAGAAGGTCAAGGTTAGTTCTTTCCCCAACCTTACCACCGTTTTGTTAGGATTGTCTCGAATCACAAGGATCTCGATGGGGTGGTCGTTTGTTTATAGGCTGAAGAAGATGTTGGTTCTTGGTAAGTGATTAACAAATAACGTGAAAATGTCGTGTCCCACTTCTGTGAGGAATGCTCCCAGTGAGTCACGTGGTGAGTTGCCGGACTGAATAGGGACTGCGGGTGCAATCCTCGCTAACAGTGCTAACTAAAAAGTAAAGCCGTCTGGCATTGTGGCCCGGGAGGTCGCGAAGCGGCCGGTCTGCCGTTAGTTGGAACTATTCATTCTCTCTCCTCGCGCTCTTTAGCGCACCTTCTTCGCGAAACACGAATTTAGCATTTTTAACTGTAAACTTTGCACGTAGACGAGAGACGAGCGCTTGCTGAATGCTGATGATAATGAGAGAGAGAGAGGAGACAGTACATTTCAGCTTACTTCTCGAATAGCACGTAGCCGGTAGCCAACCTTAATATCGCCATCAAGTGATGTCCGTGGACTTTACTGCATGCCGGAGGTTACTTCGTACCACTGCTACGACTTTCTGTCCTAGTGTAATGGCATATAGAGCGTATGAAAAAAGACTGTTTATGGGTTGGTCAGAAACAATCTCAAAAGCTTATAATGGTATTGCAGGGGTGGCTGTGCTGAGAAACAATTGTTAAGAGAAACAATTCGATACGTTGTGCCATTTCCGAGTTAATCAAAAATGTTCAAATGTGTGTCAAATCTTATGGTACTTAACTGCTAAGGTCATCAGTCCCTAAGCTTACACACTACTTAACCTAAACTATCCTAAGCACAAACACACACACACACATGCCCGAGGAAGGAGTCGAACCTCCGCCGGGACCAGCCGCACAGTCCATGACTGCAGCGCCTTAGACAGCTCTTTTTTATTAGTTTTCCTTTTTTAAAATTTTTTAATTAATCCCTGAGTGGAGAAAATCTCCGACCCAGCCGGGAATCGAACCCGGGCCCTTAGGATTGACGTTCTGTCGCGCTGACCACTTTTTTCTTTACTTATCAAAAGAAATAAAACATAATCATAGCCATCCCTACGGGGCACCGCCATTTGTGTGCCTACAAAACAAAAATGAACTCTTACCTCTTCAGGCGTTGTCTTCCTAACTATCCGTAACCATTCCCCATCAAGAAACTATACTATACGGGACTAACGTGTAACCGCTCAGCTAATCCTGCGCGGCCCGAGTTAATCAGCATTGCTGTTAGACAATCAGGGCGTTGCGGGCTCAAATTCAAACGGCCCGCCAGATACAATAATTAGTGTCAATTGTTCTCACGGCGTAGATGATAGCGCAACAGACCGCTCAGCCTTTGGCTGGGGTTCGATATTTACTACCGTCCCGTATTCAATTTTTCTGACGATTTTTGTTCGGTGTTAGGAAACCAAACGAAGAACACATCTGGTGGCAACAGCGTCTCTACTGGCCGCTTGAGTCTGCCCCCGCAACGATCTGATTGGCTAACTTCAGCGCTAATTTGCTTGGAAACGCCGCGACGTGGCGAATTTTTTTCTTGACAATTATTTCTCAGAGCAGCCTACCCTGCAGCACTCTTGCAAGCTTTTTAGACTGTTTCTGATCACCCTGTATACGGCTCTATACGCACCCTAATCTCTCCTAAGACAGGGGCGGATACAAGGGTGTGTGGGGGGGGGGGGGGGGGGGAGCGGAGAAAGGGGGGATCAAGGTGGGGAGTCTTATTCACGAAAAATATATTTCAATAGAAACTTTCACTATTTTGTGGCGTTGTCAGCGAGAAAAGCTTTCTTAAAGGTTTGAAAACGTGTGTAAAGTTTTTTGCAAGACACTTAAGTGATCTCATTCTCAAATACGCGATGAATTAAATTAAGTTCGGGTATCGCGCGTCGTGGGTTACACATCGCGCCTCTGACAGGTAGATGGTTGCTACCCCAACAGCGATTCTTTCCAGACAGTAACTGGTATGTTACAAAGTCTGGTTGAAATCGGTCGAATGGTTACATGCATAAATACGTACATACATAAATACATACATAGAAACATTTTTATAACATGTGTGGATGTATGGACATCCACTTCTTGGAGAAACAGGGCATCACTGACAGCTGCGGTCAGCTGACGTCACAGGTCCGTCACAGATATTGATTGGGCCCCTGAACCCCTGTGAAACTTTCACCTACGTCTGTCGTAACGCAAAACATCCAAATATAATATGGTTCTAGCCGGCAACCTCAATCGGGTGTTCTTCGCAATACAGAGATGGCTGAACTTCCATGCTATAAAGATCTGAAAGACAACGGCTGTGACCTAGCCAGATGAACATTGTCGTAGAGTTATGACGCCTAGATAGCCTTATTTGTGAAAACTCTTGCGGATTTCTGTAGTGCCTTCATCTGGACCGTTGTGAAATCTGCCACGTTTGTAACCTTTCTTGGAAGACGTGTTTATTTACGCCGACAACGAAAACTGTATGAGGAAGGCAAGTGCAGTGAGGCTAGTCATCAGTCACACCTTGTTGCGCCACGTGGTCCACCAACTCGTTAGATGACACACCAGAGTGGTCCTTGATCCATAATAACTGGACACGTTGGTTTCATACTGGTGGTTAGTATTGCAGTCCCAATGCCGTTTTTCTAGGTTTTCCAGTGGACTCCCCGAATCTGCGACATGATGTCGTCAAACTGATTCGACGCATATCTAAAGACTTCCTTAAGTGTAAGAAGTTCGCCAGCGAAGATGCTGGCTTCCGTCGGTTACGTGAACACAGCCCAAGATACAGGATTCCGGCAGAAGTAAGCAAAGCCAGAGCCCTCTCTTTTTTTGGAGCTATCTGGTAATATCTGGACCGATGATGGCTTCGTTGATGCCATCAGATGGGAGATACCAGTGGAAGAAGTGCACAATTCCTAGCGTAGCGTTCACCATTGGCTACCCTTGCTGGACTACGTCTGGCATTGTGAAGAACACGGATACTAATGGTAGCTGTGGTTGACATGTTCTGCAGTGGATCAGATGCAGAGCCAGGGAAACAAAATGCATGTGGCCGCGAACGCAGGCTAAGCGTAGCAGACTCCTTCCTCCGCCGCGTCTGCCGTTGCTCCATTCATTCACAGGGCGCGCGGCCCAGTGAATGCGCCGTGTTGGCGGTCGATTGATTCGCCGGCAAAATGCAATCAGTCAGCCGCGCCTCACGCAATCATATTGCCGGCGCTCGTTCCATTCACAAGTGCAGCCAGGGAGGCGCCGCCGCGTCTACGGCGAATCCAGCTTTCGTGGGCGGCGTCAAACGTCCTTCACAATACTTAGGACTGTACTACTTGTCACCTTGTGTCTGTGGTGTTTCCATTGAGACGCCATTCCGGTTCCTATGATCTATACAGGGTGTTACAAAAAGGTACGGCCAAACTTTCGGGAAACATTCCTCACACACAAATAAAGAAAAGATATTATGTGGACATGCGTCCGGAAACGCTTAATTTCCATGTTAGAGCTCATTTTAGTATCGTCAGTATGTACTGTACTTCCTCGATTCACCGCCAATTGGCCCCATTGAAGGAAGGTAATGTTGACTTCGGTGCTTGTGTTGACATGCGACTCATTGCTCTACAGTACTAGCAACAAGCACATCAGTACGTAGCATCAACAGGTTAGTGTTCATCACGAACGTGGTTTTGCAGTCAGTGCAATGTTTACAAATGCAGAGTTGGCAGATGCGCATTTGATGTTTGGATTCGGGGAAATAGCCGTGGCGCGGTATTTTTGTATCGAGACTGATTTCCAGAACGAAGGTGTCCCGACAGGAAAACGTTCGAAGCAATTGATCAGCGTCTTAGGGAGCACGGAACATTCCAGCGTATGATTCGCGACTGGGGAAGACCTAGAACGACGAGGACACCTGCAATGGACGAGACTATTCTTCATGCAGTTGACGATAACCCTAATGTCAGCGTAAGAGAAGTTGCTGCTGAACAAGGTAACGTTGACAATGCCACTGTATGGAGAGTGCTACGGGAGAACCAGTTGTTTCTGTACGATGTACAGCATGTGCAGCTAATTGGCCTCCACGGGTACACTTCTGCGAATGGTTCATCCAACAATGTGTCAATCCTAATTTCAGTGCAAATGTTCTCTTTACGAATGAGGTTTCATACCAACGTGATCGAATTGTAAATTTTCGCAATCAACATGCGTGGGCTGACGAGAATCCGCACGCAATTGTGCAATCACACCACCAACACAGATTTTCTTTGGCAGGCATTGTTGGTGATGTCTTGATTGGGCACCATGTTCTTCCACCTACGCTCAATGGAGCACGTTATCATGATTTCATACGGGATACTATACCTGTGCTGCTAGAACATTTACCTTTACAAGTACGACACAACATGTGGTTCATGCACGATGGAGCTCCTGCACATTTCAATCGAAGTTTTCGTACGCTTCTCAACAACAGATTCGGTGACCGATGGATTGGTAGAGTCAGACCAATTCCATGGCCTCCACGCTCTCCTGACCTCAACCCTCTCGACTTTCATTTATGGGGGCATTTGAAAGCTCTTGTCTACGCAACCCCGGAACCAAATATAGAGACTCTTCATGCTCGTATTGTGGACGGCTGTGATACAATACGCCATTCTCCAGGGCTGCATGAGGGATTCCATGCGACAGAGGGTGGATGCATGTATCCTCGCTAACGGAGGACATTTCGAACATTTCCTGTAACAAAGTTTTTGAAGTCACGCTGGCACGTTCTGTTGCTGTGTGTTTCCATTCCATGATTAATGTGATCTGAAGAGAAGTAATAAAATGAGCCCTAACATGGAAAGTAAGCGTTTCCGGACACATGTCCACATAACACATTTTCTTTCTTTGTGTGTGAGGAATGTTTCCTGAAAGTTTGACCGTACCTTTTTGTAACATCCTGTATATATTTTAGACCCTGAGAATTTGAGTCTCCGTTCAAGCATTTTTACATCGTTCTCGAATCGAGTGAGGTAAATTCAATGTACATTTCTCACAAAGGTAAGAAATTATCAAATTTGAATGGAAATAAAAGCCTTTAAGACTCCCTAAACGAGGTCACCGAGGCACGCTAGAGAGATTGTGCTAAATGCAGCTATAATGGGCGGAAGCACCAAAAGCACATCACACTGCCAAGCCTAATACAGTTTAGGACAGGGGTCTCCAAACTACGGCCCGCGGGCCGAAACCGGCCCGCGTTAACTGGCCGGACATCCCCGGCTTCCGGCCCGCCAAATATTTGAGGTGGTACCTATACTACCAACAACTGAGTTTCGAGGCCTATCGCGACCAATACACATTGTCGGAGCTCTGTCTCTACAAAGCGGAAGGTCATGGTGGCTATCCACAATAAACAAACAGACCATTCTCCGCGCGATAGTGAAAAAAAAGACGGTTAACAGACGAGTTCGGCGAAAACATTTTAAGTAAAAAGATTCTTTGCATTTTATTCTACTCACGAGTCTGGTGCAAGTCTTTCAAATGGACGCCACTTCGGCGACTAGCCTTAGTAATCAATCATTATGGAAGATGCTTCTTAAGCTAGGTTTCATTTCTTTGATTAAGTTGTAAAATACACATAGCAAGTAAATCGTACAAAATATTTTTATTTAAAGGCATTTTAAAGAAAATACAATACCTGGTATACATAATGATATTGGATATTTTAGTTGTAACTGATGTATAAAAATAAAAGTAATTAATTTATATCTCGAAAACTCAAGCTGTTACAGTATTCACGTAAAGAAATTTAACATTTTAATGATAATTAGTGACTTTTATGTAGTTGTAACTTTCATTTAGCCTTACATTACGGTGTCATGGAGTGCTAGGGTGCTTTAATCCCACTAGGTAGATCTTGGCCCTTGTGACTTCGTGGCGGAGTCAGTGTGGCCCGCGGACTAAAAAGTTTGAAGATCCCTGGTTTAGGAAAGCCCTTGACATTCAAAACAGCTGGCAGTGGTCTGGGAAAGGATAATTACAAGTCCTGTAAGATTTTCAAGGGAATCTTATCCATCCATCCTGCAAAATAACTTCAGGTGAAGATGATTGGTGGTGGATAGCACCCTTCTCTCCAAAGCAGACCACAAAGACCCAACAATATTGAGATCTGCTGACTCTAGCGGCAGGGTGAGATGCAGCAGTTGATCCTCGTTCACAAACCAGTCCTAGACGAGGCGAGCTGTGTGAACATGGTCCCTGCCTTCTTGGAAAATATAGTCACTATTGGGGTACCATAGGATGCACCTGATCGGACAGTAATGTGACATTGCAGAGTAACCATGAGGCCCATGGAATGCCACGATATAACTGCCCAAATCATCACCGAACCGCCGTCAAGTTTCACTCTGCGGACAAAAACCCGGCCAGAAGCTGAGAACACGACTCTTCCTCGAAATGACTTTCTTCCATTTCTGCCTAGCGCGAATTTCATGGCTGTGAAGCCACGTTTTCCTGTTATTGGCAGTTATATCACTCATGTGCGGCTTTGGAATTCCAGTTCGCCTTGATTCGCGATTCTGACATTCAGTTCTATAGTAACGTTTGCAGCTATCGCCCTCTTAGCATTCGTCACAATTGTCCTCAGTGACCGACTGTCACAATCACTCAACATACACTTTTATCCGATGATGTTTTTACGTTTTCTCTGTGTGCGGTATAAACCTTCGACACGGTGTGTCCTGAAACAACAGAAACCTGGGCTCCCTAGGTTACTGAAGCACCCGTTATACGAGCACCAACAGTTTGCTCACGTTCGAATTTACTTAGTTCACTGACAATTATCCAGAACTCTTTTCTGACCACGAGTGACAGTTGCAACATATTGAGGACAATGCACAGGCGCCGTTCGTGCTCAAATAAAACAGCGCAACCTGCAGGCTCTGCATTTATGTTCGAGCAATCATTTATCCCTATTTTTGTTCGACCCCTGTAGCTCTAGATATTACACACACTGATTGCAATAAACATTTTTATGGTTTCGAGGTCCACCTTTTCCACAGTCCCTTAATTATTAATAACAAAGAAACATAGCAATAGATTTTAACAGTATTCACAACAATTCGGAAGCAAATTAACTGATGATGGTCGAAGTAGAGAGGATATAAAATGTAGACTGGCAATGGCAAGGAAAGCGTTTCTGAAGAAGAGAAATTTGTTAACATAGAATGTTGATTTAAGTGTTAGGAAGTCGTTTCTGAAAGTATTTGTATGGAGTGTAGCCATGTATGGAAGTGAAACGTGGACGATAAACAGTTTGGACAAGAAGAGAATAGAAGCTTTTGAAATGTGGTCCTACAGAAGAATGCTGAAGATTAGATGGGTAGATCACATAACTAATAAGGAGGTACTGAATAGAATTGAAAAGAAGAGAAATTTGTGACACAACTTGACTAGAATAAGGGATCGGTTGGTTGGACATGTACTGAGGCATCAAGGGATCACCAATTTAGTATTGGAGGGCAGCGTGGAGGGTAATAATGTAGAGGGAGACCAAGAGATGACTACACTAAGCAGATTCAGAAGGATGTAGCCTGCAGTACGTACTGGGAGATGAAGCAGCTTGCACAGGATAGAGTAGTATGGAGAGCTGCATCAAACCAGTCTCTGGGCTGAAGACCACAACAACAACAATATGCGTACGCTGTTATCTCAATAATTCATTACGTCGCAATAACACGTATGTCGCTTAACAATTAATGACTAGGCAGTGAAACTGTTAAAAGAAGAAAAGTAGTCATTAATGACAATAGTCATTTTACATTCCCATAGTTTAATACATTTTTGTTGCTGAATGACTATAATGAAGTTTCTTCTTCAGTAGAATGTGGGATGTTATGAATCTTCAGCACGTGAATATCGAATCCAGAATGTTATGAGGAGCCATTGATTATGGAACTCGCTTACCGATGGGCAGCATAGCAACAGCAGTTCCTTTTCTGACGTGATAGGGACACCACAAGCCACTGTTCAGTGCATGGCGGAGGGTATGTCATAGCATTACTAGCGACTGTGTATCCAGTTCAATTAGCGTGTTGAGCGGCGAAAAACGGACGTCGCACTCTCTCCTACGAATACCAGTTCTCTAGGTTTTCCATTCTCGAGTTCGAATGTAGCTACTCACTCTCCCTCTCGAGGTTTCGGCCAAAAATATATCACAAGCGCAAAAACGCTAAACGAGCTAGTGACCTAAGGGGAACGATGTAATACACTACTTTGCCGAAGCACGGCATAACAGGTTTTACGCATGACGCCGGCGGATCTAGCAATGAATACTGGTTCTTCACAACTTCAGTCACTACTTCAAAACAATAAATCTTCTTTTGCTAATGAGGACTGCCAGAACACTGTGCACCAACAGGCCAGTTTCCTTCAGCACGGTTTTTTCGCAGGTTTTCCATTATCGCGAGTGCACGATAAGCCTTCAGCCTTGCCGTTCTTCAGTCTGTAACAGACGCGCACAAAGCCACTTGTTTCACTGCAAATCTTGCTTTCTTCATTAGCAGAGGATTATCGTCCATAATCTCAGCGTACACGCCAAAGAGGTATCCTGCTTTGTTCTCTGGGTGCCGTGAAACCCACACGGTGTAGCCAGCTGAAGGAATCTGACCGTAGGATTTATCGCAAGACCTCGTATACGGACCACTAACTACTACTAATTGCTGTGCAGTCAGACTTTCCCGTTCTTTTATTTTTCATACGTTTTATACGACACAATCGCATGAGCTTTTCACAACGCTGTAAGCGGTTTCCGTCATAAAATCGTCGTTTTCACTTTCCGTCAATAGAAGAAAAAAAGAAACAATGACATATAACAGAATCTATAAAACTAGCTAAGCAACATGGTAGAAAAACTAAGTTGCAAACTGTAACACGTGCTATTATCGTAGGACATTAAAACGCCATATTTCATCTTTTTAAGGGGGGTAGGACGTCAAACGGGCCGACTTGGAGCAGGAGAGGCACCACAGGACATTTTAATTTCCACTGTCTATACTTTTACAAATAAATTCATAAAACTTTGAATGCACGATGAGGAAGGATTCAGGATTCATACTCATAGCAGTGGAAGCTCAAGAACGTAACAAAACACATTTTTTTACATGTGAAGTTTCATTATTTTTTCACTTACTACTGACGGCATTTGTTTCTGTAAGTACACTTTTCTTCCAAAGTAAGAGAGATTCTTCGATGAATTTTGCACAGCATAGAAACTATAGTTACATGTAGAGTTCATTTAATTTATGAAAAAATGAATGGACTGTTACATTTTAAACTTCATGTTTAGAAAAAACTCAAATTTTATAGTTAATTATCTCAATTTTTACCACAGTTTTTAATAGATTTGGAAAATTCTAGAGTTTCATACACCTGTAAGTACTGCTTGTGGGCTGTGCAAAATTCACCGAAGAATCTCTCTTACTTTGGAAGAAAACTGTACTTACAGAAACAAATGCAGCCAGTAGTAAGTGAAAAAATGATAAAATTTCACATGTAAAACAAAAGGTATTTTGCTACGTTTTTGAACATCCACTGCTATGAGCGTGAGTCCTCAATCCTTCCTGGTCAGGCTGACAAAAGTTTTATGAATTTATTTAGTGTAGACAGTAGAAATTTGAATGCCCTGTGGTGCCTCTCCTGCTCCAAGTCGGCCCGTTTGACGTCCTACCCCCTTAATGTATCAATGCTCCTCCAAATATAGCTGGAATATTTCGTAACAGGACCATAAAATGGCACTTAGAGGTCTAAACCAGTTACGTCATTGTGAAATGCTCATGTGATCGTGCCGTATAAAATAAAATAACGCCGTCAGTCGCTTATTGTCCACCGCCAGTATGTCATTTTTTTCCCACAGCAGAACAGCAGACGAGGTGGAAGGTTCCGAGACCACGCGAGGAGAGAGACACTTATCGTTAATGGTACTGCAGCGATAACGTGGCGACAGTTTCCGTCTCCCGCCGTAACGGACGAGGCGGAGGACCTGGGAAGACAACGTAAGTGTCCCTGATACGTTGCCAGACCGCACGACGCCTCGGCTGTTCTCGTGGCCGAGGTCCCGGTTCACAATACCATGAGAACAAGGTGGCGCCGTGGTTAAAACAGCGGACTTCGTGGCGGAAGAGGAAAACAGTTAGAGATCTTCTTTACTACTGACGCACATGCGTTACCAGAACTCCTTTAGGTTTATTCAAAGCTGATGTCCTTCATATACACACATTTGACTTTGTGGGGTGACCTAACCTAATTATTCTACATTCAGACCGATTAGCGAACACAATCAGTCTGCCTTCATCATCATCATCATCATCATTTAAGACTGATTATGCCTTTCAGCGTTCAGTCTGGAGCATAGCCCCCTTATAAAATTCCTCCATGATCCCCTATTCAGTGCTAACATTGGTGCCTCTTCTGATGTTAAGCCTATTACTTCAAAATCATTCTTAACCGAATACAGGTACCTTCTCCTTGGTCTACACCGACTTCTCCTACCCTCTACTGCTGAACCCATGAGTTGCTTCTCCCACGCGTGTAACATGACACCACCATCTAAGCCGGTTAGCCCTGACTGCTACATCTATAGAGTTCATTCCCAGATTTTTTTTGATTTAGTCATTGTGGATACCCTCCTGCCATTGTTCCCATCTACTAGTACCTGCAATCATCCTAGCTACTTTCATATCCGTAACCTCAACCTTGTTGATAAGGTAACCTGAATCCACCCAGCTTTCGCTCCCATACAACAAAGTTGGTCGAAAGACTGAACGGTGCACAGATAACTTAGTCTTGATACTGACTTCCTTCTTGCAGGAGAGAGTAGATCGTAGATTAGCGCTCACTGCATTAGCTTTGCTACACCTCGCTTCCAGTTCTTTCACTATGTTGCCATCCTGTGAGAATATGCGTCCTAAGTACTTGAAACCGTCCACCTGTTCTAACTTTGTTCCTCCTATTTGGCACTCAATCCGTTTATATCTCTTTCCTACTGGCATTACTTTCGTTTTGGAGATGCTAATCTTCATACCACAGTCCTTACATTTCTGATCTAGCTCTGAAATATTACTTTGCAAACTTTGGATCGAATCTGCCATCACAACTAAGTCATCCGCATATGGGAGACTCCTTATTTTGTGTTCACATATCTTAATCTCACCCAGCCAGTCTATTGTTTTCAACATATGATCCATAAATAATATGAACAACAGTGGAGACAGGTTGCAGCCTTGTCTTATCCCTGAAACTACTCTGAACCATGAACTCAATTTACCGTCAACTCTAACTGCTGCCTGACTATCTATGTAAAGACCTTTAATTGCTTGCAAAAGTTTGCCTCCTACTCCATAATCTCGTAGGACAGACAATAACTTCCTCCTAGGAACCCGGTCATATGTCTTTTCTAGCTCTATAAAGCATAGATACAATTCCCTGTTCCACTCGTAACACTTCTCCATTATTTGCCGTAAGCTAAAGAACTGGTCCTGACAACCTCTAAGAGGCCTAAATCCACATTGATTTTCATCCAATTTGTCCTCAACTAACACTCGCACTTTCCTTTCAACAATACCTGAGAAGATTTTACCCACAACGCTGATTAAAGAGATACGTCTGTAGTTGTTACAATCTTTTCTGTCTTAATAACGATAACATTTTCTACATTAACTGAAGTTTCTACCCAGCGAAGGACAGGAAGCTCCTACCGGCCTCACCACTCGCCCCCCCCCCCCCCCCCAAAAAAGAAAATCCAACTACCGAAGAAAAGAAATTATACTCGCAAACCGAACTAGGATCCTACACAGGCACACCCACCCACCCACCCACCCACCCACACAAACACACACACACACACACGCAGATGTATCAGCCTTAGCAAAGGCGGAATAAAGAGTGTCTCAAAAGTCAGTTGTCGGAGAACCTCATTTAACCATTTATTTCAATTGAAACTGCGAAAGGCTGTGGGTTGTATAAGCTTCCAGTAGTTTCGAGCGTTCAATTCGTGACGTTACTCCCCATGCTACCAACCAATGTCAGAAACTGCTATCGTGCTAATATAGAGAACATTCGCATGTATCTGAACGTTACATGTATTACAGAGAAATAATACAAACAAACCTCATATTAAATATTGTGTCTCAGGTACGTACCAGTAAATCGTCGATTCTTTAAACAATCGAACTCCCATGTATAAAACAACTTCAAACATATGATTGCTTTACAAATGAGTTAGTGTGTTAAATGTTCCATGCTAAACATATAAACGAGAAAAAGTTTGGGAAACGTTTGACGTTATGCTTAAAGTTTGTTGGATGTCGCTAAGTGGTCTCATTATGATATCTATATACAGTGCAGGTAATTTGCACGCTGTGCGATGAGCTGCCTGGAGACATAAATCATGATTTGTAATTTTAATGCTTCGTTTACTGTATTCACTCATTAGCGTAAGATTATATCTGTGACAGAGTAGATTATGACAGCATTTAAAGTTTTTAAATTGGGTCAATAATAATATGAAATACTGGAAACCAGATGTATGTTGTCCTCGGAAGCCATAAGATAGGGAACCTGCAACTGGGAGGGCTCCTGCCATAAATGATAGCCTGTTCTCTATTGCTTCGCCAGCTTATTTGTTTGACACATAGTGGTCACATCTCTTCCTCCATCTCCCGCCTCCCCACTCGCTGTCAATACTCTTCTCCTACCTCTGTCATCTCCTCCTCACGCCCCTCTCTGACCCATCTCCACTTAGGCCCCATCTGACAATTGTTCTGCTCGCCTCTTGGTTGCCCACTTCCTCTTCCCACCATCTCTGACCATCTCATCTTGCCTCCTCCGGTTATAAACCCCAAAGTGGTGATACTGACGTTTCTGCGTCAAATTTGGTTTATTCGATCCAGGGGCTTGGGAGGAGAACCTGTGCGTACACACATATGCTCTGCTTTATATATTCATATACTAACCTTTTCCTGGCAGCTTTGCCTGCATATGCATTTCACATATACATTGAACACACATCCTCCTCCCCTCTCTGTGTCTACCTCTCTGTCTGTCCACCTAATCTTCCTACCTCTATCTGTCTATCAGCTCCTCCCCACTCTCTCCATCTCTTCATCTCCTCCTCCCCCACCTTTGTCAATTTCCTCTGCCCCCTCTCTCTGACCGTATCTTCCTTCCTCTCCATCTTCTCTACTCCTTCCTCTTACCATATCCTCCTTCCACTCTCTCTTTCCATCTCTACTTTCCCTTCTTCCTGTTCCACCTGCCCACTACCCCTCTACACCTTCTATCTGCATAATGCAATTCCTTTCCTCCTCTCTCTCTGTCCAACCCCTCCTCTATCTATCTCAACCTGTCCCCAGCCATGCTCATCACCACTTGTAGCCCCTGCAATACAGTTCAATAAAGCAGTCCAACACTATTCCCACAATACACCTGTCATGCAGGGTAGCCTACCTGTCAGGGCATTAGCTGGTTGGTTTGGGACAAAACAGAGAGGTCATCGGTCCCACGAAATTAGGGATGGATAGGGAAGTAAATCAGCCAAGCCCTTTCAAAGGAACCATACTGGCTTTTGCTTGATGTGAAACCTAAATCAGGATGACCAGACGCAGGCTTGAACTGTTGTCGGGGTGTGATAAACAGTTTATTGTCCCTGACATGTAGGCTGCCTTGCGAAGCAGGTTGATTTGGCAGGCTGTTACTGTTCCTCTCACACCATCTCTGGCATGCAGGGCAGTATGGACGCTGGAAGAACACGTTTTTTTTCCCGCGTCTCCGCACCTATTGGAGAAAGAAGGTTATAAATCCACAGTGCTGCGACTGGTGAGACCTGCCGTTTGTGTGACAAATTCGGTTGCAATAGATCTAGGCGTTTGGGAGCGGATACTGGCCACAAACATACACACTTATATATCTCCATTAGGAGCAGAGATACGGGAATAAACGTGTCCTTCCAGGCCCAGCACGCCACAGATGGTGTGAGGGAACAGTAACGGCCTGCCAAATTAACTTGCTTCTCAAGGTAGCCTACATGTTAGGGACAAGAAACGATTTTTCATACCCTGACGACAGTTCAAATCCGCGTCCGGCCATCCTGTTTTAGGTTTTCATGATTTTGCTAAATCGCTTAGAGAGAGAGAGAGAGAGAGAGAGAGAGAGAGAGAGAGAGAGAGAGAAGTGGATCTCAAAAGACATACAGTTCCTCATTGCTCGCCACACTGCAGATGCAGGTCCAGGGTAGAAATCGCTTTGCTGTTCCAGCTCTCCCGCTTGACAGTGCGTGCTATGCAGAACGGCACAGCCCAGCTGGGAACGCGCCCGGACTCTGTGGGCCGTGATTGGCGAGATCTGCGCGGCTTGCTGCGCAACAGGTCGTTTCGCGTGTCGGCCGTGTCGTGCTGTCAGCGGTGAAAGCATGTCCCCCGATCGGGCTCGCAGATTACGGCGCCGCTGCAATTCCACACGCCAATAGCCTCGCACGAGCCGTGACTAGACGCTTTAGAGTATTACTTCTCGCTCGCCTAACACCGACCAGCCGGTGCACAGATTCAAAGAGAAGGAAATTTAGTGTGTTTTTATCAGCGTGTGGCTACTAACAAAGATACTACACGGTAATCGACTTTAAAAAAAAAAATATGTTTACTGTATGTGAGGTCCAGAACTCAAATGTCAAAGCTGTTGCATGCAACTCTCAGAACTTCTGGCGAAAATTGACTTTGAAAGTTTCCTATCATCTTTAATACGCTAAAGTGAGGTCTTATTCTCGCCAAACAGCATGGCTCTGTGGTAGATTACTTGTCTGCCATATGGGGGGCTTGGGTTCTATTCTAATTTTTGACAAAAGTGCATGTCCCAAGAGCATTTCTGTGAACTGTAAAATGCGTAAAGATGGAAAATAACGGCAGAGCTCGAGAGTGTTAATCGCTGGATCGAGTTTCGTTTTAGTCATTATGTTTTTCGTTTTTTCCGTTTATAATTTTTAAACAAATGTCTGTTGCCACGCCTGTAGCAACACATCCCAGTCTCCCTACTGCTACAAATCCTCCATACGCTATTGCAACGCATCTTCTGTCGACTTCCTCTGCCAGACTATGGAATCCGCCCCGATATTTATCATAAAGCTCCCCTTGCATCTCTCCTTCTCTTTCTATTACTACGACCCTTTCCACGCACTACATTCCTTTTCACTTCCTGCCTTCGCGGCATCCACCCAACACCTACCTGCATCTCCACAGACGTTATGTAATGTCCCCTTCTTCTCAGTGCCGGTCATTCAACTTTTTCGTGGAAGTGCAGTGCTCCTTTTCAAACGAAAGTCGTCGTTTCTGTGAGGTGTTTTGAACAGATATTTTCATTTTCATCTTTACTTAGAAGTCTGTCAGTTGTAATTTTAACAACAAAGAAAATTAACAGTTTAATATTATGCAAACATGGTTTTATAGATTTTAAAAACATATGTAAATTTTTTTCACGTTTGATCGTGTTTGTTACTATTTATTTATATTTTTAAACCTTTTGACTGAAGAGACGAACTTTCCGCTCTGATGTACAACAGAAAGGCAAAAATGCTACAATGTCATACTAGGGTATAAGCGCAAAATGCAAGGAAATAAAATTTATAGATAAGTCACCTGACAGATATGGTTTGGTATCGACAACATATGCAGTACGCTATGCTCACTCGATAGATATTTACATCTACATCTACATCCGATCTCCCCAAGCCACTGTATGGTGACCGGCCGATGTGGCCGAGCGGTTCTAGGCGCTTCAGTCTGGAACCGCGCGGCCTCTGTGGTCACAGGTTCGAATCCTGCCTCGGGCATGGATGTGTGTGATGTCCCATAGTGCTCAGAGCATTTGAACCACTGTATGGTGTTCCTTGTTCCAGTACTAGTGACTTCCTTTCCTGTGCCACTGGCAAAAAGATCGAGGGAAAAACCACTGCCTGTACGCCTCCTAATTTGGCTAATCTTCGTGGTCCTCAGACCGAAAGTACTTTGGAGTTAGTAGAATCGTTCTGCAGTTAACTTCGTCCTCCAGTTCTCTTAACTTTCTCAATATTGTTCCTCGAAAAGGACGTCGCCTTCCGTCCATGTTCTCCCATTCGAAATCACGAAGCATTTCCGTAGTAACCGCGTGTTGATCGAACGTACCGGTAATAAGTCCAGCAGACATCTCTGAGTTGTTTCGATGTCTTCCTTTAATCCGACTTGATGGCGTTCCCAAACACTCTAGCGGTACTGAAGAATGGGTCGCACTGGCGTTCTTTACATATGAACCACACTTCGCCTAAAATTCTCCCACTAAACCGTAGTCGAGCATTCGCTTCCCTACTACCGTTGTGCTGTTATGACGTGAAGCAGTGATCCCGGCAGACGTAAATCCCTGCCGCGCGTGTCATACCACGCGCGCACGTCAGTTCGGTATGCACAACACGCTGCCAGGGAGGGCTGACGCTACGCCAGGGCGCTGTTGGCAGCGGTCGGGCGTCGCCGAGGTAATCAGCCGGAGTGGCAGCTGGGACAGCGGGCCTCGGCAGGGCAGCTGCGGCCGCGGCCAAACTGCTCGCTTCCTGCCGCGCTCCAAACCAACTCCACTGACCTCTTTCCCGGCAGCACGCCTTTTGCCTCTTTCAGTGGTTCGCAAACAATGCCGCAACGAGCGGTAGGGTAATCTCGTGACCTAGTTTGCCTGTCCGCGGAATGCCCTGTTTGTACGTCCCTAGCGCTGTGTTTGGCAGTGTTGCCAGAAACCGTGGGTACTTTGGAGAAATGAAAACATTTCCTGATCCTATTTTGGGCATCATGGGGGTTATAATACGTGCAGATGTCATGAGGTTGGAAAATTGAAGCCGACGTCCGCCATTTTAGCTGCCCCAAACATTACCTTCCGGAGCTTTGATTTCGTGGAGTCATTTACAGATGTACTAATCGTTCTGATTATGATCTAAGGTGTAAAATAAGCACATTTCATTGGTAAGTAGACTAGCTGAAGCGATTTTTTTCTTTTATACAGGGTGTTACAAAAAGGTACGGCCAAACTTTCAGGAAACATTCCTCACACACAAAGAAAGAAAATATGTTATGTGGCCATGTGTCCGGAAACGCTTACTTTCAATGTTAGAGCTCATTTTATTACTTCTCTTCAGATCACATTAATCATGGAACGGAAACACACAGCAACAGAACGTACCAGCGTGACTTCAAACACTTTGTTACAGGAAATGTTCAAAATGTCATCCGTTAGCGAGGATACATGCATCCACCCTCTGTCGAATGGAATCCCTGATGCAGCCCTGCAGAATGGCGTATTGTATCACAGTCGTCCACAATACGAGCACGAAGAGTCTCTACATTTGGTGCCGGGGTTGCGTAGACAAGAAATTTCAAATGCCCCCATAAATGAAAGTCAAGAGAGTTGAGGTTAGGAGAGCGTGGAGGCCATGGAATTGGTCCGCCTCTTCCAATCCATCGGTCACCGAATCTGTTGTTGAGAAGCGTACAAACACTTCGGCTGAAATGTAGAGCAATGAGTCGCATGTGAACACAAGCACCGAAGTCACCATTACCCACCTTCAATTGGGCCAACTGGCGGTGAATCGAAGAAGTACAGTACATACTGACGAAACTAAAATGAGCTCTAGCATGGAAATTAAGCGTTTCCAGACACATGTCCACATAACATCTTTTCTTTATTTGTGTGTGAGGAATGTTTCCTGAAAGTTTGGCCGTACCTTTTTGTAACACCCTGTATATGGTTCAATGGCTCTGAGCACTAAGGGTCTTAACTTCTGAGGTCATCCGTCCCCTAGAACTTATAACTACTTAAACCTAACTAAGGACATCACACACATCCATGCCCGAGGCAGGATTCGAACCTGCGACCATAGCGGTCCCAGACTAAAGCGCCTAGAACCGCTCGGCTACACCGGCCGGCTCTTTTGTATACATGAAATCTTGGTTGCGCTGTTTACCTTTACTGTAGTAGTTTTGTTTCTATCATTTGACTGTATATTTCCTATCAATCCTGCTCGAAAAGCTCTCTGGGTGAGTGCTGTGAGAAGTGTGAGACGTGTATACTTCTATTGTCTATTGTCAAACCATAATTTATGAAACATGTTTATATTTTATTAATAGGATTAAGTAGAAATAATTAATATTTGTCATTTTGGAAATAACTGTGGTAGCAGGGAATGTCTGCACCAAAGTATTTTTGGCGGGAGAGACCGCACATTGATATAATTTTAAAAAGGTCGGGAGAGACCGCGAATGGATACATTTTAAGAAAAGAGCGGGAAAGACAGCGCACTGATATATTTTGTAATGGCAACAGGGACTGTCTGCACCAGAAAGCATTGTACCGCACTTTAGCATCCATAGGAAGTCAGTAGTAAGCGAGATGTGAAGCGAGTCGGTAGCAGGCCTGAAGCGAGAGGTTGATAGGAGCGCTGTGCTTGCCAGCCACCAGCTATGATTTACAAGAGATTATAAACGGATGTACAGAGACATCAGCTAACTCTTATCATAAGAGAAACTAATATTATTGAATTATTTTCTTTGCGAAACTCACGACTACTGAAGGTATGTTTGCGCAATGCTAGTTTTAAGATTATAGTAAAAAGTAAGTCTCATTTGAACGTTTGTAAAATCATTTCATTCCCAGCAGTAAATATTTGAAGAAACGTTTTCAGAATATAATTATTTTTTGCCAGCAATGTTGAATTACTGATTATAATCCATCCCAGAAACCATCAACGTAAAACTTTCTAAAATTTTATTGTTGTCAAGAGAAATTTTAACTGGGAATTACGTAGCTCAGTTCAAATTAATTAAAGAATAACGTCAGCTTTGCTATTAAAGAATAACGTCAGCTTTGGTAATAAATACAGCCACTTATTACCTGTATGACAGCCCACCAGCAGCTAATAGAGTATAGTAAACCAGAGTAAGTATATTCATGTCGCAGTTCGATGTAACAGTCAGATGGCGATCCAGTAACAGCAAAAAAGGTAAGGAACAGTTTTGGTTATTGCAGGTAACGATTGAGGGCCACGACGACGACACGTTCTATGTTTCGTCGAAATAATCAGAAAATAACTTTTAATAAGCAGCATTGAAATTTGTATGCGAAGTTTGCACTTATATTATTGAGAAAGAGAGTTAAGTTCAAAGGGAAAATTTCATTTGTTATTATTAAGCAAGTGATAGAAACCCTAACGGAAGGTTTGATAGGTTATTTTAGAAGGGAAGGTTGCGTAACAGAAGAGAGATAGAGGAGAAGGGAAGGTTTCAGAAGGAGAGACTGGAAACCAACCAAACATAGTAAAACATGTTCCCAGCATTTTCGGAAAGATAACATAGAGCAAACATGTTTCGTCAGTCCTCATTAACGATAATGCTGGGGTTCGAAAGCAACGTTTTCACATCACATTCTTCTCTTCGTGTTCATTCGAAAACTATTAAAAAAAAGTTGCACTGACGAAGCCTAACGAATCTTGTTACTGGATGAAATATGCATTTAAGACCCAAAAACGTCTGGACATTGCTTCCAGCCGTTGTGATATTCGCGGAAGTACTTTAATATTTACTATTCAAATAGCTGGTGAGTGCACGCTACAGAATTTGACTACAAGAAGCTATCGCAAACAGCAGTACGCTAATGGTTTGAGGCCTTTGAACGTGATGGTGCCTGCTTCAGAGCAACGTACAGATTAAGTGTGGAGCTCCGTCTGCCCTTATTACTGCTCCATGCCTTGTAGTAATGCGTACATAGAGGTATAATATAATAATGATACCTCCATGGATTAATACAAGCCGGCCGCGGTGGCCGAGCGGTTCTAGGCACTCCAGTCCGGAACCGCGCTGCTGCTACGGTCGCAGGCTCGAATCCTGCCTCGGGCATGGATGTGTCTGATGTCCTTAGGTTTAAGTAGTTCTATGTCTAGGGGACTGATGACCTCAGGTGTTGAGTCCCATAGTGCTCAGAACCATTTGATTCATACAAGCATAATTTACTCTGTGTGATCCAAAGATATTTAGCGCGCACAGTTGCAAAACTTGTCAGCGACAAGCTTGCGAGAAGAACCACATACAGAATCAGAAGTGACAGCGCTGATTTCGAAGAATTAATCATATAGTGTTGGAGACTTTGTCTAGTAATTCGAATAATGACTTACCTAAGAGCCAGGACAATAAAAAATCCTCCATAATGTACCAGTTGATAAAACAAAACATTTCTTCAAGCTCAACAATAGGTTTACCTGTTAAGTTAGTGCTACCGACGTATCATTGCAGTACTTCGAGCAGTTATTCTGCAAAGTCGCATTACTGCCAAGTATTGTGTGGAATTTTAGCTGGTCAGACCCATCCCGTTGTATGATGTTTGTTCCCCAGTGGTGAAGCTGTGTATCAAGTTGACTAGGCCTCTCTTAACACACACCTCGCATTGTCCGCGAGTGGTTTTGCGAGAACGAGGATTAATTGTAATATCTCTTCTGCCCGCCACAGTCACTATATCTCAATATTATTGAGCGTTTGTGGTATACTTTGGAGAGAAATGTGTGTGATCACTAACAGCTTCCTTCGTCTTTACCTGAACTTGTCACTATTTTGCAGAAATAATAGTACAGTGTTGCACTGAAAACCTTACAGGACCAGTATTTATTTTCATTCCGAGACGATTGGAAGCCGTTTCGAATGTCAACTGTTTTCCCACACTGTATTACTCATAGTAAAGTGTTGTGTTTTTGGTGTCTCCTCGTTTTTCTCCGACCACTGTATAATCTTACTTTAAAGGATAACCAGTATAAATCAACTATTAAAGTAGGAAACTGTGTATGTCTTGAGGCAGCTTAACTCATGGCGGGTAAATTACCCACACTATATTCATCCAGTATTTGAGAATGATAACCCTTAGCGATAAACTTAATACGTAGTTTCAATTGTTTTTCCAAACTTTTTCTCGCTGACACAACCGAGAAAATAATGAAAGGAGAAAAGCTTATTGTTTACTAATTCGAGTAGGTCAAGCATCAGGCACGACGTTTTAATTTCTTACTTCTTTGCCACTAACTCTATTCGTAACATATTTTGAGACAGTATCCACATATACAATTAATGAAATGTACCTGCAAAATTTTATCGTTATACAACACATAGTTGAGAAGATACGATGACAAACGTTGATATGCGTGAGAACACTAGCTATTGTTGAAGTGGAGCACAAATTACTCAGACTATACTTGAAGGGCTTATTTCAATAATGGTACAAGTCTATTTTTGTTCATTTTAAGATACAGAGTCCTAAAGTTACATGAGCACTGAAAAATCTGCAGTTGATATATCACAAATATTCAAGCATATGGCTTCTTGCTAGAGATGAACCATTCTTTCTGTTTGTTTGGATCATTAATTTCAGAAGCATTATAGGCAGAAAAGTGGAGGTAATGAACTTGTACCACTATTGAAATAAGCCCTTCACATATGCAGTGTTTGATAATGAGAGCACATATGGATATATTTAACATATTAACTCATTTGTGAAGTAGTTAGACGTTTGAAGCTGTTTTATACATGGAAACTACAGATTAGTCTAACACAACTGAATATCTGGTGGTCTGAAGTCGACATCAATGACGGAACAGTTATACGACACGCAGGAACATCTAAATATCTAGGAGCATATATTGACGAAATGGTATTGGGTAATATGGAAGTAAAATACAGAATACAAGAGAGCAGAATTGTAAAAAGGTGTGCCGGCCGGAGTGGCCGTGCAGTTCTAGGCGCTACAGTCTGGAACCGAGCGACCGCTACGGTCGCAGGTTCGAATCCTGCCTCGGCATGGATGTGTGTGATGTCCTTAGGTTAGTTAGGTTTAAGTAGTTCTAGGTTGTAGGGGACTAATAACCTCAGAAGTTGAGTCCCATAGTGCTCAGAGCCATTTGAACCATTTGAGCAGTCATGGCGACTATTTTTGGAGTAAACAGTTAACTTTCTTTTTTCCAGTCTTCTTTTTATTTGACTGCCCCTTATACTACAACGTTTTCCGCTTAGTATACACGGTTTTTAGACGACGTCCGCGGATGATGCTGTAGTATACAGAGAAGTTGCAGCATTAGAAAATTGTAGCAAAATACAGGAAGATCTGCAGCGGATAGGCACTTGGTGCAGGGAGTGGCAATTAATTAGTTCTAAGTTCTAGGCGCCTGATGACCTGAGAAGTTAAGTCGCATAGTGCTCAGAGCCATTTTTTTTTTTGTAAAAGGGTGTATGAACTCTTTTCGGTGGGACAAGAACATTTCTAACAACAACAAGAAACCAGTGGGTGGGCTAATGTTTGAACTGTCCTATGCTATGGACCTGAACTATCGATTTTAAACGCTGGTCTCAAAAGAATAGTAATAGCCTTGGAAATGCGTTACTTACGAAGTAGCGCCAGAATACATCATCATCATCAACATCAGTGTTATGCCTAAAGGCGGGTTTTCACATGGTAGTTCTCCAGGCTGTACGGTCTTCTGCCATCCTCTTCAGGTCTGCATATTTTCCTCTACCCTTTATGTCATCTATCCTCTTGTATCTCCTTCTTCCTCTCAGTCTTCTCCCACAAACCAATCCTTCCAAAGCATCTACTAGCAAGCACTTCCTTCTCAGTGAATGTCCCAACCAGTTCTTTTTCCTTTCTCTTACGACCTTCAGCAGACATCTTCTCTCACCAACCATTTCCAACACTCTTTCATTACTCACTCTTTCCATCCAGTTTATTCTCCCCATTCTCCTCCAAGAATACCAAGAATCGCAAAAATACCTAATGGTGAGGTGGAATGACGACAAAAGAAACAGCGATAGATACAATTGAAAGAAAACAAATAATGTGGAATGAGGCTTTGTTGACGATGACAGATCATAGGTGGCCAAGGAAAATTTTGGACAGAAACCAACTGGCAGACGTAACCGCGTCACACCATAACGTTCTTGGAATGACATCGTCAACGAAAGAGCGGAGCATGCCCTGATTATCGAGGATTGGAAGAAGATAACAGAAATATAGCAAAATGTTGTTATTGCTTGATATTTCTGTTAATCAACGCTGTAATAATAATAATAATAATAATAATAATAATAATAATAATAATAATAATAATAATAATAATAATAATTGTTCGGTTGTTTAAAGTATCGGTCGGGAGAGCTTGCTGGCGTCTTAGTATCCGTCCTATCTGTTATTTTTGCCGTACTTGGGGAACGTATGCATTGATTGTCCTCGTT
The DNA here is from genome assembly GCF_023897955.1 of Schistocerca gregaria. Lineage (NCBI taxonomy): Eukaryota > Metazoa > Arthropoda > Insecta > Orthoptera > Acrididae > Schistocerca > Schistocerca gregaria. The sequence goes on along the minus strand of NC_064923.1, from coordinate 720,563,229 downwards.
GCTGTTGACAGTCCGAAGTTTTCACTGGCTCTGGATTGCTTACTCGAGGTCCACCCCCGGTAGCTGAGTGGTGCCGGCACGGTAGCTCAGCGTGTTCGGTCAGAGGGTTAGCTGCCCTCTGTAAGAAAAAAACTGAGTTAACAGATCAACAAACAGCTTAAAAGGGTGTCTTTCGACGTCCGCCACGATCAGATGCAACGAACAACATGAAATTATAAAAAAAAGTTTAAAAAGTGGTCAGCGCGACAGCTTGTCAATCCTAAGGGCCCGGATTCGGTTCCCGACTTGGTCGGAAGTTTTCTCCGCTCAGGGACTGGGTGTTGTGTTGTCCTAACCACCATCATTTCAACCCCATCGACGCGCAAGTCTCCCTAGTGGCGTCAAATCGAAAGACTTACCCCAGGCGAGCGGTCTACCCGACGGGAGGCCCTCGTCACACATTATTACTTCCTCGAGTGCATATTTCTGTTCCAAACCTGTCGTATTTCGGCTTCTCGGCCAGGTCCTTCAGTTTGTGCGCCCCTTTTGGAACCGCCCTGTGCAGTCCTCCCACAAGCAGTACTGCTCCTCGCACCACGCCGGCCGCGGTGGTCTCGCGGTTCTAGGCGCGCAGTCCGGAACCGTGCGACTGCTACGGTCGCAGGTTCGAATCCTGCCTCGGGCATGGATGTGTATGATGTCATTAGGTTAATTAGTTTTAAATAGTTCTAAGTTCTAGGGGACTAATGACCACAGCAGTTGAGTCCCATAGTGCTCAGAGCCATTTGAACCATTTTTTTCCTCGCACCACAGCTACACGCGCGCTGACGAGCTATAGGTTGGGAAGCAGCTGTGTGTCGCGCTGCAGGCGGCTGGAGAGACTTGTTGCGCTGAGTCAGCAGTCAGCAGCGCGCTGCCTGCCTGCCCTCTGCCAGCGCCGGAAGCGCCTCCCGGCTGCCTGCACGTGGCCGACCGCGCGACACGTGGCTCTGCCGGGTAGCATTCATCTCAGGCTAGCTTAGGAGAACCCTACGTCATAGTGACGTAACGCTACGTCATCGTGACGTAAATAACCTAAATCGACTAAATGAGTACGTATACTGGAGCATATACTGTATTCAAACGTTATGAATCACCTCGAAGGGAACGATCTATTGATACGTAATCAGCATGGTTTCAGAAAATATCGTTCTTTTCTTGTGCAGCACAGCTAGCTCTTTATTCGCACGAAGTAATGGCCGCTATCGACAGGGGATCTCAAGTTGATTCCGTATTTCTAGATTTCCGGAAAGCTTTTGACACCGTTCCTCACAAGCGACTTCTAATCAAGCTGCGGGCCTATGGGGTATCGTCTCAGTTGTGCGACTGGATTCGTGATTTCCTGTCAGGAAGGTCGCAGTTCGTAGTAATACACGGCAAATCATCGAGTAAAACTGAAGTGATATCAGGTGTTCCCCAGGGAAGCGTCCTGGGACCTCTTCTGTTCCTGATCTGTATAAATGACCTGGGTGACAATCTGAGCAGTTCTCTTAGGTTGTTCGCTGATGATGCTGTAATTTACCGTCTAGTAAGGTCATCCGAAGACCAGTATCAGTTGCAAAGCGATTTAGAAAAGATTACTGTATGGTGTGACAGGTGTCAGTTAACGCTAAATAACGAAAAGTGTGAGGTGGTCCACATGAGTTCCAAAAGAAATCCGTTGGAATTCGATTACTATCATTACTAGATAAATAGTACAATTCTCGAGGCTGTCAATTCAACTGAATACCTGGGTGTTAAAATTACTTAGAAGATGCAACAAGTCCACTAAAGAGACAGCTTACACTACACTTGTTCGTCCTCTATTAGAATATTGCCTCGCGGTGTGGGATACTTACCAGGTGGGATTGACGGAGGACATCGAAAGGGTGCAAAAAAGGGCAGCTCGTTTTGTATTATCACGTAATAGGGGAGAGAGTGTGGCAGATATGATACGCGAGTTGGGATGGAAGTCATTAAATCAAAGACGTTTTTCGTCGCGGCGAGATCTATTTACAAAATTTCAGTCACCAACTTTCTCTTCCGAATGCGAAAATATTTTGTTGAGCCCAACCTACATAGGTAGGAATGATCATCAAAATAAAATAAGAGAAATCAGAGCTCGAACAGAAAGGTTTGTGTGTTCGTTTTTCCCGCGCGCTGTTCGGGAGTGGAATGGTAGAGAGATAGTATGATTGTGGTTCGATGAAACCTTTGCCTAGCACTTAAATGTGAATTGAAGAGTAATCATGTAGATGTAGATATCGATCTTTGCAGTTGTACCGATAACGTCAAAGCTAAATGTAAATACATGTGTACAAACGAAGTGCCAGGAGTTGTGTGATATGCTCATCCCAGCTGAATGAATTGTTAAATGTAATTCCAACAATTTGTTGGAATTACATTTAACAATTCATTTCAACGATTTGCGATATTATTGTGTATTTCATGAACATAATTAATGTCTGAGCGAAGGAGCCATAACGAAAAAAAAAAAAGACTTGTCATTCTTTTTAAATCCGATGAACCGTGCATAAACCGTGTGGACAGAAAAGTGAAGTAATTAATTATTAAGCTGCAATCCAAAGAATGTGGGATGTTATTGTGTGTTTCGTGAACGTAACGAATATCTGAATGAAGGAATCATAAACATAACGAAAGTTAAAAAAGTGCTAGTCACGTTTTCAATCCGATTAATATTGAATAAATCATGTGGATAAAAACGTGAAATAGGAAGAAATTAAAGTGTTCCGTGTTTTTGTAAAATACAATGAATGGTACATAATTCACGTAGGCAGAAACGTTAAACTGAGAAATTCTTAAGGTAATTCCGAATGTTGTAGAAACATTAAACCATCTAGGTCCATTAAATTTTGCCTTCGTGTTGTAAATCAACTATGAAAGATAGTGAGCCGGTGGGTGTGGCCGAGCGGTTCTAGGCGCTACAATGTGGAACCGTGCGACCGCTACGTCGCAGGTTCGTTTCCTGCCAAGTGCATGGATGTGTGTGATGTCCTTAGGTTTAAGTAGTTCTGAGTTATAGGGGACTGATGACCTCAGAAGTTAAGTCCCATAGTGCTCAGAGCCAAAGATAGTGAAATCTTTTAGACTATCTTCATGGATCTGCTCGAAACTTCTCTCATCTCCGTTAGGGCCCACGTACACACTAGCAACACCGGACAATAGGACAATGAAAGCACATAAACAAATAACAATGCAGATTCAAGACGCACACAACAGTCGATATATGCAGAATGCACACAACAGTCGATAAAACAACTCGTGAAACTCATGATGACGCGTGCCTACGTCACTATGACGTAGGGCTCTCCTAACCTAGCGTGAGATGAACGCTACCCGGCTCTGCCTAGCCACGGGAACAGAGCTCCAAACACGCTTCTGACCGAAACATTGTTTCCAACCAAGCGCGCAACACCTTTCCATCTCGTTCGTGTCTCCTTTAGCACTAGCGGCAATCATCTCCCAGTATTAGCGCCGTCTACGACGCTCAACCTGACGGCAACCATTACACACTGTGTTTCCCAACTATGTGCTACGCTATATCCAGCGAAGAGGATGTGCTACTACGTTACTAGCACACCGGATCACGTAATATTCATAATTAATTGTGGCCATACTGGATACGTTTGGGGTTTTTTTTAGTTTAACATAACGCAGCGCGTTTCGAGCATGTTCTGCCCATCTTTAGACGTTTATGCATACACAAAATTATTTAAAAATAAACTGTCTTAAACTATATTGACATAGGACTTTTTGCTTATTGTTCGCTGCTGAAGGGGCTGTTGAGGTATTAATATTAAAATTAAAGATACAGCCAACCTTTGAAATTCGAAGATTACCTTGAAATATTGCAACAAACAGGAAAATGTGAAACAACGGATATTATGGAAGAAACGGAAATTTTCATTCATACGACAAAATGTGGCGTTCTTAATGGGATAACCGAATTCGAAAACTGAAAATCCTTCGGTAGTCTTAAACCAGTTCCCAGGCAAATGATGCGAAACAAACGATGGCCGCATTGTCAGTGTCGTGAATATCGCTGTAAAATGCGATAATCGTCATCCATCCACGCTACAAGACCGCCATATTGTATTAAGTGTACAGTGTCTACAGGCACATAGAAAAATTTCTGCAGTGAATTACGTCGAAAGACAATGACATAATAAATAGTACAAAGAGTAAAGTTATACAGTATCCCCGCCATTATACCAAGGATGAAATAAGATGCTTTGGGACGCCAGTATCGTAAGCGCAGAACTGACATCCAGAAAAGTGTATCACACGACTTCAGCAACATAATACCTGTCGCAAAACTATCTGCATCCCACAAAAGCTGTGGTGGCTTCAATTGGGGCGCAGCCCCGAATGCTCCCGAAACAAGGTAGGTAAGCAGGTAACGGGACCGAATCCTCCCAAACTGACACACTGCACGTTGTATTATAGACAATAATATAATTATCTCTGCCATGTTCTTTACCTCCTTCCCCGTCCCCTCCCATGTTTTAAACAAAAAATATTGATTCACTTATGCACGCTTTGCGCGTGACCTTGAGCGGGACTTAGTCACTTGCGCTGTGTCAGCTGGACTTTTAATATCTTAATAAGATAAAAGATAAAACTTTTAAACATAAAATATACCCGAACATTTTTTTACATCTTTTACTGTAACTTCATATGCTTTCCTTTGCCTGCTTGGAGTATTCAAAACGTTTAGAACTGCTACTTGCTTCAAACGGGAGGATTCGGTCCCATCGTTTTTCAGACCCTTGCGGGCTTGGGAGGATTGGGTACCATTTTTCTGACCGCGGGAGGATTCGGGGCTGCATCCGTCAATTGTAATAAACAACGACACACAGCTGCACATAAACAAAAAACATCACTGGACATCACTTTCTAGGCAATCACTGCCCTTCCCTCTCACTCCAAATATCCAGTCCCACCAGCAGCTAACAGCAGTTCAAAACAATTCATTTTCAAGTAACAATTTTCTATATGAATAAACGCCTGAAGATGATCAGAACTTGTTCGAAACGCGTTGCGTTATATTAAATTAAACACCAGGTAAATAAAAGTAGCATAAAATACCAATATAATAAGGTATCATTCACGCTGTCTGTTACTATGGAGAAACAGGCAACTGCATCAATAGATTTTCCGTAGGGCTACAGAAGTCTCACGTGACGCTACGACGTCAGCTGATCTACACGCGTCACGGAAGTGGTAACACTGCTTTTTCTGTGAAGCGTTTTATGCAAGGTTTGTCGCCTATTTGCAGAAGTCGGCTCAGCCGAAGCGCTGCAAGACGAATGTGTTCGTTTCATAGCCTACCCTACTGTGGGTGAAGGTTTGCTGTGATTTCTCCAGAGAAATTTTTCCTCGAGTATTCAATCGATGAGTGCAGATTACCTCGCATAACTCTACAAACGAAGTTCATTCTTACTGTAGGGATACTTCTTACAATTGAATGCGGAATAAATAAATGAGATCAATGAAAAATATCACTTATAACAATTTCTCTGGAGTTTCAAAGTATACTGTATTGTGCTGAAACCTTTCTGATAAGATGTTGGATTTATGCATTCGCATAGTTTACTCAGTCGTTTTCCTTCATGCCGCGTATTTACTCTCTGCTCCGCACTTCGTATTATATGTGCGGATATAACATTTGAAATATTGATTAGTTTATTGACAATTATTAAATAAAGAATAAACAATAGTTGATTATCAGATTCGGATTGCTATTGACTACCACGTCCTACAGAAAATTGGACACTACAGCAGTTTTGGTAATTTATTTCGCGATTGTTAACCACTTCCCAGTAAGGCCGTAGTGATCCTCTCTCGTTCCTGCTTGTTAGACGCTAGCAACAGTACAAATAAATAATTAAAAAAAGATTTCTTACGTCATTTGAGTAATGACTCAAATACTCGCCAGTACAAGCAGACGGAGGCAGAACAGTCGTCTTTGTTGGACGAATACAAAGTATAGCAGACGTCCTGGGAATTACATTTTACGACAGCGGAATCAGGAAGAACACGCTGCTCTTCTTTTTTTCCTAGCTTAAGTGACATGATTCTATCCGGTTTTGGAATTCGGACGAATTTAAAGCAGCCATTTGCTTCTAAGAAAAAGATATGTGCCACCAAAGCAAATTCTGTGTACTAAAAACTTGCTGTTACTCTTCATTTTTTGGCAAAGCCTTGCAAATTTATTCCACATATGCAGTGATGAGCCCACACATTGCGTTCACTTACTTAATAGCTTGTTAATCCACCGTTGCGAAGCAATAAAGTAACGATTCTGAATGCTATAGATTCGACAATCCGTCAGTAGGTTATGTTGTCTAGGCATAGGTCACGCAACTTCCGTAAACAAAGGCCACTGGCTTGTGATCTCGGATCTGGCGCGCAATAGCGTCGCAGATGGGCTCCATCGGGTACAGATCAGGAGAAGCTGATGGCCAAGACATCATCGAGACTTTGCTATCATCTACACCTGTATCTACAAGTACGTCGATACTCTGCAAATCACATTTAAGTGCCTGGCAGAGGGTTCATCGAACCACCTTCACAATTTTCTATCTCGTATAGCGCGCGGAAAGAAAGAACAACTATATCTCTCCCTTCGAGCTCTGATTTCACTTATTTTATCGTCGTGATCGTTACTCCCCATGTAGGTCGGTTGTCAACAAAATATTTTTGCATTCGGAAGAGAAAGTAGGTGATGGAATTCCGTGAGAACATTCCGTCGCAACGAAAAACGTCCTTCTTTTAATGATTTCCAGCCCAAATCCTGTATCATTTCTGTGACACTCACATATTTCGCAATAATACAAAACGTGCTACATTTCTTTGAACGTTTTCGATGTACTCCGTCGGTCCTACCTGGTAAGGATCCCACACCGCGCAGCTGTATTCTAAAAGAGGACGGACAAGCGTAGTGTAGGCAGTCTCCTTAGCAGGTCTGTTAAATTTTCTGTGTCCTGCCAATAAAACGCAGCCTTTTGTTAGCCTTCTCCACACCATTTTCTATGTGTCCTTTCCAATTTAAGTTGTTCGTAATTGTAATAACTAAGTATTTAATTGAATTTACGGCTTTTAGATTAGACTGATTTATTGTGTAACCGAAGTTTAACGCGTTCCTATTCGCACTCATGTAGATGACCTCGCACCTTTCGTTATTTAGGGTCAACTGCCACTTTTCGCACCATTCACATATTTTTTTCTAAATCGTTTTGCAGTTTGTTTTGATCTTCTGATGACTTCATTAGTCGGTAAACAACAGCGTCATCTGCAAACAACCGAAGACGGCTGCGCAGATTGTCTTCCAAATCGTTTGTAGAGATAAGGAACAGCAAAGGGCCTATAACACTACCTTGGGGAACGCCTGAAATCACTTCTGTTTTACTTGATGACTTTCCGTCAGTTACTACGAACTGTGACCTCTCTGACAGGAAATCGCAAATCCAGTCACATAACTGAGACGATATTCCATAAGCACGCAATTTTACTACTAGCCGCTTGTGACGTACAGTGTCGAAAGCCTTCTGGAAATGCAGGAATTCGGAATTGATATGAAATCCCTTGTCAATAGTACTCAGCACTTCATGTGAGTAAGGAGCTAGTCGTGTTTCACAGGAATTATGTTTTCTAAACCCATGTTGACTGTGTGTCAATAGACCGTTTCCTTCGAGGTAATTCATAATGTTCGAACACAATATATGCTCCAAAGTCCTGCTGCATATCGATGTTAACGATATGGGCCTGTAATTTAGTGTGTAGAGACCAGGCACCATGCACCGTTAGGAAAAGAAACCTTAGAATTATTTGTAATTTGAACAGTGAAACAGATATTAATAACGTCGATGTTGTGTTTCATGGAAATAGTTCCACGCCTTTATTAGTTCATTTTCTTGGAATTAAGTAAATTAAGTAATCAATCCCAAATTAGACTACACCGGTGCATTCCACTGAGTTCTAGTTTAAAATGTTCAGCACAATCCTTCTATTTTAATTACTTTGGGAACTTTCAAAAACTGAGGACAAAAAATAACAGACTAAGGACATTTGTTTTCCTCATTCACTTGTAAAGGAATTGAGGACTGAGTACGAAAACTGAGGACTGCCCCGGAAAATAAGATCGTCTAGTGACCTTAGTTTAAATGATTAATAAAAGTGTTAAAGGAGATTCGCATTGTTTTGCCATTGGATGTTGATGGAGGTGGGCGCTTTCGTGTAGACCTATGGTAGTAAAAAAAAGACGGCGCGTCATTTTTCAATTGTCGCCTAGGGCGCAAAACACATAGTAACGAACCTGCATGAGACTGATTATATGAAATAAAATTTGAAATTTTCCCGGCGAATCCTCGTTCGGCTCACCTGAAGATGGCTGGCAGTTGTCCAGCCGAAATATCGTGCGAAGAAGTTTACGACGACCGGCTGCAAGCCCGAAATCTATTTGAACATATATGAAATAAGTTATATAAAAGGTTCTGCTGTTAAGAGTCCTTTATTTCACAGTTTATGCCTACAATTAGTCAAAAAGCACATTGAACATCTCAGTATATGTCAGTAATCCTAAATGTTTCGTACAACAGCCAGCCAGCTAGCTGTATTTCTCTCTGCAGTTGACAAAGGAAGTTCAGCTACATTCAGCTGGAGCAACCACAGAGCCACCTAGCGGGCGCTGTGAGAAGCTACTGCTCCAGCGTTGTAGATGGCGGGCAGTCGCAGAATGTGAGGTCGAAGTTCCACGCTTCGCTCCTAGAGCGCTCTCGCTGTGCAGGCGGCGCGCTGTGGACATTGTGATACTCCCCCGCGCATCATGTATTTTGCCCATTTCACTCTGGCTATGGCTGTAATCTTTGTTTTACAGGGATGTTGTGGTTAAAATACGCGTATCAAGTTTCTGTGCAAAAGAGAAGCGCTGACAGGCTTATCATTTCTGTTGATTTCGTTTCGTGGTTTATTCGTTTCATTCCATCTTGTATGTAAAATTTTAAAACACGAACATATTTACATGAACGAGTAGCACTGTAAAATCGGATGTTTGTCAAGGTCATTGCCAGAACCAAAAGTTCAATGTCCCCGAAGGTTATCAACATTGTTACGCACACCTGCAAAACGAGGGCGGCCTACTCCCCAGCGCTGAATCTCAGCTAGCATTTGTATTTTAATAAACGTTTGAGCCGAAAAGGCAGCGTCCGCCCCACTAAACCATAGGTTTTATCTGATGTGACGCCTGAACTTGTTTTACCACTGATTCTTATGTATCTTAGTAGCACATCTGGTGATAATAATAAACGGTACATTTTCATTTAGGCGATTTTACACGCATAAATTCATCATGGTCGCAGATTCACTTACGGAATTTATATCCTATACCAATGAGTCAGGTCGTGTCCTCAAATGGTCGTGCTTGCAACAACGAACGTGGTATCGGAACACGGTATTGGATTAGTATTGATTTGACTCGCGTGTAAAGAAGTACACTTCAGACAGCATTTACTTTGGACTCTGGTTTTCATTTCGGAGTAATGTTATTTTCAGGTTTATTATTTCACTTTCTGCTTCCCTTGAATGAAAGCCCACATACACTACGTGAACAAAAGTGTCCGGACACCATCATGCAATGCGGAATTGACCACTAGATGTCACGAGAGATGGACCGTCAATAGAACAGGAGGCGAGGAATATTGTGTAATCAGTAGAGAAGCAGCATCAGAATACCTGAGTCAAGGGAACTAGTTATTGGAATTCACCTTAGTAACAAATCCCTCAAGGACATTTCAACCCTTCTAGAGCTGCCTCTTGGCGGTCTGATTGGAAATGCGAAGGAACAACCACAACGTTAAATGCCGTCGTGTGTAGTGCCAACAATGAAGTACATGTCCGCTCCGGGTAGCTGAATGGTCCAGCCTTTTCTTCCCTCCAACGTCCGGGCAACATGGTACCAAGTCGCAAATGAAAAATTCGCCACAAACCATCGTCTTCACGCCATCGGACTAACGGACTCTCCACTCTGCTCCATCTGCCACCTCGTGGATGACGATGTCCATCAACTGACTTGTGCTGCCACCAGTGACGTCTGGAAACTTGCCCGACGGTTCGTTGCCTGTTACCTCCGTGTTCCGCCGGACTTGATTGACCCTGGACTTCTATCCATCCTGAGAATACTTATTTCCCCGCCACCAAAAATCATGAGATTGTATGGGTCAAGGGATGGACCATCACCTACATGTAGAATGATGGCGACAAATCACGCCTTGATTTCTGGCAGTACTTACAAACCGCCCACAGTGAAGTCGAACAGCGACCGCGCTACCGTGCCTTCTTCGCTAATTACCTACACGCGATCTTTACGTCACCCCCGCTCAGTTGGATGGTACCACACGCCGACAGCACTCCCGCCCCCCCTGCTGACATCTGAGACCCTTCGCGCTGCTTTCTACATTGTAACCCACAGTGGAGTAGGCGCATGGACACACGCCTCCTTTCTTTTATGCACTACACCAGAAAACACTGGTTTTTCCCTCACTCCACTGTCTATTGCTTTACACCTCTTAGCTTCCATCAGTATTATTAGTTTTTTTCCCTACACCTTGTTCATAAAAAAAAAAAAATTGCTCACCTTGTACGAGTATCATGTCTTGTGTTATTTTTGCCGGAAGGATGGCATTTTTGTTGTATTTAAGTTTGTACCAATAAAGATCTTTTGTTGATTTACCCTGTTCCTGGTGAAAAAAACATAATAAAAATAATAAAATAAAACAAAAATAAATAAAAAAGCTTCTTTGAGGGAGTGATTCAAGGACGGTGGGGGGGGGGGGGGGGGGGGAGACATTGCGGCCAGGCTCGTGTTCCGACCCCTGCCCGCCTTGTCTTCACCCACTCATAACTGAACATTCTTTAAAAATAAAAAAAAATTAAAAAATGGTCAGCGTGATAGAATGTCAATCCTAAGGGCCCGGGTTCGATTCCCGGCTCGGTCCGAGATTTTCTCCGCTCAGCAACTGCGTGTTGTGTTCTCTTAATCATCATCATTTCCTCTCCATCGACGCGCAAGTCGCCGAAGTGGCGTCAAATCGAAAGACTTACAGCAGGCGAGCGGTCTACCCGACGGTAGGCCCAAGTCGCACGACATTTATTTAATAAAGTACATAGGAGGCTGTGGTAAGGTGCGGCTTATTTTTCGTGGTTAATATGTCTCTACTTACTCTGCTTAGCAAAACGCTAAATACAGAAGGATATGAAGACATTTTCCGGCATTGCGTGGTGCCTGCAGCAGCAAAATAGTTCGGAGGCGATGATTGTTTGCATCACCAAGGTGATGCACCCTGTCATAAAGCAGCATGTATGAGGCACTGCTTTGTGGTCAACAGTATTTCTGAAATGGATTGATCTGCCCAGCGTCCCCGCCTGAAACCAGTAGAAAACGTTTGGTATGAGTCAGAGCGTCGTCGTTGCTCCACATCACAGCGTCCAATATCTCTACGTTCTCTGGTTTCAGCTCCTAAGAAATAATGGGCTGCCGTTCCTCAACATACATCGAGACACCTCAGTGAAAGGATCCCCAGCATAATTCAAGCCGTTATAAGGGCGAAGGGTGGACACATTCCATATTAATATCCACTGATAGGTGTCGGGATACAGTTAATCACACAAGTGTACATTCGCTGATATGCAGACGATGCGACATTGTTTTGAACAATTTACATAACTCGAGCTATACAGGAAACGTAGGGCAAACGTTTTCGTGTCCTCCTAGGGCGAAGAAGTGTTACCCCGGAGCTGTTATCTTACATCTACATCTGCATTTACGTGGACGCTCTGCAAATTACATTTAAGTGCCTGGCAGAGGGTTCATCGAACCACCTTCACAGTTCTCCATTGTTCCAATCTCGTATAGCGCGCGGAAAGAACGAACACCTATATCTTACCGTACGAGCTCTGATTTTCCTTATTTTATCATGGTGATAGTTTCTCCCTATGTAAGTCGGTGTCAACAAAATATTTTCGTATTCAGAGGAGAAAGTTAGTGATTGGAATTTCGTGAGAAGATTCCGCCGCAACGAAAAACGCCTTTGTTTTAATGACGTCCATCCCAAATCCTGTATCATTTCAGTGACACTCTCTATCCTATTTCGCGATAATACAAAACGTGCCGCCCTTCTTTGAACTTTTTCGATGTACTCCGTCAGTCCTATCTGGCAAGGATCCCACACCACGCAGCAGTATTCTAAAATAGGGCGGACAAACGTAGCGTAGGCAGTCTCCTTAGTAGATCTGTTACATTTTCTAAGCGTACTGCCAATAAAACGTAGTCTTTGGTTAGCCTTCCCCACAACATTTTCTACGTGCTCCTTCCAATTTAAGTTGTTTGTAATTTAGTTCCTAGGTATTTAGTTGAATTTACGGCCTTTAAATTTAATTGATTTATCGTGTAACCGAAGTTGAAAGGATTCCTTGTAGCAGTCATGTGGATAACTTCACACTTTTCGTTATTTTGGATCAATTGCCAATTTTCGCGCCATTCGGATATGTTTTCTAAATCGTTTTGCAATTTGTTTTGATCTTCTGAAGACTTTATTAGTCGATAAACTACAACGTCAACTGCAAACATCATAAGAGGGCTGCTCAGATTGTCTCCCAAATCGTGTGACGTCTCTGCCACGAATCCAGTCATATAACTGAGGCGATATTCCATAAACATGCAATTTCACTACAAGCCGCTTGCGGGGTACAGTGTGAAAAGCCTTCCGGAAATCCAGAAATACAGAATCAATATGTAATCTCTTGTCACTTTCATCACATGCATGCTCGTATTCCTAGAGAAAAAGCAGCCGTCTCATAACGAGCCTGTGAATACAATTCGTCTTGTTACTCTTACAGTTATTTCTTCCAAGACGTCTGCGAAGTTGTCCGCTCACAGATGAAACAATATTAAATCCTAAGTTTTTGTATGGAACCCGTGAAAAGTAACTGTTAATGTAACACTACCACTAGAGCATGTCGCCAGATACACGAATGAAACTGAATTTTCAACTCTTATTCAGTAGCTTGATAGGATGTATCAGCTGTCTTCGTATATGTAAATGACCCGTGTCTTACCAGCCAAATCATCCACAATTAATAACGAAGTTTACTCACTGAACGTTTCTTTTAATTTTTGCAGCCTCTATCAGAGCTCTACAACTCCATCAAAAACAGCTGGAAAAGTAAGACATGCTGTAGCTATTTCGTCAAAAATTGAGATGGTGAGTCAGCAACTGTGGAAGAACAGAGGTTAATTCGAACAAATAATAATAATAAAAAGCAGTGATCTGCCACTTTTCGCAATCCTTTTAGTTAAAAACAAATAGCGCCGTTACTGGTTCGGTTGTTGCGAAGTTTTCTTGGCGTGAAACTATGCGTCATATGACACTGTTGACTATTATTGAAGATATTCCTATTCCTCTGAACGAAGATTCAGTGTTGCGGCCACGTGGTTATAAATCCGGCAACATCGAGAGCACGTGACGCCCAAGCTAACTACTGTGGACTGGCGGTTGGCTCCTACCACTTGACATTCTGCAGAAACGTAAATCACACAGTTAATTTACTCTAGTTAGCTGAAGCGCTATCACAGTGGTCGAGAGGTCAACGAGACCACTGGGCCAAACATCGTCCCGCCGACCGATGTCAGACACATCCCAAATGATTTGCATCACTTAAAGTGCTTGTTACTGGAAGACAGCTGTATCCGTATGAGAATATCTGCCAAACTGATTATGTAGGTTAACGGCATGTATAAGGATCTCGTAACAGTCAACACAAGCAACGTGGTCGAACAAACATGCAAGCACAAAGACTGGTCAGTCATACAGAGAAATGGCCACAGTTCACATCTGCTATCTCAAGTGAAGGCAGAGTAAACAGGAAACTCCCAAGAAATTTCAAATTCTGTGCAATTCAGCCAGCAGCCTGACCCACGTGCGTCACCTGTGGCCATGTAGACAGCGACGAGCTTAGTTTCATGTATACAAATTGGAGAGAGCTGTGGGTTTTAATGAAACATAAACTTGAAATTATAGGCTGAAACACTCCAGAAAGCATAACATCTGTTAATATTCTCACTCGTGATGATAAACCGGATTCTACGACCAAAAGAAACGCGACAGGGTACATGACGTTCTTCCTTTTAAAAAGAGAAGCAAATGCCGAGTAACATTTAGTAGGGTATTTAGTGGCTCGCCTCCATCCGTGCAGACTCAAAAAGAAGTATAAAGAGAAAGTACTCTCCACCACACACCGTCATGTGACTTGCGGATTGTGGATGTAGATGTAGATGATACCAAAGTACCGCAAATTTGGTGACAAGACAGAAGTTCTACTTTTAATTTCAATTATATTTGCCTTATATTTTCTCGTTGCATTCCCTCCACTTCATTTTAAATATACTTCCCACGATCAAGAAGATTTAATCTAACACAAATCACCGCACCTCTGTTGGCAAGGAAGAAGATACAAGTAGTCTTAGTCAAATTCACGATAAAAAGAGACTTTAACAACCAGATATGGTTTAGTCCAATGACTTAAGGTGCCACAGTCTTTATCAATAGCAGACGATGCTTTTTTGCGTCACTTAATTTGGCAGAAGATGCCCTCTACGTTAATTCGCTTTCCATTATAGGTACTATATTTAAGTTCATGCGAAGAAAGATTCATTTATATATTTACATTTTCATTTGTTGGCCGACAGTACCACGATCCAAGCGTATCTTCACGCGGAAATACACAATTACTTTGATCGTCTCCTGTTTCATGAATCGGTGTGGCAGAAGACGCTGATTATGTTTAATTACATTACTTTTTATAAGAAGAAATTTTAATCACACTACTTCATAATGAATAAGATTCGATAACTGTATTTTGAATACAAATAAATTAAGAAAAGGAAAGTAAATAAATAAATAGAAAATTGGTCATCGTTGCTGGTTATATACGTGGACGTGCATGGTTGGATCGATGGCGATTACCTCAATTACTTTCTACGGCGGTTAGTTTTCCAATGTAGTCCATGCAGCCTCGTGGTATACGAGAGTCATTAGCGATACTGAAACGCAATCCGCCAAAATATGAGTCAAATAGATAGGCTTACACCAGTCTGGCAGCTACACGACACTTACCTTCAACTAGAGATGCGCTCTATCAAACCTACGGTGCGGTAGTTTTCGCACAGTACATAAATGACGTACTAAATGTCAGCGTTTCCGATAGTATTGGTAGGAAAAAAAAAACACAATTTATTGTGCGTGAGAGAAATTGTGAGGCGACGATGCCTCTTTTTTTGTTTGCCCATGCCGTATATAAATTGCATTTTATGTGCAACAAAAATTAGCTGATCAAGTAATTCCAGCTCTTTTACATAATCATAATAATTACTTTTCAAGGAAGTACAAATTAAGTTCTCAAATACAACATAAATGTATGTAATTTTTGTTGTTACTTTGAACTCAAGAGAAAGTTTATCATGATCAAAAGCAGGAGTTTCAAGTTTTAAGTGTAAAAGTTATTTAAGATTGACACATAAATATGCTTTATATAAGCTCGGCGAAGAACTGAAACGATGTCTGATATGCTTTCGTTTTGAATTTTTTTTAAACTGTACATTATTTTTAAGAAATTGCGATTTCTAGCGCTGTATGATGAATGTGTATTACTTTTTTATTTTTACTACAACATTTCTCTTTTTCACGTTACAAATCAACAATTTTCGAATAAAAACTGAATTAAACAACGACAATTTAAATTTTGTTGTAAGTAGTATTTATTTTTAAGTAACAGGCGATTAATTATATAGAATAACAACGTTCCATAGGTTGCGCGACCCTCTTATACCATCAATCACTTTCTAGACGCTAACTACTTCCAGCTTCTAAAGCATATACGCAAAGAAAGCGATGGAAATGAGGCAACGCCCGATAGGTATGCAACACACTTAGTGTACAGGTCCAAGGCAATCTACACTACTGGCCATTAAAATTGCTACACCAAAACGAAATGCAGATGATAAACGGGTATTCATTGGACAAATATATTATACTAGAACTGACATGTGATTACATTTTCACCCAATTTGGGTGCGTAGATCCTGAGACATCAGTACCCAGAACAACCACCTCCGGCCGTAATAACATCTACATCTACATCCATACTCCGCAAGCCACCTGACGGTATGTGGCGTTGATACGCCTGGGCATTGATATGCCTCAGTCAAACACAGCTTGGATGGCGTGTACAGCTACAGATACCCATGCAGCTTCAACACGATACCACAGTTGTTCAAAAGTAGTGACTGGCGTATTGTGACGAGCCAGTTGCTCGGCCACCATTGACCAGACGTTTTCAATTGGTGAGAGATCTGGAGAATGTGCTGGCCAGGGCAGCAGTCGAACATTTTCTGTATCCAGAAAGGCCTGCTACAGGACCTGCAACATGCGATCGTGCATTATCCTGCAGAAATGTAGTGTTTCGCAGGGATCGAATCGATGGGTAGAGCCACGGTTCGTGATACGTCTGAAATGTAACGTCCACTGTTCAAAGTGCCGTCATTACGAACGAGAGGTGACCGAGACGTGTAACCAATGGCGCCCCATACCATCACGTCGGGTGATGACGAATACAGCCCTCCATTCTGCTGCAAATGTCTCGAACTGTTCGTGCAGATGGTTGTTGTCTTGGAAACGTCCCCATCTGTTGACTGATCGATCGAGACGTGGCTGCACGATACGTTACAACCATGCGGATAACATGTCTGTCATCTCGACTGCTAGTGATACGAGACTGTTGAGATCCAGCACGGCGTTCCATATTACGCTCCTGAACCCACAGATTCCATATTCTGCTAACAGTCATTGGATCTCGACCAACGCGAGCAGCAATGCCGCGATACGATAAACCGAAATCGCGATAGGCTCTAATCCGACCTTTATCAAAAGTCGTAAGCGTGATGGTACACAAATGTCCTCGTTACACGAGGCATGGCAATAACTTTTCACTAGGCAACGTCGGTCAACTGCTGTTTGTGTATGAGAAATCGGTCGGAAACTGTCGCCACCGGCGCCAACCTTGTGTGAATGGTCCGGTACCGGGCGTGAGTCGTGCTTCGGTAGCTCAGTTGGTAGAGCACTTGCCCGCGAGAGGCAAAGGTCCCGAGTTCGAGTCTCGGTCGGGCACACAGTTTTAATCTGCCAGGAAGTTTCAACTTTCCTAATGTTTCTCGCAGTGTTTTGTATGGCATTGTGACCGAGCACTTGAATTACCGAAAATCGTGCGCACCTTGGGTACCGAAAATGTTGACGGATGTGCACAAAACCAAAAGTTTAGACAGTGCACTGACTTTCCTTGAGCGGTACCACAACAACGGTGATGATACATGGGTGGCCTACGTCACACCAGAATCAAAGCAAACAGTCCATAGAAGTTGAGCAAGGACATCGTTTTGCTGCAAGACAATGCCCGTCCGAATGGGGCGAATCAGACCAAAGATCTCATCACATCTTTTCGATGGGAAACTCTAGATCAGGGCTCTCCAAACTAGGGCCCGCGGGCCGAAACCGGCCCGCGAGGGCCGGCAGACCGGCCCGCGTTAGCTGACCGGGCTTCCCCGGTATCCGGCCCGCCAAATATTTGAGGTGGTACCTACACAACAACTGAGTTTCGAGGCCTATCCCGACCAATACACCGTGACATTGTCGGAGCTCTGTCTCTACAAAGCGGAAGGTCATAGTTATACTTGTGGCTACCCACAATAAACCAACAGACCATTCTCCATGTTGTTGTTGTTGTTGTTGTTGTCTTCAGTCCTGAGACTGGTTTGATGCAGCTCTCCATGCTACTCTATCCTGTGCAAGCTGCTTCATCTCCCAGTACCTACTGCAACCTACATCCTTCTGAATTTGCTTAGTGTACTCATCTCTCGGTCTCCCTCTACGATTTTTACCCTCCACGCTGCCCTCCAATGCTAAATTTGTGATCCCTTGATGCCTCAAAACATGTCCTACCAACCGATCCCTTCTTCTAGTCAAGTTGTGCCACAAACTTCTCTTCTCCCCTATCCTATTCAATACCTCCTCATTAGTTATGTGATCTACCCATCTAATCTTCAGCACTCTTCTGTAGCACCACATTTCGAAAGCTTCAATTCTCTTCTTGACCAAACTATTTATCGTCCATGTTTCACTTCCATACATGGCTACACTCCATACAAATACTTTCAGAAACGACTTCCTAACACTTAAACCAATAGTCGATGTTAACAAATTTCTCTTCTTCAGAAACGCTTTTCTTCCCATTGCCAGTCTTCTTCCTGCCGGTTAAATTCCGGGTCTGTAGCACGTCAACTTCGTGGTTTAGCAATTTTAATGGCCAGTAGTGTAGTCTACGATTACTTGCTATAGTCTACAGTAGTTTCGTCACTCCACCTACATCTATAGTTGCACCGAGACTGGAGGAAGGAAAACTTCTTCGGTTTATTTGGAACGCGGAACACGCCGAGAGACTTATAATTTCAGTTTATCGATATCGCGTCGAAGCGCAGCGATGACGTGTTAGTAGTGAGCGTTTGTGGTCGATGTTAGTAGCGAGGCGAGTGGCGTCTGTACCGTGTCGTAGCGGCGGCAGGAGCAGTCGCGGCACGCGAGCAGCCGCAGCGGGGGCGGTGGGGGCGGTACGGGCGGCGGCACCGGCGACGACAGCTCGAGCGAGTCTGACGAGCTGGTGTTGGAGGCGTGCTGGCGCGTGGCGCCGCGGGCCGGCCGCAGGAAGTCGTCCAGCAGGTAGAAGGACTGCGGCTGCGCCTGCGCGGGGGCGGCGGCGGCGGCGGCGGCGGGGGCGGGCGCCTGCTGCTGGAGGCGCATCAGCGCGCCCAGGCTGCGCCAGCGCCGGCCGCCGCCCCCGGAGGCGGAGGCGGAGGAAGAGGCGGGCGCGGCGGGCGGCGGCTGCTGGTCCTTGCGGTGGCGGCGCCACCACGCGGGCGGCGACAGCAGGCTGGCGCTCTTCCGCACCGCGGCGGCGGCGGCGGCGGCCGGGGAAGGCTCGTCGTCCTCCTCTTCGAGCAGCGGCGGCGCGCGCCGCGTCACGAAGCCGTAGTCGGTGTCTGCGGCGGCGGCCGACGGCAGCGTGGCGGTGCGCGCGCGGTGCGGCCCGCGGCCTCCCGCCCCCGCCCCCGAGGCCGCGCCGGCGCCGCCCCCGCCCCGCGGCAGACACGAGAAGGACGCCGAGTGCCGCAGCCCGGCGGCCGCCGACGGCGGCGCCCCCAGCGCGGGACGCCGGCCCAGCTGCGAACCCAGTGCTCGCTCACCACAGCCCTCCTGCCTCTCATCCCACCTCCGTTCCTCGCACCTCTGCGCGTCTACCGTTCTGACCACCCGCGCAACGGGAGAAGCAGCCCTCCGCCTTACAAGTGGCACTACAAACGTTGCCCGAGTACCACATTAACGATGACACTATCGATATTTACACATTTCCCACAGGCTCACACGATCTCCGCAACTTTTACCTACTCTATATTTGAAATTCACAGATGGGAGCAGACACGACTTTCTCTTCGGCACGGCCCACAACACGTCAGTAAGCCACATTGAAGGGCTGGTAAATGTCAAGTTAATGAGTACTATTACATGTTTTATTTATATATACACGCTATATATACATGTTCTACAGAGATTAAGTAAGTGTTTGTTTGCAGCTCGTGGTGTTGCGGTAGCGTTCTCGCTTCCCGCGCACGGGTCCCGGGTTCGATTCCCAGCTGATTCAGCGATTTTTCCTGCTTCGAGATGACTGAGTGTTGTTGTGCCGTCTTCATCATCATTATTCATCCCCATTACGGTCGGAGGACGGCAACAGCAAACCACCTTCACTAGGACTTTGCGTATTACAGCGGTGCGGGTCTCCCGCATCATCCCCTACGCTCCTCGGAGTATGGGACCTTATCATCATCATTAATGTTTGGGATCTCTTCCCAAACCTCCTGATCGATTTCAGCCAAACTGGCACAGAAATGGCCGGCCCCGCGAGTATCAGCACTGTGGGGCCTATAGACTCCTAGCAGCAAAGATACTGGCAAAAATGTGTTTTCCCAGATTCTGGGATATGGGCTGTCCTGTGCAAAAGGCGTATGTGGGAATAGTATCAGCACGCCTAAATGTCAGAGACAACAAACTGTTTTCTGAGCCCTGATGTATAAGCTGCCCTGACAGTTGTGTTGGGGGAGTCTCGGTCTGCTTTGCATGCTGTCCTGTACATCAAGGGCAAATAAATGATTTTCGAGTACCTGATCTGTAGCTTTACCTGCATGTGGGTGTATTGTGGGACTCGTGTCAACCTGTTTTGTTAAACTGTGTTCCAGGACATACACATGCCAATGAGCATGGCTCCAGAAGGGTTGAACATGGCGAGGGAGAGGAGGAAACGGACAGAGAGAGAAAGAGAGAGGGGGGTGGAGAAAATGTATGTGGCAGTTGGAAGCTGTACAGGGGTAGGGGCAGGTGGAAAAGGAAGTGGGGGAGATGGAAAGACACAGAGGATGAAAGATATGGTCAAAGGCAAGGAGGAGACAGATTGGGTCAGAGGGAGGGGGTGGAGGAAATGGACAAAGAGGAGAGAGAGAGAGAGAAAACGGGACGAGAAGACAGACAGATGATGGAGGATGAGGTGGAAAGATAGAGGGAGGAAGAGATGGACAAATAGAAGGGGAGGAGGAAGTGTGTTCAGAATGCGAGACAAAAACATATGCGGGCATAGCCATGGGAAAAAAGTTGATACTATATTTCAGAAAGGACAGCTTATTGTCTTGATTGAAAGGATCCTAAACTCACTGCCCACGGGATAAGGTGAGGTCCCTATAAAAATCCCGCGTTTCCAAACTGGCCACCACAGCAATGCTTCCCAACATTTCTGAAATCATTACCCATGAGTGTAATCAGATGTTAGCTAGTAGCTGCTGTCAAAACAGGCATTATTTAATGCATTCCGTTTGGTAAAGGACATTACAAAGACAGACGGAAACCATTTTGAAATTTTGGTTGATTTCCACTATTTGCGCAACCGAGAAACATTATAATGTCCAGTCACTCTTGCCTGATACACAGAGAATGTGTAAATGACCTACGAACAACTCGGTTAGGGGCTGTGAACTATATCTACTCGATAGTGTAGCAGCGTTCTTGCTAATGTACAGAACTCATTTTTCGGAATTCGCGTTGACTGAGGAAAACCACGGGTAGCTTAAAGTGTGCCACTGTGAGATGACAGGACAACGACAGAAATGTTCCTGACACTAGAGGTTTTCTTCTAACAGCAATGAGCCTTAACATTATGCTTCAGGTCGATATTGTTCGGAAATTGTCAAAAGCAGTCTTGGGTCATCAGTTTATCGGCTGACCCAGTATCCCAACACAATCGTGCGTAAAATAGTCGCAGGGCTGTTTGAATGAATAATTAACGCTCTGATCCATACCTAGAGGAGACTGTGGAAACAAAAATATCTTGGATGTTAAGAGAGAAAATATTTCCGTCACTGTAAACGATAAGCATCCTTTACAGAGCATAGGTTCAATAGGTGGAGAAGAAAGGCTTGTTTTCGGCAATACCAATAGCTTACTGTAAAACATTAATGTGGAATCGCAGTTTCGTTTTGTCAATTATTTATTGATTGATTTCTGTTTGTGACCAGGGATGACAGTCATTTGTGGTACCTGCACGTCTGTGATCTCGAAAAACCCTGCATCAAAGGGGAAGGATAAACTCGTTAATAATAAAGCGCAGATTCGCCTGCCAAGGTCTGGAATGTACGAAAGCGGATTCGTCTCTAATTTAAAGCCGTAACAAACAAACCAAGGAACGCAAAATGCAGTACTGACACTTTCGTTGTGTTGGCTCACTAGACATATCGAGAGTGGCTTGAGCTAGTACCACAAACACAACGTGTCCTTAAAAAGGAAGACGTCGGTCTCACGTACAAGTTGCTCAACACAGTCCAGACCGAATCTTCTTGATATGATTTGTGTTTCGTTGGGAACCACATTCATAATTTACTTTTTGAATAAAATTGTCGACATTTCACTGTACGATCATTATTATTAATTTCTTTCCCATTATTGTGACTCGGGTTTATAGTCATCATCATGAGCAAAGGTGAAAAAAGTCGTTAAATATCGAGCTTGTTTTACTGGGACGTTGTCCTCGAAGCATTGCAACACACTTTTATACCCGTCGTCACGTTATACGAACTGAGTGCGAACTAAAAAGAAATATTACAGCTCGACTGTACGAGTTGTAATACCTGGTTTTAGTCAGCACTTTTCATTTCAGTCATCTCGACCCTTTTCCAATTTTCGTGCCTTGCAGATTCTTCTTATCTTTTTTCTTCTTCTACTATTACTACTGTCTCCTTCACCTTGAAAATTCGTCCACCCTCTTCCCCATTTCTTTTGCCCTTCCTCATTTTGTTTTATCCGTCACAAAATTGAAGGACCTCCAATGGAAGTCACCATAACACCAAATGAAAGAAACCACTTTAACATTATAAGTACCCCTTCGCATACTGCGATAATGAAGTAAATCCTGATTTGTTCTAAATCACTGCAGTGCAACCCAGTTTGTAGAAATTAATCCCATTTCAGGTTGTAGAAAGTAATCTCTGTCAAAGAGTGTAAACAGCGCACTTCCATATCAGCTATCAGGCAGGCGGTGAATAAAATCAGCACATAAACCCCTGGGACGCAAGTGAGACGTGGCGTCAGAGGTGCGAGGAACGCTGCAGTGCCTTCCATTGCTCTCTGCTTGTGAGAGCGGAACAGAGCAGACGGTTAGTAGACCACACCTCCACCACCAGGAAGCTAACAGCGTGCACGAGTTAGTTAGTGGTTAGCCGCGAAGCATGCGTTGCAAGCAGTCGTGCCGCTGTGTGAGCGTGTGTGTGTGTGTGTGTGTGTGTGTGTGTGTGTGTGTGTGTGTGTGTGTGTGTGTTGACACAAGCAAGTCTCCAGTTCCTCCCTAGGCGCGAAACCGCGTTTTTGCTGCCTTTGCGTCCAACTGTTGCGTCTTTGTGTTCCGCCTGTTGCCGACACCGAAGAGAGCCAGTGCAGTCGTAGAACGCGGTCGCGTCTCACAGACGTACGTCTACGTTATCTTTTTCGTGTCGTGTCTTACAAAGTATCTTGACGCTGCTGCTCCCATTCTCGAGCTACGATACAACAGCAAACACGCCGAGCAAAGAAGTCTGAATGGTTAAGAACGCCGCACGAAAAAAGTATATCAAAAACGTTGAATACTCATCGAAGCATGAGAACATAAAAATAAGTTTTCTTTAATTTACATCTACGGTCACAAACTTTTTGTTAACAGATTGTCGGCATACACTAGTTTTTAATGATTAATTGAAACAGCGAAAATAAAGGGGATATAATAGTTGAAGTCTGCATGAGCTTATAACGTATAAAAGGCATTACAGTAATAAAAAGCAGTAAAAAGAAGAACACAACAAAAGTAATGTTGTTAAAAAGAGGAAGAGTTAAGAAACAGCGGTTGACATGTGCTCTAGTGCCAATATTCTAGATAATGATATAAATATTAAACAATATTATTTTGGTTGCTTTCCACAATTTGCGCAACCGAAGAACGTTGTCATGTCCAGTCACTCTTGCTTGATACGCAGATAATGTGTAAATTACCTACGATCAAGGTAGATAGTGTAGAAGCGTTCTTCCTAACGTACAGAACTCCTTGGGAATTCGCGTTGTATGAGGAAAATCACGGGTAACTTAAAGTGTGCTACAGTGAGATGACAGTAACATTGTATAAGAGAGGAAGAGTTAAGAAACAGTGGTTCACATGTGCTCTAGTGCCAATATTCTAAATAATGACATAAATATTAAACAATATTACTTTTTATTGCTTTTATTACTGTAATTCCTTTTATACGTTATAAGCTTATTACAGACTTCAACTATTGTATCCCCCTTTATTTTCGCTTCCTCAATTAACTATTGAAAACTAGTGTTGCCGACATTAGCGACACCTGGTGAACTTACAACACAAACATCTTGTGGCTACTGTACGGCAGCTTGTTTTAAACAGTAGTACTACCTGACAACATGACTCGTGCATGTGATGTGATTTATATGTCTTTGACGATGCTGGTGCTGATTCCGAATTTAACATTTGACGATGCCCCTATGGCTGCAGTACATTAGGACTTTGTTTTTATGAAACAGGTATGCCTCTTCATCTTTAAAGCGTACAAAAGTAAATTTTGTCAGTACTACTTTTCATTATGGTCTATGTATTGTTCTTAAGTTGTATACAGTTTGAGAGTGTATTTATGTTTTCCCACTTTTGCTGCAGATCTGATGACGCTCATTACAGACCGAAACCGGTAATTTGTTAACAAAAAAATTTGTGACCATAGACGTAAATTAAAGGAAACTTTTTACATATACAGTTCATTGTTTTTTCGCGATCATGTCGCAGCTTGTAGAACATAAATACTCGATGCTGCTACGGGAGTGCAACCGCTCGTAGCTTGGTACGGTTGCACTCGCGAAACATTATAGAGCACTCAGTACGCCAGGAAATATTCAAGTTTCACACCATAGATACTGCAATAGCGATACGAATTTTACCACTTTTGGTTACCTGATGCAAGGAAGGAAGTTCCACGTTGTAATGTAATCAAGCCCAAGACATATTGTGAATCCTGCGATACCAGGCGGTATCGGTATCTTCCTTTACAAAAAGGCCATTTAAAAACTTTGTCAACTAAAATTAAGTATTTCCTCATGAAATATCTACATTTCATCTCTTTTGTATATTCAGTTACATTAAGGTTTGCTAAATATGTACCAGCGATTGTTTCTGCTAAAAATGTAGTCTTTGGTTTGAATAATTGCTTTCGTCGTGTACAGACTTGGTGGGAAGTTGTGATGAAATACGTTCAAGTCATTTTGGAAAGCTGCACAAAGCAGACGTGTTGTTTGGGTTATTATAACAGACTGAGCCGTTAAACGTTAACTTGAGATTTACGAGATATTCACAATGCTCACAGCACTTAATTTTCTACGTAGTAGCCCTGCCAGCGGAGATTATTATGCCTCTAAAGAAGACAACGAAGCCAACATGTGAACAATCAGTAAGTAAATGCTTTATATCTTAGTGTGTGGATATGCTCCCTAATGCTTCTCACTTCAAAATAATGACAAACGTCCGGCCCGAGAACAAATCACTAAATATTCAGCACTGAAGAGGCACATTATAAAGGCCGGTCTACATCGAGTTTATCAGTGACAGAGCATGAGTTGTGTTGGACAAGGATTAGGCATTAAACGAACCGCAGCCTACTTTAAGCAACCGTACCGCCATTTGCCTGGCACAGGGAAACAGCGGAAATCCTAAATAAGCACCGTTGTAGCTTGTTCTAGAGCCTGTTCTCCTTAATACGAGTGCAGCATCTTAGCTGCTGCGCTGTCTGCCTCGTTGCTAGCAATTAAAACTCTTTAGAAGTTCCACCACCGCGTCTGCAGTTTCAGTTGGTACATCAGCGTGATAGCTGGGAGGTTATTTTGTGTGGTTTTCACACTCGTGGTGGCGAATTCCATGCTGTTTCCCGAAATCCATATTACTCAAATAATATTCTGAAAAACTCGCACGGATAGAAGCGTTCGTCATTCAGGAGCAGAAGACACCTACAGCGCCATAATTTCTATGTAGAAGAAGCCATAGCAGGCAAAATGTAAGCTAAACGTGTCCAGCCAAGAAATAACACCGAACCGGAGGGAAGTGATGGAATATCCAAGCAAAACTTCAAGACCTAGGCAAGAAGCCAGTGAGCTGACGAGTAGCAAGTATGGGGAAAGTCGTGAAAAAATAGTGATGCGAGGCTTACAAAAATAGTGATGTAGAAACTAACAAGTAGAGTATTTTCTAAAACTTGGGCTACTACATATCTTCAAGCTCAGGGACATAGGTTATAACGGTAGCAGAATTTATGCACCCACTGGTAAAAATTAGAAAACCTGATTACAAATTTATATCACTTGCAAAGGTTTAGAAAATTAAGTGTGGTGTCTTTATTTTTCTCAGGTTTTCCATTCCTTAAATTAGGTACCAAGAACAAGACCCTACAGTTGAGAATGGTATTATGTAAACAATTTTGTAACTTAGTCTTTAGGCTATAATAAGTAAAATCTCGAATCTGGTACAACTTTGGCAACTCTTCCTAGATAGGAAGAAGGAATTTGATAGCTGACTTGGGTGAGCATCTTACTAAACGAACCTGTGATGAAACAGATCGCCATTCATTGACTCTTCCCTATTTCCTGTACCAGCCATATATGTTAAGGGTTCAGACTTCCACCAAGCCGTGCTACCCACTATGGTGGCATAAAAAGAAGTTCCGAACTACGAAATGTTGAATGTCGGGCAAACGAAACGGAGTGGAAAAAAGGAATAAAGAAGCAACGTAAATAACACAAAGTTATCCATCGCAATTACATCTGGTGCTCTAACGTAGTAGCCCCGTGTTGTGTACATAGTTCCGTGTAGTCAGCACGTACACAACTTTCCCACTAGAGCGCGCCCCGCTAAGCACAACAGCGCAGGCGCAGCGCTCGTCCGTCTCCGCACTACGAGATGGCGCTGCCATAGAGACGGACCAAATTCTGCTTCCGTCGATCCGCGTATTAACATGCAACGCAGCCAATGAGATTGCTGCTAAAGTAGAACCTTTTCTCCTCGTGGATCACACTCGTGCAGTGATACCTGAACACACAAGGTATTATAACGAGTGTACAGACCTACGATTAGTCAGTCTGCACTTTTCCGCACCAGTCTGTACGAGTTCTACATTTGTCTGTACCAGCCTATAGTCAAGTTTCAGTCTGCGCCTAATAAGATTACCATATTCCTGTACATAGCCGTGAAGATAAATGTACAGACACTTTTGTCAAGTATCAGAGATATATGTGATAATAAGATTAACATACCTATACCAAAGGAACTTCAGATTGTCAATTGTAAATAGCATCCAGAACCAAGTTAAGTAATTTTTATGCTTGTTATTATTTTAATAAATGTGTGTGAAAATTAATCAAGTTCTGTTAAAAGTTGGTCACTGTCAATCTGCTACTCTAAGCCTGCAAGTGGCATTTCTATCGTCTGACCTAACAGCAGACGATAAACACGCCAAGATAAGACCACGAGCCATATTGCTGACACTCGCCTACTTCGTTAGAGCGACAAGTCAAATAATCTGATGGTGTGTCTACCGAAGGTCTTACAGTACGCACACCACGGCCTGCAAGCTCCTGTGCCCTGGATGCAGGGCTGCCATTTCTAGGCGGATAGATGTCAGTTGAGACCCTAGCAGCAAAATGCATAAATGCTTTATGAGATGTTGCGGCCATTTTTAATGCATTCAAAAGCTGATAGTGGTCTTGACCACAGTGTTTATTAATTTTAATAAAATTTGATTTATTAATTTTAATGAAAGTAATAAGTGCGGTGGTCAGTTTCGAGAGTTGAGTTCTTGGTTTAGCAATGCGAATAGGCGGAGCACAGCCGTTCGGAGCCACGGTGTGAACTCGCGCCTTCCCAGGCGACTCCGTGAGAACGAGCTGCCCGCATTCTTCATCCGATCCGGACCACGCCGAGCAGACCTGTCCGCTGCTAACAACAGCTACGGACGCCAAGGTTCGGCCTTGCGAAGCTCTCGCCCTGCGTCTGTTTATAGTCAACGCCTGACGTAGTTCCGGGCTACAAATTTTCAGGTCCGATCTGATCAAAGGCTCCCAACAACTAGGTAACGAAAAAGGCAACAGGAAATCCAATCCCATACAAGCAGCACCGCTAGTATTTTTCAAATGGTAATTTTATGAAGATATTCAGAGTCAGCAAATATGATTGCGGTGTCCGTCCTCGGTAGCTGAGTGGTGCCGGCACGGTAGCTCAGTGTGTTCGGACAGAGGATTAGTTGCCTTCTGTAATAAAATAAACTGAGTGAATCGATCAATAACGAACTTCGACAGGCGTGAGGGGACGTCCGTCACGAACTATGGCGAAAAAAAAAAGTCTGTTCTCAGGAACTGGGTGTTGTGTTGTCCTAATCATCATCATTTCCTCCCCATCGACGCGCAAGTCACCGAAGTGGCGTCAAATCGAAAGACTTGCGCCAGGTGAACGGTCTACCCGCCTCGCGGCTCTCGTCACACGACATTATTATTATTACTGCGGTGATCACCATCATCTCTTCGTGCATTCGTGCATTAAGCTCTTCAGCCAATTGCAATTTTTTTTTTTGGTCTGTCCATTTTGCGGAACCTTGTATGCTAATATCCGCACACCGAAAGTGGCAACCATTCGTCACTCAATCAATGTCTATGGAATCTTAGAATTCACCTGCTCAAAAATTTTGACATTTAAGGTATAAATGTTGAGTATTTGTCGTCTCTCTTCATTTCTATTCCCGTCCCTCATTGTTATCTTCACGACTAGTCGAATAAACTGCTTGTCAGAAACTTGGTCTCCACTTTTGTCCTTGCTTTTAAGGATATAAGCTTTGACTTAGTATAAACATGACATACAGTCATGTGCAAGCTGTTTTTTAGACGCTTCGATGCTACAGATAATGCAGATTCTAAGTACAACGGGCTATTATGCTGCAGTTCCAGTAACAAATTCCGTTCCGATCCTGGTACTCAGCAGAAACCCTCTTTATCTTTCCATTGACAATTAAATAAATTTGTTTTTGGATAGGTTTCGCCTTAAGCAAACACAGTTGTTTCTTCGTTTCTATCCAGACATGTTCCGCTGAAGTTACAGCATCGTCACTGCTTTTATTAAAATTTTCATTAGTATGTCTGGTTAGAACAGAATGAAAAAATGTCTTTGCTCAAGGCGGAACCTATCCAAAAGCAAATTTATTTGTAAGCAAACACGCACACAGGAGTGAACTTCAATCTCAAAATGAGTATCAATTCAATATTTCGAAGAGTCTCAGCAATATGGCTCGTGGTCTTATCGTGGCGTGTTTATCTTCTGCCGTTAGGTCAGACGATAGAAATGCCACTTGCACGCTTAGAGTAGCAGATTGACGGTAACTAACTTTAAACAGAACTTGGTTAATTTTCACACACATTTATTAAAATAATAACAAGCATAAAAATTACTTAACTTGGTTCTGGATGCTATTTACAATTGACAATCTGAAGTTCCTGTGGTATAGGTACGCTAATCTTATTATCACATATATCTCTGATACTTGACAAAAGTGTCTGTACATTTATCTTCATGGCTGTGTACAGGAATATGGTAATCTTGTTAGGCGCAGACTGAAACTTGACTATAGACTGGAACAGACGAAAGCAGACTGGTACAGACTGGTGCAGACAAATGCAGGTTCGTACAGACTAATGCAGACACAGTAACCGGAGGTCTGTACACTCGTTATAATAATAAAAAGAAGCCGAAGCTATCCAACACTGATTGCATCTAACATACAGTATATATTGCCATAGCTGAAGGACTGGTAAATAGACAGATAAAAATCCTATCACTAAAACCGTAGTCTGAATGCTAGGCCTTCGGATCTGTAGTCTGTCACGTAACCTCTGAGTCACAAGCTGAATACAGCGGTATTGCTGATGAAATACAAGCGTGGAGCGTGTTTTCATCACAGACAGTTTCATGCAGTTCAGATATAACTGAATAGTATCCGGACCCAGTCTTCAACTTAAAAAACAGTGGAAAAAAACTAGTTCCAAGGGCAAAAGTGTTAGTCTCAAACAGTTGCAGGGCATCTTAAATCCTCTGCGCCTTCGAACGCTTGTTTAGGTGATATCATGCAAACATTTTCACTGAGCAAACATAGTATGGACTCCGACATGAAACAGTGCTTTACGTAAAGTTTGACAATGCGGAGAGCCTTCGTTATCTCCTTCAGTTTTAATTCAGATACTCTGCAGATAAACTTGCGTTCTTCTCTATGACGCAACTGCCAGGACAAATATTTTCTCTCAGATTTTCCCGATTTACGGTTGACACTGAAAGACAGGAAACATGATGATGCCAACTAAAATGTCTTGTTTTCATCCCGACGCCCTTTCCCAAGAAAAGTTGTAGCATATATGCAACGAAGAAGGCACACACACACACAGATTTACAGTGTGTTGCGTGTTTCTTTTTTTTATGGGACCTCAAGGTATGTATTTCACCGGATTAAAAACGAATAGACACCAGCAATACAACTTTCAATTGTTTTCAGGCAGTTCGCTGTCGAATGTGACAATGTGATTGCATATCTAGCGAGAGTACTGTCTCTCAACAATTCCATGGTGTCGAATGAATTTCTTTCCGCTGGTCTAGACAGTTATTCAAATAATATTAATTTACGTATGACAGAGCTTTATCTAGTATAGTACGAAAGATAATAATAATTCCTTGTGGCTCAATGGCGTGGTGCATGTCCCTACCGTACCTCAGATATCCAGCTGGACAGAGGGGACGTCGGAACCACGAGTAGTTTCTGACGACTCTCTACATCGCTGAGAGATGAGGGCTGAGTTAAAACGCAGATTGGAAAACCCGCTGTCAGACAGGGATTAGTCTCGCTTCGTCTCGGTTTCTAGGCACACACTGGATCACCAGGTCCGACGTATGACGTAGGGACCAGCCCGGTACTCACCTAGCGGAATGTGGAAAACCGCCTAAAAATCACATCTAGGCTTCGTTGGGAATCCGCTGGGATGTAGCGCATTAGTGCTCTCGGCTACCCTGGCGGATCACGAGAGACAGTTAAATGTTGTACGCCAATTATATTTTCTGCTGATCTAACTCAGAACTATCTTGAAATATACAGACAAGAGGAATGGTAAGCATTACTTGTCTTGCGAGTACAAACATGAATAATTATTAAAAAATACGTAACGCTGTTCGATTTTGCCGGCCGGAGTGGCCGTGCGGGTCTAGGCGATACAGTCTGGAACCGAGCGACCTCTACGGTCGCAGGTTCGATTCCTACCTGGATGTTTGTGATGTCCTTAGGTTGGTTACGTTTAAGTAGTTCTAAGTTCTAGGGGACTGATGACCTCAGAAGTTAAGTCCCAGAGTGCTCAGAGCTATTTGAACCATTTGAAAACGTCAACACGGTGTATAAAACCTCCGTATAAACGGCTGAAGATCTGCATGTTCGTGTGAAAGCTGCCTTTCTCCTGGTACAACAGACACCACCGATCTTTGAGACAGTGCGGCTGAAGTTCATGCGCCCTTGCCATACATGCATTGAGACTGGCGGTCGTCACTTTCAACAACTGCCGTGAGCTACGCCGTTGTTATGCGGTTTGCTGTGTACGTCCATAACAAAATAAAAATGCATCTCCGACCATCGGTTCCCTATCTCAATATAATCGATTGTGGACTCACTATCAACTGTTTCAATGTGACCCAACAGGTTTGAGGCAACCTGTATGTGTTCTGCTCAGAGTGAACAAACAAAGGGAACCCTCTTGCAACTTAAGTTTTGAAAGAAGTCTACAAAAAAAAATCTCTCGCAGGATTCTTAGGCATCTGACGATATTATGTTTTACAAAACCATGTAGCCTACATATAACATGAACTGTCTAGTGATAAGTCTTCGTTACAGAAACCACCAGTTAACTTGTAACGCTATAACACAGATCTGATATTTTTTTCAATATTTTTCTTGAGTATTATCTAATGTTCTAAAAGCAGAAATATTTGTTTCTCTTTAACTTCAAGTTTCACCTTTCAGTAAAACGAAATATGTTTTTCGCGTTTGATAAGCATTTTGTAGTACGATAATTAACAACCTTCGTAATTTTTTGTAAATTAATATTTCACTTTGTCTCTGTTGGTAGGGAAATGTTACATACATTGAGTTTTTTTTTTCCAGGAGTAAACGGTTCTGGTAGCAACACGTTGCCTTGTTGCGTCAGAGTGCACCCGCTGTTGGGAATGATTCCTGAGAGGATAAGGAACAAAAGACATGAAAAGACATCATATAGGCATCTGGCTGGGAATCCGTTCCAAGCGAGGCACACACACTACAAATAGAGATAAAAAATTACTGACACTGGTCCCAGTATCAGCACCAGGCAATGCAGAATAAGTTTGAAGAAAATGGTTCAAATGGCTCTGAGCACTATGGGACTTAACATTCGAGGTCATCAGTCCCCTGGACTTAGAACTACTTAAACCTCACTAACCCAAGGACAGCTCACACACCCATGTCCGAGACAGGATTCGAACCTGCGACCCTAGCAGCAGCGTGGTTCCGGACAAGTTTGAAGACCAGACCACTTTCAAATCTCCCCCTTCATGGTTCACACACAGCGGAGACAATGAACTCTGATTCGAGAGCTCTAGAGCAAACCATGACATGGGCAATGTTTCGAGAATTCGTCATCGGTGTCTCTTCTACCTGTCCTCTTCAAGGTCAAATGTGAAGCGCGTCCGTGGAGCACCACAGTCAGCCACGCTAGCTGCCAACAGTGGAATGTGGTCTAGTCACTGGAGTAGCGGATTCATCTGGGACATTCCAGCCCTTATACAGCTGTCCAAGTCGGCTATTGTGATTGCGTGGCGGAAAGGGAAATAATAAGCATAGGGAAGACAAGACCAGACAAACCTGATGTACTGATGGACTGGAATCTTCGAACACTGCTGACAGTTGTTAAAAAAGTCACATGAAATCGCCTTAAGTAATCACTGGTGAGTTCCAAATTTCTACAAGTGTCCATCTAGAACAAAGACTGCCATGTATGTTAAAAATAATGGGGTATATTGGTCCAGCGGATCCTCATGGGACAGACATTTCTGTAGGCAATACTAAGCGACACTGGATAGTGGGTGACTGGAAACGAGTGGTCTGGAGAGATGTTTCGCGTCTCATCCCGTGCAATCCAACGGAATGGCGAATGCCTGGAGAACGGTACCTGCCATCATGCGTAGCGCCAATAGTGTAGGATGGAGGAGGTGTTGTTCGGGCCAGGGCGTGTCCTTCGTAGTTAGGGTATGGTCTCTTGTTGTGCCTAGGAACACTGTACATGCCGCGACTGATACGAACACGTTATACAGCGAAGAGAAGAGGGACAGTCTGAAGATGAAGACTATTTGTATCAACAAGACGGCATACCCTATCATAAAGCATCGTCTTTGAGGCAATGACTTGTGGACAATGGCATTTCTAGAACGAACTGGCCTGCCGAGAGTTCTGGCGTGAACCCAATGGAACAACTCTGGATTAGTTAGACTTTAGTCCAGACCCCAGCGTCCATCACTATCTTTTCTGGTTTCGGCTCTTGAGGAACAATGGACTGTCATTCCTCCACAGACATTCGGACACCTCATTGAAAGTCCCTAGCGGAAATCGATTCCTCATAAAGGGGAAGTGTGGGGATATGCTATTTTAACGTCCACTAATGGGTGTCCGGATACTTTTGGTTAGATAACGTGTGTTTTGCATTGTGCCTAAGTATGTGTTTGTTAAAGAGTGAGTGATACCACTTACGCTCATTCCTCGGCTGGATAAAAAATGGCTCTGAGCACTATGGGACTTAACATCCAAGGTCATCAGTCCCCTAGAACTTAGAACTACTTGAACCTAACTAACCTAAGGACATCACACACATCCATAACCGAGACAGGATTCGAAGCTGCGATCACAGCGGTCCGGCGGTTCTAGACTGAAGCGCCTAGAACCGCTCGGCCACACCGGCCGGCTCTGCTGGATACATATACGTGTTCAGTAGCTTCGACATAGGCAGTTAGTGGCGTCTGCCACTGCTTGTGAGGGAACTGAAGTGCATTGTCGGCCCAGAGAGGAAGGTGAAGGGTGAGGGAGAGGGAGAAGGCGCGCAGACAATAAGCGGAAAGAGGCCTTCAGCGGCAACACCGCGGCCCAGCTCTGCTCACCACACGACCCGGGGCCGCAGGATATGTCTGACACGCGAGCGCCTTTTGTTGGCACCGGGGCATATTTCTTCGTTGTGTAGGCGGCACGCCAGCGGCGGCCGAAACGCAGCACGACAGTGGCGCAACCTTACCTTCCCTGTACCCTATCCCGCACCAATAACGCAGGCGCTTCTCAAAAAAGAAGAAAAGAAACTTCCTGGCAGATTAAAACTGTGTAACGGACCGGGACTCGAACCCGGGACCTTTGCCTTTCGCAGCCAAGTGCTCTACCAACTGAGCTACCCAAGCACGACTCACGCCCCGTCCTCACAGCTTTACTTCTGCCAGTACCTCGTCTCCTACCTTCCAAACTTTACAGAAGCTCTCCTGCGAACCTTGCAGAACTAGCACTCCTGAAAGAAAGGATATTGCGAAGACATGGCTTAGCCACAGCCAGGAGGATGTTTCCAGAATGAGATTTTCACTCTGCCGCGGAGTATGCGCTGATATGAAACTTCCTGGCAGATTAAAACTGTGTGCCGGACCGAGACTCGAACTCGGGACCTTTGCCTTTCGCGGGCAAGTGCTCTACCAACCGAGCTACCCAAGCACGACTCACGCCCCGCGAAGTCTGAGCGTCCCGAGTTCCAATCTCGGTCCGGCACACAGTTTTAATCTGCCAGGAAGTTTCATATCAGCGCACACTCCGCTGCAGAGTGAAAATCTCATTCTGGAATGAGACTCTTGTATGTGTAACTATACAGTAGCAGTGAATCTAAATTAGAGGTAATGAACACATACAAATCCTGGATGTCACATTTTGTGGGGGTACGGAATGGAATGACTGGGTAGGTTCGGTCGCAGGCAAATTAGGTTTCAGGTGTCGCAACATTGGTAGAAGTACAGGGGCACCTCAAGCTTAGTGTTGCGATGGGGCAAATATCTCAACATTTGCCGGGATTATGTGGAAAAATAGTGTGAGGTGCGTAAGCTGGTACGTGTGTACCTTATTTCGGCTAGTAAAAAAAATAAAGGCAAAGACCCTCTGACTCGCCCTCGTAAAAATGGGAGCGAAAACTGTCCTCCATTGCTGCTGTCATCGCACCGAATGAAACGTGTTTGGCTGTCAAATGATCAAAGCGTGATGCCTTCAGTGACTACCGTAGCAGAGAATTATCGAGTGATCGTTCACAGAAACCAAAGAAATTCTTGTATGTAAAGGCTGTTAGTGGCACCAAAGAT
This sequence comes from Schistocerca gregaria, assembly GCF_023897955.1. Lineage (NCBI taxonomy): Eukaryota > Metazoa > Arthropoda > Insecta > Orthoptera > Acrididae > Schistocerca > Schistocerca gregaria. The sequence continues at coordinate 720,528,021 of NC_064923.1, read as the reverse complement.
GCCGGTTGTAAGGTGCCTCTTACGCGAGGAAGACATTTTTACCAGTTTTAATAAATTATTGCCTCTTATCGATGTATTCACGATAGCAAGTGCTGTGGTCCGAAGCCGGCCACGAGTCGGAGAGCCTTTCCCACGCTAGCTGGATGGCTAGGTGACGAAGCGACCATACGTCGCGCTTAGCGGGGTGGGGCTCGGAGCTGGACCGTAGCAACAAGCGGCAGCCTGGGAAATATGCATGACGGGAAGTACCGCCATCTTGGCGCCAAAGTCACCGATTTTGATTATTTATATTTAATAATTAAAGTCATTTTTAACAACATGAATACTAGGAGCCTCTGGGTGTTTAAAGCTATTTATCATAATTTTGCCTCTTCAAAATTCACATCCTTACATTGACAAATGCTTATATTAGTAAGTACGAACTTGATCGGAAATCCACGAACTATGACGAAACTAGTAAGAGATACGGACTGCGAGACCGTAGCTGCGGTTATCCTTGACGCTGCATCACAGACAGGAGCGCCTGCGATGGTGTACTCAATGACGAAGCTGGCTGCACGAATGGCAAAACGTCGTTTTTTCGGATGAATCCAGGTTCTGTTTACAGCATCATGCTGCCCCCCCTCCCTCCCCATCACGATGGTCGCATCCGTGTATTCGTCATCGTCATACTGGCGTATCCCCCGGCGTAATGATATGGGGTGCCATTGGTTACACGTCTCGGTCACCTCTTGTTCGCATTGACGGCACTTTGAACAGTAGACGTTACATTTCAGATGTGTTACGACCCGTGACTCTACCCTTCATTCGATCCCTGCGAAAGCTTACATTTCAGCAGTATAAAACACGACCGCGTGTTGCAGGTCCTGTACGGGCCTTTCTGGATGCAGAAAATGTTCGAGTGCTGCCCTGGACAGCACATTCTCCAGATGTCTCGCCAACTGAAAACGTCTGGTCAATGGTGGCCAAACAACTGGCTCGTCACTACTCTTGATCAACTGTGGTATTGTGTGGAAACTGCGTGGGCAGCTGAACCTGCACACGCCATCGAAGCTCTGTTTGACTCAATGCCCAGGCGTATCAAGACCGTTATTACGGCCGGAGGTGGTTTACTGGGTACTGATTTCTCAGAATCTGTGCACCCAAATTGCGTGAAAATGCAATCACATGTCAGTTCTAGTATAACATATTTGTACAATGAATACCCGTTTAACATCTGTATTTCTTGTTGTTGTAGCAATGTTAATGGCCAGTAGTGTAATAGATTCCTTTATCCCCGCCATACTGCGAAATAGAAGAGGCACGCGTGAAAAAGTTACGCGAGTTTTGTTCGACGTTTCAGTGACAGCGGCCGTCGCCCGCTGCAAGTGTAACAATGCGTTCGGCGTTCTCGGCTGCGGTGCGTAGAGAGCGTGTCGCCCCACGCGCAGGCGCAGCTTCCGCCGGACACGTAGCGCCGCGCCGCGGACGCCGGCGCAACTGCGTGACGAGAGCAGCCGCCCCCAGCCGCCCCCGCGCAGCGAGAGACCGGCCGCAGCCGGCGTGGCGTGGCGGAGAGCAGCCGGCCGAGGCAAGAAGCGGGGCCCGCAGTCGCCGGCGGCGGTTTTTGCCGGCCGCGCGCCGGCGCACCGTGTGAAAGCTCTCCGCCCGCGACCGACAAGCGGCGCACGCCCGTCCCGAAGCGTGCAGTGGGCCGTGGCGACCCCGACGTAGCGCACTCGTCAAAAGGCGCCAGATATCGTCATACACTGAAGCCGATCCCTCTGCCTACTGTAGGCTCTTGCGGTGTTCAGTGGTTAATGGTCTGCACTGACGCGGATATGCTGCATCTACATTTATACTCCGCAAGCCACCCAACGGTGTGTGGCGGAGAGCACTTTACGTGCCACTGTCATCACCTCCCTTCCCTGTTCCAGTCTCGTATGGTCCGCGGAAAGAACGACTGCCGGAAAGCCTCCGTGCGCGCTCCAATCTCTGTGATTTTACGTTCATGATCTCCTCGGGAGGTATAAGTAGGAGGAAGCAATACATTCGATACCTCATCCAGAAACGCACTCTCTCGAAACCTCGACAGCAAGCTACACCGCGATGCAGAGCGCCTCTCTTGCAGAGTCTGCCACTTGAGTTTGCTAAACATCTCCGTAAGGCTATCACGGTTATCAAATAACCCTGTGACGAAACGCGCCGCTCTTCTTTCGATCCTCTCTATCTCCTCCGTCAACCCGAGCTGGTACGGATCCCACACTGAAGAGCAATACTCAACTATAGGTCGAACGAGTCTTTTGTAAGCCACCTCCTTTGTTGATGGACTACATTTTCTACCTTGCACCCGCCTTACCAACAATTAATTTTATATGATCATTCCACTTCAGATCATTCCGCACGCATACTCCCAGATATTTACAGAAGTAACTGCTACCACTGTTTGTTCCGCTATCATATAATCATACAATAAATGATCCTTCTTTCAGTGTATTCGCAATACAGTACATTTGTCTACGTTAAGGGTCAGTTGCCACTCCCTGCACCAAGTGCCTATCCGCTACTGATCTTCCTGCATTTCGCTGCAATTTTCTAAAGCGGCAACTTCTCTGTATACTACAGCAACATCTGAGAAAAGCCGCATGGAACTTCCTATCTACTAGGTCATTTATATATATCGTGAAGAGCAATGGTCCCATATTCGCGGATAGCCCATATGGCGAGTGGCCCAGAGGTGAAGTGCCAGATTGCCATTCCAGAGAACTGTAAGCAATGACATCGAATGCTAAAGGGAGTTGTAATTTGGCATATCAGATGGCTACTATGCATTCCAGCTGATGATGTAAGTGCGGTACTCAGACACACGACCAGAAGCGAATGGAATAAGGCGTGGGAGACCGAAGATCAGCACTAGGACACCTCGTATAAACAAATGTACCCACACGTACCGAAGGCCCAATGGTAAACAGAAAAATAGGATGTGAACGTTATAAGGAGCGATCAAGAATTTTCCGTCTGAGGACGTTGCTACAGCATATATGCAACCCAGTGGAACCGGTACGTGTGTATAAGCACTTATCATGTAGGCACGGTGTTAGTGTGGCCTTAGGACAGATACTTTCTGGTGCCCCTTATAACTCAACTGGCGTAGGGACTAAGGGAGTTCGTAAGGACCACTGCCAGAGTGAAATTCAACTACAGCTGCTGCCATCAACACCTCTTTGGAAACCACATGGAACCATCAATTGCGACTACGGAGTGATCCAGGAGGTCAACCACATCTATTTTGAGATACAGGACGTCAACATCTACTTTGGCTATGCTTCGCATAGAAGAGAATAAGACTGGCAACCTACGGAGCTGGTCCACATGAATCAAGAATTTACTTCGAATGTGTTAATGCAGATTAGTTGCCGAATTTGTGTTGCAAGTCTGAACCAAGTAATTGTAACCGTTTAGTTGAGGTTTGTGGCCGGCCTTTGTGGCCGAGCGATTCTAGGCTCTTCAGTCGGGAACCGCGCGACCCCTACGGTCGCAGGTTCGAGTCTTGCCTCGGGCATGCATGTGTGTGATGTTCTTAGGTTGGTTAGGTTTAACATAGTTCTAAGTTCTAGGGGACTGATGACCTCAGACGTTAAGACCCATAGTCGACAGAGCCATTTGAACCATTTGAGGTTTGTGTATATGCATATATGATTATGTGTACGTCTGTATGTATGTATGTGTGTGTGTGTGTGTGTGTGTGTGTGTGTGTGTGTGTGTGTGTGTGTCTGTGTATAAATGTTTATTTTGTTTTTTATTATAAAAGCGTGTCGGTTAATTCAGGGGCCACTGTATTTAATTAAACACCGTGTTAATGAAATTCGTTTTAAGTTTCTCAGCAACTGTAGAAACGATAGAATGATACCTTCAAAGGTTAGGCAACACTGTGCGTTTGCAATGGTTGTATTGGTGTACACAAAGACCAAACAAAAAGGTCCTGAGTACAGTTCCGATCAGTGATAGAATTATTTTGTTACTTCTAATTTTTTCCTTCTTTGGCAATGTTTCGTAATGTGAAAAATACCAAGTGACACCGCAGTTGGCTGAGGAGATCGGAGGAAGACGAGTGCATGCCAGCAACAAAAAGCAATGTGCTGTTCAGACCATCCTTCGCTTTGATGACAGCTTCACTTTATTTCAAGTAATTATTTTGCTGATAAAAGCCTGCGTAGATGCGAATATCCGCAATAATAATTCCTTCGTGGTTGAGTGTCTTTCATTTACGATCTGAGTCTACTTGCATTATGTGCGCATACACTATGTTTGCTATAAAATCAGTGTATTCCTCTGTGTTTCCGGTAAATGCAAGAGTAGTGTATACTACTATAATGCTAAAGCGGTGCTCGATCACTGTTGCAGGTTGCTTATCTAACGGCTTACAGGGGTGAACTGTAATTCGATTTTCAGTATTTCGCGTTAATTATTGACCGAATTTAAAAATTTAAAATGCTGCCATAATCTACTCATTAAGAAGTATAATCTGTATAAGACGTTTAACACACTAAATCAAGTATGTCAATTAGAAATCATGTACGTGTCTTGAGGCACTGTAACTTAATGGGCATTAATTACCCGGACCTTAGTCATCCAGTCTTCGAGAATGAAACCACTTAACGACTCCCAACAAAATTAACACAAAATTTAATACATTTGCGAAAATTTGCGAAATGACTGGCATTTAACAGTATGCAATTGCGAGAACAACACTTCCCAGTATTGTGTAAATGTTCCACGAAAATTACACTAAATTCATTTAAATAATTACGAGGGACAGTTTAACATTCTGAACACATCAAAGATTGTGAAAGGCTATGTTACATTACAATGTGGTCGTGTAGTATCAGCCTTTGCTTTCTTGGACTATGCAATGTTAATGATAAGATCCGACTTCAGCAGACGAAAATTCACGCCTGGCACGGCCGACCGTCACAGTTCCGGCGTACCGAACGGATTTTACACATTTTTACTATCCGCGGATGCGGATAAAAGACTTTCGATTGTGCCTGGGGGTGGCATTGACCTCAGGGGCGCCATTTTTCTTATCCATGCAGACGTCTACCAACGGGCTTCGTGTGGAACAGGAGCAGTCCAGTTCTGCACACATAAGGAAAATGCTATCCGCATAGACAAACATGAAAATTTTTAGACCACTTTGATGCGTTCGGTACGCCGGCGTATCACAAAAGCTTACGTTTGGCCAGTATTTTCATCCGCTTTAGTTCGATCTCTTAGTTTACAGTCCTTAGGCTAAGATCACAATTAAATACAGTGTCACCTGTGATATTGTTCCTGCATTTCACTTTTCTGTCGTACTTACTGAAATCGATTTTGTGAATATGTGAAACACTTGGAAGTCAAATAAAGTTGTTACAAGTCGTCGTCAAATATTGCCTACTGTCATTAAAATTAAGTTCATTTATCAAAAGTACATTAATGCACATCAATACTTTCTACAATGAAATTAAATGAGCACTTTTTGAAACCTATAATTTTCTCCTGTCGCGCCGCAAAAGTTCGAAATTTGGCATGAAGGTGCCTGCGACCTTCCTCTGTAAGAGCGCGAAAGCGTGGCGCACTGTGACGTCGCCATCGGGCTCGGCGACGCTTAAAAAAGCAGCTCGGAACTCCACGTGAGGTTTAAGTTGGGTCAATCATCTCACACCACCATCAAATTTTATTGCAATTCTGACAAATGTCACCGCCGACGTGTTACACGATGGGGAGGTCGTCACAAACATCTCACAAGTTGAATCTTCCTGGCAGATTAAAACTGTATGTCGGATCGAGACTCGGGACCTTTGCCTTTCGCGGGCAAGTGCTCTACAATCTGAGCTGCCCAAGCACGACTCACGCCCCATCCTCACAGCTTTACTGCTGCCAGTACCTCGTCTCCCACCTTCCAAACTTTACAGAAGCTCTCCTGCGAAACTTGCAGAACTAGCACTTCTGAAAGAAAGGATATTGCGGAGACATGGCTTAGCCACAGCCTGCGGGATGTTTCCAGAATGAGATTTTCACTCTGCAGCGGAGTGTGCGCTGATATGAAACTTCCTGGCCGATTAAAACTGTGTGCCCGACCGAGACTCGAAATCTCACAAGTTTTATGACGGCTCTGCAACGGAGGCCAGAACCGCGACGCGTAACGTTGAAATCATGGCGAATTTCTTATGGGTGGCCGAGGAAATAATTTCTGACACACCGCCGCTCATAATCGACATGGAAAGGCTTCAGATTTCGCTTGCGGTCCGCAGGCGCTAGCGTCGAGAAGGTTGCCTGACCCATCAGGGGATAGGGGGTCAGAGGACGGGCGTGTGTGTGTACAGAAACATTTTTCGAGCGGGCGGGGAAGAGAGGAGGAGCACACCTTATAAATCGTTTTCAAATCGGACTGAAAACTATAAACTTTTTCTAAAAGCACCATAGTCTGGAAGTACGAGGGTAACTCCAAAAGAAATGCACACTATTTTTTTTAATCCATCTTTTAATCTACAGGTCTGAAAGTTTTACAGTGTGTAGATACATCCTTTAGGAACAATATTTTCGTTTCTCCACATAATTTCCATTCCTCTCAACTGCCTTACGCCATCTTGGAACCATCGCCAGTATACCCTCACGGTGAAATTCTGGACCAACCTGTTGGAGCCACTCTTTGGCAGCGTGCACAAGGGAGTCATCATCTTCAAACCTTGTTCCACAAAGAGAGTCTTTCAGTGTCCCAAAGAGATGATAGTCACATGGAGCCACGTCAAGACTGTAAGAAATTCATCTCCACATTTCGCGTACTGTTCTAAAAGTTCTCTGCATACCGTTTTTCTTGTTTCTTCGCGAGCCACTGTCAACATCCTGGGAACCCACCTGGCACAAACCTTTTTTAACGCCAACACTTTCAGTATTCTGCAACGCTTCCTTCCCCTATCCCAACGTAGCGTGACAATTCATTCACTGTGATGCGTCTGTCAGCAGCCACCAATTCGTTAACTCTCTGCACATTGTCTGGAGTGCGTGCAGTGCGAGGCCTGCCGCAGAGAGGACAATCCTCAATATTTCCGCGCCCGCTTTCATCACCGACTAACTGTACTGCGATCGACAGCAGCATCTCCATACACCTTTTTCAACCTCTTGTGGATGTTTCCCACTGTCTCGTTTCACAGTACAGGAATTCTATGACAGCACGTTGCTTCTGACGAACATCAAGTGTAGCAGCCATCTTGAAGACATGCTGTAACGGCGCCACTCGCGGGAACAGGTTGCACTAAGTTTGAAAATAAGCGGGAAGGATGTACCTAGACACTGTAAAACTTTCACACGTGCAGAATGAAAACTATCTTTACAAAAGCAGTGAGCATTTCTTTTGGAGTGACCCTCGTAGATGAAATATCCATTTCGTTTTCACAGTACAGGGCTGCGAGAATATTTTATCTTTTCTGTCAGATAAGGTGTACCCAAATGAAAAGGAGACTACACTTATATATAAATAAGTTTTAATAAAAATAACACAATTACAGTTCACATGGAATAGTACTACTATGCATAATTGCCATTGGCACTCTTACATCAATCCCAGTGCATTGGAAGGAGTCGTGTTGACGGCTGCAGGGGCTCTCGGGTGCATCGCTAACGGTTCCAGTTTTCCACTTTGCCCTGCACTTCCTTGTCGCAGGTGACCCTCTGACCTGCGAGTCACATAGGAAGATATCGAGGATGTAAGGCGGATGTTCCAGGATCTCCCATCGATATTTTTGAAGGAGATCGAGAGTCTTCTTGGTCACACATCCTGCCTCATAAAGCTGAAACCATCGGAGTATTGTGCATCGTGCGAAACACTGCTCTACGTACACCTTTTTCATCCTGCGATATATGCGTGGAGCAAGCTCTCCTTCTTCTCAAAGAAGTTGACTACCGCTCTTTATACTGATCGGGAGGAATGCATCATGAAAGGAACTGCGGAAATAACCCTCCAGACATTAGGAATTTTCTGCGAAGCCGTTAAATCCTCTTCTGGAACTGGGAATGTCATCATTCCATCCCTCGATAAACAGATTCACTCACTGGGATTACGGCTGCGTGCTGTGTACGCATTCGATTTTTTATGTGAAAGCTATTAAAGATTTTTGAATAAAGTAAATGTTATTATCATTCTTTAACTTTATTTTTCATCTTGAAGTTTATTTGAAGTTGTGCAGACATGCGCGAATTAACCGGTAATAGCCGGGCGGACTGGCCGGGCGGTTCTAGGCGGTAGAGTTTGGAACCGCGTACCGCTACGGTCGCAGGTTCGAATCCTGCCTCGGGCATGGATGTTTGTGATGTCCTTAGGTTAGTTAGTTTAAGTAATTCTGAGTTCTAGGGGACTGATAACCTCAGAAGTGAAATCTCATAGTGCTCAGAGCCATTTGAACCATTTTATACATATCCAGTAATAACTGCCATTTAGCTTAAGTGTGAAATACGAGTATTAAGTTTAGAGTAAGTAGAAACGTGAATACGTCATTTGCAAACCACTCCATATAACAGTATCACCACAGTACTGGCATCTAAACGCCAGTAAGCAGTAATAACATTCTGTAGGCAGCTAATACCCAACTACTACGAACCAAGATAGATCAACTACAATAACTATAAGCACAAGATACACCGCCCTTCTCACTTGAACAAATTTATTTTTTGATGTTTAATTTACGTCTAAAAGTTCGTACAACGATTTTGTCTACTTATGGTACCCAATAAACCTCCGATTTCAGTCCATATATTCCGAACTGTATCCCGAGTATGATTTTTTTTATCCTCAGGGCGCCGCAAACTAACCGTTTCTTGGACTAAATTTACGAGCTTCTTAAAATTCCACGAGTGAGAACGTCGGTCGATTTGATCGGAGAAAACAAACTGATTCGAATTTCATAGATTACCGTCCAAATCCTGTACGTGCGGACGATGAAATCGGTTCCAGTTTGACTGCGCACATAGCGTTGTACTTATTTGAAAAGGTCCGCTGTCTTCGTCCGATGTCAGTTATTTGCGAACTCCACCGTTTTCAGTGCAACTACGACCGCGGCCTCAGAGTAACGTAATTCCGGGATGGAAAGGATTAACCGCACGGTTGCTTCACTACAAACAGACATTTCAGGGATACGACAAAAAATACAGAACTTCTACATCTATCTACGTCTACATCCACACTCCGCAAGCCACCTGACGGTGTGTGGTGGAGGGTACTTTGAGTATCTCTATCGGTTCTCCCTTCTATTCCAGTCTCATATTGTTCGTGGAAAGAAAGATTGTCGGTATGCCTCTGTGTGGGCTCTGATCTCTCTGATTTTTACCTCCGACGATCAGCTTTATATGATCATTCCATTTTAAATCACTCCTAATGACTACTCCCAGATAATTCACGCAATTAAGTGCTTCCAGTTGCTGGCCTGCTATATTCTATTTAAATGGTAAAGGATCTTTCTTTCTATGCATTCGCAGCACATTACACTTATCTGCATTGAGATTCAATTGCCATTCACTGCACCATGCGCCAAATCGTTACAGATCCTCCTGCATTTCAGTACAATTTTCCGTTGTTACAACCTCTCGGTATACCACAGCATCATCCGCAAAAAGCCTCGGTGAACTTCCGATGTTATCCACAAGGTCATTTATGTATATTGTGAATAGCAAGGGTCCTATGACACTCCCCTGCCCGGCCGGAGTGGTCGAGCTAGAGTCTGGAACCGCGCGACTGCTACGGTCGCAGGTTCGAATCCTGCCTCGGACATCGATGTGTCGCCTTTTCCAATCCTTTGGAACGCTACGCTCTTGTAGAGACCTACGGTACACTGCTGCAAGAAGGAGGGCAAGTTCCTTCGCGTAATCTGTGTAAAATCGAACTGGTAACCCATTAGGTCCAGCGGCCTTTCCTCTTTTGAGCGGTTTTAATTGTTTCTCTATCCCTCTGTCGTCTATTTCGATATTTACCATTTCGTCATCTGTGCGACAGTCTAGAGAAGGAACTACAGTGCAGTCTTCCTCTGTGAAACAGCTTTGGAAAAAGACATTTAGTATTTCGGCCACTGGAGCCGTGCGTGAGGCGGGGAGCGGTTTGAGTCTGCGGCGAGCGCGCGTGAGAAAGCCCTCCGCGACGGAGCAGCTGTGCAGCCAAACCTTGACCGCAGGTCGGCCGCCAGCTGCGAGCGGCGCGGCGGAGTGCACGATCTGTCTGCTGTCTGCTGTCTGCCGCGCGCCACTTTAAATCCTCTGCAAGTAGCCAGCAATCTGCTGACCCGCGTCTCCCGCTGTCCTCTTCTCCTCCTGTCTGCCTTCTTATTCGCTCCCTCCCTCTCGCCCCCCTCTCCCCTCCACACTTCTTCCCCCTCCGCCACGCTCCTCCGTCCCCTCGTGCTACAGAAACTGTCTCTCGCTTGGCTCGCCTGGGTCTCGTCTGTTGCATATGTTGTTGTGGTCTTCAGTCCTGAGACTGGTCTGATGCAGCTCTCCATGCTACTCTATCCTGTGCAAGCTGCTTCATCTCCCAGTACCTACTGCAGCCTACATCCTTCTGAATCTGCTTAGTGTAGTCATCTCTACGATTTTTACCCTCCACGCTGCCTTCCAATACTAAACTGGTGATCCCTTGATGCGTCAGAACATGTCATACCAAACGATCCCTTCTTCTAGTCAAGTTGTGCCACAAACTCCTTTTCTCCCCAATTCTATTCAATACCTCCACATTAGTTACGTGATCTACATAGCTAATCTTCAGCATCCTTCTGTAGCACCACATTTCGAAAGCCTCTATTCTCTTCTTGTCTAAACTATTTATTATCCATGTTTTACTTCCATACATGGCTACACTCCATACAATTACTTTCAGAAACGACTTCCCGATACTTAAATCTATAATCTATGTTAACAAATTTCTCTTCTTCAGAAACGCTTTCCTTGTCATTGCCAGTCTGCATTTTATATCCTCTCTACTTCGACCATCATCAGTTATTTTGCTCCCCAAATAACAAAACTCCCGCAGCATCACCCGATTTAATTCGACTACATTCCACGATTCTCGTTTTGCTTTTGTTGTTGTTCGTCTTATATTCTCCTTTCATGACACTGTCCATTCCGTTCAGGTGCTCCTCCAAGTCCTTTGCTGTCTGCTTCCTCAATATACAGATTGAATAACACCGGGGAGAGGCTGCAACCCTGTGTCACACCCTTCCCAACCGCTGCTTCCCCTTCGTGCCCCTCAACTCTTATAACTGCCACCTAGTTTCTATACAAATTGTAAATAGCCTTACGCTCCCTGTATTTTACCCCTGCCACCTTCAGAATTTGAAAGCTGTATTCCAGTCAACATTATCAAAAGCTTTCTATTAGTCTACAAATGCTAGAAACGTAGGTTTGCCTTTTCTTAATCTAGCTTCTAAGATAAGTCGTAGGGTCAGTTAAGCCTATACGACGATATAATATTCACGACTGTGTACTGCACAGTTATTTCCTTCACTGTCATAATAACCGAAAGTCGCAGCGTTCGGTGGACTTGTTTCGCAACCTCTCGCAGACGCTCATCTTATTTCTACAATTACAATAACGGAAAAAATCGCAACATCAAGAAGGAGCTGTCTTGTAAGCCCTCGTCGCCAGGTTTGTAAAGGTCTCGTCGCTACTGCTGTAGAGGCCGATTTGCCGCTGTTACGGTAGGCCGAGTTTTTGAGTACGTGCCGGCCGGGGTGGCCGTGCGGTTCTAGGTGCTACAGTCTGGAACCGCGCGACCGCTACGGTAGCAGGTTCGAATGGTGCCTCGGACCTGGGTGTGTGTGATATCCTTAGGTCAGTTACGTTTAAGTAGTTCTGAGTTCTAGGGGGCTGATGTTTTCAGAAATTAAGTCCCATAGTGCTCAGAGCCATTTTGAATCTTCCCTCCTCTCCGCTAAGTTGTGTTCGTCCGCTTCCATACCACCTGCAACGCATTCTGATTCTACCTGCACAACACACTGGCCCCGGAATGCAGATGAGATGTCAGTCGTTACGAACATTTATCTAGCCCCTTACCGAACAGACGGACAAGAAAAAGGGTTAATATTGCACTGTCATCCAGTTCTGAACTGTTTAAAATTTCAAGACTCTGACCCATAGGGAAGTCAGTTGAAAGTCTCGCAATATTTGTACTGAAAAAACAGACGAGAAAGCGAGTTAATAAAAACATGTTGATATGAGAACGTATCCCTGAACGGGGGCCGCACTCCCCGTGGTTCATCAATGCTGCGTGCGCACAGCTGAATGCGCGTATGAGCAGTGCCTTCCTCCCGCTTCTGGCTACTTGGAGCGTGGCTGTTTGCTGTATGAGTAGTAGCAGCAAGTAGCCAGAAGCTACCCGGAAAAATTTACTTGGCGCGCCCAAGCTGCCAGATTTGCGCATACGCAGAACAAGCTCAGTTATAGTGGGGGGGGGGATCCTTCCCCACGTGCCCCGTGTATATGTTTCGTGTCTTCGTTTACAGCTCCCACGTCAAATGAAAACAAAACAGATTTCTGTGTCCGGGAGCCATCAAGTGAATTAATATACATTCTCATAACCATCAAAGACCAAAATAAGTTAGTAGTTCCAATTTTCTGATTTTATATTATTTCCACGTTATTAGCAATCAACCATTAATGTCTTAATGAAGCTATTTGTGTCTGTTTCATAGAGAAATTCGCTTCAGTTAATTTTTTTCCGCTGAGGCAGTTAGCTTATTTGAAACGAAGTGTTTCATTCCGCGCTATTGGCTACTTTCAACATCGTTCAATTTAAAGTGCAAATTTTCATTTTCTGGAACGAATGACGTTATACCATAATAAAGAACCAAACATGAGAATACAGTACTGGACCTCCAAGAAAATTAGTTTCACGAGAGCCACATGAAAAGCTGAATATCAGGTACTTCAGAGACCATCTAGACATAGAAATGTGCAATTAGAGCGTAATGAAGCATTTTAGTATGGTTTATGAAATTCTGATGCTGCTGGAGTAGCCTCTGATGTCTTGTTTCTTTTATGACACTGTAAGATCTCTTAATGCTATATACGTACGAACATACGTAAACATTGACTTGAAGCTAAGTAGGCAAATTTGGTCAGTATTTTTGAACTAAATATTTTGTTTCAAATATAATGACAGCTGTAGCAGAATTTTATAGATCTGCCTTCTGTGAAAGTTTTTTTCGATCACAAGGCACTTGTCTAGTACTTCCTCTGGGCCTGAAGTTATTTCTTAATTTGTGTTTACGTCTTAAATTTAAAAAAAAATGGTTCAAATGGCTCTGAGTACTATGGGACTTAGCATCTGAGGTCATCAATCCCCTAGAACTTAGAACAACGTAAACCTAACTAACCTAAGGACATCACAAACATCCATGCCCGAGGCAGGATTCGAACCTGTGACCGTAGCGGTCGCTCGGTTCCAGAATGAAGTCCCTAGAACCGCTCGGCCACCAACGGCCGGCCTTAAATTTAAAGAATGCCATTCTATGCTAAATTTGAGACTGGCAGCATACGATGTTTTATCGTTTCAACTCCCCGCATGGCTTCATATTTATTCCTAGAGTAGAATATAAACTGTCAGTTGTACGGTTCCTTTGCCTCACAGACACCATGTTAATTTTTTCACGTTTTGAAATAGTCATGAAATTTATTGTCCCTTATTCCGGTGTAAGCTACACAAGAAACGGTCTTTTTTTTGGTTGCAAGAAATTTGTATTCCATCCTAGTAGCTTTGTGCAGTGCTGTGTAGATGTAAATCTGTTGGAAAAGCTGCATAACAATATTGCAAAGTACGAATTAAAAAAAAAATACTGTCAAAGTCACCCCTTAGCAAAATTTTGTGGTACTTCGAGCTGTGGAGTCTAATTTTGATATGGTATTTTGCCAAGAACAGCTTCCTTATTTGCATCCTTTATCTGTATGGGATATGATGAAAGTATATCCTCTCAACAACATGCCGCACGGGCGGCACGGCTACACGTGGTCACGTGATGCCCCACCAGAAATACGACGAAAAGCGTATGAGCAGAGCAAGCACCAAGCACGGGCTGCCTACGTCATCGTAGCTGCGCATGCGCAGTACAGCCTGTTATCTGGCGCTTTCTGGTAACCGCTCAAACGGACAGCAGTGGGGGGGGGGGGGGGGGGGGGGATGATGAGGCAGCGGGGACGCTGGCCAGAACGCGATGTGCCTGCCGGCGTTCCGCTGCGGCTCGCAGTGCCGTTTACAACAGTTAGCGTACCATTAGCGGAAGCGGACTCTCGCTTCCGGCCGCACGTAGCGTGTTTACCCGGAGCGCATCGAGCGTGGGCGGGCTGCACTGTGGAGCAGTGGGGAAAGCACAGCAAGTGGAGCGCTGCGGGGGTGGCCGCCCGCACTCTCGCCGCATCCACGGAGACAGCGGACACGCTACGCCGACTGCCGAGAAAGGTGACCGCAAACTCCGACTACGGCTGCGGCTCTGCCGGCAAACAGTTACCCACTTGTCTAGTCTGCAGTCACGCGGGAAACCACGAGGTAAACCCCTACGCTACAGCCTAACAACGACATGTTAACAGCGCTTTGCTGGTACTCCAAGTTGCGTCAGCTGGAAGATTCCAATCACAATTTTTTACTGGGTGCCTCGCAGTCTGAAAAAAAGTGTACCATCTAAGGAATGCAGGGGCACACAGCAGTCGGTCGCAATCCCATTGGTTCTTACACTACTGGCCATTAAAATTGCTAAACCACGAAGATGACGTGTACAGACGCGAATTTTAACCGACAGGAAGAATATGTTGTGAGATGCAAATGACAAGCTTTTCAGAGCACTCACACAAGGTTGGCGCCGGTGGCGACACATACAACGTGCTGACATGAGAAAAGTTTCCAACCGATTTCTCAGACACAAACAGAAGTTGACCAGCGTTGCCTGGTGAAACGTTGTTGTGATGCTTCCTGTAAGTAGGAGAAATGCGTACCATCACTTTGAGAAAGGTCGGATTGTACCCTATCGCGATTGCAGATTATCATATCGCGATATTTCTGCTCGCGTCGGTCGAGATCCAATGACTGTTAGCAGAATATGGAATCGGTGGGTTCCGGAGTGTAATACGGAACGCCATGCTGGATCCCAACGGCCTCGTATCACTAGCACTCGAGATGACAAGCATCTTATCGGCATGGCTGTAACGGATCGTGCAGCCACGTCTCGATCCCTGAGTCAACAGATGGGGACGTTTGCAAGACAACAACCATCTGTACGAACAGTTCGACGACGTTTGCAGCAGCATGGACTGTCAGCTCGGAGACCGTGGCTGCGGTTGCCCTCGACGCTGCATCACGGACAGGAGCGCCTGCGATGGTGTACTCAACGACCAACGTGGGAGCACGAATGCCAAAACGTCATTGTTTCGGATGAATCCAGGTTCTGTTTACAACATCATGATGGTCCCATCCGTGTTTGGCGACCTCGCGGTGAACGTACATTGCAAGCGTGTATTCGTCATCACCCGACGTGATGGTATGGGGCGCCATTGGTTACACGTCTCGGTCACCTCTCGTTCGCATTGACGGCACTTTTGAACAGTGGACGTTTTATTTCAGATGTGTTATGACCCGTGCCTCTACCCTTCATTCGATCCCTGCGAAACCCTACATATCAGCAGAATAATGCACGACCGCATGTTGCAGGTCCTGTACGCGCCTTTCTCGATACAGAAAATGTTCGACTGCTGCCCTGGGCAGCACGTTCTCCAGATATCTCACCAACTGAAAACGCCTGGTCAATAGTGCCCGAGCAACTGGCTCGTCACAATGAGCCAGTCACTACTCTTGATGAAGTGTGGTATCGTGTTGAAGCTCCATGGGCAGCTGTAGCTGTACCAGGCACCTAAGTTCTGTTTGACTCAATCGCCAGGCGTATAAGGCCGTTATTACGGCCAGAGGTGGTTGCTCTGGGTACTGATTTCTGAGCAGCTATGCACCCAAATTGCGTGAAAATGTAATCACATGTCATTTCTAGTATAATATATTTGTCCAATGAATACGTGTTTATCATCTGCATTTCTTCTTGGTGTAGCAATTTTAATGGCCAGTAGTGTATTATGCTTGCAAATCTCGATTTCTGTTATAAACAGCCACCTTCAGTTCGTTTTCGTTAAAATTCAACAGACTCTCGGCAGTTTATGTCACTATATGCTCTTACAGGAGTATAGGCAGAAGGATACAGAGGATCGCTTTATAACGTTTGTCAGTGCTGAGAGTGAAGATTTTGAGCATTTGATATCAGAGTCACAGCAGTACATAGGCGAACCATGCCTGAATTAAGCGGGTACCGACATCGGTGCAATAGGGTGGATATTCGTGGAATCTGTTCTCGTGATGGCAGGACCATGATATGCGGCGCTTAATATCTCATCAAGCTACATACACATTATGTCCTTGAAGTATTCTTACAAGCCTCTTTCCACTTCTACAGAAGCAAACTGTATAGTAACACAAGTCAGCCTCATAATTCTACAGTCGCAAAG
Source organism: Schistocerca gregaria (assembly GCF_023897955.1). Classification (NCBI taxonomy): domain Eukaryota; kingdom Metazoa; phylum Arthropoda; class Insecta; order Orthoptera; family Acrididae; genus Schistocerca; species Schistocerca gregaria. Next base: position 720,511,485 of record NC_064923.1, on the reverse strand, counting down.
ATCTTGCGGACGTCGTAAGAATGACAACGTTCTCCGCTACAACATAGCTAAAACCTTACCTCCCTATGGTTGCACGTACGGCAATATTATTTGGAGTGCCTTTGGATGTCTCATTCTTCATACCGCCTGACAGTTACTGAGCAACAAGAGATATGCGTCTACACTGTTAGACAACACCTACAGTTCTGCACGACGGGATTGTTATTCAGTCTTATTCCAGCTGGAACCTCTGCACCCCAATTTATCAGTGGGTGCCTCGCTACGGTAAATTTCATTTACCAAATTACTTCAGCTCTTGTAGGAGTTTAATGTCCTATCAACAACAAAGTCATTAGAGAACACAGGTTCGTGTGGTACAAGGATAAGGAAGAAAACAGAAGTAGCCTTAAGAATAACAGCAACAAAAAACGGGTACGTTCATCTCAAGAGATTTATGGAACTCACGAATGGTCACGCTGAGATCTACTCACTATTTATTTTAGTTAGCATTAGCTGGAGCCCCCACTTATTAAACAGAGTTCCAAATCCACAATGTTCGTGAATATCTTTTTATTGTAGTCACTAGCTGTTAAGGGTGTAGCATATACACTCCTGGAAATTGAAATAAGAACACCGTGAATTCATTGTCCCAGGAAGGGGAAACTTTATTGACACATTCCTGGGGTCAGATACATCACATGATCACACTGACAGAACCACAGGCACATAGACACAGGCAACAGAGCATGCACAATGTCGGCACTAGTACAGTGTATATCCACCTTTCGCAGCAATGCAGGCTGCTATTCTCCCATGGAGACGATCGTAGAGATGCTGGATGTAGTCCTGTGGAACGGCTTGCCATGCCATTTCCACCTGGCGCCTCAGTTGGACCAGCTTTCGTGTTGGACGTGCAGACCGCGTGAGACGACGCTTCATCCAGTCCCAAACATGCTCAATGGGGGACAGATCCGGAGATCTTGCTGGCCAGGGTAGTTGACTTACACCTTCTAGAGCACGTTGGGTGGCACGGGATACATGCGGACGTGCATTGTCCTGTTGGAACAGCAAGTTCCCTTGCCGGTCTAGTAATGGTAGAACGAAGGGTTCGATGACGGTTTGGATGTACCGTGCACTATTCAGTGTCCTCTCGACGATCACCAGAGGTGTACGGCCAGTGTAGGAGATCGCTCCCCACACCATGATGCCGGGTGTTGGCCCTGTGTGCCTCGGTCGTATGCAGTCCTGATTGTGGCGCTCACCTGCACGGCGCCAAACACGCATACGACCATCATTGGCACCAAGGCAGAAGCGACTCTCATCGCTGAAGACGACACGTCTCCATTCGTCCCTCCATTCACGCCTGTTGCGATAACCACTGGAGGCGGGCTGCACGATGTTGGGGCGTGAGCGGAAGACGGCCTAACAGTGTGCGGGACCGTAGCCCAGCTTCATGGAGACGGTTGCGAATGGTCCTCGCCGATACCCCAGGAGCAACAGTGTCCCTAATTTGCTGGGAAGTGGCGGTGCGGTCCCCTACGGCACTGCGTAGGATCCTACGGTCTTGGCGTGCATCCGTGCGTCGCTGCGGTCCGGTCCCAGGTCGACGGGCACGTGCACCTTCCGCCGACCACTGGCGACAACATCGATGTACTGTGGAGACCTCACGCTTCACGTGCTGAGCAATTCGGCGGTACGTCCACCCGGCCCCCCTTATGCCCACTATACGCCCTCGCTCAAAGTCCGTCAACTGCACATACGGTTCACGTCCACGCTGTCGCGGCATGCTACCAGTGTTAAAGACTGCGATGGAGCTCCGTATGCCACGGCAAACTGACTGACACTGACGGCGGCGGTGCACAAATGCTGCGCAGCTAGCGCCATTCGACGGCCAACACCGCGGTTCCTGGTGTGTCCGCTGTGCCGTGCGTGTGATCATTGCTTGTACAGTCCTCTCGCAGTGTCGGGAGCAAGTATGGTGGGTCTGACACACCGGTGTCAATGTGTTCTTTTTTCCATTTCCAGGAGTGTATATCCTGTGTCCGTGGATCTCCGGTTTACACGACACCTTTCTTTCGTTTGGATTCCTCCAGGTTCCTCCAGATTTACGTTCGTCAAGGAGCCTGAAGATGGTGTAATGGAACATTGAAACCGGTTGCGTAAATAAATTAAATGAAAAAGAGACGGGTGCAGGTGTATTAATTTTCATTTCATTTGTGTAAATAGTAAACAGACACTTCGAATAATATTGGTTTATTTCTGTTCTGTTGATGAACAACATGACATGATTGACGGTGTCCCTGTGAGCCAGTGTTACCACCTTCACCCTGTGCAATAACAATGCAGCGCCATCTTGTAAAGATATGCACGTCTGTCGTTTACTCAAGCGTTTGCCGGGACTCTCACCACGATGGCACTAATTATACAGATAATTCAATACACACAAATGACGTTGTGGATTCCTCACAAATTGCTTATTGCGTGCAAACTGCGTTTATAACATTTTGATTGGATCGGGATGAAAGGTGTGAAAAGGGCTAAAAACATTTTAAAATAGGCCATAGAACATGCCAAAAAAAGTCTATCGTGGTGAACATCGAACGATTCCGTTGAATCAGATGATTACAAAACAGTAATTGGATTCGTCAACTGGTATGCCTTTATTGATGTTTGAATTAATTAATACTAATTAAAACATTATCTTTTAAATGAAATTAGTTGTCAGAAGCGAGTGATTCTGATCTCCTGCTTCGACTGCTATGCATTAATTGTTTCAGAAGGCTATTATGGAAAGTGTCAAAATTAAGATGAGAAGGGTTCTCACATCAGGTTTTGCACCATTAGTTGATGGAATCCATCGCCTACGAATGAGAGGTGGTTCCGGCTTCCAGTATATGTTAGCAAAGCTGAGGATAACTGCTAAAATACAAACCAAATATGAAAAGTTGAAGCACACAAACAAAGCTCATAAAATTATAAGTACTGTAAAAGGATCAATATGAGAAGTGAGGAATAATTTAAAGCAATTTTCTGTAGTGGCCGCAATAGCCTGTTACGTTACTTCAGAAACAACTTTTATTACGTGGAAACTAGGCTATGAAGAACTAAGCAGCTATCTTCTGACGTAATCGATTGGTCGCAGTTGACCTCGGATTTAGAGAAGCGCAGCAGTGTGAATAGATTTGTATCACACTTCGTAGATTCGGAACATCAGGGGGACTCGTCTGTTGTTTTATGGCTGTAGTTACAGAACGGTGCATTCCCACCCCTTGGTTGTCTGGACACTTTTTCAGTTCTACTTCCTCGTTTACACTGTTCTGACCTCATTATCAGATTTTTTTCTTGATTGTGATTTCATTCCCCTGCCCCATATGCGCAGGGGAGGGCTGTCAGCGACACGATAGCCGCTCTTCAGCCGAGTGACATGACAGCTAATACAAGAAGAAAATGATATATACAAAGGCGATAAAAATGGGGGACATAAAAAAACAGTAAGGGAAGATAATGGAGGTAAAAATACACTGACATGGAGACGTTCATGGGAGGATAATTAAAAAAGTCGACATAAAGTGAAAAAAAAACAAAGCTGGCGATTCGTAGAGCACAAAAAAGACACTGAAGTCCCACGGGTTAAAAGTTGGCCATAGTATTAAAAACACTTCAGAACAAGACACTTTAAACCTAATGGGAGAGATGAAGTACAGATTATTTTTCTCCAGCTACATAACTCCACGCGACCTATTCGGAACCATAATGCTGAAATGCCGTAGTATCTTTCCACTAAGGCACCACTGGTGCTCACAAGGTTGGTTTAGAATCCTGTGTAGATATGTGGCGAGCTCTCTCTGGAGGACGGAGTTGGGCCGAGGCAGCCAGGTGAGCTACGTTAGTGTTTGCTTCCCTTCCGGACGCGCACACGTGTTCTGTGTGTAGAGGTCTCCCGGGCAGCGCCACGACGGGGGGCGGAGTGGTGCTATTTAGAGCGGCGGCCTCGTCTTCCGCGGAGACCATCGCAGCCGGAGGCAGTCGGCCGTTCGGTCTCTATACAGCGGCTGATCTGACTACACGATCAGCGAAGATCACTGCGATCGTTCACGAGCGTTAAGTATGCGAGAGCTACTGCCTGGAGCGCTTTAAAGCGAAGCATCCACATACAGTCAGTTCCACAAGAAGGAGTAAGTCATAATTTTAAATGTAACGTCGGCAGCGACATCTTTGGTAGTGGTCACGAATGTTTACTCAACGCGCTTTTGCACAGTGTATAGATAAACAGTGAGAGAGCTGAATGTTTTATTTTGTGGGCTGCAGTTTAAAATGAGTGCAAAATACGCTATTGGCCATTAAAATTGCTACACCACTAAGATGACGTGCTACAGACGCGAAATTTAACCGACAGGAAGAAGATGCTGTGATATGCAAATGATTAGCTTTTCAGAGCATTCACACAAGGTTGACGCCGGTGGCGACACCTACAAAGAGATGACATGAGGGAAGTTTCCAACCTATTACTCATACACAAACAGCAGTTGACCGGCGATGCCTGGTGAAACGTTGTTGTGATGCCTCGTGTAAGGAGGAGAAATGCGTACCATCACGTTTCCGACTTTGATAAACGTCGGATTGTAGCCTATCGCAATTGCAGTTCATCGCATCGCGACATTGCTGCTCGCGTTGTTCGAGATCCAATGACTGTTAGCAGAATATGGAATCGGTGGGATCAGGAGGGTAATACGGAACGCCGTGCTGGTTCCCAATGGCTTGGTATCACTAGCAGTCGAGATGACACGCATGTTATACGCATGGATGTAACGGATCGTGTAGCCACGACTCGATCCCTGAGTCAACAGATGGGGACGTTTGCAAGACAACAACCATCTGCACGAACAGTTCGACGAAGTTTGCAGCAGCATGGACTATCAGCTCGGAGACCATGGCTGCGGTTACCCTTGACGCTGCATCACAGACAGGAGCGCCTGCGATGGTGTACTCAAGAACGAACCTGGGTACACGAGTTGCAAAACGTCATTTTTTCGGATGAATACAGGTTCTGTTTACAGCATCATGCTGCCCCCCTCTCCCACCCCCCACCCCCATATGCTACATCAGCCGCTACAGCAACAAACAATGGCCAAAGAGTTCTAGAGTAATTTAGTTTAAGACTGTTTATTTTTAAGTAACATTTCTCTGTATGTATGTATGTATAAAAGCCCGAAGATGGACAGAACATGTTCGAAACGCGTTGTATTATGTTAGATTAAACATAAAGAAAGTGACTGGTAGCAGAAATTACAAATAAATAACGAACACATTTTACAGAATTGTGCAGTGCTTACGGTAGAGTAACAGCTCGCAGACGTGGACTCTTTGTATCAACATGACAGTGCACGCTGTGATAAAGCTGCACCTACGGGATAATGGCTTGATGACGAAATCCGGCTTGCTCTTTTCTCACATGATTCACTGCGAACTACGGATGAAGGGCAACAGGCGGATTCAATATTTCTAGATTTCGGAAAGGCGTAACACACGGTACCCCGCTGCTTACTGTTAACGAAGGTCAGTGCATACGGAATATGCTCCCAGATATGTGACTGGCTCGAAGACTTCATAGCCGGCCTGGGTGACCGAGCGGTTCTAGGCGCTTCAGTCTAGAACCGCGCGACCGCTACGGTCGCAGGTTCGAATCCTACCTCGGGCATGGATGTGTGTGATGTCTTCAGGTTACTTAGGTTTAGGTAGTTCTAAGTTCTAGGGGACTGGTGACCTCAGATATTAAGTTCCATAGTGCTCAGAGTCATATGAACCATTTGAAGACTTCATAAGTAACAGAACCCAGTATGTTGTCCCGGACGGCGATTGTCCGTCGGAGCTACGGCTAACATCGGGAGAGCTCCAGGGAAATGTGATAGGAGTTCCTATACATATAAATGATCTTGCAGACGGGCCGGGCAGCAGTCTGCGGTTGTTCGCTGATGACGCTGTGGTGTACAGCAAGGTGTCGAAGATAGGTAACTGCAGGTTGATACAAGACGAAAATTTCTAGCTGGTGTGATGAAAGGTAGCTGGCTCTTAATGTAGAAAAATTTAAGTTAATGTGGATGAGTGGGAAAGACAAACCCATAATGTTCGGATAGAGCATTGGTAGTGTCCTGGTCGACACAGTCATGTCGTCTAAACATCTGGGCGGAACGTTGCGAAGCGATATGAAATGGAACGAGTATGTGAGGATTGTGGTAGTGAAGGCGAATGGTCGATTTCGGTTTACTGCAAGAATTTTAGGAAAATGTGGTTCATCTATAAAGGAGACTGCATATAAGATGCCAGTGGGACCTATTCTTGAGTTTTGCTAAAGTGTTTGGGATCCGCACCAAATCGGATTGAAAGAAAACATCGAAGCGATTCAGATGCGAGCTGCTAGATTTGTTGTCGGTAGGTTCGAACAACACGTAAGTGTTATGGATATGCTTCGGGAGGTCAAGTGGTAATCCTGGAGGGAAGAAGACATTCATTTCGGAGAACACTACTGAGAAAGTTTAGAGAACCGGCGTTTCAAGCTGACTGCAGAACGATCTACTGCCGCCAACATACATTTCGCGTAGGGACTACGAAGTTAAGATACGAAAAATTAGGGCTCATAAGGAGGCATGTAGACAATCGTTTTTCCCTCGTTCTGTCTGGGAGTGGAACAGGAGAGGAAACGATTAGTTGTAGTAGAGAATACAATCCGCCTCGAACCGTACGGTGGCTTGCAGAGTATGTAGATGTAGACGTAGATGTTCAACATGCCTGAAATATACTGGCCTGTGTAAGTCACGAGCTGAACCGAATGTAACACCTTTGGGATGAGTCAGAAATTCGAGTTCGGTCCGACCACAGAGTCCAACATGATGACCTCCACGGTTTACGGTTTCGGATGTTCAGGAAAAGTGGGCTGCCGTTGCTTCACAGACACTCACACATCTCTTTAAAAGTGTCCCCAGCAAAGCTCAAACAAATGCGAAGAATGGACTCACCCCATATTAAAGTCCATTAAAAACACTGCTGGACAGAGTACCAGGAACTTCCGCTGGGACTGCTATCATGTGGAAAGCTCACATATGTGAAGCCGTGGAGGAGGCATATGCCAGACTCAACTTTATAGGAAGAATGTGACAAAGGCTTAAAGAGGCCACTTACATAAAACCTCAATCGGCAGTTTCTTAACAGTTATTAGTTACCTAGGGCCCGTTATCAATTTACGAGGGGACTTCAAAAAGTAAGATACTAGTTATTATAACAAGGCAAGTATCTACATTTACATGGATACTCTGCAAATCACATTTAAGTGCCTGGCAGAGGATTCATCGAACCACCTTCACAATTCTCTGTTATTCCAATCACGTATAGGGTGCGGAAGGAATGAACACCTATATCTTTCCGTACGAGCTCCGATTTCCCTTATTTTATCGTTGTGATAGTTTCTCCATATGTGGGTCGGTGTCAACAAAATATTTTCGCATTCGGTGGAGAGAGTTCGTGATTGGAATTTCGTGAGAAGATTCCTTCGCAACCAAAAACGCCTTTCTTTTAATGATTTCCAGCCCAAATCCTGCATCATTTCTGTGACACTCTCTCCCATATTTCGCTATAATACGAAACGTGCTGCCTTTCTTTGCACTTTTTCGATGTACTCCGTCAGTCCTGTCCGGTAATGATCCCACACCGCGCAGCAGTATTCTAAAAGAGGACGGACAAGCGTAGTGTAGGCAGTCTCCTTAGTAGGTCTGTTACATTTTGTAAGTGTCCTGCCAATAAAACGCAGCCTTTGGTTGCCCTTCCCCAGAACATTTTCTATGTGTTCTTTCCACTTTAACTTGTTCGCAATTGTAATACCTAGGTATTACCTAGGTAAGGCAAGTAATTTTTATTGAACATCACACTACACCTCAAAGTGACGCACTACATGACATTACCGTTTCACCATAATCGTTAAGCCTCTGTAAATAACGATTGGAACGTTTTACCTATCGGTCAGTTCCTCAACGATAGAAATCCGTTGCTCTGGCTCGGAGAGCGTCAACAAAAGTTCGAAATCGATTGGTGCGAGTCATTTCGTTGACTGTCTGCGAGCAATGTCGATGGCATTCCTTCCAGAGCACAGCGTCGCCAACGTCCGTGCGGCCTTTGTGCCATTTCACTACGGTTGGACGCGTCACTGAATGTGGTCTACATACTGACAGAGTTTCACGGTGAATCCGTGTGCAGTTTACATGGCGTACTTCAGCTTTGCAGGGCGTTTCCAGCTGCCGCGCCATTTCACTCGCACGCTGCGATGCACCTGTTAACCTTACCATACAGCAACTGTGCCTGCGCGAAACACAGAACATGTAATGTATCACTTTCTATGAATTACAAAGTCAAAGAAGCGCTATTCGTAACGGATACCAATAATCTAAACGACTGCTTCACAAAAAGATTTAAAAGCTACATTGGAAGACGGTACAGCAAGGCGTTATGTATGCAACACGAGCTTACGTTCCACGTTACCTGCTGGAACATACCTATCGCAAGGAAATTTTGGAGAATGGGTTCATAAAAGGAGAGACGGGAGGAAGGCAGGGAGGGAGTAACCTACCGCTTACCATACGTAAGTAGGCTAGTAAAGACAGAAAATGATGTACCATCCACCACACATTGCAGTACGTGCCGTGTTACTAGCCCTACAAAACGTGCAGTTTCAGGTATCGCTGGAAGCAATTACGAAGCCGCCAGTCTCCAAATGACCAATGCAAGCAGTACCCTTCGCAGTACTCACTCGGAAACTGGTTGAGGCGAACCTAAGTTCACGACAGCTGCAGCTCCTATCAGACTTCAAACCGGTCGTCATTGATAAGGCCGGCCGTTGTGGCCGAGCGGTTCTAGGCGCTTCAGTCTCGAACCGCGCGACTCCTACGGTCGGAGGTTCGAATTCTGCCTCTGGCATGGATGTGTGTGATGTCCTTAGGTTGGTTAGGTTTAATTAGATCTAAGTTCTAAGGGACTGATGACCTCAGATGTTAAATCCCATAGTGCTCAGAGCTATTTGGACCATTTTAATTAAATGAATATGTTAATGTATTTCACCTGTCTGTAAATTAAATCCGTTAAATCGAGCCCTGAAACAGTTCATTACTAGGATGGAAAACTGTTTGATCTCCGATGTAGCGTATATGCGGTATGCCCTAATATTTTGGTGAATCATACAGTGGTTTTAAATGTAGTGTTTTAATATCAATTTGTTTCAGAGCAGCGCATTGTTCACCAACGTAAAACTCTCGTCCATAAACTCTAGGTTTAGGGCTGAGGAAGTTGGAAAGACTCGTTTTGCAACAAATACCTGGAAATGAAGAGATCGGCACAGGAGAAAGCGAAGCTCCTGTTAGTAACGAAGCTGATGAAAGTCTAAAGATAGCGCGGCAGGGCAGGCAGCAGCAGATGTTACGGAGGAGTTGCGGAATGTTGATGCGACGTGTGATGTGGCGTGTTGCGGCTGGCGGCTGGAGCTCCAGCGCCAGCTGCTGGAGCACGTGGCGGCGGCTGGTAGCTGGCAGCTGCAGGCCAGCAGGTGTCTGTGCGTCTGTCTGCCTGCCGCAGCTGCTTGGCCTAATGATGCCCGCACCGCTACCTGTACCTCTGTACCTCCTCCGCACCGCCTGTATCACAGTGCCATGCTTTCTGTCAGCGCTGCGACTCACGGCAGGGCTTACACTATCTGTACCGTTCTTCGGCTGGAATTTTTAGTGAACGGTGACAGCCGGTTGACGAATTTCGACCTTCCACCTACCGAAGTGTTGGCCTCTGTAGCTGAACGAGTGACGTGTGTGAGCATAACGCTGAAGAACCGGCTTCGATTCGAGATACTAAAAGAATTTTTCCTTGGTGTCGAACTCGAATGGGTTTCATTCGGCCATGTGGCGACAACTGCCGAGCTACTAGCGAGAAAAGCGGCGGATCCGTTTTCCAAAGTTGACATTACCGAACGGGAGAATAACGATGCTTTCAGCATCTTTATTAGTAAACCGCTATCCCGTAAGCCAAGCCACTTACAGGTTGCCTATCCAACGGCTTCCAAGGGCAACAAAAATTTTACTTTCAGTGTTTCGCGCGATTATTAGCGCAATTTAAGCTGTCATAATCTACTTATCAACACGTATAATCTTATGGTAAAGACAACTATTACAGTTGGAAACTGTCTTGAGGCAGCACAACTGGTTATGCGCAAATAGCCAGACTGTATTCATCTACATCTACATCTACATCTACATGGATATTCTGCAAATCACATTTAAGTGCCTGGCAGAGGGTTCATCAAACCACCTTTACAATTCTCTATTATTCCAATCTCGTATAGCGCGCGGAAAGAATGAACACCTATATCTTTCCGTATGAGCTCTGATTTCCCTTATTTTATCGTGGTGATCGTTCCTCCCTATGTATGTCGGTGTCAACGAAAGATTTTCGCATTCTGAGGAGAAAGTTGGTGATTGGAATTTCGTGAGAAGATTCCGTCGCAACGAAAAACGCCTTTCTTTTAATGGTGTTCATCCCAAATCCTGTATCATTTCTGTGACACTCCCTCCCATATTTCGAGATAATGCAAAACGTGCTGCCATTCTTTGAACTTTTTCGAACTACCTGAGGATGAGAGAACTTAGCAACTTCCAACATACCGGGTGATCAAAATGTCTGTATAAATTTGAAAACTTAATAAACCACGGAATAATGTAGATAGAGAGGTAAAAATTGACACACATGGTTGGAATGACATGGGGTTTTATTAGAACAAAAGAAAAACACCCCATATTGCTAGAAGCGTTACAGATCTCTTGCGCGCGTCGTTTAGTGATGATCGTCTGCTCAGCCGCCACTTTCGTCATGCTTGGCCTTCCAGGTCCGCAGACCTCAGTCCGTGCGATTATTGGCTTTGGGGTTACCTGAAATCGCAAGTGTATCGTGATCGACCGACATCTCTAGGGATGTTGAAAGATAACATCCGACGCCAATGCCTCCGCGTAACTCCGGACATGCTTTACAGTGCTGTTCACAACATTATTCCTCGACTACAGCTATTGTTGAGAAATGATGGTGGACGTTTCGAGCATTCCTGTAAAGAACATCATCTTTGCTTTGTCTTACTTTGTTATGCTAATTATTACTATTCTGGTCAGGTGAAGCGCCATCTGTCGGACATTTTTTAAACGTTTGTATTTTTTTTCCTAATAAAACCCCTTGTCATTCCAAGCATGTGTGTCAATTTATACCTATCTATCCACATTATTATAGTTCTGGAGATATGACGTCATAGAAACTTAGAAGAGTGAAAAACTTGATATTGTTTAAAATGAAGAGAAAATTACTCATATTAATCGAGCAATTCATAATGCAAGCTCTTAGCGACTTCCAACAAAAAAATTTCTAAACTTTTTCTCCGTTACATGCTTGACCTCAAATACTTAACACATTAAATCATTCGTAAAACAATCAGACATTCGAAGCTGGTTTGGGGGCATTTGAGCATGTGAAAACTTTCGCAGGGAAGACAACGGTCGACTTCGGTTTATTGGGAGAATTTTAGGAAAGATTGATTCAACTGTAAAAGAGATCGCATATAGGACGCTGGTGCGACCTATTCTTGAGTACTGCTCGAGTGTTTGGAATCCGTACCAGGTCGGATTGAAAGGAGACATCGAAGCAGTCCAGAGGCGGGCTGCTAGATTTGCTCAGAATGGTTCAAATGGCTATGAGCACTATGTGACTTAACATCTGAGGTCATCAGTCCCCTAGAACTTAGAACTGCTTAAACCTAACTAACTTAAAGGACATCACACACATTCATGCCCGACTGAAGCGCCTAGAAGCGCTCGGCCACTACGGCCGGCCTAGATTTGTTACCGGTAGTGTAAGTAGGCTCTTTAGGTTTTTATGCTGGTAACGCCACGTAGCGCTCTATATGAAAATCACTGGCTGTGCTGTGTGCAGTCTGCGGCTGGTTGCCATTGTTGGAACATTCGGTATTGTAGTGTTGGGCAGTTGGATGTGAACAGCGCATAGCGTTGCGCAGTTGAAGGTGAGCCGCCAGCAGTGGTGGATGTGGGGAGAGAGATGGCGGAGTTTTGAGGGCGGATGATCTGGAGGTGTGCCCATCAGAGACAGTAAATTTGTAAGACTAGATGTCATGAACTGATATATATGTATATATTATGAAATGGTTCAAATGGCTCTGAGCACTATGGGACTTAAGATCTGTGGTCATCAGTCCCCTAGAACTTAGAACTACTTAAACCTAACTAACCTAAGGACATCACACACATCCATGCCCGAGGCAGGATTCGAACCTGCGACCGTAGCAGTCACGCGGTTCCGGACTGAGCGCCTTAACCGCGAGACCACCGCGGCCGGCTATATATTATGACTTTTGAACACTATTAAGGTAAATACATTGTTTGTTCTCTATCAAAATCTTTCATTTGCTAACTATTCCTATCAGTAATTAGTGACTTCAGTAGTTAGAATCTTTTATTTATCTGGAAATATTGGCGCTCGCTGTTTGCAGTAGTTCGAGAAACGAAGATTTTTGTGAGGTAAGTGATTCATTAAAGGTATAGGTTATTGTTAGTCAGGGCCATTCTTTTGTAGGGATTATTGAAAAACAGACTGCGTTGCGCTAAAAATATTGTGTGTCAGTTTAGTGATGATCAGAATAAGTAAAGTGAGAAATTTCTGAGTACGTTCAGTTCTGCTCCGCTGTTTGAAAATCAAATAACGTAAGGGGTTTATCAGCACAGTCATTTATAAATTTTTCTAAGGGGATGTTTCAGTAGGTTCGAACAATACTTGAGTTTTACGGAGATGCTTCCGGAACTGAAATGGGAACCCCTGGAGGGAAGCCGCTGTTCTTTTCGGGAAGTATTATTGAGAAAATTTAGAGAACCGGCATTTAAAGCTGACTGCCGAACGATTCTGCTCCCACCTACAAACATCGCGTGTAAGGCCTACGAAGATAGGAGAAGTCAGGGCTCATACGGAAGCGTCCAGACAGTCATTTTTTCCTCATTCTGTTTGCGAGTGGAACGGGACGGGAAATGACAAGCAGTTGTACAGGGTACTCTTCGCCACGCACGTAACGACGGCTTGCGGATTATCTATGTAGATGTAGAGTTCCTTTCTTTAAGGAATCGGGAGTTTACTGGTACTGGACTGAGACAATGTTTCCCTATAATGTAGAGCGGGCGAGGGAGGTATTGTGAGATGAAAAGTTGTAGGTTGCTTCGGTGCTCCCGCACCCCTGAACCGGCGTCCACTTTGCACCGTGGGCGTATCGACCGCGGAGGGCCGGCTGCTGCCGCTCGCGGGGTGAACGAACGCCCGCCAGGACGGTACCACCGGCCACCACTTCCGCGCGACACACGCGGATGACCTGCTGCGCTTCGCCGATCGTCATTCAAAAGTCTCCAGCGGGTGCTAGTTCCGCAAACTCACGCCACGCTGGGCGTCTCTGCGAGAATCGCCCAAACGAACGAAACGACCGCTCTATCTGTGCAGCTGTAGAAGCAACAATTATCGCCTTCATCTAGATTCACTACCGGCTGCCTAATGTCCAGGCTCTGTTTCAACTGAGTTCGTTATTAAGTAATTACGGGAAATGGTCACGGTCTGTAGCAATGATACAGATGATGCAATCCAACGAGTGGAGGACATGCACTGTCTTTTGGAAAGCATCCGGGCACTAATACGGAGAGTGCCTACCCTAAACCTCTATGAAGACTTGAACTGGGCTGGGGACACTTTCACTGAGGTGTCCCATTGGCATAACAGGTGTAGACTGTCGTTTTATGGCCGTAGCTCTCTGACGAGTGGTTATCTGGAAAATTGGGCGCAGTTCGAGGTAACCTTCCGTACTCCGACTGTATTATTATGTTGTTTTTCTCCGTTCTTTGTAGCTGCTGCCGAGAAAGATCATACCAACAAAGTTGTCTACCAACACGCTACTAATGTAGCAGAACTACAAGCCGAAGTGTCGCTACTTTTGGAGATGCCCAGCTACACCAATCGTCGACAGCTATTAATCACGGGGTTGGCGTAGAAGCGAGGGTAGAACGGAGAAGCTCATTGGGTCCCAGAAGCGGCCTTACGTGGGAGGAGTGCCTTGGCGTGGCAGGGGGATAGCGCGCCGCCACGTCCCGCTCTGGGAGATGCCTAGCGACTAGCGTGGGGCCGGCTACACTCACCAGCGTGGCGATCGCGCCGTAGATCCCGGCTAGCATCACGACCGCCACCTGAAAGCAGCACACCGCGACCTCTGTAGCAGCCGCCGTCCGCCGTCTAGCACACTAGCCGTCTACCTCTACTCGCTCAGCACCCGCTCTGGCCGCCTCGTCTCATGCAAAGCACGGGGCAACACCAGTACCCACCTGCTCTAACAACGGTAGGTATCCACGTGCATCATCAAAATGCGTTGTAAAGCCGTCCTGACATCGGGCGAGGCAGCTGACGTTGACGTGGACTCGTACAGGAAGGGAAAGCCATCAAGCGCTGTGGCACGTCGGACGTGCTGGTCAAAGTGATCTGCAAATGCTGCACTTTCTGTCGACTTATCTGGTTCCCAAACCACGCAGTTTATTTATGAAAATGGGCACACATAAAATTCATACGTCAGCTCTTTTAAAAAGCACATTTCCTTTATCGTTGATATCCTAGCCATGTCGTTCTGCCAGTAGCATACAAACTAAATATCTATCAACATTTAACTTAATATACAAGTTATAATTCGAAAATCGCTTAACCGCTCATATAACGTTTCTGATCAATTTATTACAACAAAACATTCCAATAATGCCTCGCTTTCTTCAATCTTCTGGTGCTTTTAAATCGCATATATTCGTAAGATCTAACTTATAATGTAATAAAAGTTGCTTCAAAGTACACTACTGGCAATTAAAATTGCTACACCAAGAAGAAATGCAGATAATAAATTGGAAGTCATTGGACAAATATATTATACAGCAAATGACATGTGATTACCATTTTCACGCAATTTGGGTGCATAGATCCTGAGAAATCAGTACCCAGAACCACATCTGGCCGTAATAACGGCCTTTATACGCCAGGGCATTGAGTGGAACAGATCTTGGATGGCGTGTACGTGTACAGCTAGCTACCCATGCAGCTTCATCACGATACCACAGTTCGTCAAAGGAAGTGACTGGCGTATTGTGATGAGCCAGTTGCTCGGCCGCCATTGACCAGACGTTTTCAATTGGTGCGAGATCTGGAGAATGTGCTGGCCAGGACAGCAGTCGACCATAATCCAGAAAGGCCCGTACAGGACCTGCAACATGCGGTCGTGCATTATCCTGCTGAAATGTAGGGATCCGCAGGGATTTAATGAAGGGTAGAGGGGTAGAGCCATGGGTCGTAACACATCTGAAATGTAACGTCCACTGTTCAAAGTGCCGTCAATGCGAACAAGACGTCACAGAGACGTGTAACCAATGGCACCCGATACCATCACGCCGTGTCATACGCCAGTATGGCGATGACGAATACACGATTCCAATGTGCGTTCATCGCCATATCGCTAAACACGGATTTGAACATCATGATGCTATAAACAGAGCCTGGATTCACCTGAAATAATGACGTTTTGCCATTCGTGTAGCCAGGTTCGTCGTTGAGTACACCATCGCAGGCGCTCCTGTCTGTGATGCACCGTCAAGGGTAACCGCAGCCTTGGTCTCCGAGCTGTTAGTCCATGCTGCTGCAAACGTCGTCGAACTATTCGTGCAGATGGTTGTTGTCTCGCAAACGTTCCCATCTGTTGACTCAGGGATCGAGACGTGGCTCCACGATCCGTTACAGCCATGCGGATAAGATGCCTGTCATCTCGACTGCTAGTGATACGAGGCCGTTGGGATCCAGCACGGCGTTCCGTATTACCCTCTTGAACCCACCGATTCCATATTCTGCTAACAGTCACTGGATCTCGACCAACGCGAGCAGCAATGTCGCGATACGATAAACCTCAGTCGCGCTAGGCTACAATCCGACTTTCATCAAAGTCGGAAACCTGATGGTAGGTATTTCTCCTCCTTACACGAGGCATCACAACAATATTTCACCAGGCAACGCCGGTCAACTGCTGATTGTGTATGAGAAATCGGTTGGAAACTTTCCTCATGTCAGCACGTTGTAGGTGTCGCCACCGGCGCCAACCTTGTGTGAATGCTCTGAAAGCCAATCATTTGCATATTACAGCATCTTCTTCCTGTCGGTTAAATTTCCCGTCTGTATCACGCTATCTTCGTGGTGTAGCAATTTTAATGGCCAGTAGTGTATATTCTTATTTTATACACAGCGTAGACGTCAGCTCTGCTCTGTTATTGTAAAACCTAAATAATTTTTCGCTTCAAGATGTCTTACCCTTCTTATGGACGAACACTAAATCGAAGAAATAATGAAGTTTTTTTATGATACATTTGCAATTTCTCTCGAAAAGAAAGTAAAAGAATAGAAATAAAGATCATGACGACACAAGAGCACAAAATCCACTAGTATAACACTGAGCACGGCGAAGACAGGTTGACTTCCGATGCCTGCAGACGACGGGACTCTCAACACTTGCTTCCCGAGAAATCCTACTGTAACATGACGTAACGTTGTAGTCCGGTGAATGCCGTCTTTTGGAGTTCATTGTGAGTTGTTTCGGCGTAACTTGCAGTGACGGCGAGAACTGGCCTTAACTGTGGATATTGAACGTATGCAGAAAAGGGCAGCACGAAAGGTCACTCGCTTGTATGCGGACTGGGAGAGTATCGCAGGTGTGCTGAAAGAAATGAACTGACACACATTTCAAGACAGACGCTAACTATTCCGAGGAAGCGTACTTCCAAAGTTTTAAGAACCGACTTCAAGTCGAAGCTCTAAGAATATACTACAGGGTGGTTATAATTAGAGACCAGCTGCTCACAGGCGTCCAGTGTGGGCTGTAATAACCGCATGACAGAGAAACGTGGTGGATATTCTCATTTGTTAAAGCGGAACCGATATACGCCGCAAAAAATTGTTCAAATTTTGGCCACCAAGTGCATATCTGGCGCCTCTAACGCGAGAAAGACGTATCAAAATATTTCCATAAGTAATAGATTAGGAATGGGACGAGGGCAGAAAAGGTCAGACTAGCGAGGAAGGCATAATATTTATTTTATTATTAACTGCTGCTCACATAATCTTTATTATGCGCATCAGAGACGTCGACGAGACACTGTACAGCGCCAGAATTGCACCTGGTGGCTGAAATTGGAACTAATTTTTCCGCTGTAAATTGGTTCAGCATTAACGCATTAGCATGTCTGCCAAGTTCCGCTGCCATACGGTAATTACAGCCCACAGTTGACCTCCGTGAGAAGCTGCCCTTTAATTATAACCACCCGGCACATACAACCCTGGAAATATCGCTACCGTAGTGATCGTGAGAGAAAGTTAACATTAATTACAGCGTACGTGGAGGCTTTTAAACAGTCATTCTTCGCACGCTCCATACGTGGATGGAATTCGAAGAAGCCCTAAGAATTACAATAAGTACGATGGGCAGTACCCCCTGCCATGCTCTTCGCACTGATTTGCAGAGTATGGACGTTGTTGTTGTTGTTATGGTCTTCAGTCCTGAGACTGGTTTGATGCAGCTCTCCATGCTACTCTATCTTGTGCAAGCTTCTTCATCTCCCAGTACCTACTACAACCTACATCCTTCTGAATCTCCTTAGTGTATTCATCTCTTGGTCTCCCTCTACGATTTTTACCCTTCACGCTGCCCTCCAATACTAAATTGGTGATCCCTTGATGCCTCAGACCATGTCCTACCAACCGATCCCTTCTTCTGGTCAAGTTGTGCCACAAACTTCTCTTCTCCCCAATCCTATTCAATACTTCCTCATTAGTTGTGTGATCTATCCATCTAATCTTCAGCATTCTTCTGTAGCACCACATTTCGAAAGCTACTATTCTCTTCTTGTCTAAACTATTTATCGTCCACGTTTCACTTCCATACATGGCTACACTCCATACAAATACTTTCAGAAAAGACTTCCTGACACTTAAATCTATACTCGATGTTAACAAATTTCTCTTCTTCAGAATCGCTTTCCTTGCCATTGCCAGTCTACATTTTATATCCTCTCTACTTCGGTCATCATTAGTTATTTTGCTCCCCAAATCTCCTTTACTACTTTAAGTGTCTCATTTCCTAATGTAATTCCATCAGTGTCACCCGACTTAATTCGACTACATTCCATTATCCTCGTTTTGCTTTTGTTGATGTTCATTTTATATACTCCTCTCAAGACATTGTCCATTCCATTCAACTGCTCTTCCAAGTCCCTTGCTGTGTCTGACAGAATGACAATGTCATCTGCGAACCTTAAAGTTTTTATTTCTTCTCCATGGATTTTAATACCTACTCCGAATTTTTCTTTTGTTTCCTTTACTGCTTGCTCAATATACAGATTGAATAACATCGGTGAGAAGCTACAACTCTGTCTCACTCCCTTCCCAACCACTGCTTCCCTTTCATGTCCCTCGACTCTTATGGATGTAGCTGTACATATAAAAGTACATTCGCGAGTAAATGGTTGCTTCCCTCTATAGCACGTCCACAACGTAACGCATGCTACTGCGGTTACCTTTCAATACGAATACCTCTTATTGCTAGAACAACCGGTTTTCAGTTACATCGGATTTTTTTTTCAGCACCAGTTTAACCTGGGTGTTAAAACAGCTCGAAATTACCGGTTTCACAAATAACTGATCTTCGGTTTTTTATTCCTATTATTTCATTTAGTAAACATAGATATCTAACGACGATTGAAAAATTTTGCGTTCCTCAGTTTCAAGGCACGTAGAACCAAAATATTAAACAGGCAAAGAACAGAAAACTTTGTTCGTCCATCTTCGCTGTTTTTCTCGTAAAGTGATAAATGATTGAATATTACAACGACAAAAAACAATATTCTCCCACTGATTCTAATTTTTTGAAACTTTGCTCAAAACGCTTGTTGTAATCGAGGTTCATACCACTACTTGTATACTACGAAGAGTCAGCGCTAACTAATCTTCGACAATAACGGCGAGAAACTGCTATACAGAGCAGATGGGCAAATCTCGCGTACTACATGCAAACGTGTGATATCGAATAGGCCACGCCCCAAGGTCTCGGCAGTGATGTACCATTTCTTACGCCTTGTATTTGTTGCTCGTTTCTGCCAGCGCTATTATTAGAAAGCGCTGACGCCTTTCCCCAAATTCTGTAATAAGGGAATATTTCAAAGCAATGCAAATTTTACTGAAGAAATTACTCTTTTTTAAAAGAAGGTTTATTTAAAAACCGAAAATTATAGAACTGCAGGTAAGGCTAATTGATATTTCGGTATTTTTTTATCCGGTTAGTAGTAAAAATGCGACTGTTATAACTAAGATTTTATGATGACTATGGTACAAGTATAGCACCATTCTGATGCGTCATCTATCAGAGATCTTTGGAACGGCGGAAGGTTCCACGGGACTGGAAGAAGGCCCAGGTGTCATAGCAATCTATAAAAAGGGTAGAAAATCGGATGCACATAATTACCGGCCAATTTCATGGACATCGATTTGGTGTAGAACTATGGAACATATTTTGTGTTCAGACATAATGACCTTCCTAGATTCTGAGAAGCTCATCTGCTGAAACCAGCACGGCTTTAGAAAACAGCGCTCATGCGAGACACAGCTGCCCCTCTTTGTGCATGATATACAACAGGCTCTAGATACCGGCTCCCACGTTGATGCCATATTTCTCGACTTTCGAAATGCGTACGACTCAGTTCCGCACTGTCGCTTGCTACAAAAAGTGCGCGCTTACGGTCTATCCTGTGACATGTGCGGTTGGATAGAAAGTTTTCTAACAGACAGGGAGCAGTATGTCGTCCTGAACGGGGTAACTTCAACAGAAACAAGATTAGCTTCAGGTGTGCCCCAGGGCAGCGCAATAGGTCCTCTGCTTTTTACGATTTACGTAAATAATCTGGTTGATGGTATTGATAGCGGCCTTAGACTGTTTACCGATGATGCTGTAGTCTACAGGAAAGTAGTATCACACGAACGTTGTGAACAAATCAATGAGGATTTGCAGAAAATAAATGCGTGGTGTAATGACTGGCAGTTATCTCTCAATATTAGTAAGTCTAACCGACTGCGTATAACAAGGCGAAAATCCCCATTAACGTGCGAGTACAAAATAAATGATCAGTCTTTGGAAGCGGTAACATCAGTCAATTCTCTGGGTGTAACTGTTCGAAATGATCTCAAATGGAATGATCAGATTACACAAGTAAGGGGTAAGTCGAACTCTAGATTTCGGTTTATTGGTAGAACCCTGAAGCGATGCAGTCCTTCAACAAGGGAAATAGCTTACAATACGTTAGTTCGTCCAGTCTTAGACTATTGTTCGTCTGTGTGGGACCCTTACCAGTTGGTTCTGATTCAAGATATTGAGAAGGTCTAAAGAAGAACGGCAAGATTCGTTACTGGTACAGTTAGGCATCGCGAGAGCGTTACAAATCTCACAGAAAGTTTGAAGTGGGACACGCAGATAGACGGCGCGCTAAACAGAAGGGGCTGCTCACTAAATTCCGAAACCCGATCTTCACCGAGGATGTAGAGCATATATTATTACCACCAACTTTCAAATCGCGTAATGATCATCATTCAAAGATAAGGAAAATAAGAGCTCGTACTGAGGCGTTCAGACAGTCGTTTTTCCTTCGCGCGATGTGCGAGTGGAACAGAGGGCTGCTTGGTGACTAGCGGAGTATATATGCGGATTTAGATGTAGATGTAAGACAAAACAGATACCGAAAGATACTGGTTATTCGGAACTAAAATACCGGTGTCGGTTTTTTCCACCTCTACCTTCCCACGTCCATAGGCTGGCGATGTTTCGGTGTTTACAGCAGGCTCGGGGAGCTATATGGGAAGGAAGCCTTATTAGGAGGAGGCAGCGACCCTGGCCGTGAGACTGTCGCTGCCCCCGGCCATGTTTACCCGCTGTTAGGGGGCGGACTCCCCGCCACTGGCTGCGGCGCCGCTGCTTTGTAGCGGCGTGTAATTAAGAACTAGCTGTGAAAATTGCCGCCGGTGTGTCGTAAGGCGGCAGTGGGACGGGGCGAGCAGCAGGACAGCGGGACAGAGGGAACTGGTTTGTCCGGCGGCCGTGCAGGCACAGGCGCCGGCCGGCTCCCACGCGTCTCGCCGGGCAGCCCAGCAGCCACACTACACGCGCGCGCTCCCACTGCACCACACCGCAGCTGGCGACACCTGCTGGGGAGGGTTTGAAAAGGCCTTCGCCGTCTGTCCAGAAGGTTCCGAGACCTGTGTACGTAACTACCGTGGCAGCTTCAACTCACAACTCTAAGCAACAGTTGTGAATTCGACAAATCAGCTGTGTTAAGTAGTGGGGAACACGTGAGGCAATACTGACCCTACGACTTATCTTAGAAGAAAGATTAAGGAAAGTGAAACCTAAGTTTCTAGCATTTGTACACTTTGAGAAAGCTTTTGACAATGTTGACTAGAATACTCTTTTTCAAATTCTGAAGGTGGCAGGGGTAAAATACAGGGAGCGAAAGGCTATTTACAATTTGTACAGAAACCAGATGGTAGTAATAAGAGTCGAGGGGCATGTAAGGGAAGCAGTGGTTGGGAAGGGAGTGAGACACGGTTGTAGCCTCTCCCGGATGCTATTCAATCTGTATATTGAGCAAGCAGTGAAGAAAACAAAAGAAACATTCGGAGTAGGTATTAAAATCCATGGAGAAGAAACAAAAACATTGAGGTTCGCCGATGACATTGTAATTCTGTCAGAGACAGCAAAGGACTTGGAAGAGCAGTTGAACGGAATGGATAGGGTCTTGAAAGGAGGATATAAGATTTGAAAAGCAAAACGAGGATAGTAGAATGTAGTCGAATTAAGTCGGAATATGCTGAGGGAATTACATTAGCAAATGAGACACTTAAAGTAGTCAAGGAGTTTTGCTATTTGGGGAGCAAAATGACTGATGATGGTTGAAGTAGAGAGGATACAAAACGTAGACTGGCAATGGCAAGGAAACCGTTTCTGAAGAAGAAAAATTTGCTAATATCGAGTATTGATAGGTTAGGAAGTCGTTTCTGAAAGTATTTGTATGGAGTGTAGCCATGTATGGAAGTGAAACGTGGACTATAAATACTTTAGACAACAAGAGAATAGATACTTTCCAAATGTGGTGCTACAGAAGAATGCTCAAGATTAGATGGGTAGATCACATAACTAATGAGGAGGTATTGAATAGAATTGGGGAGAAGAGGAATTTGTGGCACTACTTGACTAGAAGATGGCATCGTTTGGTAGGACATGTTCTGAGGCATCAAGGGATCACCAATTTAGTACTGGAGGGAAGCGTGGAGGGTAAAAATCATAGAGGGAGACCAAGAGATGAATACACTAAACAGATTGAGAAGGATGTAGGTTGCAGGAGGTACTGGGAGATGAATAAGCTTGCACAGGATAGAGTAGCATGGAGAGCTGCATCAAACCAGTCTGAGGACTGAAGACCACAACAACAACAACAACAAGTAGTGAACGTGTGGCCGTTGTGCCACAAACCGCTATGGAGCCTCATCTCCGAATCAAGTGTTCAACACATTCTCCAGATTGCTTGGGAAAAGAGAAAAGTGTGTGAAAAGTTTGTCCCTCAGACTAAAACACCTGAATGAAAACAGCGACGTGGCGACATCCGGCCCGCCTTGATTGGATCGCCATAAGCATAAACTCTTTCCTAAAAAATATCGTCACGGGTGATGATATTTCATGTTATCAATACGGACGTACCAGAAAATGACGAAGGACAGAAATTCACAAGAAAGGTTAACGCTTTGACGACATAACCGACTTTCGAGCGAATTTGATGTGCAAGTTGAACAACATAACAAAGAAGATCTTTTCTGACAGTTTCACATGATTGTACGGACAACTGAAGCATTAAAACCTCTGTCCTAACTCTTCCGATTGTCCATTAATTCAAACTCTATGCTTTTTGGACTGACGGGACATGTTATAGTTGGGCATTTAACGTGCAGTCAAATGGGGCATTTTCGCCAACTGGGACAACTTTGCCAGTTTTTGATAGCAATTGTTCTGGCGCTCCGCAAAGTTTCTGCACTGATCAATAGAGATGCCACAGTTTATATTGCAAGTAGAGGACATTTTATCAATTTAAACAATGAGCTTTTAACAATGGTCCAAAAGCTCGCTCTCAACAGTGTCACAGCCGGTCGCGGTGGCCGAACGGTTCTAGGCGCTTCAGTCCGGAACCGCGCTGCTGCTATGGTCGCAGGTTCGAATCCTGCCTCGGGCATGGATGTGTGAGATGTCCTTAGGTTATTTAGGTTTAAGTAGTTCTAAGTTCTAGGGCACTGATGACTTCAGATGTTAAATCCCATAGTGCTCAGAGCCATTTGTACCGTTTGAACAGTGTCACATTTTTACAGGTCTGAGACCTAGAGGAGATGATTTTTTTGGTAGTCTGCAAAAATATATCGCCCTGCTCATTGATTCAAATCAGAGTAAAAATTATTGTTGTTCTTAACATAGCATGTACCTCTCTTGCAGAATCAGATTTTGTTACATGGTTATCTTCTTGCTGTTAAATGTCAGTAATTATAAATAAATCAGTAGCATTGGTGACTTTTCACTGTAATAAGCAGTCTTCCGTCTAGCGACCTACAACACACAAGCTGTTACGCGATTGCAGCGCCGTTCCATAAGGCAGCTGTGACTCATGTAATAGCTCCGATAGGGCAGGGCTATACTGATGAGCTGGAAAGTGTTCGCGGCGTCGGTACCGGTTAACGGGACTGCCGAATGCGGAGTCTTTTCACTGTGCAAACCGTGACACGTTTCTACAGCTCCAAGGGTGCTGCGCGTTCTTGACTGCAATCTTGTACACGCGTGTCACTGAAAAAATAATATACTACACGGAAATGAACTAGAGAAATTTTCTATCAGCACTTCGGAAATGAGCGATTCTGTTGGTTTCAGTGAACTCCACTGTCTTCGTTGACCCTGTTACATCATTAATACCTATTACTTGCTTCGTACGGGAAGTATGTAGGCAGCTCTATCGCTGGAGTTCATCATGAATCTTCAATGAATCACTACCGTTTCACACAAAACATACACAGGAGCTGTCAAAATTTGTTTTCTGAAGATAGTTGGTTGGTTGGTTGTTTGGGGAAGGAGACCAGACAGCGAGGTCATCGGTCTCATTGGAGTAGGGAAGGATGGGGAAGGAAGGTGGCCGTGCCCTTTCAGAGGAACCATCCCGGCATTTGCCTGGAGAGATTTAGGGAAATCACGGAAAACCTAAATCAGGATGGCTGGACGCGGGATTGAACCGTCGTCCTCCCGAATGCGAGTCCAGTGTCTAACCACTGCGCCACCTCGCTCGGTGATAGAAGATAGTAGGGCAACATATTACTTCTTCTCATGAACGTCTTGCGAAATGACCACGACGAGAAGAGCCAAACAAATTAGAACTCACACGAAGATTTATCGATACCCATTGTCCACAGGCGCATTTAGAGAATAGAACAGAAGAAAAGGGACTAAATAACTGAAGTGTGAGAGCCATCCTGTGCCACACACCGCAGTGTGCCTTGAGGAGTATTGATACAGATGTAGAGGAAACGATTTGCCAATACCGCTTTGGATGGTCATGTAAACACGCCAGTAACGATTCTGGGAATGAAATGATAGCTCGCGCATTCCAGCTTTCACAATTGGTTTTTCTTGTAAACACTCGACCGCACTGAAGTATTCATTGGACACTCAGCTTGTTACTAATTTTCTGAAATTTGCAGTGACTTATGAGATAGATAGGGTGTCCCAGGAGAAACGGCCAACACTTAGGGATATAGGAACGACGATTCAAAGCAAAAAAGGTCCGACAAACGGGCTCTGAAAAGCGTACCTTAACAGCTATGAGCACTTCTTTATCTAAGATACTGCGAAACAAATATCTTCTACTGAAAGCTCCTTGCTTTCCGTAGTTTGAGATGTGATAGTGTGGATCAAAGTAAGAAGACAAAATGTCCAGTTATCATGGCCTCTTGTTCATATTCACTGCTACGAAACACAGCTCTTCTGCTGAAAAAATGCTCATAGCTCTTAAGCTATGTATCTAGAGTCCATATTTAATGGACCATTTTTGTTGTTTTGGTCAGTACTACCTCCTCCCAAAATGTGAAAAGCGTAGAGCTAGTACTAGAACAGATTTGTTTCACAGCATCGAAGATGAAGAAGTGCCCGTAGCTCTTAAGGTACGCATTCCAGATTTCATTTTTACTATACTTTTTTGCTTCTAATTGTCATTCCTGTTATATCCTTGAATACTAATCATTCCTGGGACACTCTGTATCTAGACATAGCTGTGCGACGATTGGAAGTCTCCATGCGCTAGCCACGGCTGGTGCCAGCCTGTCTTTAAATACTTATCAGCTGCCTGTTCGATCAAAACAATCCTGACTACACACAGAGTTCTCGAAACACAGCTACACTGACGCACTGTGAACTCACATCTCACGTTTTACATTACCGAAGTATCGCCAATGACATGTTCAAAGCACAGACGATATTTTTGACCTTTCGTGTACCCCTTGTTAATAGTAAAGGGTTTCTTCTGCAATTAAGACTCAGAGGCTTTGATCAGTCGCACTCTTAGTAAAATACAGCTTTCAGGCAGTCTGTGAGTCGTGCGTAGCTGGAGCGGCTAGAAAAGACTACCCATGAGAATTATGTCTCCCGGTTTGCGTACCGATCCGGCATTTAGGTGGGACTCACCTAACGTCACTTCGTTCAAAACGAGACAGTTTCTGAGAGAATCATGACACTTGTTTGTTATACAAACATCACACAGTAGCCTGAAATGCAGCCCATGTAGCTGACTCAAAATCGAATGAATGTGAAATGAATCAATTCCAGCGACGGTTATCCATTTCGCTTACGGTCTGAAACCACCTAACTTAAGTTTCGAACGCCAATGTTCTTGCATCACGAAATCAGGAAGGCAGCGACGTGGACACACGATTTTCTTCAAGTATTTATAAACGGACCTTTAAAAAAAATCCAGGTTACGATGGTCTGACTGCTTGAATGCTTGCTCACGTGACGAGGAGTAGAGGCGGAGGGGTGAAGTCGTCAAATCGTACGTACTCCGGTATTTGTTGTTTTCGTCTTCAGTCCGAAGACTGGTTTGTTGTGGCTCTGCAGTTTATCCTGCACAAGCATATTCATCTCTGTCTAAATTCACAAATGGCTCTGAGCACTATGGGACTTAACTTCTGAGGTCATCAGTCCCCTATATCTTAGAACTACTTAAACCTAACTAACCTAAGGACATCACACACATCCATGCCCGAGGCAGGATTCGAACCTGCGACCGTAGCGGTCGCGCGGTTCCAGACTGTAGCGCTTAAAACCGCTCGGACACTTCGGCCGGCTCTGTGTAACTATGCAACCACTTGACCCTGATTACTCTGGTGTTCACATCTCAGTTTACTGCACGCAGCGCAGATGCTGTGATGGTTGCCTACCCCTGCGCCAGCGCCATGTGTTTGCCAGCACGTTTAACACATCACTCAGATAGCCGGTACACTGAGTTCGAGGGAAACAAAAATAGCTGCAGAGATTTTTCTTCGCGAACAACAACTTTTCCAGTAAGAAACACAGTGAACGGAAATGTCAGCCTACAGTTTCTCTCTTGGAGGAACTTATGGCAACTGAGAAGTCATCTGTGATAGGCCTGTTGCAAAAGGGATAGATGATACAAATATACACACACACACACACACACACACACACACACACACACACACACACACAACACACACACATAAGAAAACTGACCGATTAACCGCGCAAAATATTTCAGATTAAAAATTTACGAAATTAACACTGGAATTGCCAATAATCAGTTCGTGCGAGTATTGTATTTCCCACCGTTGCTGACGTTGTTAGCCAAACATTTTCAACACACTGCCTCCACGTGAGTCTGTCCCTGGCCTAGTGTTAAGGATCTGTATTTCTTGTTTAGACGCTGTGCGTTATTTGAAATGGACAAGGAAGGGAAAGCTGTCTGATACGTCATAAATGGACTACTTGAAGGAAACGTTCCAATATACAAGTCTCACCTTCCAGCGCTTTTGGGATGATGCTCCTCTCGCCTGTAACTGGATCGAATCCTGGTGCTACAGGAAATTTAGTATTTTTTTTGACTGGTAACGATACTAGAAAAAGAGGGATTTAGTACTATATGTCTTGGGCTAGATCGCAAAACGTCTTTCCCGCGTCTCATGGAGTTGGGAGCACGTGGCACTCTTGATTATTACCTGCCACTCAAGTGCTTCATGGGGTGGTGGTGTGTGACACTCTTGATTATCAGTTATCAGTTCGGTCACCAACATCGTGTTTTTCGGGACGAGTTTTATTCTCTGGCATTCGATTTCACCGCGCCCCTTCCCTTCATTTCCATAACCATCCATAGCTACACCAACACACTAAAATGTAAGAGGAGTTGTAATATCCAACCACACGAAACAAATAAAGACTTCAGTAAAGAAGGTGGCTGCTTTCTCAGTGTTCCATTACATTGCAGTTAAGTCAATAAAAACTGATGAATAAGTTGGAATTCGAACCATTCACCAGAAAAGTAGCCAGGTTAAGAGGCTACAAAACAACGAGGTAGTTTAATTACATGTTTGGCTGGTTAAAAATGTGTTATTAATTTGATTAGTATAGCCGCGCGGGATTAGCCGAGCGGTCTCAGGCGCTGCAGTCATGGGCTGTGCGGCTGGTCCCGGCGGAGGTTTGAGTCCTCCCTCGGGCATGGGTGAGTGTGTTTCTCCTTAGGATAATTTAGGTTAAGTAGTGTGTAAGCTTAGGGACTCATGACGTTAGCAGTTAGGTCTCATAAAATTTCACACACATTTGAACATTAATTAGTATAAGATCTGTAGTACGCATAAGCATATTAAATTATATAAGTGCAACTATGGCAGCCGCGTTCGTGTCATGTATTCCAATAAAAAAAGCTGGGTGAAAATGACCTAGCAAAGAATTACTCCTAAGCTCGCTTGGTTGAGCAAGCGAAAGTTCTATGAAAGTATTGTACGAAGGAAGTTGTGGGTTCACCGTACCGTCAACAACCAAGTCATTAGAGACGGTGCACGAGCTGTAACTGAGGAAGGATAGCGAAACGCTGCTTTCCTGCGTTACTCGGAGCTTCCGTGGAGTAACGCGAAATCACACTTGCGGCGCGGACTAAATCCCCATTTCCTTGGCGACGTATGGGGCGCTGAACTAATTACGCGACATACTACTCAGCGGATTATTGGTGGATCTGGATTAATTCTGTTCTCTGCTACACTGCCAATCATTCTAAACGCCAGCCTCGCTTTGGCCCTTGAGATTGGGTTAAACTTCACACAACTCAAAAGCCAATAATTTAATTGACCTGTACATATATAAGTACTTTCAGGAAAGATTCCAAATCTGACCATTGGTCTGGAAAACATTCACCACTAAAAGTTCAGTATCCCGTCTGCAACGGTTTAGCAACATGTATACTGTATATGCAGACTGAAACCACAAACGAAAATTTGCTCCCTTGCCAAGATTCGAACTCTGGTCTCCTGCTCACATGCAGATGCGCTGACCACTACACCACACTTGCACCATGGCTTTGCACTACCCTAGCACACCTCCTTCCTCAATCTAAATTCCCGTCCGCACCTCATCCCGCTTAGTTCGAGTTTGGAGGGAATGCAAAGTGGGCTGAGGCGTGAATGGGAATTTAGATTGAAGAGGGAAGAGTGCTAGGGTAGGGCAAAGCCATGGTGCCAGTGTGGTGTAGTGGTCAGCGCATCTGCATAGTTAGCAGGAGAACTGGGTTCGAATTCCGGCCTTGGTACCAATTCCTCGCTTCAGTCTGTACAGCGCATCACAGATGTATGAGACTTGAAAAGGTCTCTGGAAGAACACAGTTTCATTTTCATATTAGCAACTGCCGTCAATAATTATCGCTACATCATCCGAGGAATACGATTCCAAGCGTGTAGCGAAAATGTCACACAAAGACACCACGCTCAAATTAGCACTAAACAAATTATAACATGACTTTTTTTTAATAATATGAATATTTATGTACGTGTTTAGAGAGAGAGAGAGAGAGAGAGAGATTGATTTTTGATTGAGATTTTTACTGTAGGTCGTAACTGGTACCTGAATTTTTGGTTGCTGCCTCATTGAATGATCAGCTTCTGCACCAGTTGGTGCCGTATTATTATCTGGAAGAAGTTATTGTTCTTTAAGGTTCAAAATACGACTCTTTTAGTTACTTGGCCGTATTGCAGATAGCTTTGAGTCCGAGTTTTCGTAGCTTTTCATACCTAAGGGACCACTGTTGTTAGTAAATAAGATCTAACAGCAATCTGCTTTTCGTGAGAAAAGGAGATTGCTTAGAACACAAACTTCCTTCAAACTACACGTCTTGCTACATCAAAATTGGTCAGTGGAGTTCAGCACCATACTATTGTACAAGAACATAATCCAAGTACTGTAATTAAGAAATTAAGAGAGGCTGCTACTTATTGAATGAAAACTATAGAGAATGCATTTCTTTTCCTGTATGTTAGTGAACTTTGTACACTTACAATTCTGTCGATTGATAGACGACGACGACAATGAAGTTCACCTGCTTTTCCAAAAACAAGATATTTCTATTCTTCACTTTTCCTAATAAATCACTCAAAGATTCACAACTACTATCGTTGCGGGGATTGCGCGCAAAAGAGTTTGTTGCTGTCCAGCTGCGCTTCACTGCACTTCAAGTACTTTTTGAATCACATTTACATTTAAAGTATTTACATACATTACTGAGCCTCTCATAATAAAATCAGACACAAATTAGTTACAAGAAAGGGGCAGTGACGCTCACATAACATTACAAAATGAAACATATTGCTATCAATTAAGTCTATCAATGTACATTATTTTATTCAACATCACCTTCAGCTATTTGATGGCTCCGCGATCTGTTCTGAGGCCTCTTTTGACCGAACAAGCCCGCGTCATTAACTTACAACACTTTGTAGCAAAAACAGAAAAGTGTCTCAGCAGAATTCGACGCCCGCGACGGGAACGTACTTTCGAATGCTTTGTAAGCTTTCAGAGGTAGAAAAATAATCTCGTTGATAACGGAGGACTGTTAGCTACAAATGATAACCACTGTCTAGGAGTGATCTCCGTTCCGGAGGACCGCTTCAATCACACGAGGACTGACGACCGACTCGCTTGTTTCACCAGCTCCACGAATCTGTTTAACGTGTAGGTCTTTCAGCCGATCAGAATCAGGAGAGAACTCTAGACATTCTCGTTGGACTTTTTCTGCTCCTGCTTCCACCTCTTCTGAAAGGCGGCGTCCTCTGGAATGAGCACGTTATCTTCATCTGCAGGCAATCGCAGACAGATTTCCGTATTTTGACTTAAATGACCCGCATTGGCTATAGAATACCTTTTATTAAAAGTGACGACCAGTTTCGCATCAATTGGAGACGAATCTTCAGGCGATAAAGATTTTTTTTAACAAGCCATCTCCGAAAAGGTAACTGCTTTAGAGCAATCCTCGTAGTTCACGTCAAGATGTAAATAAATAGTGCGCTAAAAGCGACAGTACATATTTAAGAGGAAGGGGATAGCAGAACCATGCCACAAGCAGGAAGATTGCTGAGCTAGCCAGGGAAGGGTTTAACAACTTTGCCTGCAAAGGACGCCGGAAGGCCGTCACGCGTGATTAGTCTTCGTGTAGGCTCCGGCCACAGATCGTATAGGAGGATTAGGCAAAGACCGTTGTATCAGCTTGTTGTGTACATAGTTTCGCGTAGTCAGCGCGTACACAACTTTCCCACTAGAGCGCGCCCCGCTAAGCACAACAGCGAAGGCGCAGCGCTCGTCCGTCTCCGCACTACGAGATGGCGCTGCCTTAGAGACGGGCCAAATTATGCTTCCGCCGATCCGCGTATTAATATGTAACGCAGCCAATGAGATTGCTGCTAACGTAGAACCTTTTCTCCTCGCGGATCACACTCGCGCAGTGATACCTGAACGCTCGAGGTATTATAACGAGTGTACAGACCTCCGATTAGTCAGTCTGCCTTAGTCTGTACCAATCTACATTTGTCTGTACCAGTCTATAGTCAAGTTTATGTCTGCGCCTAATAAGATTATCATATTCCTGTACATAGCCATGAAGAGAAATGTATAGACACTTTGTCAAATATCAGAGATATGTGAGAATAAGATTAACGTACAAGGACCAAAGGAACTTCAGATTGTCAATTGTAAACAGCATCCAGAATCTAGTTACGTAATGTCTATACTTTTTATTATTTTAATAAATGTGTGTGAAAATTAATCAAGTTCTGTTTAAAGTTGGTCACCGTCAATCTGCTACCCTAAGCGTGCAAGTGGCATTTCTATCGTCTGACCTAACGGCAGAAAATAAACACGCCACAATAAGACCACGGGACATATTGCTGACACTCGCCTACTTCGTTAGAGCGACAAGTCAAATAATCTGATGGTGTGTCAACCGAAGGTCTTACAGTATGCATACCACACAGCTCTAAGCTGAAGAAAAACACCGTTCGCCCTACAGCTGGATACTGGCTCAGTCGACTACAATAGCGGACAGGACTGGCGCACTTAGGTGACTAGGAAATAAGTGAATGTATGAACGAAATGAATGAATGACTGTATGGGACTATTAGCTGGGAGATCCATATGGGTTTGTTCGGCTTCTGAGGCAAGTCTTCCTATCTGGCCCCTCTTCGGTGGCTTGCGAATCTTCGTGATGAAGATGAGAAGAGTTTATTAGGACAACACAAATTCCCAGTCCCCGAGCGATGGAAATCTCCGACAGGTAACTGAACCCACCCTACAGCCTGAAAAGCTAGTGGCGCTAACCACTAGACGACGAGCTGTAAGAAATAATAACTTATAACTGACGGGAGGACATGTCCATGTTCTTTTAATGGAAGTATCCGGCATTTAGCCGCCTACTATCCCGAATGTGAGTCCGGTGCCTCCCAACCGCTTAACTTTGCTCGGTAGAGTCACACGTATTAATGATTAATTATTTAAATAAAAAGAAATTTTCAATATAACGATTTTAAATCTTACTAAAAAGAATAAAATAATTCCTCCTGGCCCATTACAGATTCCAAATCCCATAAGATCTGTTTGAAAGTTTGTGATTGTGAATTTTTAACAGCTATGAAAATATTTATAAGATTTAAAACGAAAGCCAAGAGGCACATGCAGTATATAATAAGTGAACTATACATGCATCAATAGTGTATCGCATATGCACAACGTTTTTCGTTATAAATCTTATAAGTACCTTTTTAGTTATTAAAAATACAAAATCGCTAATTTTCAGAAGCATCTGTATGTGGTTAGGAATCTGTATCATGAAGGAGACATTTTTTAATACATTTCAGTCCAGTTTAAAAACACATCATATTATAAAATTATTTTGGTTACATACTTATTTTATACTTTTTAGTTTGATTTAAAAACGTGTTATATTAGAAATATATTTTTTTGGAATCATTATCATGATGATGATGGCGACATGTTTGATCGCCGCAATATTGTGCCCGTTGGACACAATAGACCGGCAGTACACCCGTGGATATTTTGATTATCAAATACGCCGGGAGAAACTGAAGAATCATTATCATTGTTATAAAGTATTGTGACCTGAATCTGACAAGGATCAGGAATGACTCTAAGACCCAGTAGAGACTGGCTGATTAGCCAGAGACCATCTACAGCGGGTAAGCAAATGTGAAGAAGACGGCGGTAAGATAATGGACAGCAAGAGATGACAAGGCAGAGCAACAAAACTAAACGACTAATTCTAGAGTGACAACCTAAGGCACACTTAAATCTGAGACCAGATCAACATTGTATAATGAGAACGATACGGGAGGGCTAGCTCACACACGGCGCAGCTAGCTTTATAGTATGGCTGCAAGCACTGATCGGCTGGAAAGTTTAGCACGGCTCTGCGGTGATGCGAAGTGGACGCTGCAGAGGCGACACTAGCGCCTGCAGATGTAGCAGCGCCTTCTAGTACCGTCATAGAGTTCCACGCATACCGCCTGGAACGCATTCCAATATTATCCACATAACGTGGCACTGTAGGGCAATCGAGATGTTAGGTGTTACCGAAGCTTTTCACTCCAAATTCATCCCCATAGGGGAAAGGTACATTAGACAGACAAGAGAGCAAGTCAGTATTGCATTGTCATTCAGTTCTGAGCTGTGTTCACAATTTCAAATCTCTAGATCATCGCGAAGCTAGTTTAAAATCAACTGCAAAATTTGAACCTGACAGACGGACAAGAAAGGGCCATTAAAATTGCTACACCACGGAGATGACGTGCTACAGACGCGAAATTTAACCGATATGCAAATGATTAGTTTTTCAGAGCATTTACACAAGGTTGACGTCGGTGGCGACACTTCCAACGTGCTGACATGAGGAAAGTTTCCAACTGATTTCTCATACACAAACAGCAGTTGACCGGCGTTGCCTAGAGAAACGTCGTTGCGATGCCTCGTGTAAGGAGGATAACTGCCTACCATCGTTTCCGACTTTGATAAAGGTTCGATTGTTGCCAATCGCGATTGCGGTTTATCGTATCGTGACATTGCTGCTCGCATTGGTCGAGATCCAATGACTGTTAGCAGAATATGGAATCAGTGGGTTCAGGAGGGTAATACGGAACGCCCTGCTGGATCCCAACGGCCTCGTATCACTAGCAGTCGAGATGACAGGCATCTTATCCGCATGGCTGTAACGGATCGTGCAGCCACGTCTCAATCCCTGAGTCAACAGATGGGGACGCTTGCAAGACAACAACCATCTGCACCAACAGTTCGACGACGTTTGCAGCAACATGGACTATCAGATCGGAGACCGTGGCTGCGGTTACCCTTGACGGTGCATCAAAGACAGCAGCGCCTGCAGTGGTGTACTCAACGACGAACCTGGGTGCACGAATGGCAAAACGTCATTTTTTCGAATGAATCCAGGTTCTGTTCACAGCATCATGATGGTCGCATCCGTGTTTGGGGACATCGCGGTGAACGCACATTGGAAGCGAGTAATCGTCATCGCCATACTGGCGTATCACCTGGCGTGATGGTATGGGATGCCATTGGTTACACGTCTGCGTCACCTCTTGTTCGCACTGACGGCACAGTGGACGTTACGACCAGTGGCTCTCCCCTTCATTCGATCCCTGCGAAACCCTACATTTCAGCAGGATAATGCACGACAGCATGTTGCAGGTCCTGTACGGGCCTTTCTGGATACAGAAAATGTTCGACTGCTGTCCTGGCCAGCACATTCTCCAGTCCTCTCACCAATTGATAAGTCTGGTCAATGGTGGCCGAGCAACTGGCGCGGCAGTCACTACTTTTGATGAACTGTGGTATCGTGTTGAAGCTGCATGGACAGCTGTACCTGTACACGCGATCCAAGCTCTGTTTGACTCAATGCCCAGGCGTATCAAGGCCGTTATTACGGCCAGAGGTGGTTGTTCTGGGTACTGATTTCTCAGGTTCTATGCACCCAAATTGCGTGAAAATGTAATCACATGTCAGTTCCAGTATAATATATTTGTCCAATGAATACCCGTTTATCATCTGCATTTCTTCCTGGTGTAGTAATTTCATTGGCCTGTAGAGTAATGACGCTGTTTGACGGATCTGAGTACTGCTAGGTCGCCTTTGGTGAACCGAAAGGGTGAAAAGGAGTCCTCGACGCCCTCGATAGCAGCTGGAAAGCTTACTTCCGGCAACAGCTGGGGGGTCCAGACTCGGGGCCGAATCGATGAGGCTCCTAGAGTCACGCGTGGGCCTCGCCGGCTGGTCCTAGACTCCTCGACAGGCTCTCGGGCGGCAGAGAGGTGGTGCGCGTGCTGCGTGCGTGTGCGTGGGAGGCAGCTGGAGGCGGAGGCCCGCACTCCCTCGCGCGCCTCCACTTCCCGCAGTGCGCTGCGCCGCCGCCGCCTCCTGGATCGATAGCCACAGCCAGAGCAGCGGCCGCCGCCCCCGCCGTCCCTACCGCCCCACCGCCCCCGCACCTCTTGACTTCCCGCTGCAGCCGGCAGCTGCGGTCGCAGAGCGCCACTCGACCAGCTCTCCCTGTGTTATTGGCAGCAGGCCCCAGTATTAACCACCGGCAATCAGTCTGCAACTACAGCGTGTGTAACTAAACTCCCTTCGCGGACTTTGAGGACTTCTAGTGGGAATCAAGACAGTTAGGCGCAGTACACAAACTCGTGTCCAGAAACGTATCGTTTTCCCGGTATCTGCAAAAGACCATAAAACACGTTGCTCTCCGACTCGTGCTGTTTGTCGTCTGTGCCCACTTGCAAGCAGGGCTCGATGTGACCACTGACGTACACATAGTTACGATACCTCCTTACCACGTTACACTACACACGGTCGCCAGTTCCGGATTCTCAGGCATCCACCGCAGCCATAACCCGCTCCAGCAGTTCTTCCGCGGATGCCACAGGGGCTTCGAAAATCAGACATTTCAAGCGACCTCATAGGCAGTCGCCTAGTGGACTCAGGTCCCATTACACCGAGCTTTGCTGTATAATAACATCCTGTCGGCGTGTTGCAAAACGTGTAGTTAGCCATGGTCAACAGAAATACATTAAAAATTAAATGTAAGTACAGCTTGCATTCTGCACTGTAGTGAACGAACACTACTGTATGAACTGCTATACATATTATGACTAGTGAGGTAAATACATCGTTTGTTCTCTATTAAAATCTTTCATTTGCTAACTATGCCTATCAGTAGTTAGTGACTTCCGTAGTTTGAATCTTTTAGTTAGCTGGCAGTAGTGGCGCTCGCTGTATTGCAGTAGTTCGAGTAATGAAGATTTTTGTGAGGTAAGTGATTTGGGAAACATATAGATTAATGTTAGTCAGAGCCATTCTTTCGTAGGGATTTTTGGAAGTCAGATTGCGTTGCGCTAAAGATATTGTGTGTCAGTTTAAGCACAGTCGTGTATAAATTGTTCTAAGGGGACGTTTCATATGGCGACCCTGCCAGGATGCTTAAGAGGGGGTAGACTATATAAGAATCTAACTATGATGAATTGGAAGAAAATCATTGAGAAGCTATAAGAAAATGGTTTGGCCAAAAAAGTAGTGTACAGTGGAGAAAAACTATTTTTGAAAGAGGATGTGAGCAAAATACAGAAAGCATGCTTGGATAGGATATTTTTGGTGGAAACAAATGTTGAGATATGACGAGAGATCTACAGAATGAAGTTTTGGGTTATACTGCAGTCCCAAACGTTACACTGAAAACAAACCCTGTCCTTTCCTTTTGTGTTATCCCACTATGTGTTTGTGTACCCTTGTGAATTTATGTTCTTCCTCTCTTTATATGTTCATCTGATAAGACTTATGTTGTAGAATTTTCTAATATTCAGCTACATTCACTATGATGAGGAATACTGTTATCCTCAAATATAATTTGCATTAATAATATGTTGTTTTCTTTGTAAATATGTTTAGAAATTATTTATTCTGTTCTGTTTTAATGCTCATGTGTGAAGTTGATGTTTCAAAACTTATTCTGATCTTTTATGTATGTACTTATGTCGTAATTTTTGTAACACTGATGTATTTGCTATTTCGATTCTTTTGTAAAGTCTATACTACTGCAAATGTTATCTGTTTTGTTATGTTCTTTAAAGATGTATTTTGTACCTTTGTTATTGCATTCTTATGTTATAAAATTGTAATTGACACCAGTTCATCAAATTAAGTAACTTGTAAATTACATTTCACTGCACACGTTTCTGTTGGTCATAGTATATGGACAATATGTGAGAAGTAGGGACTGATAGTGTTTGCACGTGTGTTAATAACTCAGTAAGGGACTGGATAACAGCATTGCTGGTTCTAAGGACATTTCAAAAACTATTTTTCTGAGTGCACAAGTGGTGGTTATGGACTTGCTATATTATCCGCAAGACTCTTCAATGGTGATTGTGCGCCTGCACAGTCAAACAGATGGCTGCTGGCCATCTCTACAAGGACTACAGTGGGTCTACACCTTTGATGACCCACCGATACCATTATTTCTACAACGACTGCAATGGGTCTGCACCTCTGGTGGCCCACCAATACCGTAATCTCTACCAGGACTACAGTGGGTCTGCTCTGTGATGACCTACCTACCGATAGTCTTCAACGTCGACTGACTCTGCTGTGGCCCATTACCTGTCTGCATGTCAAGAGTCAGCACTGCCTTTCTGTTGGAAGGACAACACTTCCTCAAGACTGCATGGAAATCCACTACTTCCGTGTGCATTTTCTTTTACTGCTCAGAATTTGAGAACAACACTGCAATTTTACTTTGATGAATGATCAGGACTGTCTTTATGGACTGTGAGAAAATTTTAGCTTTTGACCAACATTGTATCGATAAGTGTGTGCATTTCATTTCTTTGTTATTGTAATTATGAAAAAATTTTTGAAACCTGTATTGACCACTGCCCAAAACAATTTGTAAAATTTTTTGTGGGGAGCATGGGGGCTATGTAAGTAGGCTGTTTAGGTTCTCTTATTGGTAACGCCGCTTAGCGCTCGGTATGAAAAATCACTGGCTGTGCTGTGCGCAGTCTGTGTTTAGTTTGCATTGTTGTCTGCCATTGTAGTGTTGGGCAGCGGCAGCTGGATGCTAATAGCGCGTAGCGTTGGGCAGTTGGAGGTGAGCCGCCAGCAGTGGTGGACGTGGGGAGAGAGATGGCGGAGTTTTGAAATTTGTAAGAATTGGTGTCATGAACTGCTATACATATTATGACTAGTGAGGTAAATACATTGTTTGTTCTCTATTAAAATCTTTCATTTGCTAACTATGCCTATCAGTAGTTAGTGACTTCCGTAGTTTGAATCTTTTAGTTAGCTGGCAGTAGTGGCGCTCGCTGTATTGCAGTAGTTCGAGTAACGAAGATTTTTGTGAGGTAAGTGATTTGTGAAACATATAGATTAATGTTAGTCAGGGCCATTCTTTCGTAGGGATTTTTGGAAGTCAGATTGCGTTACGCTAAAGATTTTGTGTGTCAGTGTAAGCACAGTCCTGTATAAATTGTTCTAAGGGGACGTTTCAGGATGTTTGAACATGTGTCCTGGCATTTCGCGTGTAGCGGAAAAATGGTACGTTACGTCACTGCGAATACATGTTAGTAAAGCTGGCGATAATGTCCAAAAAGCAAACCGACTATGAAAAGTTCTACCAGTCGATCAAATCTGATAAAGTAGATGTAAGTAAAAGGATTAATATGAAAAAGGAACCGATAATTTCAAACAATTTTGAGTTTTGGCCGCCAGTCTCTCTTACGTTACATCAGAACGAACTTTTATTTCGTAGATTTAGGTTATGACGAGAAAAGCAGTTTTCTTTCGAAGCAATCGATTTGGAATAGATAGATTGTTCGCAATCGATCTCGAATTGATGAAAAGCACCTCGAGTTGAACAGAACCACGTCCAGTATATTTTCCAGGCCCTGTGCTAATATTCCGACTGAGTGCGCGAAATTTTATGTAAGGTACAGCTATATTCCCATTACACACTTCGAGGCCGGCCACAGTGGCCGAGCGGTTCTAGGCGCTGCAGTCTGGAAATGCGCTACCGCTACGGTCGCAGGTTCGAACACTGCCTCGGGCATGGATCTGTGTGATGTACTTAGGTTAGCTAAGTTTAAGTAGTTCTAAGTTCTAGGGACTGATGACCTCAGATGTCAAGTCCCATAGTGCTTAGACCCATTTGAAAATCATCAAATGATCAAAACAAACAGCAAAATGACTTAGAAACGATTTCTGTGTGGTGCGAAAAGCCGTAGTTGTCTCTCGATAATGAGAAGCGTAAGGTCATCCACAAGATTACGAAAAGAAATCCTTAAATTTCGGTTACGTGATGAACCACAGAAGCTCAAAGGCGGTCAATTCATCTAAACACTTAAGAATTACAATTAGGAAGAACTAAAATTGGAGCGACCATATAGATAATGATGTGGCGAAGGCAAACCAAAGCCTGCGTTTTATTGGAAGAACAATTAGAAGATCCCGGTGGAGGTTCGAGTCCTCCCTCGGGCATGGGTGTGTATGTTTGTCCTTAGGATAATATAGGTTAAGTAGTGTGTAAGCTTAGGGACTGATGACCTTAGCAGTTAAGTCCCCTAAAATTTCACACATATTTGAACATTTTTTAACAATTAGAAGATGGAACAGGCCTACTAAAGAGACTGGCATTTTTCATTGTGGCGAGATCTATTCAATAAATTTGTCACCAACTCTCGTCTCTGAGTGTGAAAATATGGAAGAAATGATGATCGTAATAATATAAGGGAAATCAGAGCTCGTCCAGAAAGATTTAAGTGTTCATTTTTACCAAGGGGGAATGGAACGGCACAGAAACAGTCTGGAGGTGAAACTTCCTGGCAGATTAAAATTGTGTGCCGGACCGAGACTCGAACTCGGGACTGGTAGAGCAATTTCCCACGAAAGGCAAAGGTTCCGAGTTAGAGTCTCGGTCCGGAACACAGTTTTAATCTGCCAGAAAGTTTCATATCAGCGCACACTTCGCTGCAGAGTGAAAATCTCATTCTGGAGGTGCTTCGAAGAACTCTCAGACAGGCACCTAAGTGTGAACTGCAGAGCAGTCAGGGACAAACAGGTGTCTACGATTCCAGCGGTGGCGAGTTCAGAGTTTTATGGCAAGGCGGAAGCAGGAGTAGCGCCTGCGGTGATTAAGACTGAGGAGGCAAGGATGCGAGTCGGAATAACGGCTGGTGCTGCTGCTGCCTAACTAGGGAGGCACGCGGGCCGAGTCGAGCTGAGCTGCTAATGAAGACCAGGAAGCGACGCCGCAAGCGGACCGCCCACCGTCACGCGCCCATTCTCTCCGCGGCTCAGCTTCCGGACAGCAGCAACAGCCAAATTATAAACTGCGAGCGCTACAAAATAGGTAGCAAACTCAGCCGTGGCGTTTGCAGATCACTCATATCGTTGGAACGAATCAGTGAGCTCAGGGCAGGACTTCAGATCTCGTTGGAGAAAACTGAATTGGCCGGCCGCGCTGACCGAGCGGTTCTAGGCGTTTCTGCCTCGGGCATGGATGTGTGTGATGTCCTGAGGTTAGTTAGGTTTAAGTAGTTCTAAGTTCAAGGGGACTGATGACCTGAGATGTCCCATAGTGCTCAGAGCCATCTGAACCATGTTTGAAAACTGAATTTATTACGAGCATCACGTTACTGCCCAGGGTACTAGAGGCAGAAGGAGGAGAACTCAAACGAACGGAAAAGTTTAAGGACAGAGCATCAGTGAGCTGAAGGCAGGACTCCAGGTATCGTTGGATCTCTGGTCCTTCAGCAAATGGTGCTGAAAATTTCAGTTAATTGTGTACATTATTCTTTTTCCAGAGGTTAAAGAGTAAGGCGGAGAAAACTGACGCTCGTGATGGGAAAAGGTTCCTGATGTTAATGGGTAACAGTGCCCGGAATACATGAGGAGCTGTCTAAGCGAGTGAACAGAGCATCAGTGAGCTGAAAGCAGGACTCCAGGTTTCGTTGGATATCTGGTCCTTCAGCAAATGATGTTGAAAATTTCAGTTAATTGTGTACATTATTCTTTTTCCAGGGGTTAAGGAGTAAGGCGGAGAAAACTGACGCTCGTAATGTGAAAGGGTTCCTGCTCTTGAAGGGTAACAGAGCCCGGCATACATGAGGAGATGTCGGCTATTCATGACGATATTGCGAGATGGAAAAAGAATTCCTAAAGTGATCACATGTCCCTAAGAGAAGAAGGCTCTGAGCACTATGGGACTTAACATCTGAGGTCATCAGTCCCCTAGAACTTAGAACTACTTAAACCTAACTAACCTAAAGACATCACACGCATCCATGCCCGAGGCAGCTTTCGAACCTGCGACCGTAGCAGTCGCGCGGTACCGGACTGAAGGGCCTACAACCGCTTGGCCACCGCGGCCAGCCCTAAGAGAAGATCCAACTGCAAATGTCAGTTGGGAAGGTCACTCTTTCAGTTTTTTGGGACTGTAGTCCAGTCATCCTCACAAACTATCTTGCCAAGGGTCAAACCATCAACGGCAGATACTACATCAACTTTCCCGACAAGTTACGAGAAGCTCTGGTGAAGGAAGGTAGCGGTATGCTCTTCAGAGGCGTTGTCTTCTGGCTGACACTACATCGGCTCTTTCAGCTCAAACTGCAGTTGGCAAAACAAGGGCATGTGGCTTTCGGATCTTGCAACATCCGTCTTACTCTCCCGATCTCGTACCAAATGACTTTTCTTGATCCCAGAAATGAAGAATCCACTGCGTGGTCGTGGATCTGATAACAGATGAAGTGGAAGAGTGGTTTAAGGCAAAATCTGCAGACTTCTACAGTCAAGGCATTCGGAAAGTTAACAAACGCTGGGAAAAATGTGTATATATAGATGGTACTTTGCAGAAAAGAATTAACAACAATAAATCAACACAAAACTTTCTATTACATTTTTAAGGGTGATAATTGGAACTTTACGATATCCCTTCTTATCTAGAGAGTGAGGTGGCGCAGTGGTTAGCACACTGGACTCACGTCCAAGAGGACGATGATTCATATCTTCGTCCGGGCAACCAGAATTAGATTTCCTGATTTCCCTAAATCACAGGAAAATGCCGGGTTGAAAAGGCACGGTCAGTTGCCTTCCCCATCCTTGAAACGATTCGACCTTGTGCTGCGTCTCTAATGACCTGAATGTCGACGGGATGTTAAACCATAATCTTCTTTACTTTTCCGGAGGTCCTACGTGGCGCAAGATACCTTGTCATGAATAGAAAAAGTCTGATCGAGAAATTAGAAATAAGAGAAAGACACGTCTTAGGAATGTTCTAGGCCTGATCAAATAACATAGTGAATACACGAGACGACACAACCGTGAACTCTGTATATATGTAGGAAAGACCACAGACACGATTCGCATGAGGTGGGATTGTTTTCTACGGCCGCGTTGCTTTTACGAATGCTGAAAGATTGAGCAATCGGATCTCTTCTACTTTCTCAACAAGAAAACCAATTCGGCTTGGTTCACAGGAGGACAAGAAGAACTGCAAGGAGTGGGGATAACAGTGGAGGATAACAATAAAAGCAATCCGCTCAATAACAATCTCCAAGAGCATAATGGACTGCAAGAAAAGCCAAAACTAAAAAGTAGCAAAATGTGTACTAAGACGAGGAAGGAACAGGAAAGGAATGCATGAATATTGGACTAAAGTTAAGGCCCAGGTGCAAGGAAGAGGAACAGCCCAGCTGTGATAGCGTAATCTGCAAAGGCCATACTCTCGAGAGTAAGCTATCACGGAAGTTCATCAGTATAAAAAGGGTGAATATAAACATTTATAAAATGCTCGAGGGATTCGTGTTAATAACTGGTGTTGTGTCTATTTGTATGTGTGTGTGTGTGTGTGTGTGTGTGTGTGTGTGTGTTTGTGTGCGTCATTTCTGACGGGTTTAAAAACCAATTTGTTTAAAAAAGACACAGATACTTTTTTTGCCACTCTCCTTATATGCTTGTCATCGATAATGCAAATGAAATTTGTGTTTTGAATTACATAGCAAATTTCTGTATAGGCAACTCCGTACGTCTGAACGGGCTGTACTATTGCACCCAGACGCCAATAAGGTAAACTAAAATAAACAGCATGACAGAGAGCCACGTCAGTCAAATTACTGATCAGTCGAACACTGGGCATCTCTCAACCGTATTCCTAGACTTGGATTTTTTGCGTATATTGCGACGTAATTTACTTGAACTATTCGCCCTTTTCCTCAATCTCAGATTTATTGTAAGCATTCGATCCACTGTGACCCAGTTACTTCAGACGGAGAGGTCTTTGTTCTTCATAATCTAAATTTTCACGTTATAAAAACTGCTTTGCAGTAGCCAAACAGACATATTCGTTTACGCAATGAAATCGATTGAAACTGCCAAACTCTTTTCACAACATTCATTTTACTTATCTTTATCAGCAGAACAAGAATTCACTTTTGGCTTCATTTTTAGAGATTATGACAAACTTCACTAACACATACTGAAAGTGAGGAGCATCTCTTAATCGCTGTGACAAAATGGGTTTCGTGGGTGACTGCTTCTACCAAGATTGATGAGAGCACCTACCAAATTACTTTTGTCATGTTTAAGAATAAATATTTTGAAGCACTTAACGTTCCTCAGTAGAGGCAGTTGAGCTTCTTCAGTTAACGCAGCTGAGGCTTTTCTGTCGAAGCACGAGGTCGAAATATCTCGATTCGGATAATTAGTTTCACCTAAAAGCCGACGTAATATGAATAGTGTAACCATGGCTCCATGCCTATAACTAAAAATATTGCTGTGATGCATATTGATGAATACAGTTGCAGCTTTACCTGAGTTACCTAAATACACTCCTGGAAATTGAAATACGAACACCGTGAATTCATTGTCCCAGGAAGGGGAAACTTTATTGACACGTTCTTGGAGTCAGATACATCACATGATCACACTGACAGAACCACAGGCACATAGACACAGGCAACAGAGCATGCACAATGTCGGCACTAGTACAGTGTATATCCACCTTTCGCAGCAATTCAGGCTGCTATTCTCCCATGGAGACGATCGTAGAGATGCTGGATGTAGTCCTGTTGAACGGCTTGCCATGCCATTTCCACCTGGCGCCTCAGTTGGACCAGCGTTCGTGCTGGACGTGCAGACCGCGTGAGACGACGCTTCATCCAGTCCCAAACATGCTCAATGGGGGACAGATCCGGAGATCTTGCTGGCCAGGGTAGTTGACTTACACCTTCTAGAGCACGTTGGGTGGCACGGGATACATGCGGACGTGCATTGTCCTGTTGGAACAGCAAGTTCCCTTGCCGGTCTAGGAATGGTAGAACGATGGGTTCGATGACGGTTTGGATGTACCGTGCACTATTCAGTGTCCCCTCGACGATCACCAGAGGTGTACTGCCAGTGTAGGAGATCATTCCCCACACCATGATGCCAGGTGT
This sequence comes from Schistocerca gregaria, assembly GCF_023897955.1. Classification (NCBI taxonomy): domain Eukaryota; kingdom Metazoa; phylum Arthropoda; class Insecta; order Orthoptera; family Acrididae; genus Schistocerca; species Schistocerca gregaria. Next base: position 720,467,211 of record NC_064923.1, on the reverse strand, counting down.
TGGCCCTGTGTGCCTCGGTCGTATGCAGTTCTGATTGTGGCGCTTACCTGAACGGCGCCAAACACGCATACGACCATCACTGGCACCAAGGCAGAAGCGACTCTCATCGCTGAAGACGACACTTCATTCGTCCCTCCATTCACGCCTGTCGCGACACCACTGGAGGCGGGCTGCACGATGTTGGGGCGTGAGCGGAAGACGGCCTAACGGTGTGCGGGACCGTAGCCCAGCTTCATGGAGACGGTCGCGAATGGTCCTCGCCGATACCCCAGGAGCAACAGTGTCCCTAATTTGCTGGGAAGTGGCGGTGCGGTCCCCTACGGCACTGCGTAGGATCGTACGGTCTTGGCGTGCATCGTGCGTCGCTGCGGTCCGGTCCCAGGTCGACGGGCACGTGCACCTTCCGCCGACCACTGGCGACAACATCGATGTACTGTGGAGACCTCACGCCTCACGTGTTGAGCAATTCGGCGGTACGTCCACCCGGCCTCCCGCATGCCCACTATACGCCCTCGCTCAAAGTCCGTCAACTGCACATACGGTTCACGTCCACGCTGTCGCGGCATGCTACCAGTGTTAAAGACTGCGATGGAGCTCCGTATGCCACGGCAAACTGGCTGACACTGACGGCGGCGGTGCACAAATGCTGCGCAGCTAGCGCCATTCGACGGCCAACACCGCGGTTCCTGGTGTGTCCGCTGTGCCGTGCGTGTGATCATTGCTTGTACAGCCCTCTCGCAGTGTCCGGAGCAAGTATGGTGGGTCTGACACACCGGTGTCAATGTGTTCTTATTTCCATTTCCAGGAGTGTATTTTAAATTCTAGGTACGTTGGTGTTTTAATTTGTGTCCTATTTGTAAGATACAAACTACCTCTAACTAAATTGTTTGAGCACATCGTAAGCTGGCCGGCGTGCCCGAGCGGTTCTAGGCATTTCAGTCTGCAACCGCGCGACCGCTACGGTCGCAGGTTCGAATCCCGCCTCGAGCATGGACGTGTGTGATGTCCTTACGTTAGTTAGGTTTAAGCAGTTCTAAGTTCTAGGGGACTGATGACCTTAGAAGTTAAGTCCCATAGTGCTGAGAGAGATTTGAACCTTTTTTTTTTTTTTTTTTTTTTTTTTTAGCACGTCGGAAGCGTGTATCACTTTCAGCCATTCAGACTGCGTAATAGTCAAAGACAGAGGAGTCCATAGAACAATTTTATGTGTTGGCAATAGAATGTGCCTTCAAACTCCTCAGTAAAAGTGATCTTCCGAAGCTTGTCGGTCCACTTTCAAAAGGTAATAGAACATTAAATAAAGAAGAAAAATACCAAATGATTGATTGCTAATTTACGCAAAGCGTACGACTAGCGTTCTATGTTCGAAATATTTTATGATCAGAGAATGCGAAAGCACAGAGACGCCTCTTTACGGTAGCCACAGATAATAACTGCTCATATAAAGAGGAACTGAATGCGGCAGTTTAGCTTATAAATGTATGAATTCAGTCTTTCTTGTTTGTGGACTCCGTACAATGAATTTTAAGACTACCGTTGTTTAAAAGTGAGTACTTTCCTCATAATGACGTCAGAAGTAAACGCGAAGGTCGTATTAAAATGTTACCGAGTCGCAGTGTCGTCACGCAGCACGCGAAGTAATGAGTGTTTTCCAAGCCGTGGTCCCCCTGCGGGTTGTACGAACCCCCGTAATCGTGTTCACATCGCTTTATGGGCTTCCGTGCTTCCGATAAGTGAGCCCACGGAAGCAATTAAAATTTCCACGTGCGTGCGCGTGCGGGCTTTTAACGAGACGAGACCCGGGCGCGCAGCGGCGAGCTTCACATCGTGAGTCCCACGTGTCCTGTCCGCTACGGCCAGCCGTCTCCTTCGCTGCAATCTCTAGGACTGTGGTACTACAGCAAGTCATAGATACCAACAACATGGAGCTCGCAATCGAGTGGCAGAGCTTGTTACAACACCCCAACGATCCTCCTAAAGTCAATTAAGACAGAATATCATAATATGAAGTAGGGAAGAGTTATCTTGGCAAATACGACATCTTTGCCGATAAACTAACACCAAGAAGTTTTGATAACAACAACATTATACATCACTGAGAGTTTTTGTTATGAAAAGAGGAGGAAGAAACATCAGATTTAATTAATGGACAAATAACCAAGTGATAATTGCAAATAATATCTTGAAAGCTAAGTCCAAGGTGATGTTAGAGATAACTTTTATGTTGAAGAGAGTTGTAAGCGCAACGAAGAAATTCAATGCGCCTACAATACTCTTTCACAGAAGAAGTCCCTTGCTGCCTCTCGTCCTGTAAAGGCGTGAGAAAACAATTCTTGTCTTAGTTATTGAGAGTACGGAATGCGACGAGATTGTTTTGCGTTCAGAAGTGTTTCTCGGGTGATGATTCACGAACTTCGGAAACTGATTTTCTAGACAGAGACAGGAACTGATAGACGCGTTTAGCCGTGCATAACGGGTTAATTGAACTTTATTGACGAAATTAGTTGGAACTAAAAGAATTGCAATTAATATCTTGAAAGCTAAGTCCAAGGTGATGTTAGAGATAACTTTTATGTTGAAGAGAGTTGTAAGCGCAACGAAGAAATTCAATGCGCCTACAATACTCTTTCACAGGAGAAGTCCCTTGCTGTCCCTCGTACTGTAAAGGCGTGAGAGAACAATTCTTGTCTTAGTTATTGAGAGTACGGAATGCGACGAGATTGTTTTGCGTTCAGAAGTGTTTCTCGGGTGATGATTCACGAACTTCGGAAACTGATTTTCTAGACAGAGACAGGAACTGATAGACGCGTTTAACCGTGCATAACGGGTTAATTGAACTTTATTGACGAAATTAGTTGGAACTAAAAGAAGAGTGGACAGTATATCAAAGGACTATACTCAATTAGTCTCGAGTAGGACACAATTACACGACTTCACGAAGATAACACAATTACGCTGAAGTTTCAAGTTGCCGTAATTGTCAAGAAACTTAATTTTCATAGAACTGACTTAACCAACCAACTGCGTGTGCACGTGGTGCGAAAGTTATAAAGTATTTAGTGGCCAAGGAACAATAAACTGTTCCTTCCAAGTGAAATATCAAGCGTGGACTACTATTAAGTGATTTAATCAATGATAGTTAACCAACGACTGTTCAGCAGGGACAATTTAACATGAATATCAAAGTACCTACTTCATTAATTAAAAAGAGAACTTTCGAACATTTTTTTTAACATTACGGCGTAGGTTCACTCAGACGTGATCAAAGAGTATCTGTGGATCTCGCTTCATACAGGTTCAAGAACTCCATAGCAACGAGCCAACAGCGTATGAGAAGACTGATAATTACAATGTTTCGTTGCAATTGGTGGTATGTACGATGCGGATAAGATTTAACAACTACTGCATATCCAGGCAATGAATCATTCAATCTTAAATCAGAAGAAGCATCCAACGTACGAGTTCGCATTTCTGTCTCTCGTTCACCAACGGGGACCTATGACATCGCGCATTGTGTCTCAACTCCACTGCGAGAGCTTTGGCAGTAGCAGCTCTACGGCGTCGACAATATCAGCACACGGTTAGAGTGCCGGAACGCTACACAGTGTGCTTCAGACCGGTCCATACTCACGTTACCGCAGTAACATCTGCGCGGTTAGCGCTGACTACTGACGCAGAGGTTCAGGGTTTGATTCCCCGTAACCAACTTACGAGTTTTCTGTGGTGGAAAGTTTTGGAGTGTGGTATTATCACTACCAGTTGAGAAGCTGCCTGGGAGAACGACAGGTTGCATTGCCACGCAAGGCACTAGAGTGGCATTACTTAATAAGCTTTAAGGCAGGTTTTCTTCTTCGATGTTTCATCTTATGAAAACATTGAAGCTCCAATTGTGAATTATGCCACTTTCTTCACAAGAAACTTAAAAAATTCAGTGGCAAAATCAGAGGGGATACCACCTAATCATTCTGATTACAGCGATTTAAGGAAATACGGTATACAGGGAGCGAAAGGCTATTTACAATTTGTACAGAAACCAGATGGCAGTAAAAAGAGTCGATGGGCATGAAAGGGAAGCAGTGGTTGGGAAGGGAGTTAGACAGGGTTGTAGCCTATCCTCGATATTATTCAATCTGTATATTGAGCAAGCAGTTTTGCTATTTGGGGAGCAAAATAACTGAAGATGGTCGAAGTAGAGAGGATATAAAACGTAGACTGGCAATGGCAAGGAAAGCGTTACTGAAGAAGAGAAATTTGTTATCATCGAATATAGATTTAACTGTCAGGAAGTCGTTTCTGAAAGTATTTGCATGGAGTGTAGCCATGTATGGAAGTGAAACGTGGACGATAAATAGTTTAGACAAGAAGAGAATTGAAGCTTACGAAATGTGGTGCTACAGAAGACTGCTGAAGATTAGATGGGTAGATCACACAACTAATGAGGAGGTATTGAACAGAATTGGGGAGAAGAAAAATTTGTGGCACAACTTGACTAGAAAAACATATCACTTGGTAGGACATGTTCTGAGGCATCAAGGGATCACCAATTTAGTATTGGAGGGAAGCGTGGAGCGTAAAAATCGTAGAGGAAGACCAAGAGATGAATACACTAAACAGATTCAGAAGGATGTAGGTTGCAGTAGATACTGGAAGATGAAGAACCTTGCATAGGATAGAGTAGCATGGAGAGCTGCATCAAACCAGTCTCTGGACTGAAGAACACAACAACAACAAAACAAGGAAATATAATTTTTAAATGGCCACGATGTCTAATGCGTGCCCTTTTCCGACAAAATGGCTACTGTAAACAGAATTTTTATTTTATGGGTGCAGTGGCATCTCCCGCTGTCGACATACTTGCCAAGTTTTACGGACGCCCTTTAGCTAAAATTCAGTATTTTAAAAGAAAAACGCCTTTATCATGCTCCACACATCTTTTTTTTTAAATTTTGCATGTGCTCACAAACGAGTTTCTCCTCATTTACAAGGCATGTCAGATCAGCGCCTAATTCGTTATTTGTAAGCCAAACAGCTTTCTCTCACGTGCAATAATGATTGAAAGCTTTCAGTTTTTGAAACTTTCTGGCTGATTAAAACTGTGTGACGGACCGAGACTCGAACTCGGGACCTTTGCCTTTCGCGGGCAACTGAACTACCCAAGTACGACTCACGACCCGTCCTCACAGCTTTACTTCCGCCAGTACCTCGTCTCCTACTTTCCAAACTTCACAGAAGCTCTCCTGCGAACCTTGAAGAACTAGCACTCCAGGAAGAAAGGATATTGCGGAGACATTTCTTAGCCACAACCTGGGGGATGTTCCCAGAATGAGATTTTCACTCTGCAGCGGAGTGTGCGCTGATATGAAACTTCCTGGCAGATTAAAACTGTGTGACGGACCGAGACTCGAACTCGGGACACTGAGCTACCCAAGCACGACTCACGACCTGTCCTCACAGCTTTACTTGCGGCAGTACCTCGTCTCCTACTTTCAGTTTTTCTTGTGGCCACTCTGTTTTCGAAACATAGCACTGTTAACTGTCATTTTTTGTGTCTAGAGTAGAATTCGTCATTGTGAAGAAAACTGTAAAAATGGGTTAGAAACATTTCTCTTAGTTGACGCCAAAATGTAATGTACTTGTACGTTAACGTATAGATAAATTTTTATAGGTCGCATATTATTTGTGTTATTTGAATGGTTTCGCTCATCAGAGATAAGCATGCTCAGGTGGCAGCTCGTTCGAGGATTAATGTACCGAGTGGTTGCAATAGTTACAATGGCCACTACGTCTCGTGCAGGCGATGCCTACTTTTGCTAAATATTTATACTATTATATCCTTTCCACACTACTGCTGAGAGAAATGGAGCATTAATGAAGACGCTGCTCTTGATTTAAGTTTTCTATGATTTCCCCAAGGCACTTGGGAAAAAAACAAGGATGGGTTTCCTAGCACATCCTTGTGCAGTGAGTGGACAGAATATTGAACTACTTCCTGCTTGTCATCACATATTACTTCATTACGTCAGTGATTATAGAAACGTTTAGGGGTCGTGGGAGATAAGTGAGATAAACTACTTTTCGGCCAAGTAATTCCGCCAAGATCCGTAGCATAGAGAATGTTACTATCCTTATCAGTGAGACGGCATTGTGTAGCCGGCGTGACACGTGATACCGCAGAGGAAAGCGATGTTTGCCGCTCTGCCGGGATGTGGCGGTGAGGCGTGCCGTATCTGCCAGCTGCGCGCTATCGCTTCTGTGTCGGTTTCCTGCATCCTCGTTGGTTCAGGAGTTTGTTCAGGCACAGGCCATTCCATTTCCGTTGTCAAACACCGGGACGTTTGTCTTATCCACACCGTGCTACGAAGATTGTGGAGTGAGAGTATAATACCTACTTCCCATGTATACTCGCAATATTAGGAACAATGGATACAGCAACTGTACAAAAAGCTTCGAGACTCTCGTAACAACTGTGAACAATAGATATAAATTCGACCAGTTAGTTGTGAGCAGGATGTGTTAAGCAGTGGACATAAGCTGTGGTGTGTCGAAGTACTTGTATCACAATGGAGAACATTTCTAACTCAGGGGTTCAAGACATCCTCCACATTCGTTTTGAAGAAGAGAAAAGTTTGTGCAAGGTTCCTGTACCTCTTGACTCCCGAACAAAAAGAACGGCGCGTGAACACATGCCACGACTTGATTGAGATGCAAAACATGGACAATTCTTTTCTGGAAAAAGTAATAACCGATGAAGACACTTGGTGTTATCAGTATGAACCTACCACAAAACGAAAAAGTACAGAAATTCACACGAAGGGTCATCACCTCGAAACTTTCTGAACTGAAGGTGTATGTTTTCTGCTACTGGTTTTGTTTTTCTCATGTCAAGAACACCGATACTATAGCAGTAAATAAGGGTTCAGTTTGGGACTTTCGACATGTTTCGTATAAATATTTCATAGAAATATATGAGAATGAAAAACTTAGTAAAAACAACTACCAGTTTCCGTACTGAAGCGTTTTATAGCAGATAAATAGAAAGTATGAATACATTTGTCATCTTTTATGCTTTGAACCAACGCTTATTTAATATTTCGTAGATGCCAAACCAAAGGAAAGATTTTTAAAGAACTACCATGGAAATACCTGGAGTGTGTGGAATGAAACCGACTGCCTGTAAACCTATTGCGTTCGTGGTCAGACAGATATTTGTATCTCACCTTCTGCCCCTCTTTCTCCCTCCCTCTACCTAGCTTTCCCTATAGATCTATCTATTTATCTATCTGTCCATCTATCTGAAAGTCAGTGAGCAAATCGTCTTATTCGAACGTTCTTAGTACCCGAAATCTCACGTTTCACTCTGTGCGCCTTATCGAAAGCAATTATTGGTGCGGAACTTAATATTGGAAATTTCGGCCTGCAAATTTCGTCGGAGTAGGAAAGAATTATTTCAGTTCTCTGTAAAACATTTCAGCACTTATGTATAGTAATAAAGGATAAGGTAAATATCTCACAGACGTTGAACAAGAGCTACTCTCTTATCACATCGTCTTTATAACTAACAACTTATAATTAGCGACTGATCGTTTTCGTAACTCTTCTTTGCCTCTGATCAGTAAGCTGGTGATCAACGCCCGCTATTCCTACCGTAGGCCTTTACAGGTTCTCTAGGACACTTTTGATGTCAGCGTTAGTGTGGGAAACGAACAGAGGCACGTCATTTAAAAATGGACTCCCAGTACAAAAGTTTCCGCCCATGGCAGAAAAAGATACTATACGTCTGGTGGGACGAAGGAATGCCGAACTGCTCTGCATGAGTGCGATCAGCAACTACTGACATTAAAGCCAGCAGCTGTGACGTAGTGCACCCGCAGTAGAAGAAAAACGACCGAGAAGACTGCATCACTCGCTGCTGCAACACGGTTATACGCTGCTGCACGCAGCTAACACGGCGAAAGAAATTACGCGGGAGGTTGCCTGGGAGCTGATTCCACAACCTCCTTATTCTGCCTGTCTTGAGGGCTCAGACTTTCACCTTTACCAGCAATCTGCGCTGGCGAAAGATATTTCTGAAATTGGCTTGATGATTTCTATGATTCTGAAGCAGAAGATTTCTACCAGCAATCTTCGCTAACGAAAGATATTTCTAAAACTGACTTGACGATTTCTACGACTCTGAAGCAAAAGATTTTTTTTTCTGACGAAGAAGCAAGTAACACCGTAAGCCTTCGGATCAGGTTCATTTATGTAAACCTTCCGTCTGAAATAAAAAGGCCCTAAGCACTTCTGCATCAAGTTAACATTTCTCCAAAGCAAATATAGGCTCCTCTCTTCCACGATATAACTGTATCGCAAACTCCTAGTGTTATAGAATAAATAATACTGCCAGAGTATAAAAGTGCTTCAGTTTGATGCGTCTTTGCTTAGAACAGTTTCTGGAACGCATATGTGGCTTTAATACGACTGGAGAAGTAGACTGTGACCACTGAAAGATAGTCCCAGTGACTGCCCTTACATACAAAGCGTCTGTTCACCTAAAATTGAAATAAATCCTCCTCAAACTCGCTATATGAAGGACACTAAATGTCATTAGTTGCTGTAATTTTCACTTTCAAGTTGAGTAATTTTCTTCGCGTTTAAAATAAAACTCAACTATTTGAAAACCAGATCATATTGATTTATTACCACTCTTTGTTCTTAATTTTTCGACTTCCTGACAGCGTTACCCTACAACTATATCTAAACTCTGCAGTCCACTTTAAGGTGTGTGGCGGAGGGCATTTCTCCTACCATTATCTTTTCCCCGTTCCCAGTTCCATTTGTGAATGGCGCGTGCTAAAAATGATTGTCGGTAAACTTCTCCACATTAGTTCTAGTTTCTCTGATTTTTCTATCGTCGTCATTTCGCGAGACGTGTGTGGGAGGAAGTAATGTGTAGTCCGACTCTCCACAGAACGTATTCTCTCGGAATTTCAGTAGTAAACACCTCCGCGATGCACAACGCCTCTCTTGAAGCGTTCTGGAGTTTGTTGAGCATCTCCGTAATGTCCTTGCACCGAATAAGCGATCCCGTGAGAAAACACGTACCTCTGCGTTGGATCTTCTCTCTCTCTCTCTCTCTCTATCTATCTATCTATCTCTCGCTCCTATAAATCCAACCTTGTAACTTAATTAGCGATAATCAGCTACTATTGGTGGATATTTCCACAAAAGGAGACTGCAGCCAAGTGCCGCTAGGACAGAAGCCTCAACATTTCACCTAAACAACAAGATCGCCAACAAAGAACTCACCGTTCGCTTTGAAGGAAGATTTTAAATGGTTCAAATGGCTCTGAGTACTATGTGACTTAACATCTGAGTTCATCGGTCCCCTAGAACTTAGAATTACTTAAACCTAACTAACCTAAGGACATCACACACATCCATGCCCGAGGCAGGATTCGAACCTGCGACCGTAGCGGTGGCGCGGTTCCAGACTGTAGCGCCTAGAACTGCTCGACCACTCTGCCCGGCGTCACGCTGAAGGAAACGATGCTCTATGTGTGGAGAAACTCTTTTAATTCGAAATTCGATTGCAGCGCCCTGGTTCTCACGCAGCGACAAAGCTACGTTGCACACCGCTACGTTACACGCTACACATTGGAGCCCTCTAGCGGCAGAGGTTTGCGAATATGGGTGTAGAATGTTAATAAAGTTTGTTTTATTTGAAAGGCTTTAAGAGTTTTCACATAAAAGATTCGGAGGCATTGCTTTACAGCCCGTCCTCGTACTTGCACACAAGTACAAACATAGGAGCTCGTTGGCTACAGTGAAAGAATGGCATTTGGCTCGGGGAAACGGAAGTAAGCTAATTCCCAGCGGTGAGGCAGCTTGCCTGTGACGAGAGAGCGAGACAAGGGGGAACAGAGCGGAACAGAGGAGAAGCCGCGAGAAGAGAGGAGAGGGTTTGCGTGGAGGCGGCTGCCCGGATACGCTACGGGGAGTCTCCTAACGGCAGAGCCGGCCGGGGAGTGCGCGCCTCGGGTCCTGTGGCGTGGCGCGTGGCGGAGAGTGCCTTCCGCAGAGGGGGGCGGGGCGGCCGTCCCTTCCGGCGATTTACGGACCACGACAGCCGACCCCACCAGCGGTGGCCTTTACGAGTGAGTCCACGGCATGCGCTCTACTTCTCGTGTAACAAGGTGACATTGCCAAATGGTTCAAATGGCTCTGAGCACTATGGGACTAAGGTCATCAGTCTCCTAGAACTTAGAACTACTTAAACCTAACTAATCTAAGAACATCACACACACCCATGCCCGAGGCAGGATTCGAACCTACGACCGTAGCGGTCGTGCGGTTCCGGACTGAAGCGCCTAGAATCGCATGGCCACTCCGACCGGCGAGACATCGCCAACTCGGTCTTATACTTTAAGGAGTAAATCACAGCTGCTAGACATCGGCCCCACCAATCAATCCTTCTTTGGACCACAATCCTTCTAGCATTCAGTTATGACCTTCTGAATGTACAGCATTCAAACATAGCGCGCCGGTTCTTTGGCATTCGCTTCGCGCCAGTGCATCCGCTTAATGCTGAAACGTATCCAATGAAAGTTGTATTACGAAGCACATTTCATAAACAACGCACACTAAGTTTTCTTACTCACACACTTATTTTTTCCATATCTCTTTACACTCCTTCAATACAGCCCCCCTGTTTCCCTTTGAGTGAATCCCAACGCCTCGGAAGCTCTGTTATTCCATCCAGGGCCTCTGTTCATCCGTCGAATGGCGGTAGGAAGATCTTCCAGAGAATGGTAACGTTGTCTGAGATCAGGTTTTTTCAACTTCGGGAACAAGTCGAAGTCTAGTGGACTCACCTCCGAGCTGTAGGGAGAATGCGGCAGCACTTCCGATCCGTATTCGCGCAGTCTTTGGGCTACAACAACGCCGGTATGCGGGCGAGCAATATCGTCGAGAGCCGCGAGCAACTGAGGTCGGTTTTTGCATTAGGTTACGATAATACAGCGGTGACACTTGTTCCACATGGGGCTTTATCTTTCACGACGATTCCTTGGTCATCATAAGGCAAAATCACCATTTGCTTGAACTTTGATTGAGCGCGTCACATCTTTTTGGACGTGGAGAAGTTCTCCACTCACTAGACTGTGATTCCAACTACGGTTCAAAGTCTCTAATCCACGTTCCATTAATAGCGAAATTCTGTACAAAAATCCACGGCCTTCACGGTCGAATCGTTGTTTGGGCGAGGCTCCAATGTCCAGACGTTTCTACTTCTCTTCAGCAGTCAAACAGTGTGGGACCCACCTCGCAAAAAATTTTCTCTTCTTCAAATCATTTGTCAGAATACGGAATACTGATGTTGGGTGAATTTCCGTGGCTTCAGAGAGTTCCTCACAAGTTGCACTGCGACCTTCTTCAAAAGAATCTGCCATAAGTTTCACACTTCGTTCATCTGTTGACGTTTTTGGCCTTCCGGGTCTTGGATTATCGTTTATGCTCACACGACCGCCACGAAAACAATTAACCAAACTGTACTCCGGTCCACTGTAAACTCACCACAAACTTCACTTAACGCACTGTGGATTTCTGTCTCGTAAAGTTTCGATCTTTATACACGACCTCTGGTCTTCAGCAGTCACCTACAGGGTCCATTTCTACCTTTGGGAAATTTTATGTTAAAGTACACAGCGAAAAAACAAAAACACGTGCTTCTTCCTCAAGCTACCAACTACTTTGACGTAATGTTCAACGTTGTTGCATGACACAATCCACAATACTAGCAACCTGTGCGTTATTTATGAAATGTTCCTCAATTTTATTTTTTCTTGTATTTACGAAGAAACCATTATCCTGCAAGAAATTTTATGCCAAAAACTGTAGATGTTACATCAAAGATCGAACAACATATATCAACGTGACACATTTCCCCCTCTTCTTCCCTCGCCGTCAATATCTCGCGAATAGGACGCTCTGGTGAGCTCCGCTGTACAGTTCTTCACGCTCGGGCATTCAGGGAAGGCTGTGGGACGGGGCGTGTGACAGACAACCGGTAAGCGGGAAATTTTAAAGTTGCACATTCAGGAGGTAATAACTGCATACTCTGCATACTGTCACAATAATGGCCCAAGCTTTCGTGCGGGATAGATTGCTGGTGGTGATATCTTGCAAGTGTGTTTTTCTTCCCTCAAGATGTGAGGTCCAGTTGCTGAGCCTCTCCTGAACGCATTTACAAATCTGTTCCCCTTACATCCCTATCCCTCCCCACACGACTGCCATATTATTTTCGGAGCGCTAAAGAAAGATATTCGCGGCCGTCGATTTGCTGCGTACGTAGAGGTGCACGCCGGATGAAGCCCGACCAACAGGCATTACATGCATTGATCAAAACTGATAGTGCATTGAGAATGGCCAATTTCTAGCTGAAATCTAGATCTGCCAATAAAAATTCCAAAGGTCCAATGATAGCTGAAATCTATTATTTACAAGTAAAGCAGCAACAGCCTCTGAATGGAGCGTAACCTGATGAGTGGATAAATGTACGAGGGCTATCCACAAAGTACATTACGTTTTGGAATTAAAAATAAATAAAGTACTGGAATTATTTTTATTATATACAGATGAAAGCCACACTTAAATACTACTTTTCTACATAGTTGCCATTTAAATTAAGGCACTTATCGTAGCGATGGACGAGCTTGGATATTCCTTGGTCGTAAAATTCGGCCGCCTGCGCCTTCAACCACGTGGTTACCTCTTCTTGAAGCTGTGCGTCGTCATCAAAAAGCTGCATAGTCAACCACTTCTTCATTGCTGGGAATAAGTGGAAGTTGTTCGGTGCCAGGTCGAGACTCTACGGCGGATGAGGAAACAACTCCCACTTAAAAGATTCGAGAACTTCACGAGTGGCATTTGTCGTGTGGGCCCGGGCGTTGTCGTAAATCAGAAAGATCTTTGAGCCCAACTTTCCCCTGCGCTTGTTTTGTATTGCTCTTTTGAGGTTGTGCAGAGTTTGGCAATACCTTTGTGAGTGTATTGTAGCGCCTCTTTCCAGAAAATCCACAAAAATCACACCTTTTCTGTCCCAAAAAGACAGTCGCCATCACCTTGCTTGCCGACATTGTCTGCATGCATTTCTTGGGTTTTGGGGTGGGGGGGGGGGGGGGGGGGAATTTGTGTGCCCCCACTGCATTGACTGCAATTTTGTCTCGCAGTTCACATGCTTAACCCATGTTTCGTCACCAGTAACGATGCGATCGAGTAATGAGTCGCCATCTTTCTCGTAAGCGTCCAAAAACATTAACGCTGCAGCCTTTCGCTGATTTTTGTGAATCTCTGTCAAGATTTTTGGTATCCATCTCGCACAAAACTTGTGGTAACCAAGCTTTACGGTAGTGATTTCGTGCAACAAACTTAGTGAAATTTGTGGAAAACTCATAGAGAGTTCCGTTATTGTGAAATCACGGTTTTCACGGACCGCGGCATCGACTTTTTCGACAAGTTCGGCAGTCACTATGCTGGGTCTTCCACTTCGCTCTTCGTCGTGAATGTTAGTTCGGCCATTTTTAAATTTTATGACCCATTGACGCACTGCACCTTCAGTGATTATGTTGTCCCCATACACTTCACAAAGCTGCCAATAGATTTCTATCGGTGTACAGGTTTTTGCAGTCAGAAACCTTATTACAGCACGCACTTCACACTTCGCGGCATTTTCAATCAACGCTGACATTTCAAACTGTCACATTAACTCAACGGAGTACAGCACGAACCTCTCACTAGAACGGCAGGATGCCGACTGAGCGGCGGAATGCCATGACACCAAGATGGCCGCGCTAGCGCCGCCCCTAACGGACACAAATGAAAACGTAATGTACTTTGTGGAAAGCCCTCGTAATAACAGTCATGGCGCCGGCCGCTGTGGCCGAGCGGTTCTCGGCGCTGCAGTCTGGAACCGCGAGACCGCTGCGGTCGCAGGTTCGAATCCTGCCTCGGGCATGGATGTGAGTGATGTCCTTAGGTTAGTTAGGTTTAAGTAGTTCTAAGTTCTAGGGGACTAATAACCTCAGAAGTTGAGTCCCATAGTGCTCAGAGCCATTTGAACCATTTGAGCAGTCATGGCGACTATTTTTGGAGTAAACAGTTGACTTACTTTTTTCCAGTCTTCTTTTTATTTGACTGCCCCTTATACTACAACGTTTTCCGCTTAGTATACACGGTTTTCAGACGACGTCCGCGGATGATGCTGTAGTATACAGAGAAGTTCCAGCATTAGAAAATTGTAGCATAATGCAGGAAGATCTGCAGCGGATAGGCACTTGGTGCAGGGAGTGGCAACTGACCCTTAACATAGACAAATGTAATGTATTGCGAATACATAGAAAGAAGGATCCTTTATTGTATGAGTATATGATAGCGGAACAAACACTGGTAGCAGTTACTTCTGTAAAATATCTGGGAGTATGCGTGCGGAACGATTTGAAGTGGAATGATCATATAAAATTTATTGTTGGTAAGCCGGGTACCAGGTTGCGATTCATTGGGAGAGTCCTTAGAAAATGTATTCCATCGATAAAGGACGTGGCTTACAAAACACTCGTACGACCTATACTTGAGTATCAGTGTGGGATCCGTACCAGATCGGGTTGACGGAGGAGATAGAGAGGATCCAAAGAAGAGCGGTGCGTTTCGTCACAGGGTTATTTAGTAACCGTGATAGCGTTACGGAGATGTTTAGCAAAATAAAGTGGCAGACTCTGCAAGAGAGGCGCTCTGCATCGCGGTGTAGCTTGCTCGCCGGGTTTCGAGAGGGTTCGTTTCTGGATGAGGTATCGAACATATTGCTTTCCTCTACTTATACCTCCCGAGGAGATCACGAATGTAAAGTTAGAGAGATTCGAGCGAGCGCGGAGGCTTTCAGACAGTCGTTCTTCCCGCGAACCATACGCGACTGGAACAGAAAAGGGAGGTAATGACAATGGCACGTAAAGTGCCCTCCGCCACACACCGTTGGGTGGCTTGTGGAGTATAAATGTAGCTGTAGATCCTCGAAGTTAATTAATCGTGGTATTCAAGGAAGCAAAGTATGAGAGAACAACCTTGTATGCAAGCGAGCCGTTTAAGAATTAAAGTGAGTCACCAGTTGCACTATAACTTTTGCACAGAGGCGTCGCAACACACGCCGCTGCCGTGGCCAGTCACGAAATGAAAGGAGCGGCGCTGCTTCCGCACTGCTAGCCTGTGACCCGAGGCTTCGACCGCCGACCCAGACCGTACTTTCTCTCGACCTGCGAGGCGGAGCAAGCGTTCACACTCTCTTTCAACGCAGGTCTCGCGGGTAGCAGAAGACCTGTTAAACCTCAGCCAGTGCGAAAAGTACACACAGCTTCTAACTGCAGCGAAGTGAGAGTTATGCCGCGGGACAGAAGCGGCGTCCACACGATTGCGTCATACTGGCTTACGAATCAGCAGCGTTGCTTTTCTTCTGTCCTCTACAATGTTCAGAGCCCAACTCTGTGGATCTGTACGAACTAAACTTCGATACATAGAGCCCAAGTCTAGTGCGATCTGACGTTACAGGCTCTAACCATATATCTGTCACTCTGTTGCCGATTTTGAAGAGATTCAGCATAACAAGCCTTCACGCCTGTTGCGCTGCACTGACCACTCATTACGACCACAGATGACCACGAGACTGAATGCCTTCTGGTAGCGTCGCAAGCAGGAACTAAGAGTGATTTCAGGTGTGCCGCAGAGTGTCGTAGGACCGTTGCTATTCACAATATACATAAATGACCTTATTGATAACATAGGAAGTTCACTGAGGCTTTTTGCCGATGATGCTGTGGTATATCGAGAGGTTGTAACAATGGAAAATTGTACTGAAATGCAGGAGGATTTGCAACGAATTGACGCATGGTGCAGGGGATGGCTATTGAGTTTCAATGTAGACAAGTGTAATGTGCTGCGAACACATAGAAAGATAGATCCCTTATCATTTAGCTACAATATAGCAGAGCAGCAGCTGGAAGCAGTTAATTCCATAAATTATCTGGGAGTACGCATTAGGAGTGATTTAAAATGGAATGGCCATATAAAAGTAATCAGCGGTAAAGCAGCTGCCAGACTGAGATTCATTGGAAGAGTCCTAAGGAAATGCAATCCGAAAACAAAGGAAGTAGGTTATAGTACACTAGTTCACCCACTGCTTGAATACTGCTCAGCAGTGTGGGATCCGTACCAGATAGGGTTGATAGAAGAGATAGAGAAGATCCAACGGAGAGCAGCGCGCTTCGTTACGGGATCATTTAGTAATCGTGAAAGCGCTACGGAGATGTTAGATAAACTCCAGTGGAAGACTCTGCAGGAAAGACGCTCAGTAGCTCGGTACGGGCTTTTGTTGAAGTTTTGAGAACATACCTTCACCGAGGAGTCAAGCAGTATATTGTTCCCTCCTACGTGTATTTCGCGAAGAGACCATGTGGATAAAATCAGAGAGATTACACAGAGGCATACCGACAATCCTTCTTTCCACGAACAAGAGGATACTTGAACAGGAGGGAGAACCGATACAGGTACTCAAGGTACCCTCCGCCACATGCCGTCAGGTTGCTTGTGGAATATGGATGTAGATGTAGATGTGATAAGGGTTTGAGGCCGCACAGCAGCGAGATCTTTAGCACCCTCGCAGACGCCGCAAAGAAAATAAACAAGGTGTAACAAAATTCCCTTTACAGATTTTTAGGGCAGGTTCCTTGCACGAAAGAAGGAATAAGTGTCTAGTAAACATGGATTCTAAAATGCATACTTAAGAGCTATGAGCACTTGCTCATCTTGGCTGCTGTGAAGCGCATCTCTCTGTTGAACAAGTTCAACGTATGCACTTTACAGCCAATGTATACTACATACTTTTTTTTCTTGCTTTGCTGTAAGGAAACGGAGATGAAGGTCAGAAGGTGGCAATTACGTGCTGTATTGTGGGTAATCTAACATTTCCAACTGAAAACGATGCAGGAGCATCTTTACTGCCCATTCAGAATGTGGCTGAGAATTGTCCTGAAGAAGAAAACGCACAACAGGTATGTAATGTTGGCTGCATAGCTTCAGGTGAAATTTCTCACCGGGCCCTGGTACTTGGCGGGAGACACTATTGTTCTATGTATCTTTATGTGCTCAAAACTAAAAAGAACGACGTAACGCGATCGATGGGTATACTAGAGACACCGCCTAACACACCTGTGCAAAACTTAATCGGATTTTCACTGTGGTTTCCATTTTTCCGATCGTTCTTTACTTTCCGAATAAGAATCGTATTAAAACTAAATATATAAAAATACACACGTATTCGTAGACAACGTTCTGGCAAAATGCCAAAGAAATCAGCGAGGAACTTTCTGAGATTTAAGAGTTTCAACATTTCAATTTTTATTTATATACATTATCCCGTTTCACGCTAAATTTATCTCGGATATTTGGCAGCACTGGCATAGTGTAAAGATAATGGCTGTATGGTTTCAGTGGTATTTATAAAATGGTACAGTTACTCGTGAGAAAGTGGACTGAAATACAAATGATTACTTTATGGCTAATTTAATATATAATACCTAATATCGAGCTGAGCCAAGTGAGATCGAAGTAGGAAACACTACATTTCGTTAGGTGGCCAGAGAACGAATGAGCACGGATTAGCAGAAAATCTTGCTTATAAGTACTCTAGTTCTAGATATCGCCAAATGTGCACGATCCACGCTGAATTACTCGTACTTTAACGGCAGAAAATGCTTTCGTCGAACCAGCAAAGACGTATAGGCGACCTTCCTGAAGGGCGGGGGGGGGGGGGGGGGGGAGGGTATTTTTCTTTCGCCTGAGTCAAGAGGCAATGAATCACTTAGGCTGGTCTGCTATGGGGAGCTCTTGATCAATTCAAGGGCAAACGTGGCTGTTAGATTAACAAACACGGACAGGATCTGCTTCCTTCGTATCTAGAACAAACAGTTTACAAGAAACAAATTACACTTACTACGGCGAGATCAGGCACCTGTGGGAAGGATTGTAGACACTACAAATCGAACGACGAGAGACTTAAAAATATCGAGCAAGAATAACAAAGCAATGGCGTCCATAACTCTAGTGAGACTAATGACCAGAGACACGATATTTCGTTACATCACTATGCTATGTTTCAGGACGTTTCCAGAGCTGTGCAGCAGCAACACGGCCAACACGCATTAAAGAACACCTGTCTGGTATTGAAAGGAAATAAGTGAAATACCGAGCGATAAAACTGAAAACCAGTCCACTCGTACTTTACTTTTATATAGGTAAATAAACATATTCCGATACTAAAGTTAACTGCAACAAGACGCGAACTTATTACAGCTGCAAAAGTTGGAAAAAGTTCTTAACACACGTCCCTTTCGGGTAATCTCTTTTTGACTGACGTCTGAACTACGTTCCAGCAGGGCTCACACCAGCCATCAAGCATAACAGTTCCTTTCTTTAGTAAGCATTGAAATTCAAAGTTTACCCCACAAGAAAGACCAGCGAGAGGCAGGGAGGAACTTGATTACAAATCTGCCATACACATCAGGAACAGATATATACAGCCCAAAAGGAATGTTTACGACCCCAAACGAAAATAAACAAAGTTCAGAGTTCAGGAAAGTACCAGAAAGCCGTTTCTCTTCTCTGCGAACAGATAACTACAGAGAACAGAAAAATTAGGCTCGCTTTGCGGTAGTACTGTAACTATTTAGGCCTGAAGCTTTGATCCTTAGTTTCGTCATCCACTTTTTTTATGTTTGCTCCTCGATGTTGCAGTTCGCCTTAATGCGGCCTGCTTCACGAAGGCCGGTGTGCACTCCTGTACGTATCGCTCCAGTAGTGAACAGAAGCCGTGAAACTGACGCTAAAAGGATTTAAGAAAAACAAAAGTGTTACCCTCAAGCACTGCCATTATTGAAATTCTCATCTGATCGTGTATGCACTAAATGAATGTATACATCTACAGCCGCTGTCGATCATGAAATTTTTGTTTTCCTGCGCATGAAGGTGAGAAACTGGCGTCCATTGTTGCTGTTGTGATGGTGCTTCCCAATATCTTATCGATTGTAGAATTGCCTGGAACGGACGCATGACAATATTTTGCCGTCGTCTAGTTAACGTTCTCATAGTTAACATACACTTCGCATTTCAGAGGTGTTATTTACTATTTATGCGTTCTAAGCTTCAATTTCACGCCTTTCTTTGTAGCAACACTATATTACTATGCAAAATTACAGCAGGGCATTGCACTGATCACTCAACACTGAGCGCCAAGCAGTTTTCTGCAGCATTCTCTGCAATTCACAGCAAGGTAAGAATGTAAAATCGTTCTACCGGAAAATACGTGATAATGAAGCTCGGGAAGGTTAATTGATATCTCTGACATATGGAGAGAACTTAAAATGATAATTAGTGCAGCGTACTGACTGATGGAAAAATATCATTATGCGTCCACCACAGACAGCTCTAGACTCAACGACATACAGCCCAATATCATCGCAACAACAACAGCAGACGATAATGTTTCCTCCCCCTCCCATACACACGCCATTATCACAATGAAGCGACTGCCTCAAAATTACATTAGACGTAGTTCGTAAATTGTTAAATCACTATAGCCGACATATTCGTCGCGAGAGAAGACAAGCTGTATTGATATTTAAAACTGTTTTAACATATCGTTTACTGGTCGGTCTTAGCTGCACACGACTAGTTTTCATTTCCCTTGATTTAGGGTGCATAGTTTCGTCAGCAATACAGAGTTCTGACATTTGATTATGAAACAGATGTGATGGGTTCTTGACGGAACTACAACCATACATCTGAAGATGATCCAGTGAATTCGAAGCTAGTCATACTGTAAAAAGATATGCAAATGAGACTGAAAAATAAACAATATATTTAAGTTGCTTTAAATGACCAAACACTTAATTATAGATTATTTCAGTAACTTTCTTCGTATGCTTGTAATTAAAAAAACCACCAGATTATGAGCAAAACAAACTCTAAAGGCGTAACAGTGTGTGAAATCATATTTTGTAGTTCTTTTAGACTAATTTAGCTTTTTGTAATGGAAATGACCAGTTCGCTTTCACCTGAACCATGACTATATCTGTATATAAAAATAAAATAAAAAATAACCAGTACATTCCAATACATAACATTGCTTTTATGCCAAATTTAAAATCAGTTGTATCCTGTGACGTATTATGTAAAGTTTTGCTTATATGTTGGACGGGTCAGTTTTGTAATCGATACAGTCAGATGCGTTCAGGTACATTTGATTTTAGAACTGGTTTAATAGCAATGTTGTACGTATGTAGTAGAGTATATGTTCGACAGTAATCTTATTTTTATCTACGAGGGCATAATGAAAAGTAATACCTCCGAATTTATGTGAAATCTCTTAAAGCTTTTTTAATAAGAGAAACGTCCTTGACCTGCCTACATATTTTTCCTCAAAATAATCGCCCTGGCGACGAACACCTTTCTTCCAGCGATAGAACAGTTTGTTAACGCTGTCACTGTAAAATGTTTAGCTTTGTTGGCGGAGCCACAACCTCACCTCTGCTTGCACCCCTTCATCACTATCAAAGTGAGGTGCTCGACGGTGTTCTTTAAGTTTCGGAAACAGATAAAAATCGGATGGCTTCGAGTCGGGACTGTATGAAGGATTGTCGAAGATGGTGAACCCAAGGCGGCAGATGTGGCAGCGTTCGTGGTGGACGAACTCTTCGAATTCGGAACTCGATGTCGGCACTCTTGTTTCACTCACCGACATAGGTAAGTTAGGCACCACTCTGTTACACGCTACATTTCGGAGCCCTGTAGGGACAGAAGGCTGCAAATACAGGGTGGCAATATTGAACTATGTGAAAAAAACGTAAAACAGTTACAAACTACGGTGTGCACACTATAGACATTCGGGCTTAGGTAATGACATGTTCGATATTCCTGCCGTCATTGGCGTTGATGTGGTGCAAACGAATAACGAAATTCTGCATGACCTGCTGAAGTGTCGGAACATCGATGCTGTCGATGACGTCCTGAATGGCTGTTTTCAGCTCAGCAGTGGTTTTGGGATTATTGCTGTACACCTTGTCTTTAATATAGCCCCTCAAAAAGGAGTCGCATGTGGTCAGATCCGGAGAATATGGCAGCCAATCGAGGCGCAAGACAGTTTCCTCTGTGTACCCCAGAGCCAGAATGCGGTCTCCAAAGTGCTCCTCCAGGACATCAAACACTCTCCTGCTTCAATGGGGTCGAGCTCCGTTTGCACGAACCACATCATGTCGAAAACGGGGCCATTTTGGATGATGGGGACGAAATCATCATCCAAAACCTTTACGTACCGTTCAGTAGTCATCAAGGAATATCGCACTGATTATTGCACACCACACCGTTGAGGTTGAAGAGATTTCTAGATCGCGAAATGAGGGTTCTGAGTGTCACAAAAACGTCGATTTTGTTTACTGACGAGTCCATCCACATGAAAGTGGGCTTCGTCGCTAAACCAAACCAGAATGGTCATAGTAATTCGCATCATGCCCCGCGGCCATTCGTGCAGTTTGAACGTCCTAAAGCAAACCGTTCAGAAGTTATGACGCTTTTATTTCATATCTATATATATAAAAGAAAGTCGGGTTAGTTATACTACACTCCTGGAAATTGAAATAAGAACACCGTGAATTCATTGTCCCAGGAAGGGGAAACTTTATTGACACATTCCTGGGGTCAGATACATCACATGATCACACTGACAGAACCACAGGCACATAGACACAGGCAACAGAGCATGCACAATGTCGGCACTAGTACAGTGTATATCCACCTTTCGCAGCAATGCAGGCTGCTATTCTCCCATGGAGACGATTGTAGAAATGCTGGATGTAGTCCTGTGGAACGGCTTGCCATGCCATTTCCACCTGGCGCCTCAGTTGGACCAGCGTTCGTGCTGGACGTGCAGACCGCGTGAGACGACGCTTCATCCAGTCCCAAACATGCTCAATGGGGGACAGATCCGGAGATCTTGCTGGCCAGGGTAGTTGACTTACACCTTCTAGAGCACGTTGGGTGGCACGGGATACATGCGGACGTGCATTGTCCTGTTGGAACAGCAAGTTCCCTTGCCGGTCTAGGAATGGTAGAACGATGGGTTCGATGACGGTTTGGATGTACCGTGCACTATTCAGTGTCCCCTCGACGATCACCAGAGGTGTACGGCCAGTGTAGGAGATCGCTCCCCACACCATGATGCCGGGTGTTGGTCCTGTGTGCCTCGGTCGTATGCAGTCCTGATTGTGGCGCTCACTTGCACGGCGCCAAACACGCATACGACCATCATTGGCACCAAGGCAGAAGCGACTCTCATCGCTGAAGACGACACGTCTCCATTCGTCCCTCCATTCACGTCTGTCGCGACACCACTGGAGGCGGGCTGCACGATGTTGGGGCGTGAGCGGAAGACGGCCTAACGGTGTGCGGGACCGTAGCCCAGCTTCATGGAGACGGTTGCGAATGGTCCCCGCCGATACCCCAGGAGCAACAGTGTCCCTAATTTGCTGTGAAGTGGCGGTGCGGTCCCCTACGGCACTGCGTAGGATCCTACGGTCTTGGCGTGCATCCGTGCGTCGCTGCGGTCCGGTCCCAGGTCGCCGGGCACGTGCACCTTCCGCCGACCACTGGCGACAACATCGACGTACTGTGGAGACCTCACGCCCCACGTATTGAGCAATTCGGCGGTACGTCCACCAGGCCTCGCGCATGCCCACTATACGCCCTCGCTCAAAGTCCGTCAACTGCACATACGGTTCACGTCCACGCTGTCGCGGCATGCTACCCGTGTTAAAGACTGCGATGGAGCTCCGTATGCCACGGCAAAGTGGCTGACACTGACGGCGGCGGTGCACAAATGCTGCGCAGCTAGCGCCATTCGACGGCCAACACCGCGGTTCGTGGTGTGTCCGCTGTGCCGTGCGTGTGATCATTGCTTGTACAGCCCTCTCGCAGTGTCCGGAGCAAGTATGGTGGGTCTGACACACCGGTGTCAATGTGTTCTTTTTTCCATTTCCAGGAGTGTATTTATAACTCAAGAACGGCTGGACCGATTTGGCTGAAAATTGGTGGAGAGGTAGTTTAGAACCAGGAGACGGACATAGGACACTTTTTTATCCCGTTCGACCGTTATAAAACGTGGTATAACAAAAACGCATCTCGCATGGAATAACAAAAAGTAAATGTCAGCCAAACGTCACTGTAAAACTTGGTATAACAAAAACGCATCTGACATGGAATAAAAAAAAAACGCAAATGACAGCTAAACGTTTATGGTTAAGTATCAGTATGTATCATTAATTAAAAATTTAAAGAAATATTTTGTATTTTCTTTGAATCTTCAATAACAATGCTGCGACCAAGACGATCGAATAGTTTTCGACAAAGGCGTAATGCAAGACGGATACTAAACATTGCAAATGAAAGGACTGAAGAAGAACAACAAATGGCCCGTGAAGAGCGCCGCGTTAGTATGGCTCGACTTCGTGCTTCTCAGTCACAAGAGCAAAGTGAGGCAGCCCGTGAAATGGCTAGGTTGGCAATGCAAAATAGTCGAGCGATCAACAGAGATCAACATGTAGTTTGTGGTTTAAATCTGGAATATCCATGTTTTTCACATGGTCAATTATATGTGGCATGTTCACGGGTCGGTAGACCATCTCCGTTGTTTGTTCTTGCGCTTGATAATAAAACAAAAAAAATGTCGTGTATAACAAGGTACTTAATTGAAGAGTGGAAGCTATGCACCAAAAAACATAAAGAATAAAGAATAATTAAAATACTTAATATTTTTATGTGTATTTCCTAATAAAAAATTGAACTTAACATCCAAAATCTGATTATTTATTGGCTTTAAGGCGGAACAGAGTTCCCTGGGGCAGCTGGTAGTTCAATAATTGTGACGCTATATGTAGATATGAAGAGCAAAGATGCAGAATGTTATAACGTTCGTTTCATTTAAAAACCTTTATGAGTTTCCACACAAAAAATTCGGAGACATTAGTTTTCAGCACGTTGTTGTACAAATCTGAGGGCGGTTCATGTGGAAATATACCTGTCACTCTAGAAAAAAATTAAAGCAATATAGACGGACGACAAAACATGTTATGCAACAAGTGAATGCGGTCTTTGCCTGATGTTAATTTTTGCATTGTATTGAGTTAAAAAATAAGTAAGTAATACGACCAGTGGCGGAACAGCCACGGCAGCAACACTTGGTCACACCGATCAAAGTGGGCAGAACCAGTCCATTCGTAATGTGCATACGTGAGTGGTGCAAGTAAGCCGGCGGGAGTGTTGGCAAGTATCCCACGCGCGCGACCGTTACACAGCGAGGCGCGCCCCGCGCGGCACTTTCGATTTCTGCCGGTCGCGTTTCTCCGCAGGCTGGAACAGGTTGGAGGCTGCGGCTGTGGCTGTGAGGTCAGCCCATCGCCACCCGTGCCGTAATGACGGCAGCGGATCAATTACGCAGGCCGCCTTCCACTTTATTAGACAGCCGCGCGGGGCCAATAGTGGCACTTACGCGCTGCACATTATGCAAATGTCCCTGTTAAAGAGTTACACACGTCGCCGCACACCCAGGATGCAAACTGCGAAAACCAGTGCACTGATGCTGACTGCTCCTGTCGCTGTCTGTTCGTTTGTGTTCGCGGTATCAGCCGCGAGGGCGAAACTAACGACACATAGGAAGACTCTCGAGGCAGTAACTTTTTATCTCGAACGAAACACGTCCCTAAAGCCGTCGGCACACGAACCGTGCTGTCGAACGTCAACGTTGAGCGTGCTAAGTTCAACGTGCTGCTGAACGCTCAGAAACGATGCGACTTATGCATACGACGCGTGGGCCCCAACGTGGTACACGCAGTCGCAATGTACTCCGGCGGCAGCTGCGGGAAGTTTATAGATCGCAAATCACACTATTTACTAAACGGGCGCGCGTAAAATTCCCACGTTAGCTCAATTAAAACGCACGTTTCCTCTGTTGCCCACGAAAAGGAAAGCACCATGTCCAATCAATAAGGACACAGGCTTATAAAAGTTCCATTACAAACAGTGCGATACAAATTTGCAATACTTCTTCACATAAGATAAACATTATTTCATCATTCCCACATTTTAATAAAACTCCAAGGTCAGTCTTACTTGACCACTGTTCCTACCCAGTAGCAGAATCTTTGCAACAAGTGAATTACGAAGCGTAAAAGAGAAAGGAGCAAAATAGCTTTACACAAGCAGCGCAAGGTAGAGTAGATCAAGCCAATCGAACACCCAAAGAAAGGTGAACTTATATTTACATCACATCAAAAATTATAGTATATACTTATTATATTAAACTAATAATAAAGTAACAGAACTTAATAAAAACGCCTATGTTAGGAAAAGAATTTACGTAATGGCGAGTCGCGAACCACCTCCGAAACATAAAAATTTCACTAATCTGTTATGCTGCTCAGCACGCTTTTTTATTTTTATTTTTTAAATCTCATTTTGTTCGTTGCTTCTGCTCGGGGCGGACGTCGTAGGACATCCGTTGAAGGTCGCTGTTGAGCGATTAACTCAGTTTTTTATTACAAAGGGCAGCTATCCCTCTGACCGAACACGCTGATCTACCGTGCCAGCTACGCTAAACGAACATTTTGGAGATAATTGCCACTCCTAGGATCTTACCCATCTTAGCACTTCCTGAAAGCTGTAATCGCAACTACGTTACTAACTGAAATTTAATTATAACAAATTTTACCAAGAACAATGCGTTCGGGGTGCATCCTCAGTGTATTGCTGCCCTCAAATAGCATACTCTCATAATACGAAGGTTACAATAATTCTTTTGCCACGAATATGATGTTACTCACAGTTACACACAGTTAACAACGGGTTTTCCAGTGATTCTCAATTTGCTGGTACTCAGAAACGGCATATATACGTGCAGGTTTGAAATGAATGCCAATATGGCGCCTCACAACTTTGTGCTGAAGGGAGGTGGCGTACATGTGACGTAGATGCCGCTGTGGCATCTCATTGGTCAACGCTCAGACGCGCGCTCAGAATATCTGACATGCCAGATATTGCTCTGCACGGAAAGACTCCTGAACGTGCTATTCCACGCCACGACGTCAGAAACTCGGCTCCCTCAACGTTCAATATTCGGATGCATGGTCCGTGTGCCGACGGCTTAAGGCGCGCCTGTAACCGTCAGGAACGAGGTTTGATTATATTCATTTCCTTTTTTACACCTTTGACTTGACGCACTCCCTTTTCCTTGGCTGGGGAGTCCTACGTCTCCAGAAATCCTTTATGCGTTCGATAACTGGCGTTTTCTTATTCTCCAAATGAAGCTCGTCAATGTTTCTACTTTTCTCTTTCAAATTTTGTGCTCGGTCCCTAAACAAACTTTATTAACTATCTTTACCCACACCACAGTGCTCTCCTCCGTCTTCCACAGATAGCTGATACCAGCTACGAATGTCTTCATTCTGCAGAGTTTCTACACGAACATTTAGTTTAAAGGATTTGGTGAATGCGTGTTAATGTTTTTCACGATTCAGAAGCAGAAACTACCATTGGTTGCGAAGTTGAAGTAACTATAAATTTAAATATTTGTCATAACAGTCTTCGTTTTTGTCTTGATCGTATGTCTTCTCTTTTGGTGAATCATTGTGGATCGTAGCACGCACGTAAAAGATTTGTTGTTTCATATATAACGTGCATGAGATATTGCAGTCATTCATCCTTTGCCACCAGTTGTAAGGCCAAATATTCATTTTCTTATGATTAAATGTCATTAAATTTATTTCGACTTGAAGCTGTTGCCACGCGGGATTAGCCCAGCGGTCTTAGGCGCTGCAGTCATAGACTGTGCTGCTGGTCCCGGCGGAGGTTCGAGTCCTCCCTCGGGCATGGGTGGGTGTGTTGGTCCTTAGGATAATTTAGGTTAAGTAGTGTGTAAGCTTAGGGGCTGATGATCAAATGGCTCTGAGCACTATGAGACTTAACTTCTTTGGTCATCAGTCCCCTAGAAGTACTTAAACCTAACTAACCTAAGGACATCACACACATCCATGCCCGAGGCAGGATTCGAACCTGCGACCGTAGCGGTCGCGCGTTCTCCGACTGTAGCGCCTAGAACCGCTCGACCATTCTGGCCGGCTAGGGGCTGATAACCTTAGCAGTTAAGTCCCATAAGATTTCACACACATTTGAACATTTTTGTTGTTAACATTTCTTGTCTTGTGGCTAAACGTGATAAAGTGTACTTTGATATCAAATTGTTCCGATCAGCCAGAGTGAAGTCGCCCTTACAACTGTGTTAATGTTTATATTTGGTCTTTAACTGATAAATGATGAAATTTGTCTAATAAAACCACCAGAACCGTCAACTCCCCCACTCCCATGCTCCCTGCAGTAGACTTTCCTTATATAGAGTAATTCAAAACCTTGCGCACAAACTGAAAGAGCTGACACAGGTGTCGAAATGCAACAACGTTGGAGCGGGAACTCATCTTCTCGGAAGTAATCCTGTACCACTGAAATCTTTGGAATGTAAGGACAACAAGGGCAATCAACGTACATGCGCCGTAAGTTCCACAAAAGTAATGTACTCTTTACTTAACGATGTTGAATGTTATGGAGGGTGTTCAAAATGGACGTCGCCACATTCAATACAGGCGTAACATTTGTAGAAAATCCTGTGGCACTCCACCAAATACAGCAGACAATGCATGGCAGACGTGCAAGCACCCTGGCGAGAAACGTTAAGGGCCAAGCAGTTGAATATCCCCTTCGAATCCTTCGCAAGATGTACAAAGACATGCGCAGAAAAACAGGCTAACCCTCAAATGAAGACAAATGTTGCCATCTGTTGCTGGGTAGGGGAATTATCAAAACTGACATTGGTCTCACACTTAAACATCACAGTAGCATACTGAGGGGTGAGATCAATGTCAGTTTTGATAGTTCCTGTACGCAGCAACAGATGGCAGCACTTATCTCTAAGTTTTTACATTTGAAGGTTAGCCCATTTTTCCGCGCATGTCTTCATTGCGTTGGGTGAGGACGTCACGTATTCTCAAGTGTGCAGGTGCTCCGTGTAGAGACATCCATCTGCTGGGGTGATAAGCAGTTCCGTTTACATAGAAACAGTACGTTATCTTTGCTGAGCGTATGACGCAAGTGCATGGATTGACCGTCTTGATCCTGACACAGCAAAGCTTTTATTGACTCAGGAATATTTTCAAGACCGTAAGTTCATGTTACAAAGCTGTTGAACTTCGTCTCCTCTGTGAGCTATTTCAATTTGTGTGCAACCTTCCGAACCACCCCACCAAGCGAGAGGGCGCAGTAGTTAGCACACTGGACTCGCATTCGGGAGGACGACTGTTTAAAGCCCCATCAGGCCATACACATTCGCGTTTTCTGTGATTTCCCTAAATCGCTCCAGGCAAGTGCCGGGATGGTTCCTTTCAAAGAGGCACGACGATTTCCTTCCCCACACTTTCGTAATTCGAGCTTCTCTAATGACGTCGCTATCGACGGGACGTCCTTTCCGAACTACCCTATAGTCTCTTACCAACTTTGTGCAGCTGCGCTGAACGGAGAATCTTTTGCATATGGGCAGTGGTGTATATCATTTTGCATATCGTTGGGCTGTTTCGAACTGACAGTCGGTCGTCCAGAGGATGAGTACCTTTTGTGTGAACGCCAGCGATGGGAGCTCCTCTAATTCGTCCCCGCTGCCGTTTTTATGCAACTCTTACTTCCTCCATAATTGAACGACGCAGACTCATTCGGGTGCGGTTCTGTTGTTCCCTGGAGCTCCCGCTCGTAGTTTCGCCGTCCAGCCGCGTTACGGCGCTGTTTCAGAGGTCATTACAGGGCTCGATCTGCAGCCTACTCCACCACTGCGCTTAATGTTGCAACACTTGGTTTCCTTCCGTGGAAGCTGAAGCTGTACTAGAAGCTTTAAAACACGTGACCTCCCTTCAGGTTCCCAAGGTCCTCATTCTGTCCGATCCTACGCCAGTTTTATGATCTTCAAGGCATAAAAAGTGGAGTTCCAAAGCCTGAAACCTCATCTCGGCACTCATTTGGCACTACATCCAGTGTGAAATACACGTTATAGAACTGCTGTGGGTTAAAGCTGACTCCGGCGTCATTCATAACGAAGAAGACGATATACTCACAAAAGAAGCCGCAAAATCTGGGAATTTAATCGACGCCAGACTTCTGAATTGCACCGTCTGGCCCGACAGATTGTCTTTCAACATTGCCTAGAGGACTGGAAAGTGTTGTATTTCTTCTGGGGAAGATAATACATCTGTTATTCCACGTTGATCCTGGATTCTTGATGTTCGCCTACCAAGATCACTTCTATCTACTGTCTCGCATTCGAGAGCAGGACGGTTCAAACACGCGTCTGGCCAGCCTAATGTAGGTTTTCCGTGATTTTCCTAAATCGCTTCAGACAAATGCCGGGATGGTTTCTTTGAAAGGGCACGGCCGATTTCATTCCCCATACTTTCCTAATCGGATGGGGACCGACGGCCTCGCTGTTTTGAAGCATTGGGAAGTATGTTTCATGTATTTTAGACACTGAACATTTGTATCTCTATTATTCCTATTCTTTTAGTTTCATTTGTTAAATTTATGATGGCAGAATAATTAACTCAGTTTAACTATCCGGTAAAATTCTACACGGCATATCAAATATATTTTTTAAACGTGTTCTCGTACTCCGGCCTCAGCGGTTAGCGACACTAGTTACGTGTGTGCGTTGTTGTTATTCAATGTATGTGTGTGTGTGTGTGTGTGTGTGTGTGTGTGTGTGTGTTTCCTACTTTAGAAAACGGATTTCGGCCGAAAGCTCAGACGTAACGTTTCCGTGTATAGTGAGTAGCAATATCCATTTCATAATATATCGTTACTTGTACATTTATTTATATTTGCTCCACAACACCACTGTTATTCTGTTATACTGCTCCTCGAATTTTCCTTTAAATTACCAAAACATGTGTTTCACTGGTTTACACGTATGACAAATAACAGAAGGCCTCTAAAGCTCTATTTAAAAATTATATCTGTATGCTCTCATATTATTTCAAGTTACGTTTTGTACTAATTTGTTGTGGCTCAATGGCGAGGTACAAGTCAATCCAATGGACGCGACTTTGGCGAGTTGCGTGTCCCTAATCTTCTCCACTTGCCGCGCGGTCTTGGGTGCCTTGTCACGGTTCACGCGGCTGCCCCCGTTGGAGGTTCGAGTCCTCCCTCGGGCCTGGGTGTGTGTGTGTTGTCCTTAGTGTATGTTAGTTTAAGTTAGATTAAGTAGTGTGTAAACCTAGGGACTGATGACCTGACCAGTTTGGTCCCACAGGAACTTAACAAAAATTTCCAAAAAATATCTCCACTTATCCAACCGGGAAAAGAGGAGCTGCAGTTTAACGCGAAAACCAAACCAAGTGGCGTTCCTCTCGACTCATCATACAGCTGAGAGGTGACGTCTCATTTAAAAGCAAAGTGAACATTCCCGTACTCCGGCCGGGACTTGAACCTGCCTCTTGGTTTCCGGGCACGCGCTTTACCGCTCGACTATGTTTCGGCCTGGTTCAAAGGGCTCGAAGCATTACGGGACTTAACATCTGACGTCATCAGTTCCCTAGACTTGGAACTACTTAAACCTAACTAACCTAAGGACATCACACACATCCATGCCCGAGGCAGGATTCGAACCTGCGACCGCAGCAGCAGCGCCGTTCCGGACTGAAGGATCTAGAACCGCTCGGCCACAACGGCCGGCTATGTTTCGGCCTGTATGGCAATTATTTACCTTTAACCTCACCTAATGGCTGATAGATGCCGAAGACCAAATAAAATTATAATGAATACAAGACACCTAAAGCGGAGCTCATTTTGTGTTCTTGTTACTGTGTGGAAAAGTTGGAAGAAGGGCATGTCGCAATCTGTAGCGCTTGCAGATATAAACAACGTGTATTTCCTCTCCAGGAGAAGCCCACTGAAGTCAGTATAGTAGCACTCCACCTCAGTGGCTAATAACAGTGACTTGGTCATTTTGAGTTTTGTAAGTTATCAAAAAATGGCTCTGACCGCTATGGGACTTAACATCTGAGGTCATCAGTCACCTAGAAAATGGTTCAAATCGCTCTGAGCACTATCACCTAGAAAATGATTCAAATCGCTCTGAGCACTATGGGACTTAACATCTAAGGTCATCAGTCCCCTAGAACTTAGACCTACTTAAACCTAACTAACCTAAGGACATCAAACACATCCATTCCCGAGGTATTCGGCAGTGCTGTGTTGACTTGTGATTGTATACGTTAGATGAAGAAAGATTTGTTGTGAAGAACAGCAAAGATGAATATGATGCATAAACTGAAAGTCAAAAAGAATATAAATCTTCCTTGATGTGAACAGAAGAAGTAAGACTACAGTAGTGCGCAGCTACTTTGTCGAAATAACTCAAAAAATGGTTCAAATGGCTCTGAGCACTATGGGACTTAACTTCTAAGGTCATCAGTCCCCTAGAACTCAGAGAACTACTTAAACCTAACTAATCTAAGGACATCACACACATCCATGCCCGAGGCAGAATTCGAACCTGTGACCGTAGCGGTCGCGCGGTTCCAGACTGTAGCGCTTAGAACCGCTCGGCCACCCCGGCCGGCCGAAATAACTATTGCCAGCTAGTTAAATTGCTCAGAGCTGAGAGAAAGACCACCGTTCTTCCCTGAGTCATGCATTAACGTATCAAATGATTAAGCTGTTTGGCTTTTACAGAAATTTTATAGGCTTTTTAAACACTTCACTTTGCTAAACATTCTGTCGTTCAGACCAGTGTTATATGCGTAGATCAAGCGAAGTTTTATTCTGTCTTTTTGAATACACACTTCATTCCGAAATCGTTGTCTCGAATACCATTTCATAGGAATATTACTCTCCCGATCCCATAGTTTCAAGAAATTTTATCATTACGCATCACCACAGTGCACCATATGATACGTGACAGTTTGAATAATGTGTGGAAATTTTACTTAAAAATAGAAATCAAGCTTAGCCACTGTCTGCTTCCTGTTGTGCTTTCTAGAAATCTGCAACAGTTTCATCAGGACGCGAGGCAAGTGGAAATTTTGATTAGGGGCACATAATTGCTTTACTTCAGTTGCGCATTTAATAGAAGCATAATTTGTATTGAGACTAGTTACAGCTTAATTCCAATTAGGTTCTGTTTAGTCAAAAGTTAGCATTCGAATTTAAGCTGGATATAGCTTTTAGGTATATAATTTCGGTAATACGTGGACTTTTTACGGAGTGGGAGGTAAATTTGGGCTACATTTCACATAGTAACATTAGTGGGGAACTTACATAGTCATTAGTCTATGGATTGCCTGACCTGCCAATAGACGAAAATAGTAATAATATCACTGTTCTATAACTTTAACCACAAAGTAATTTTTATTGCGGATATTTGCAGATACACCCGTGTCTACCAATATTCGCGCAGATTATTATACTCAAAGTTATTTTAATTCCGGATATCTGCTTTCGTACAGTCCTGTAGCTAGAGCACTTCGTCCAACTTGTGTGAAACGCAAATGGAAATGTAGGTACACGCCGTGTGACTGGTGACTGGAGACATCTTGCGGTCGGGAGAAGCTAGACAAACTACGTGTGGGTGAGATGATGACTAACAACGATACTAACTACTTTCGTCATTGTGGGAAGCTACAATACACATATTCTAACCAGCGGCCAGAGTATAGCAAGAGTCTACTGTGTATTCCACTAAACAGATTTAAATTTATTCAGACTCAATCTTTTTAGTAGTTTCTGCAAGTTAACACACAGCACAGAGGCCTAATGCATGCAATGCAGAAGTAGGCACACTATGACTAATCTAGTTAGCCGGCACGAGAAAGCAGTGAGCAAAGAAAAGCAATGGCCCAGAAAATGAAAAAGAATGAATGCATTCAATTAGCAGTAATTTTACGACAGCGCAGTAGCGAGTGATTTCGTAACTCTGATAAACGAGAAAACAGCAAATGAGAGACGTACGTTCCGAGATGGTTTTGCAGAGCAAAACGAACTACTGACGTCGCTGCGAAACAGGTGATGCACAGACTTGATTAGTGAGACAATTGTGGTGGGGGAGCTTGCTCATTCGTCTGCTTCCCACTTTACTGGATCGAGTCTACCACATCATTTTACAAAACTGCTCTGACGAATAATTATATCTGAACATGTTTAACTTACACTATAAAAGGTGGTCAATGGAAATGACTACCCAATTACGCATTGATCGTAAGTGAATGCATCTCCAACAACACGTAAGTGCTATCTTCTTGAACCATTCATGACGTACCCCACTCCTGTTATCGATCGTGTTATTACCGTTTTTCTGAACACCAAAGAAGTTAATGTCAATTAATTAATTAATGAAAGTGAATGGCAGTAAGAACATTATTAAGTACTTGGCCGTTTTCAAAGTTTACACCTGGCCGTTTTCAAGTGGATCTGAAAACTGTGCTGTAGAGATGCGAAGTCAAAGAAGTTCCTGACCGACGATTAGTCCTACTTTTATTCGCAGATGAATTACAACAACTAAAAGGAATCTTATGTTCTGCTTTCTGATCTGCATGGAGGTCATTAGAGATGGAGACAGCTTAGACTGCACACGGATCGGGGAAGAAGATCGTGCATGTCCAATTTTAAGGAAACGCACCGGCAACTGTGTACGAAGCCCCAATTAGAACGACCGCTCAATGATCTGCACCCAAATCAGCAGATTCTACATCCACATTTCTATTCCGCAATCCATCTTAAGGAGTGCGGTGCACTGCTATCTCTTCCTCCACTGCCTGTTCCATTGGCGAGTGACGTGGCAAAAACATTACAGATAAAACCCAGTGTTAGCTCTAATTTCTCTGTTTTCGTCGTCGTGGACATTTCGCGAGACGTAAGTGGGAAGAAATAACATGTTGAGCAACTTTTCTTGTAACGTACAGTACTTTTTCGGAATTACAAGAGAAAACTTCACATAACGCTTCTTTTGCCACTGGTTGTTGTTGAGTATTCCGTAATGATCCTGCGTTACGTGGTGTTCTTCGTTGGATCTTCTCAATACATTCTATTAATCCAAACTGGGAACTATGCCAGAGTGTTGTCTCCAGTACTTACACGTGTTTGCAAGCCATTCCTGCCATGTATGAATTACATTTGCCTAAGATTCTTCCGCCAACGGTATTGACGCAGTCGTAACACCGGTTCTCGCCTGATCACCGAAGTTGCGCTCTGTTGGGCTAGGATGGGAGACCATCTGGTCTTCCGAGGGCTATGGCAAGCGGGGTGCACTCAACCCTTGTGAGGCAAACTGAGGAGCTGCTTGATTGACAAGTAGCAGCTCCGGTCTCGCAAACTGGCAAAACGGACAGAAGAACGGTGAGCTCACCATACGTCCCTCCATGTCCGCATCCGGTGATGACTATGAGCTGAGGATGACACGGCAGTCGGTCGGTACCTTTGGACCTTCATGGACTGTTCGGGCGGAGTTCTTTAGTTTTTAAGATTCTTACAGTGAATCTGTCCCCAGTATCTGCTTTACCTACAGTTAATTTTGTGTGTTCATTCC
Source organism: Schistocerca gregaria (assembly GCF_023897955.1). Taxonomy (NCBI): domain Eukaryota; kingdom Metazoa; phylum Arthropoda; class Insecta; order Orthoptera; family Acrididae; genus Schistocerca; species Schistocerca gregaria. Next base: position 720,432,476 of record NC_064923.1, on the reverse strand, counting down.
AATTTACGTCACTCCGCACCGTTAACGCTGTGCGTTACGCGTCTTTTACTATTTACAGTGATTTTTCACCTATAGCAAAACCGAACAGTAGGGAAATGACGGTCAGTATGGGCGGCAAGAGCTACTGGCCGCTTGGTGTTTCTCGGATTTTTCGCAAAAAAGCGGATGCATGCAGTGCGTGGAATAAATGCAGACATCACTCCGCCATTTTTTAGAACTTGATTCATGTATCTGTTGAGTTTATGTAACAGATAAATTTTATTTGTTTTTGAGTGTCGAAGCTGGTTAACAGCGTAATTTTCAGCATCGGTTTATATTTTCAAAGGTGGGAAGTAATGTTATCATACTAGTATTAATATTTAAGTAGTCTAATGTACATTGTACAGCAATAATAAAACTCCTCTCACTCAAGACGATTTGTCTTCGCGCCATGCCCTAAAGTGGAATGTCAGTCGGGTCGTAAGGGCCATACTAAAGTCGAGTGGTGCGGGCTATACATCGTTTTTGTGTTTAGGCACGATACCAAGCTGAAGTAGAACTGTGTCGATGAGGGTGGAGGGAAACGTCCTAAAACTGCAAGGAAAAAAGGTGGTTTCAAGTCTTTTGGAATGCGAGTGACTGCTACTGACAACTGTTTTCATGGTTCTAGAACTACAATGCAAAGGAGATTAAAATCAGTGTAGGAATTCAGCAGACTCCTATGACACATCAGATGGGCTTTTTGAGATCACCTTTTGAAGGAAATTACGAAGAAATGTTTGCAGCACACATGAGAAATTCAGAATCCATGTTAATGCGTCTATGTAAGATTGAGTCTCAAAAGTTGGCTTACGATTTTGATGAAAATTTAAACAGAGGAAAGAGATTTGCAGGTAAAGATTTCCACCGAAACTTTATGAAGAAACGCCAAGAACTCTCTTGCACAAAACCGCAGCGCACAGGTTTAATGCGTTGTGTCTGGTTCAATGTATCACAAGTTGAAAGGTTGTTACACCAACTGCTTTTTTTTTTTTATTTTGTACTTTTCATACACAGGTTGGTTCAACTGCCCCTACCAATTCGTTTTACGCAGTCCACACGACATCCGTATCAGAAACTGTACCCATACCGGCGACAGCCACGTAATTAGTCACCTCTCAGAGCTCTGGGAGACTATACAAGTGAGCACTGGTGGTGAGTTATACAGTATTTTTGGACTAAGATATACGTTACTTCGACAATACTTATCCAAGTGTCTCCAGTATTTCCTTTTTTTTAGCTAGCGGTAAAACCATACAGATTCTGGGTGTCTCTAAGTCTATTCCGTTCATAGTAAATAGTTAAGAAACGTTGCCTTACAAAGTGTGTTTCACCGTCGAAAAAAATGAAATTAACAGGAGATATCAAAATCGGAAGTGTGGAAATAACATATTTCCTGTATATAACCTCTCGACCATTTACGAAACATTAAGTGAATATACACAGAACAAACTTAACAGAGACAAGCAAAAGCTGTATGACTACACTGCTAATAACGCAAAGAAAGATTGGAGACACTTGGACAAATATGAACAGAAGTAAGGTATATCTCAGTCCAAAAATACTGTGTAGCTCATAGCCAATTCTCGCTAGCGTTTTTTACAGTGTGATTAAGTTTGCTAACAGTCACACGAAGCTCTGAGAGGGAACGTATGTCGATTATGTGGCTACTGCCTGTCTAGATACCGTCCCTCATACAGATATAGTGCAGGTTGCATAAAACGGATAGCAGAATCACCATGTATAAACGGATTAATTTTTCGTGAACCACTAAAACACCTTTTTTATTGAAAAAACTTTGTTTTGCTGTAGACCTGGACTACCTGAAACATTTCTTAACATCTGGAATAGTAAGTGTTAGAATTTTTTTTAAGCCAACATGTAAAGATTTTATGCAGTTGTGTTCATAACAACAACTAAAGCTTCATGCCACTGTGGATTTAAATGGCCCATACTGGTTTCCGTTCTCAATATGAGCCTCTTCGCCTATCTGTACAGTATATGTTACAATTATTTACACGCGGAGTCAATTGCAAGTCCCTGCACGAGTCATAGATCCTCCACAGGTCGTCCTGCAGTCCGTTACAGTGTTCACGCACTGCAACCTCCATACACACAACCCCATCGTGCGCGAACAGTTTTTGATGGGGCTTCCCACGTTATCCGTTAGATCATTTATATGTACTGTAAACAGTGGTGGCGCTATAAAACTAGCTTCGATTACTCCCGAAATTGTTTTTTCATCTGTACATTTCGTGTTATTGAAAACAATATGTTGAGTTCTGCCCAGCAGGAAGTCCTGAATCCAACCACGGGTCTTGTGCGTTACTCGGTAAAGCCGTCGGCACATGGAGCGTCTTGTCGAACGTTAACGTTGAGCATGCCGAGTTCAACGTGCTGCTGAACGCTCAGGAACGATGCGACTTGTGCATACGGTACGTGGGCCCCAACGTGGTATACGCGATGACAAACCACTCCAGCGGCAGTTGAGGGATGTGGCTAGTTCGTAAATCACACTGTTTAATAAACGGGCGCGCGTAAAATTCCCACGTTAGCTCTATTAAAACGCACGTTTCCTCCATCGTCCACGAAGAGGAAAGTACCATGTCCAATCAATAAGGACACAGGCTTATAAAAGTTCCATTACAAACAGTGCGGTGCGGTACAAATTCGCAATACTTCTCCATATAAGATAAACATTATTTCATCATTCCCACGTTTTACTAAAACCCCGAGCTCAGTCTTACTTGATCACTGTTCCCATCCAGTAGCAGAATCTTTGCAACATGTGAATTACGAAGCGTAAAAGAAAAAGGAGCAAAATATCTTTATACAAGTAGCGCAAGCTGTGCTGTAGATTGAGCCAATCGAACAAAGTCACCCCTCAGAAAAAAGGTGAACTTATATTTACATAACATCAAATATTTTAGTATATATTTACATTAAAGTAAAAATAAGGTATTAGAACCTAATAAAAACGCGAATGTTAGGAAAAAAGTATTTGGAAGTGTCAAGACGCGAACCACCGCCCCACTAAACAATTCATCACTGGACAGTGACGCTACTTTTTTTTTTTTTTTAAATCTCATTTTGTTCGCTTTTGTTCGTTGCATCTGCTCAGGGCGGAGGTCGTAAGACATCCATTGAAGTTCTTTGTTGATCGATGAACTCAGTTTATTGCAGAAGGCACGTAACCCTCTGACCGAACACGCTGCTGTTCATCACCGCCACCGCCACACCTCTTACATTTAATCTCATTATGTTACGCCGTGTGCTGAAAACCTTAATCCAAGAAATGCCACTTATTGAAATTTAATTATGACAAATTGTACCAAGAACAATGCGTTTTGGTTGGATCTTCAGCGAGTCGCTGCCTTCAAATAGCCTACTCTCATAATTCGCAAGTTACAATAATTCTTTTGCCACAAATATTATGTTTCTCATTATTTTATTGGAACGAATCACACAGTTAACAACGGGTTTTCCAGTGGTTCTTAATTTGCTGGTACTCAGCAACGACGTATATGCATATATGCTTGAAATGAATGACAATATGGCGCCTCACAACTCTGTACTGAAGGGAGACGGCCGGCCGCGGTGGTCTCGCGGTTCTAGGCGCGCAGTCCGGAGCCGTGCGACTGCTACGGTCGCAGGTTCGAATCCTGCCTCGGGCATGGATGTATGTGATGTCCTTAGGTTAGTTAGGTTTACGTAGTTCTAAGTTCTAGGGGACTAATGACCACAGCAGTTGAGTCCCATAGTACTCAGAGCCATTTGAACCATTTTTTGAAGGGAGACGGCGTGCGTGTGACGTAGGTGGCATTGTGCCATCTCATTGGTCAATGCTCAGACGCACGCTCAGAATATCAGACATGCCAGATACTGCTCTGCATGTTCGGAAAGATCCCCGAACGTGGTGTTCCACGCTATGACGTCAGAAACTCGGCAAGCTCAGCGTTCGGATGCACGGTCCGTGTGCCGACGGCTTAAGGCCGTGCTTTGATCAGCAGACGAGAGTGCGGAATTAAGTTTAGTGCCTTTATTATTACGCCACATTGCTCTCTGCGACGCGAGCGTAACACGTTCCGGAGGATTTGTCAGCCCAGAAGGAGAGAACTGGCTCGGAGGTAGCGAGGCCCCACACGGAGTATGGCCGGGTCGCAGCTAGCAACAGCGGCCGCTGCGCCTGACCTTGCGCTCCCGGCTGCTACCTGCACTGCCCACCTCTGCCCCTTCTTCCCTCTGCAGCCAGCGACACACCTGCCCACCGCCAGCGAGTTGCTCCCGTGCTTAGCATCTTCGTCGCACAGTTCAGCTGGTCCCATTCCGCTGGTTTATCTTCACCTCGCGACGTCTGTATGCTGCATACCATTGCGCACTGATAAATCATTGACCGGGAAGCCTGTATTTCTCCGAAATTTACCGCATTCTTTTCTTTTACACAGTTACAGCTGCGCCCGCATCTGACGGTGTTCTTTACTTCTTACAGACCGGACACTTCTTCCTACTGTCGGATACGCTACCTGCGGCCACTGCGTAAGGGGAGGAATGTTTTGCATGTCATCTCTCTGCAAATCAAGTTAGCTCTTCGTTTTATAAATTCAAACGCCTTTTTTACTGCAGTATAATATTATTTACCTTCTTGACGAGTCTCGCCTTCTATATTAAGGGAAGGTTTATTATCTTTTGGTTCAAAAAAATCGATTTTTTTAAACTGCATTTTTGGATCTATAAAAGTTTAGAATCCACCCGTGAAACCGTTATTCCGAATACGGAACAGAAATGTTTGTTATTCGCGGTTGAACAAAAAATGCACCTGCCTGAAATCGGCCTTTATTCACGCAGCAGTCTTTTTCTTTCGAAGGACGAGTTATTGGCTCTGAGCACTATGGGACTTAACATCTTAGGTCATCAGTCCCCTAGAACTCAGAACTACTTAAACCTAACTAACCTAAGGACATCACATACATCCATGCCCGAGGCAGGATTCGAACCTGCGACCGTAGCAGTCCCGCACGACCACCGCGACCGGCGACGAGTTATTGTACCGGTCCTTGGGAGACCACAAAATTCAAATGAGAGTTTGAACGCGTGTGTTTGGAAGTCAGCCCCGAAGGATTTGCATTCTGGTGCGAAGACCGAGATTGCGACTTTCCTGGCAGTGAGCAGCTTCAACGAAGGTTCAAAAATGGTTCAAATGGCTCTGAGCACTATGGGACTTAACATCTATGGTCATCAGTCCCCTAGAGCTTAGAACTACTTAAACCTAACTAATCTAGGGACATCACACAACACCCAGTCATCACGTGGCAGAGAAAATCCCTGACCCTACTGGGAATCGAACCCGAGAACTCGGGGGCGGGAAGCGAGAACGCTACCGCACGACCACGAGCTGCGGACTCAACGAAGGGTATTCAGCAATTCTGAAGACCATGTCAACGATGGACGTCACCCTGGGACTCTATTCGAGGCAGTTCGCCAGGCAATCGGACGACCACCGGATTCAAGCGGCCGAAAACCGCGTATCACCGCCCGTACGAGGAGCTCTGACGCAGTGCAGGATGGCCCAGATCGAGCAGAACGCCCTCTGTGAGGGAGAGGAAGGACTAGTTTATGAACCCGAACAGCAGATTGAACGGAAGTCGCATAATATTGCATTTATATGTAGTCAAAACTTCAAACGCTTTTTGCTCGAAATGACTCCTTCTTATCGCGCGGTATGGTAACTTCAAATCTACTGAACTGATTGGCATGATTCTTTATTTCCTACGAAGCTAACTAAATTGTCTAGGAGTTGTACCACTTTTATTCCGATCCATCAACTATAAATATTTTTACTTGGCCGAGAAAGTCGAAAAATCGATGAAAAAACCCTATTTTTCTTCAAATGGCCGCCATTTTGTTTTCTATGGTCCAAATAACGTAAGCGAGGTACAACTCCTAAAGTATCTTACATACTTCGCTAACGTCAACTCAATTTTGATTTCAGACGAGCCGGCTGACTTGCGACATGCCGCTCGTGGAGGTCTATATCGAAATTTTGTTTCGTTCTGATGGTACTTCCGCCTTTGTTCATCGACATTTCCGGTCGAAAAAAATTCCAGTCTGTAGAGTAAATATCAATAAACATTTTGACCAAATTTTACATTGTATCAATAACACATCCCGAGAAAGAAATTAACAAAGAATATGCTTTTTTCGGGCTAAAAATAGTAAACTTCCCCTTAAACACGTCTTCAATGAATTTTTCCTGGAATAATTATTGTTATATGTAATATTTAGAGATTCGAAATAGATCACTTCCACTTCACTTACGAAATATCGCCACATATTCACTTCGAGTACCTTTGGTGTTATTGTTTTCACGCTTCGTTTTTCATTGACTTGGCTACACATCTGGCAAGAATTTCAGATTTTTTTGTCCGGAAAGTGTAACGATTTTCTTCTGATAAAACTGTCTGTACACTTCGACCCTCTTGTTTTTGTTTATCAGAGTTGTCAGTACGACTGAAGAAAGAGCCTGAGACCACCGAAAAACAGTGCCACAGGTTAACCAAAAAGTTGTAAATACAATACCTGCAAGCCTGGTTAAACGACATAAATTCGCCTGAAGACGGAGATACAATCCTCTGAAACGCATGGTGGATAGTATAACACAATAAATGTGACTGGTTACAGCAGTACTTGTTATCAATCGATATTTATTACGGCCAAGAAGAAGCCTAACCTAAAAATGTCTGCATTTAAAAATATTTAATTTCTAAAAACTACTCCCATACGATATAAATGAAGGGAGAAATATGAAAAACTTAAATACCCTTTTGAGGTGGCTAGCACATTCAGTTTTCCTATCAGCCAGCCGCAGAACCTTCCCTAATGTTTTTTTCCTTTCTGCTGCTATTCTACATGAACCGTAAAAGTAAGCTTTGTTGTATGATTTTTCCTACCAGTGTTAAAACCTTTATATCAGAACGTGTTAGAATGATACATAAATGATTAGATTTTACTTATGGATGTTATCTTATAGAGGTAGAGAGGTTTGGAAGAGGTTCCGCGCAGCCCTTGCGAGTCCACCACCAGCACAGGAGGGAGAAACTTTGACAATGCCAGCCGCTCGTGCTGGCGAAACATCCGAAAAATCATCAGAAGAACGTCAGCCGAAGAACCCGAGACAGAAGCCGAGAGGCAGTTTGTCAAATGAGAAATTGCTTGAATAAAGTAACAGTGGCATCACCAGGATTCATCCACTGGTAAGAACGGCTGCAGGGATTGTCAACATGTTGACCACATGTCCCAAGACCACACTTCGCGACTCGTACTGACCTGCAGACAGCAGTTGGCCGGTTGGAACGAGTCTGTCTTATCCGTGAGTGGTGTTTACGTTTACCTTTCAGAATGTCAACTAAATGTCCTTCGAAATCTATAGTTAAGGACATTGATAGCAATGGCTCTCAGAAAATGCTTTGCGTGTGTGTTCTCGACACACACTACATTGGTGAAGGTTTTGCGATAGTCTCACGCCTTTTGACAGTGTCTGGAAACCTCACCGATGTCTGGGTCTTCGGAACTGAAGCTGGTATACCGGGGCGCCAAGCCATATAATTTACAGTCAGTACTCGGAAGGGAGGTACGTTTTCTTTAACTTGTGTAAACGGAGACTGTTTGTTATGGTTGGCAGCTAGAACGCGTCCGCGGGTTGTAAATCGGGATGACAGCTGGGTTTACTCCTGCCTGGAACAGCCGCGTCCAGCCCAGGGCAGCCCCAAGCGTCCATCCACAGGCGCCGGCTGCTCAAGCTGCGTACGGCGGAGTAACAGACAAGCGTTTTCAGTTTCATTTTTTCCATTGCACAGGCTTACCGAGTATCGGACCAGATTTGTGACCATTCAGGACTCCCTAGCAGCTATCACTGCATCTACATCTACATCCATATTCCGCAAGCCATCATACGGTGTGTTGCGGGTTGGGGGGGGGGGGGGGGGGGGGGGAGGGTATCTTGAGTACCTCTATCGGTTCTCCCTTCTATTCCAGTCTCGGTATTGTTCGTGGAAAGAAAGATTGTCGGTATGCCTCTGTGTGGGCTCTAATCTCTCTGATTTTATCCCCATGGTCTCTTCGCGAGATGTACGTAGGACAGAGCAATATACTACTTGACTCCTCGGTGAAGGTATGTTCTCGAAACTTCACTCTGCTATAAGAGTCGAAGGGCATGGAACGGAAGCAGCGATTGAGAAGTAACTCAGGGGATTGCCTATCTACAAAGTTTTTAAACCTTTACATTGGGAAAGTAGTAGAGCTAACGAAAGAAAACTTTGGAAAAGGAACTGAAGTTCAAGGAGAAGAAATAAAGACTTGAAGATTTGCCGATGAAACAGTAACTCTGTCACAGACAGCAAAGCACTTGAAAGAGAACTTGAATAGAATGGACAGTGCGTTGAAAGGATGTCATAAGATGAACATCAACAAAAAGCAAAACGAGGACAACGGAATGTAGTCGAATTAAATCAGACAGTGGTGAAGGAATTAGATTAGAAAACGAGACAGTAAAAGTAGTAGCAGATGACTTTTGCCTATGTGTACAGTAAAATAACTGATGATAAGCAGAATCAGAGAGGATATAAAATATCGACTGGAAATGACATGAAAGGTATTTCTGAAAAAGAGAAATCTCTTAACACCGAAAATAAATTTAAGTGTTTAGGAAGTTTTTCCTCAAGTCATTTGTCTGGAGCGTAGCCTTGTACGGAAGTGAAACTTGGACGATAAGCAGTTCAGACAAGAAGAGGCTAGAAGCTATTGAAATGTGGTGCCACTGAAGAATACTTAAGATTAGATGGGTAGATCATGTAACTAATGAGGAGGTACAGGACACAATTGAGGAGAAAAGAAATCGTGGCATTAGTTAACTAAAAGAAGGGATCACTTTATACGGCACATGAGACGTCCAGGAATCACCAGTTTGGTAATTTAAATACGTGTGTGTGTTGGGGAGGGGGGGGGGGAAGGAATTATAGTGGGAGACTAGGAGACGAATAGAACAAGCAAGGATGTAGGCTGCTATAGTTATTTGGAGATGAAGAGACTTGCACAGGATAGAGAAGCGTAAAGAGCTGAATCAAACCACAACAACAGCGATATATTTACACGGTGTTCCGAACGGAATGAAACCGAGAGGTGTAAAGGTATTTTCGAGAAAAACCAAAGAGAGCGCCGCTACTGTTTACAATATGTATATACATTTACATCTACATCCATAATCCACAACCCACCTGCCGGTTTATGGGGGAGGTTACCTTGAGTACCTCTATCGGTTGTCCCTTCAATTCCGGTCTCGTATTGTTCGTGGAAAGAAAGATTGACGGTATGCCCCTGTGTGGGCTCTAATCTCTGATTTTATCCTCATGGTCTCTTCGCGAGATATACGTAGGAGGGAGTAACATACTGCTTGACTCTTCGGTGAAGGTATGTTCTCGAAACTTTAACAACAGCCCGTACCGAGATACTGAGCGTCTCTCCTGCAGAGTCTTCCACTGGAGTTTATCTATCATCTCCGTAACGCTTTTACGATGACTAAATGGTCCTGTAACGAAGCGTGCTGCTCTCCGTTGGATATTCTCTATCTCTTCTATCAACCCTATCTGGCACGGATCCCACACTGCTGAGCAGTATTCAAGCAGTGGCCGAACTAGTGTACTGTAACTACTTCCTTTGTTTTCGGATTGTATTTCCTTAGGACTCTTCCAATGAATCTCAGTCTGGCATCTGCTTCACCGATGATTACTTTGATATGGCCATTCCATTTAAAATCACTCCTAATGCGTACTCCCAGATAATTTATGGAATTAACTGCTTCCAGTTGCTGCTCTGCTATATTGTAGCTAAATGATAAGGGATCTATCTTTCTATGTGTTCGCAGCACATTACACTTGTCTACATTGAGACTCAATAGCCATCCCCTGCACCATGCGTCAATTCGCTGCAGATCCTCCTGCATTTCAGTACAATTTTCCATTGTTACAACCTCTCGATGTACTGCAGCATCATCCGCAAAAAGCCTCAGTGAATTTCCAATGTTATCCACAAGGTCATTTATATATATTGTGAATAGCAACGGTCCTATGACACTCCTCTGCGGCACACCTGAAATCATTCTTACTTCGGTAGACTTCTCGCCATTGAGAATGACATGCTGCGTTCTGCTATCTAGGAACTCTTCAACCCAATCACACAATTGGTCTGACAAGCCATATGCTCTTACTTTGTTCTTTAAACGACTGTTGGGAACTGTATCAAACGCCTTCAAGTGGATACCGCGGGAAGTGTGATCAATAACTGTTCATAGACGATAGTGTGATCTACACCAAGGTTACAATACTACAAGAATGTAGCGAAATGCATCATCACAAGTGGAGAATGTATGGACTGTCAACTGACGCTGTACATAAATAAAGGTAACGAAGAGATCAGTTACTGTTCGATTGTGTTGTAAGCGAAAAATTGCTGGAAACAGTAAGGTACGCAGAATATCATCTGGAGCGACCTAAAGTGGAATGAACACATAAATTTAATTGTAAGAAACTCAGATGCCGCGCTGTGACTCTTGGAAAAATCTGAAGAAACTGCATTTCACATTTGTAGGACCGCATCTTGAGTAGTGTTGTTCCGTATGGGATCCTTACCAGCTTCGTCAAGGGGTTCTTTAACAGAGGCGACAGCTCTGAGGAAACACACAACAAATTCCAGTGATATATGCTGCGACAGAGGTGTTGGCTATCACAGAGATGCTTACAGATGAAGTTCTGAGGGACTATGTTCTAAAAGTGCCAAGAATCGAGAAAATCCAAGAAATGAGAGCTCACACGGAGGTTATCCGACGGCATCATTCACGAATGGATCAAGGAAAGGGCGAGATGATGGCGGCGCCAGGTGTATCTTTTGCCACACACCCTACTGTCGATTGCGGAACTTAGATTTAGATGTAGCTAGATGGAACTGAAGTCTCAGTTGCCGTTTAACAACTTGAGGGAAATTTCTTCTCAACCATATTTACAATGTTAAACACCTTAGGAACTGATTTATTGAAAACTGAGCAAGCTTCCATCTTCATCACTCGAAACAGTATACATCATCTTACAAAAGCAAAACATCAGTTCATAAATCGTCTGAATTAAATTGCAGATGTATGCGGCTTTCGTAACTATTCGCCTCAGTACAGTAGACGCACAGGGAGACCACTGTTGGAAGCTACAACGACTGGTACAGTGGACATTACTGACCAAGGAAAGTGACAGTGACAAAGAAATACATCATCTGTCGAATGGAGTGGTCTAATGAACCAAGAGAGATTACAGTAAAGCGGAGAAGTGCAAAATGTTGCACATAAAGAGACAGACAGGCGCAATATTGCATAGTTACATATCCACAAAATATCTAAGAGTAAGCGTACGGAGCGATTTAAATTGTAATGACCGCATAAAAATAACCGCAGGTATGGCAGTTGCCAGACTGGGATTCCCTGGAAGAATCCTAGGCAAGTGTAGTCCACCAGTAAAGTAGGTTGCAAAACCATCGATTGACCAATACTTGAATGCTGTTCGTCAGTCTGGGACTCTCGCCAGACAGTTCTATACAGGAATTGTGAAGATGTGAAGAAGAACAGAAGAAGAACATGTAGAAGATGGTCTGTAATACTCTTATTGGATTTTCAGTTCAAATTTTGATCAATACGCACACCCAGGAATTTACGTTTCCTTGTGTTGTATTGTTATTGATGATAACATATCTTGCCTTGTACAAAATTAAATGAAGAATCTGTAAAGCTTTGAATACTTAATTTAATGTTCGTTCAGTTGGGCCTGATTATAGTTCCATCATAAGCAAAGAGCACTTGTTTTGCTTCACCAACACAAGATTGTAAGCTCATTATTACATATGAAGAACAGCAGTGGTTCCAGTATTGAACCATGTGGAGCGACAGAAGTAATTTGTCGTCACACAGAAGAAGATTCGTCATCGGAAGTGCACCCGACATCTACACTACTGGCCATTAAAACTGCTACACCACGAAGACGACGTGCTACAGACGCGAAATTTCACCGACAGGAAGAAAATGCTGTGATACGCAAATGATTAGCTTTTCGGAGCATTCACAGAAGGATGGCACCGGTGGCGACACCTACAACGTGCTGACATGAGGAAAGTTTCTAACTGATTTCTCATACAAAAACAGCAATTGACCGACGTTGCCTGGTGAAAGGTTGTTGTGATGCCTCGTGTAAGGAGGAGAAATGTGTACCATCACGTTTCCGACTTTGATAAACGTCGGATTATAGCTTATCGCGATTGCGGTTTCTTGTATCGCGACATTGCTGCTCGGGTTGGTCGAGATCCAATGACTGTTAGCAGAATATGGAATCGGTGGGTTCAGAAGGGTAATACGGAACGCCGTGGTGAAACCCAACGGCCTCGTATCACTGGCAGTCGAGATGACAGGCATCTTATCCGCATGGCTGTAACGGATCGTGCAGCCACGTCTCGATCCCTGAGTCAACAGATGAGGACGTTTGAAAGACAACAACCATCTGGACGAACAATTCGACGACGTTTGCAGCAGCATGGATTATCAGCTCGGCGACCATGGCTGCCGTTACCCTTGACGCTGCATCACAGACAGGAGCGCCGGGGATGGTGTACTGAACGACGCACGTGGGTGTACGAATGGCAAAACGTCTTTGTTTCGGATGAATCCAGGTTCTGTTTACAGCATCACGATGGGCGCATCCGTGTTTGGCGACATCGCGGTGAACGCACATTGGAAGCGTGTATTCGTCGTCGCCATACTGGCGTATCACAGGGCGGGATGGTATGTTGTACCATTGGTTACACGACTCGGTCAGCTCTTTTTCGCATTGACGGCACTTTGAACAGTGGGCGTTACATTTCAGATGTGTTACAACCCGTAGCTCTACCCTTAATTGGTTCCTTGCGAAACCCTACATTTCAGCAGGATAATGCACGACCGCATGTTGCAGGTCCTGTAAGGGGCTTTTCTGGATACAGAAAATGTTCGACTGCTGCCCTGGCCAGCACATGCTCCAGATCTCTCACCATTTGAAAACGTCTGGGCAATGGTGGCCGAGCAACTGCCTCGTCATAATACGCCAGTCACTACTCTTGATGAACTGTGGTATCGTGTTGAAGCTGCATGGGCAGCTGTAGCTGTACACGACATCCAAGCTCTGATTCAATGCTCAGGCGTACCAAGGCAGTTATTACAACCAGTGGTGGTTGTTCTTGGTACTGATTTCTCAGGATCTATGCACCCAAATTGCTTGAAAATGTAATCAGATGTCAGTTGTAGTACAATATATTTGTCCGATGAATACCAGTTTATCATTGCATTTCTTCTTGGTGTAGCAATTTTAATGGCCAGTAGTGTAGATAGCAAGAACAGCAGTGGTTCCAGTACTGAACCCTGTGGAGCGACAACAGTAATTTGTCGTCACACAGAAGATTCTTCATCGGAACTGCACACGGTATCAATCTTGTCAATAAAATTCTTATGGTTTAGAGACCGCATTGTCATTTATAAAATTCCAACGTTTCGGCGTCTGTTGCAAGACGCCTTCCTCAGTGTGTGTTGCTAACTGCTGAATGAGCGCAAGTGTGGGTGCATATATACTATGGAAGAGTGTTGTGACTGGATGTGAGGATGAGGAGGAAGGGTACAAGGAGTTCATTTTATTGGCGTTTGCATTGCGTCTTGTTATTGGCGGAAATAGGCGTTTTCCATTGGAGTTTCCTTTACTGCCTGCCATTGGTGGAAATCGGCGAATAAGAGACTTAGCGGCGACTGCAGCGTAGCGTTGTTTACTAAGTGCCTAGTATCGACTAGGCCGCGTCAGCGCTCTGTGTACCATCCTCCGCTGTGGCCTACCGCACGCCTGTTGCTTTGCGCGAGTTGTCCTTCCGCAAAGCTGTCACAGCAGGCAGCCAAGACGCTGGAAGTCTGTACCCGTCTTCTCTGTTCATATTATCGGGTCGCTTGGCTATTTCTATAGCCTCTCTAATCTTTCTCCTCAAACTAAACGGCTGTTTCGCCAGTACTCGGGCCTCTCGAAATTCGATGTTCATCTTGCACTGCTCATGATGTTCTGACACCGCTGATTTGCTATATTGTTTGAGGCGGATATATCTCTCATGTTGAGTTAGCCTCGTGCTTATTGGACGCCCAGTCTCACCTACATACACCAGTTCACATTCACACTCGATTTCATAAACTCCGGCGGCATGGAATCTGTCAATTGTATCTTTTGTCGAGCCCAGAATGTCTTTTATTTTGTTATTGCTACGAAAAATCGCCTTGATGCCTGCCCGACGGAGAATTTTGCCCAGACGTTCAGTAACCCCTTGTACATACGGTAGCACGGCGGTGTTCTGTGCTTCGTTCTGTATTTCCCTGGGGCAACAGTCGCCGCTAAGTCTCTTATTCGCCGATTTCCACCAATGGCAGGCAGTAAAGGAAACTCCAATGGAAAACGCCTATTTCCGCCAATAACAAGACGCAGTGCAAACGCCAATAAAATGAACTCCTTGTACCCTTCCTCCTCATCCTCACATCCAATCACAACACTCTTCCATAGTATATATGCACCCACACTTGCGCTCATTCAGCAGTTAGCAACACACCCTGAGGAAGGTGTCTTGCAACAGACGCCGAAACGTTGGAATTTTATAAATGACAATGCGGTCTCCAACCCAGAAGAATTTTATTGACATTGACAACGGCCGCGGAAGCCTACGGTTATAGGTATCAATCTTGTTTCCTATGAGTCAAATGGGGCTGAAACTTCAGGATGCCCCTTATGTTTATTTTTCCGGTGCACGTCGCGTTACGTGCGTTGTGAACTGCGCTGTGGCAGGCAGTAAAGGAAACTCCAATGGAAAACGCCTATTTCCGCCAATAACAAGACGCAATGCAAACGCCAATGAAATGAACTCCTTGTACCCTTCCTCCTCATCCTCACATCCAATCACAACACTCTTCCATAGTATATATGCACCCACACTTGCGCTCATTCAGCAGTTAGCAACACACCCTGAGGAAGGCGTCTTGCAACAGACGCCGAAACGTTGGAATTTTATAAATGACAATGCGGTCTCCAACCCAGAAGAATTTTATTGACATTGACAACGGCCGCGGAAGCCTACGGTTATAGGTATCAATCTTGTTTCCTATGAGTCAAATGGGGCTGAAACTTCAGGATGCCCCTTATGTTTATTTTTCCGGTGCACGTCGCGTTACGTGCGTTGTGAACTGCGCTGTGGCAGGCAGTAAAGGAAACTCCAATGGAAAACGCCTATTTCCGCCAATAACAAGACGCAATGCAAACGCCAATGAAATGAACTCCTTGTACCCTTCCTCCTCATCCTCACATCCAATCACAACACTCTTCCATAGTATATATGCACCCACACTTGCGCTCATTCAGCAGTTAGCAACACACCCTGAGGAAGGCGTCTTGCAACAGACGCCGAAACGTTGGAATTTTATAAATGACAATGCGGTCTCCAACCCAGAAGAATTTTATTGACATTGACAACGGCCGCGGAAGCCTACGGTTATAGGTATCAATCTTGTTTCCTATGAGTCAAATGGGGCTGAAACTTCAGGATGCCCCTTATGTTTATTTTTCCGGTGCACGTCGCGTTACGTGCGTTGTGAACTGCACTGTATAGGAACAGCGCGTGGACGTCGGTCGTAAGGAGGTGAGTCAGCCGTGCACCGAAGGCGACAGTTGTGGCGCGGGCGAGGCTGAGCGGACTCCAGAGAGGCGCAGCGTGGGCCGCAGGTCCCCGGGGCCCAAACTGGTCTCCGCTGGAGAGGAGAGAGTGGGAGTGCGGGACAGTTAGTCCGTTAGCGGCGGTCAAAGCTCGCGCCGCCACCAAGGCCGCACCGCCTGGCACCCAGCCCACCAACCGCCACCGCAGCCGCCTCCCAACCTGCCTACCTGCCCAAATGTCCCTGTATACAGAGTGTTACAAAAAGGTACGGCCTAACTTTCAGGAAACATTCCTCACACACAAAGAAAGAATGTTATGTGGACAGTTTTAATTCGCCAGGAAGTTTCATATCAGCACACACTCCGCTGCAGAGTGAAAATCTCATTCCAGTGCTTAAGCAGTTCGTCATAATTGTACAAAACATATTCCTTTTGTTCATAAAAACTTTCTCAGTTATTAATAATAACACGAAACTCTTTCCTTTGATCATGGTGAAGAACGTTCTATTGAGTACAAACTAACCACAATATGCTTACAGATTTTCTATGTTTGTGCTTGCAAGCTGCAGGTCCAACAGGAGTGAAACTAAGAGCTCATGCCTCATTCACCGATGACCACCAGTCATAGCAGACAATTCAAAAAGCAGTACACCACAGCAGATTTCCACTCCTTACATCGTAGCAACCTATTGTAATAAAGTGTCCGTCCCTTCCACCTCAAGAGAACAATCAAAGTAACGATCTTTCACCTTGTGACGTAACGTCATTCGCAGTGAGCAGTAATGACAAAATGTACGTCATTCCGCACAGCTAAAACATACCAGGCGACACAGAAGGCGGTCACTGTAATTGTGGGCGAAACGCAGATTTCTCCAGTAGTGGCTGTCTTTTTCTTGCATTATGACGAGGTACGATACTCAGAAAGCTTTTAGGTCAACTAACTCTGGCCGCAAAAGCCCATGCATTTATATTACATCAAGCTGTTCGACTGAATTACCCCTACACCACTACAGTACATTGTAAACAGTTATTGTGTATACCCTGTACGTTGTTGTTGTTGTTGTTCTGGTCTTCAGTGCTAAGACTGGTTTGATGCAGCTCTCCACGATAGTCTAGCCTGTGAGTAGCTCTTTATTCAAGCATAACTAGTGTAACCTACACACATCTGAAGCTTCAGAGAGCTGCAGCGTACATGCCTGGTCTGGCGAAGACAAACATAGCCTATCGCATCTCGACAGTCCCCCTAAACCACCCATCTTAAATAAATAAATAAGAAAAGGTCTGGGAGCTGGAGGCTGTCGACCGATGCTACTCTCGTCACCCTTTGGTCTATGCTATCCATGACCTTCTCTCTGTCGGTGGCCCTGTCGCCTGCTCAGTTGTCTTTCTCGGGGTCCCAAGTCACCTGGGCATCCCAGGTAACGAACTGGCTGACCGTTGGGAAGAGAAGCAGATACCCCACTTTCCCTTTCATGATTCCAGCTGGGGACATGCGGAGCCACGTCAAATCTCTCTTTGCCAAAAGCTGAAGTGGTATCTGGCGCGCTACTGTTCGCAATAATAAACTCCACACAATCTAGGAGTCTACTGCAGTTTGGTGCTCTTCCTTTCGCTCCTCCCGGAAGGAGTCCACTGTTATATGCCGTCTACTCATTGGTATACGAGGCTCACTCATTGTTTCCTCTGGCGTATCGAACCACCCCCCACAATGTTGTGACGATACCCCATACCTTGGTGGCATGTCCCCTTCTTCTGGCCCTTCGTCCTAAATATCGCCTTATAGATTCCTTATATTTAATATTGGCAGGCGATGCACGGATGGTTAAACTGTCGTCAGTTCACTCCGCGAACGTGGTTCTTGTGTCCAGATATAAGGCTTTGCTTTGCTTCTGAATCAGGGGCAGGGTGACTGTGGTTCGGACATCTCTTCATGTTTTCTCGGTTTGGGACCAGTGACCACTCTCCCTTGTAAAGACCGCTATTTTATCCCTCTGTTTCCCCACTTCTTAGATTTGGCCTACCCTTTTATATCTTCTACTGTGTGTGTTTTAACTTCCTCATTTTATACACTGAAGAGCAAAAAGGAGATCTGAACATCACGTTGCATGGCATCCCAGTTCTACTCATAATGTTCATGTCTGGGGAGTTTGGTGGCCAGCGGAAGTGATTAAACTCAGAACAGTGTTCCTGGAGCCACTCTTTGGCAATTCTGGACGTGTGGGGTGTGGCATTATCCTGCTGGAATTGCCCAAGTCCTTCGGAATGCACAGTGGACATGAACGAATGCAGGATACTTACGTACGTGTCACGTGTCAGAGTCGTATCTAGACGGATCAGAGGTCCCATATAACTCCAACTGCACGCGCCCCACACCATTACTGAGCTTCCACCAGCTTGAACAGTCCCCTGTTGACATGCAGAGTCCACGGATTCATGAGGTTGTCTCCATTCCCGTACACGTCCATCTGCTCGATACAATTTAAAATGAGACTCGTCCTACCAGGCAACATGTGTCCAATCATCAACAGTTTAATGTCGGTGTTGATGGGCCCAGGCGAGGCGTAAAGCTTTGTGTCGTGCAGTCATCAAGGGTACACGAGTGGGCCTTCGGCTTCGAAAGCCCATATCGATGATGTTTCGTTAAATGGTTCGCACGCTGACACTTGTTGATGTCCCAGCATTGAAATCTGCAGCAAATTGCGGAAGGGTTACACTTGTGACACTTTGAACGATTCTCTTCAGTCGTCGTTCTTGCAGGATGTTTTTCCGTCCGCAGCGATGTCGGAGATGTGATGTTTTACCGGATTCCTGATATTCACGGTACACTCGTGAAATGGTAGAACGGGAAAAATCCCCGCTTCATCGCTACCTCGGAGATGCTGTGTGCGCCGACTATAATACCACGTTCAGACTCACTTAACTCTTGATAACCTGCCATTGTAGCAGCAGTAACCGATCTAACAACTGCGCCAGTTGTGTGTTATATAAGCGTTGCCGACCGCAGTGCCACATGTTGCCTGTTTACATATCTCTGTATTTGAATACGCATGCCTATGCCAGTTTCTTCGGCGCTTCAGTGTAGCTCGTCTCCTCTACACTTTTAACGGACCCACTCTCTTCCGTGTGTAACTTTGAAATCGCGGTACTGCTGACCTCGCCGTTTAGCACCCCCTCAATCAATCAATCAAAAGTCTGGGATTGAAAGCAATAGCGGGTGGAGCGTAGCAATGAACATCACCACAACTGGACACCTCGGCAAGCCCTAAACATGGGTGGTTGCAGCAGGGCACGACATAACCAGAGGCGGAATTATAAGGTAACAGCTCGAAGTTCGCTGGGGGTGCTTAAGCCGTCAGCACATGGACCGTGCTGTCGAATGTTAACGTTGACTGTGCCAAGTTAAACGTGCTGCTGAACGCTCAGGAACGATGCGACTTGTGCATACGGTACGTGGGCCCCAACGTGGTATACGCGATGACAAACCACTCCAGCGGCAGTTGAGGGATGTTCCTAGTTCGTAAATCACACTGTTTACTCAACGGACGAGAGTAAAATCCCCACGTTAGCTCTATTAAAACGCACATTTCCCCCATTGTCCACGAAAAGGAAAGTACCATGTCCAATCAATAAAGACATAGGCTTATAAAAGTTCCATTACAAACAGTGCGGTACAAATTTGGGATACTTCTCCGCATAAGATAAACATTATTTCATCATTCCCACGTTTTAGTAAAACACCAAGGTCCGTCTTAGTTGATCACTGTTCCTATCCAGTAGCAGAATCTTTGCAACATGTGAATTACGAAGCGTAAAAGAAAAAGGAGCAAAATTTCTTTATAGAAGTAGCGCAAGCTGTCCTGTAGATTAAGCCGATCGAACAAAGTCACCCCTCAAAAAAAGATGAACTTATATTTACATAACATCAAATATTATAGTATTTACTTATATTAAACTAATAATAAAGTAAAAAGAACGCGCGAATGTTAGGAAAAAATTTGGAAGAGTCAAGGTATGAAACATCACCACAACAAACAACTCATTACTTTTTTTTATACAAATGGATAGAAGGAAGGCTGTTCCTCTTCGGCTACATAAACAGAATAATAGGAAGTCGCCCCATTACGACAAAGGATGCTCCATACTATAGCCCGCTGTGAATTTTTCGATGACTGTCATCTCGTTGCTGTGTTGTTTTCCTTGTTTGTTCAATCTCATAAAAAAGGAACTGGGAAGAGGTGCTATGGATATCTTCTCATGTCATCGATAATCCAGCTACGAGGCGGATTATGGAAAGCGCTCCAAAGGAAATTAGAAAAATATTGCCTATATTATGGTTCTTGACGATCGCACAATGTCTTTCGTTGAGGTAATACCAAAAATCGGGTGCTGTCTTTTCGCCATTACCAAATAGGTAGTGAACAGCGTGGCCGCTGATCCACGTCACAGAGTTCGTTTTTGCTCTTGGGAAATAAATCTTATCGGGGAAAAGAAGTGATCGGGTAGTTATCCTGTCGGGAGTCGTGCGCGTGAGAAAAGCTAATATCTGACGCACCAAATACCAAACGTCGTTTGCCGACCCGCATTCGAAACGCTACTCGACAGTAGCGTTACTCATTACGTTAAACCTACATGGTACCAAGTCATATTATATTAGACCTTGCTGAAAACCTTAATCGTAGATATGTTACTAATTGAAATTTAATTATGACAAATTGTACCAAGAACAATGCGTTTTGGGTGGATCTTCAGCGAGTCGCTGCCTTCAACAAGCCGACTCTCATAATACACAAGTTACAATAATTCTTTTGCCACGAATATGATGTTTCTCATTATTTTATTGGGACGAATCACACAGTTTACAACGGGTTTTCCAGTGGTTCTTAATTTTCTGGTACTCAGCAACGACGTATATGCATATAGGTTTGAAATGAATGCCGATATGGCGCCTCACAACTCTGTACTGAAGGGAGACGGCGTGCGTGTGACGTAGGTGGCGTAGTGCCATCTCATTGGTCAACGCTCAGACGCGCGCTCGGAATATCTGACGCGCCAGATACTGCTCTGCACGTTCGGAAACACTCCCGAACGTGGTGTTCCACGCTATGACGTCAGAAACTCGGCACGCTCAACGTTCGGATGCACGGTCCGTGTGCCGACGGCTTTACTGGGTGCCCACTTGAGGACTAGAGACGGAGTTGCGCAACTGGGAGCGCGTGACCTGTGCAGTTACGCTTTCTCGGTTGTGAAAAGCGCGTCCTCTTGCTCGGTGGCGGCCCACCCTCTTCCCTCCTCTGTCCTTCCCGGATGCACACAACAGCGGCCCGCGCTCCGCTCCGCATTGCTTTGCTCCGCTTTGTCGAAACGCGGCCGGCGCGTCCCCGCCGGCGCGAGCTGCTTTCCACTCTTGTGCCCTCCTGCAGGCTGCCATTTCGCCTTCCGCACGTAGCAGAACCGACAGGAGAACACCACTCGTCAGCACGTACTCCAGGCCCGCGCAGATTCTTTTCTTTCCCCTCCTGATTTCTCTCGGAAGACGTGAAAGGGATACAGTAGACGTGAAGGGAACGAGGCAGCGCCATAGCTTATCACCAATGATAATCTGTACATTAAGCAAGCTGTGAAGGAAACTCAGGGAAATTTTCGAAAAGTGTTTCACACTTCGTGGAGAAGAAATTAAAGCTTTGAAGTACGCCAGTGATATTGAAATTCTGTAAGAGACGGCAAAGAAATTGGAAGAGCAGTTGAACGGAATCGAGAGTGTCTTGAAATGAGGTTATAAGATGAATATCAACACAAGATTTTTTGTCAAAAAGCAGTAAATAAAATACATTGGAGAAGCATTTAAAGTGCCTTTGAATGATACCAGAAATCATGTACAGTAAATGAGGCGTGTCAAATCTCTCCAGTATTTTATTTCTTACTTTCAGACAAACTGGCTGTTTTTGTCATTCATTTTCCTTATTTTCAGGTTTTGTTCAAAAAGCATGAAATGTAATATACTTAAATATCGATTGGTGTTCTGTTGTTATTAAGAGTATATAGATCAAGAGAAAGCAGAGAAGCTTCAATTTATGCTTTATTTACAAAGCTAATAGCAAATGTTGGTAAAATATTTAAATTTTCTCTGAAGTTTTTCTTAATTTACTTTATTACTTGCAAGCTATTAAGTATACTTTTGTAAAACTAGACCTCACGCCGCCGGCCGGTGTGGCCGAGCGGTTCTAGGCGCTACAGTCTGGAACCGCGCGACCGCTACGGTCGCAGGTTCGAATCCTGCCTCGGGCATGGATGTGTGTGACGTCATTAGGTTAGTTAGGTTTAAGTAGTTCTAAGTTCTGGGGGACTGATGACCTCAGAAGTTAAGTCTCATAGTGCTCAGAGCCATTTTGAACCATAGCCCTCACGCCGGTCAGTCTGATACTCCATTTGCCCATTTCCAACTCTTTGTTTGGCTATGAAAACTCGGACAAAAATCTATTGTGCAATTTCTAGTGAGTCTTGTTTTCGCTCCATTCCACCAATGAAACAAGGGTGATGGAATATAGTTGAATTAACTCAGGCAGTGCTGAGGGAATGAGGTTAGGAATTGGGGAACTGAAAGTAATAGATCAGTTCTTCTATTTGGGTAGTAAATTAACTGACGACGGCAGAAAGGGAAGATGCTTACTGGCAACTGCAAAGAAAGCGTTTCGCGAAGAGTTACTTGTTATTTTCCAATATACACTTAAATGTTACGAAGTCTTTTCTGAAGACATTCGTCTGGAGTACGGGAGTGAAACGTAGCCGATAAATTGCTGAAATGAAAAGGGAATAAAAACTTCTGAAATGTCGGCGTGACAGAATGATGCTGAAGATTAGATACGTATATCGGATGAAGATGTACTGGCCTGAATTGGGAGAAAAGAAATTTGTGGCCCAACTGGAATAAAAGAAGTAATGGGTTGGCTGGACGAATCCTGAGATATCACAGTATAAAATATTAGACAATTGAGGGAAGTGTAGGGATTACAACGTGGAATGAGACTAAGGCTTTGACTACAGCCATCAGTTTCAAATGGATATAGACTGCAGTACCTCGTTATACCATAAACAGACTGAAAAGCCTGTAAGGGCATTGCAGGGTAGGTTATGATGAGAAATAAAAAATTACGTTGCGCCGTTCGCGATTTAATTAACATTGAAATTAGCAAATGAGGCCTTCGTTGCGCAACTTCAAACGGCCCCTCCAGACACGGTGTCGCCAACCGTATTCTTCGTTTCGTCTTCTAAAACCGAACAAGTGAACGATACAAAAACTGGACATGCGACAGGATCGAACCCGAGCAAAAGGTTATCGTTTACACTATGAGAGCTTGAAACTGGGCGAAAACGGCTTGACGGGCTAACTGGCTAACTTCCATGCTAATTAACTCTGAAATGACGCAACTTGTCGATTTTTATTCTTAACGGTTATTTCCCGGCACAACCTACTCTGCAACAAGCTAACAAGCTTTTCAGTTTCTGACCACCCTGTATAGACATAAAGAGGCTTGCAAAAAATACACTAGTATCGAGTACTGCATCAAACCATTCTTAACGACTTCAGAGCGAAACAATAAAAAGAATACTTCCGTGCGCGACGTTTCTCTCAGGATTTTCTTAATATCGTAGCTGATTTCAAATCGCAACAACGGCATCTTTCTGCATCATCACAGACGCAAGTTTCCAGACAGCGATTCAAGAAATGTCTGAAATTGTACATGTGATGATAATAATATGCAGCGGTCTAAGTGGAACACCTTGAAACGTCTTAAATAGTTATAAGCAACGCGCTCGGCTCAACATCCTGTCTAGCACGTTCGTGTCGCAAGAATCGGAGCGCAAAGTGAACACGGCTTCCTAAGCAGGGCAGAACGACGCAGAACCTCTCCACACGCTTCTGAACACTTTCTTAATAAGGTGTCACCAGCAGCCACGACCGCAATACCCGCTCGGGAACAGACCTAAATAAAATAGAAAATAAAAAAGAAAGTCCAAGATACACAACGAACGTTTCAGCAATTTAACGTTCGACATGCAAGTAGTATCAGATAAAGAATTCACTTGGGTTCCTCGTACTAATTAGCAGAGATGGATTTAATCTTCTTCTTTTGAATTACAACTGCTTACGCAACAGTCCTGTTATGCCACCTACGTCGAAAGCACTTCCAGCACCCTTTCTGAGATAGAAAACTATTTGTTCTCGACAAAATTTAGAAATATTAATTGGAGGCTCCAATAGTTTATTAGTTGTGAATCTGTTCATCATAAAAAACTTTTTTTTTAGAGCTATTGCTCTTTTAGATTAGAAATGTGCATTTATAAAAAGGTTGCTCATTAAGACCGGCTTCTAAACAGAGATGTAAGGGTTCTGGTGGACTACAGGTAAAATCTTGCTCCAGGTATTATTGGGAACTGCTCTCCCCGACGTCTTCTTCCGTCCTTGCGTTCTGAGGTGGGGTAAATTCAGAAATTGTAATTGGAGGCTCCAATAGTTTATTAGTTGTGAATGTGTTCATCATAAAAAAAAAACATTTTTAGACCTGTTGTTCGTTTAGATTAGAAATGTGAATTGCTAAAAAGGCGGCTCATTAAAACTTCTCTATATACTGCAGCATCATCCGCGAAAAGCCGCATGGAACTAACGACACTATCTACTAGGTCATTTAGATATATTGTGAAAAGCAATGGTCTCATAACACTCTCCTGTGGCACGACAGAGGTTACCTTAACGTCTGTAGACGTTTCTCCGTTGATAACAACATACTGTATTCTGTTTGCTAAAAACTCTTCGATCCAGCCACACAGCTGGTCTGACATTCCGTAGGCTCTTACTTTGTTTATCAGGCGACAGTGCGGAACTGTATCGAACGCCTTCCGGAAGTCAAGGAAAATGGCATATACCTGGGAGCCTGTATCTAATATTTTCTGCGTCTCATGAACAAATAAAGCGAGTTGGGTCTCACACGATCGCTGTTTCCGGAATCCATGTTGATTCCTACAGAGTAGATTCTGGGTTTCCAAAAACGACATGATACTCGAGCAAAAAACATGTTCTCAAATTCTGCAACAGATCAGCGTCAGAGATATAGGTCTATAGTTTTGCGCATCATCTTGGCTAAAACATGAGTGCATCCTATAAATTGGCAGTGCATGTTGAAGCGAACGTTACTGCGACTCGGGGCCTCGTTGTAGCCAGAGAGCGTCGGTGGACCCGTTAGAACGGCGGCAGGAAGGCCGATGGAGCGAGGTGATAGCAGCGAGAGCGGAATGTCAGAGCGAAGCGACGCCCACAATCAGGGCGGCTCTGCTGCAGAAGACTGCACGCCATCCGCCAGACGCCTCTGCCAAAGCCGCGAGCGCTGGCTCCAGGCAACGAGCTCTCTACCCTAGAGTAATGACACACCCAAGTGTCTGTTGCTGTCCTGCAGCACGCTTCTAACAGGCAAAAGCGACAATACAGGCTACTGATATTGCGGACAACAGAAGCGTTCGAAAAGTGTTTCTATACATTTGGTTGTTATACTACTAAAAACATGATTCAGGGAAACTTGATGTACGAGGGGTGTTTTTTAAGTACGTACCGTTTTGAAATTAAGAGAAGACGTGCTAAGATATCTCAATAATTTTATTTTTCCCTTAATCTACTTTTCTACATAATTTCCGTCAATATTGAGGTACTTGTCATAACTTCGTACCAGTTTTTGAATCTCCTCCTCATAGAAGTCTGCCGCCTGACTTGTTAACAACTGCATCACCACTTTTTTGACTTCGTCATCGTCTTGAAGACGCTGACCGCCCAGGTGTTTCTTCTAGTGCAGGAACAGATGGTAGTCACTGGGCGCAAGATCGAGGCTGTACCGAGGATGATCTAGAGCACGGGTCTCCAAACATTTTAGTCCGCGGGTCACATTGACTCCTCCATGAAGTCATAAGGGCCAAGATCTACCTAGTGGGATTAAAGCACCCTACTGCTCCATGATCACCGTAATGTAATCCTAAAGCAAAGATGAAATCGCAAAAATCTAAGGTTGTGGGAACAGCTAGCACTGAAACGAGCTACGATTTTTATTTAATTACATAATTTTGATTGGTGGACGTACGTGACCGAAATTGTGGCGTATTTTATTCTGGCGAATTTCACCGACAAAAAAGTATGTCACTGCACATTCTGTATGTATTTTACAACGTAATCAAAAGAAAGTGAAACATCGCTTAAGAAGCATCTTCCATAATGATCTATTACGAAAGCTAGTCGCCGAAGTGGCGTCCATTTGAAAGACTTGCACCAGACTCGTGAGTAGAATAAAATGCAAAGAATTTTTTTTACGTAAAATGTTGTCGCCAAACTAGTCTGCTAACCGTTCTTTTTTTTTCACTATCGCATGGAGAATGGTCTGTTTGTTTATTGTGGATAGCCACAAGTTTAACCATGACCTACCGCTTTGTAGAGACAGAGCTCCGACAATGTCGCGGTGTATTGGTCGCGATAGGCCTCGAAACTCAGTTGTTGGCAGTATAGGTACCACCTCAAATATTTGGCGGGCCGGATACCGGGGAAGCCCGGCCAGCTAACGCGGGCCGTAGCTTGGAGACCCCTGATCTAGAGTTTCCCATCGAAAAGATGTGATGAGATCTTTGGTCTGATTCGCCACATGCGGACGGGCCTTGTCTTGCAGCAAAACGATGTCCTTGCTCAACTTCTATGGACTGTTTGCTTTGATTCTGGTGTGACGTAGGTCACCCATGTATCATCGCCCGTAACAATCAGACTTAAGATATCATCACCGTTGTTGTGGTACCGCTCAAGGAAAGTCAGTGCACTGTCTAAACGTTTGGTTTTGTGCACAACCCAACGTGCGCACGATTTTCGGTAATTCAAGTGCTCGGTCACAATGCCATACAAAACACTGCGAGAAACATTAGGAAAGTCGAAACTTCCTGTCAGATTAAAACTGTGTGCCCGACCGAGAGTCGAACTCGGGACCTTTGCCTCTCGCGGGCAAGTGCTCTACCAACTGAGCTACCGAAGCACGACTCACGCCCGGTACCCACAGCTTTACTTCTGCCAGTACCTCGTCTCCTACCTTCCAAACTTTACGGAAGCTCTCCTGCGAACCATGCAGAACTAGCACTCCTGAAAGAAAGGATATTGCGGAGACATGGCTTAGCCACAGCCTGGGGGATGTTTCCAGAATGAGATTTTCACTCAGCAGTTGGTAGAGCACTTGACCGCGAAAGGCAAAGGTCCCGAGTTCGAGTCTCGGTCGGGCACACAGTTTTAATCTGACAGGAAGTTTCGTATCAGCGCACACACCGCTGCAGAGTGAAAATCTCATTCTGGATTAGGAAAGTTATCCCACAAGGAGGAAATCGTAAAGCGTCTGTTTTCTCTCACCTTATTGTCAACTTCCTGCACCAAACTTTCATTAACGACCGAAGGACGCCCACTCCGTTGTTCGTCATGTACCTTTGTGCGGCCATCTTTCACTGCTCTCACACACTTTCTTACCTTTCCATCACTTATAATGTTTTCTCCGTAAACTGCACAGCTCTCACGATGAATATCGATCGCTTTTAGGCCTTTAGCACTAAGAAATCTTATAACAGCCCGTACTTCACAGTCGGCGGGACTCACGATTATCGAAGGCATTTTAAACACTCAGTACACAACGTAAACAAGGAATAATCAGACTGTAATGGCGTCAGTGCGTAGATTAAGGTACATGCTTTCATGTAAAAATAAAATTATTGAGATATCTTAGCACGTCTTTTTTTAATTTCAAAATTGTACTTACTTAAAAAACACGCCTCGTATAAAGGATTCATTCCTTTTCAAAGCTTTATTTTTTCCTCGTTATATGTGAATCCAGGACTGTCGCTTCTACTGAATTTCTCTGTTGCGATAGGGCTATTTCGGTTTCATTTGCCATTGTCAAACTATCTGCGAAAAATAGGATTTGGCCATCAATTGCTTAACGTTTTTTGTATTTACAACTCCCCCTAAATGACTATTTTGTGTGTGTATATGTTGCATACTTACGTCTAATTTTTCTTCAGGCCTGTATCACATCGGTGGGTACCATCGCTTATTAAATTGCTGTCTTGAATTTTGTGACCTATGTTTGTATTTTAGTGAATTTGTGATAGCTTATTGGTCCTTCTTCACATCAGTGGATGCTGTTCAAGATGTTTGAGTTCGTATTTGTATGTTAATGGATTTCTGACAGCGTATTTGACAGTTGCACTAACGATGCTATATGGTAACAAAGGTGCTATATATAGTCTTTGAAATTGACTGGATCGCCGTTTAATGGTTCAAATGGCTCTGAGCACTATGAGACGTAACTTCTCAGGTCATCAGTCCCCTAGCACTTAGAACTACTTAAACCTAACTAACACAAGGACATCACACACATCCATGCCCGAGGCAGGATTCGAACCTGCGACCGCAGTGGTCGCGCGGTTCCAGACTGTAGCGCCTAGAACAGTTCGGCCACCCTGGCCGGCCACCGTTTAATCTTTGCTGCAGATGTTATCTTTGGCCCTGAAATGTCTTCGTGACGTCGAAATTTTTGACATTAGATATCGAAAGCGCACTAGAGATTGTGAGAGAAATGTTTCTACTTTTTTGAAACCCAAAAAATCCGAGAACCACAAAGGAGAGCGTATAGAATAAGCAATTCATATCCTGTACGTGATACCAAAAGGACTAGCGATGAACGTTCTTGAAGAAATGGAAATATATGTGCACACGTTCAAGCGACCACAGAACATACTAAACGGACAAATAGACTTTTGGGTAAAGACTGAGCCGGCCAGGGTGGCCGAGCGGTTCTAGGCACTACAGTCTGGAACCGCGTGACCGCTACGGTCGCAGGTTCGAATCCTGACTCGGGCATGGATGTGTGTGATGTCCGTAGGTTAGTTACGTTTAAGTAGTTCTAAGTTCTAGGGGACTGATGACCTCAGCTGTTAAGTCCCATAGTGCTCAGAGACATTTGAACCTTTTTTTTGTTTAAGACTGTATGGAAAGTTTTACTGAAACCTTAAATTACGATGACGGATAAACATAGACATAATGGAAACATTTCATACCCAAAGACAGAAGTAGCAAAAAAGATTAAAGGATGAATCAACTAATTTCATCGACTACCTAAAGCAGCTTTGTAACCTTATATCATAGTTGATGCAGCTGTCAAATACGCTGTCAGAAATTCATTAACACATAAACTAAAATACGTTGGACAGCATCCATGACGTGAAACAGGAACAACGACTGTCGTAAATTCGCTAAGTTACAAACAAAGATCACAAAATCAGGAGCAGAGAGAATAAATGCAAAGCAAGTACCGACGTATACACACACCATATAGCCATAACATGTAAATACAAAAAAATGAAGCAGACAATGATAAAAATCCTATGTATAATTGCAGATAGATAGCTTGACAATGACAATCTAAGCCGAAATAGGCTTATCGCAACAAAGAAATTACATTGAGACAGCGGACACAGAAGAACATAAAATATTTTCGTAATTATTACATATATAATTATGACTGATGCATGACTAGACCCGTAAACTCACC
Organism: Schistocerca gregaria; assembly: GCF_023897955.1. NCBI lineage: Eukaryota > Metazoa > Arthropoda > Insecta > Orthoptera > Acrididae > Schistocerca > Schistocerca gregaria. The sequence goes on along the minus strand of NC_064923.1, from coordinate 720,403,066 downwards.
AGGTTTCCATTTTCCACTCTACAGATCTTCTGTGAGTACCCTCTGGTCACACGACTTACATGCAAGAGGTAATTGTAAAATGTAAACTTCCACGGCCAGAAATGGCACAATCAATAAAATTTTCCAGGCTATTATGCCCTGGTCGAATGGATTTCACTTAAAAACCCGGCGTATCGTCCCCATCGGCGGAGGACATTTTCAACTGGCCAGTTCGAGAGACATCTTACTTTATTTCCAGTACGCTTCGAGGCATCTACGGCAAATGCGCCAGGTTTTACTGGGACTTCATCTCCTGTTTTCCTCGCCGTCATCTGTTTACGCTTTCTGCCCAGGATATCGTTTCATCCCTGGTTTTTCTTTTTGCCCCCTGTAGGCTGACTTGTTGGAACGCTGGATCGGAATGGTAAACAATCACAAACATTCCGAACCGAAGGCTGTTGGTCGCTTGAAGGTGCAGTAAAGTCAAACTTTGCTTATCCAGCGACGTAGTAAAAAGTTTTTAATGCAACGCGAACAAACAGCAGCAGGTTTGGCAGATGTGACAGCCGTCTGATATGTCGCGGGTTGAGGTATCACAGAAGAGGCTACAACGATTTTCACTGAACTGCCAAACGCATTAGTACGCAATGAAGAAACCTGCCTTATTTAGTGGCCGGAATCCAAATTATAACTCTAATGGGTGGCCATTAGAGGAAACAGTGGCAACCATAGGTAACAAATACTTTCTGTCAGCTGAACAACTGATAGCAATAAAATGAAAGAAAAAGTGCACTTCTCTGCATGATACTCGTTTATTACACACTGTACCGCTCCTATGGTGGAGAAAAGTAGCTGCATGTTTTCATATTCCTCTTCTAAAAACAGAGTTCAAATGGCTCTGAGCGCTATGGGACTTAAAATTTGAGGTAATCAGTCCCCTAGAACTTAGGGCTACTTAAACCTAACTAACCTAAGAACATCACACTCATCCATGCCCGAGGCAGGACTCGAACCTGCGACCGTAGCGGTCGCGCGGTTCCAGACTAAACCGCTTGGCCACGCAGGCCGGCAAAAACAAAGTAAACTGGACAAAAGAAAAGTGACCCGGAATGTTAATAAACATCACAGAAGATACTGGAAATGACAGCCGTTGATGTCGATGCATCGCTGGGCTCGATTTATCAATTTATCAAAGTGTGACACCCGCGAAGCAACTCTGCCTGAGGGATACCAATAATAGCTTTCCAGTGTTCTGTTGTAGCTCTACCGGTGTGTTATCTGAGTACACGTGACTCTTCGATTTGCCCCACAGATAAAAATCATAGAGATCAGGTTTTTGAAGTGGCCAGGAGATTGCAATGCCTTTGCTGATTATCCTCTACTCACCGAACACTTCATGCAGTTGTGTCAAGGTTTTCAAGTCCGTGTGTGCTGTTGCTCCGTCTTGGTGAAAATTTCCATACAGTCGTTCATCTTCTGCGAATTGATGCAGTCACGGATTAAATAGTTTTCCGGCACACCGATTAGTATTAACGGGTCGGTGATAGAGTTGTGTTACGATGGCGGCACCAGACGTTGCACACCAAACAGCAACGTTGAGATTACGCAACAACGGCAGTGTACTGTTTGAGATTTTCTGATGCATAATGGTGCATGTTCTCAAAATTCACGTACACTGGTAGGCTAAACAGGCTTCCTCTGAAGAAATGAAAAACTGAGCCTCCGACTCTTGATTCCACTTCACTCAGAAACTACTCGCAGAACTCAACATGCCAAAGTTCTCCTGTCCGTTTTAACTCACACACAGCATTATATGTGTCAGTATTAAGATGCAAGACCTCTTTTAAACATTCATCTCCACCATTCTCGTATTGGTCCAAAAGTTCGCTGCATACCCTTTTTCTTGTTTGTTTGTGAGCCAGTGTCAACATCCTAGTCAAGTTGTGCCACAGACTTCTCTTCTCTCCAATTCTATTAAGTACCTCCTCATTAGTTATGTGATCTACCCATCTAATCTTCAGCATTCTTCTGTAGCGGCACATTTCGAAATCTTCTATTCTCTTCTTGTCCAAACTATTTATCGTCCATGTTTCACTTCCATACATGGCTACACTCCATACAAATACTTTCAGAACCGACTTCCTGACACTTAAATCTATACTCGATGTTAACAAAGTTCTCTTCTTCAGAAGCGCTTTCCTTGCTATTGCCAGTCGACATTTTATATCCTCTCTACTTCGATCATCATCAGTTATTTTGCTCCTGAAATAGCAAAACTCATTTAGTACTTTAAGTGTCTCATTTCCTAATCTAATTCCCTCAGCATCACTCGACTTAATTCGACTACATTACATTATCTTCGTTTTGCTTTTGTTGATGTTCATCTTATATCTTCCTTTCAAGACACTGTCCATTCCGTTCAACTGCTCTTCCAAGTCCTTTGCTGTCTCTGGCAGAATTACAATGTCATCGGCAAACTTCTAAGTTTTTATTTCTTCTCCATGGATTTTAATACCTACTCCAAATTTTTCTTTTGTTTCCTTCACCGCTTGCTCAATATACAGATTGAATAACATCGGGGAGAGGCTACAACCCTATCTCACTCCCTTCCCAACCACTGCTTCCCTTTCATGTCCATCGACTCTTATAACTACCATCTGGTTTTTGTACAAATTGTAAATAGCATGTCGCTCCATGTACTTCACCCCTGCCACCTCCAGAATTTGAAAGAGGGTATTGCAGTCAACATTGTCAAAAGCTTTCTCTAAGTCTAACTTTCACATATGCAGAATGAAAACTGTATTTCGACAAAAATGGTGTGCATTTGTTTTGGAGTGACCCTCGTACGTATAGCCACGAGAGATGTGGATTTCAGAAACTGAGAATTGTGGGCTAGCATTTTTTGCCGAAACGTAACACGGAACAGTGCGCAGCTGTCACGGCGAGGCAATCGTAAACTTGTCACAGCGCCGTGTGTCGTCGTAAATGTAGAACAGGGTCGCCGATTTGGACGTGGACGGAAAGTGAGGCTGTAATCTGGTGTGGCGGCTCTGATAGGAATCTAGGCGCCTTGTTGTGTGGGCTGGCCAGGTAGCGCGGCGGTGCAGGTAGCGGCAGACACCCGAGAGCCGTGGGAGAAGCGAGCCGGACCAGACAAAGCGAGCTGGCCCCACGACTACCCCCTGTCCTCTCTGTCTCGCCGACGGGAATTAACGCCATTAGCGCGGCGACCGGCAGACGACTGCCTCTTAGGATGCCTTTGTTTCATTAACTGGGCTTCTCTGTCGGGGAGATGACAACTACTTCGCCCTTAAAATGGGTAAATGGCACACCTTTTGCAACTCGTGAGAGCGCGTATCAGCAGGTCAAAGAGGCAGAATCGTCTGAAGAGGATACACCGTGTTGGACTTCACTGCTAGGACTGGTATGTTGCATCTCTCCATGCTAGCCCACAAGAAAAACATAACTGCGAGCCTAATTAAAATTAAGAACAGATTTTTTTCATACCGCGCTGTTATAATTACAGTGCAACTACTGACAGGTGTTCAGAGTGGGCTGCAACTATCGCGTGGCAGCGAAACTTGATAGATATGCTAATACACTACTGGCCACTAAAATTGCTACACCACGAAGATGACGTGCTACAGACGCGAAATTTAACCGACAGGAAGAAGAGGCTCTGATATGCAAATGATTAGCTTTTCAGAGCATTCACACAAGGTTGGCGCCGGTGGCGACACCTACAACGTGCTGACACGAGGGAAGTTTCCAACCGATTTCTCATACACAAACAGCAGTTGACCGGCGTTGCCTGGTGAAACGTTGTTCTGATGCCTCGTGTAAGGTGGAGAAATGCGTACCACCACGTTTGCGACTTTGATAAAGTTCGGATTGTAGCCTATCGCGATTGCAGTTTACCGTGTCGCGACATTGCTGCTCGCGTTGGTCGAGATCCAATGACTGTTAACAGAATATGGAATCGGTGGGTTCAGGATGGTAACACGGAACGCCGTGCTGGATCCTAACGGCCTCGTATCACCAGCAGTCTAGATGACAGGCATTTAATCCGCATGGCTGAAACGGATCCTGCAGCCACGTCTCGATCCCTGTGTCAACAGATGGGGGCGTTTGCAAGACGCATTTGAACATTTTTGATCACTACTCATGTGGATGACTTCATAGTTATTTACAGTCAACTGCCACTTTTCGCGCCATACCGATACATTGTCTAAATCTCTCCTAATTCATTTCCATCTTCTGATGACTTTATTAAGCACTCTGAGAAGAAATACGCACAACGAAGGAATTATCCGAATGGGACGGAAGTCGGTAAATGTGACGTACGTCTACAGACAAAACAATGATTACAATTTCGGAAAAACTGGATGATGGACCAACGCATCATTGACTTGGTCAATTTTTGAAGCTCTTTCTCTTGAATAAACCATCCAATTTTCCTGAAACTGTGATCATGTATTTGTCTGTTCATGTATATCACATCTACCTATTCCTGTCCCATTCGAATAATTCCATCTTGTTACGTCGTTTTTTGTCTTAAGAGTGTATTTTATACTTCAACCTCCGCTAGCAAGGAAGGAAAAGGAAATGGACGACAGAAAATGCAAACAAGAGCCAAAAACATCGTAAGTAATAAATTGTACGCCAGTTTTATCAATGAATACTGTTTTCAGTTCATTAACACTAAGAAGCAGAGGCACATGAATAGCGCGACCCATCCCGCCGGAGGATCGAGTCTTCCCTCGGGCATGGGTGTGTCTGTAGTTCTTTACATATGTTACTTTAAGTTAGTTTAAGTAGTATGTAAGTCTAGGGATCGATAACCTAAGCAGTTTGGTCCCTTAGGAATTCACAAACATTTGAACATGAATACCATATTTCCAGAATGTGCACAGAAGACACATCATAAACAAAAACCGAACTTGAAGTAAGCTTAAGATGGGAAAACCGAGTTTTGACTTGTGTGGAGACAGTATGGAGATTTTTACAGTATGTGAATCTCCAACTTTGTACGTGATTTTTCTAGGAGGCAAAAACTTTGCTGGGATTTTCTATGACAGTAGAGAACGGAGCACTGTATGCATTTCTTGCAGCAAGTTATACTAGAAACATCAGATGTTAGCTAATTTAAATTAGACTGTGTGTCTTAATACGTCTCTCCTTGGTTCCTTTCTTCCAGAAGTCCCACCCAATGAAAAGGCCTACTTCCCCAAACATACGATATGTATATCTCTTTCAAATTCTGAAGGTGGCAGGGGTAAAATACAGGGAGCGAAAGGCTATTTACAATTTCTACAGACACCAGATGGCAGGTATGAGTCGAGGGACATGAAAGGGAAGCAGTGGTTGGGAAGGGAGTGAGACAGGGTTGTAGTCTCTCCCTGATGTTATTCAATCTGTATACTGAGCAATCAGTAAGGGAAACAAAAGAAAAATTCAGAGTAGGTATTAAAATCCATGGAGAAGAAATTAAAACTTTGAGGTTCGCCGATGACATTGTAATTCCTTCAGAAACAGTAAAGAACTTGGAAGAGCAGTTGAACGGAATGGACAGTGTCTTAAAAGGAGGGTATAAGATGGACATCAACAAAAGCAAAACGAGGATAATGGAATGTAGTCGAATTAAATCGGCTGATGCTGAGGGTATTATATTAGGAAATGAGACACTTAAAGTAGTAAAGGAGTTTTGCTGTTTGGGGCGCAAAATAACTGATGATGGTCGAAGTAGAGAGGATATAAAATGTAGACTGGCAATGGCAAGTAAAGCGTTTCTGCAGAAGAGAAATTTGTTAACATCGACTATAGATTTAAGTGTCAGGAAATCGTTTCTGAAAGTATTTGTATGGAGCGTAGCCATGTATGGAAGTGAATCATGGACGATAACTAGTTTGGACAAGAAGAGAATAGAAGCTTTCGAAATGTGGTGCTACAGAAGAATGCTGAAGATTAGATAGGTAGATCACACAACTAATGAGGAGGTATTGTATAGAATTGGGGAGAAGAGGAGTTTGTGGCACAACTTGACTAGAAGAAGGGACCGGTTGGTAGGACATGTTCTGAGGCATCAAGGGATCACCAATTTGGTATTGGGGGGCAGCGTGAAGGGTAAAAATAGTAGAGGGAGACCAAGAGATGAATACACTAAGCAGATTCAGAAGGATGTAGGTTGCAGTATGTACGTCGAGATGAGGATAGGGTAGCATGAAGAGCTGCATCAAACCAGTCTCAGCACTGAAGAGCACAACAACATATATATATGCTGTTTCTGAGCACCAGCAAATTGAGAATCGCTGGAAAACCCGTTGTTAACTGTGTGATTCGTTCCACTAAAATAATGGGAATCATCATGTTCGTGGCAAAAGAATTATTATAACTTGCGTATTATGAGAGTAGGCTATTTGAAGGCAGCGACAGACTGAAGATCCATCCAGAACGCATTGTTCTTGGAACAATTTGTGATAATTAAATTTCAATTAGTAACATATCTACATTAAGGTTTTCAGCAAGGTGTAATATGATATGACTACACACAATGCGGGTGTCGTTGGTTTAGCGTAATGATTAGCGTACAGTCCAGAAATGAGTTGTTCGTTGTGGCAGTGGTTCGTGCATTGACACTCCCAAGTTTTATTTCGTAACATTCGCGTTTTTATTAGTTTCTGACACTTTATTATTAGTTTAATATAAGTATATACTATGATATTTGATGTTATGTAAATATAAGTCCATCTTTTTTTGAGGGGTGACTTTGTTAGATCGGCTTAATGTACAGGAGAGCTTGCGCTACTTCTATAAAGACATTTTGCTTCTTTTTCTTTTACGCTTCGAAACTCACATGTTGCAAAGATTCTGCTACTGGATAGGAACAGTTATCAAGTAAGACGGACCTTGGGGTTTTACTAAAATGTGGGAATGATGAAATAATGTTTATCTTATGCGTAGAAGTATTCCAAATTTGTACCGCACTGTTTGTAATGCAACTTTTATAAGCCTATGTCTTTATTGATTAGACATGGTACTTTCCTTTTCGTGGACAATGGGGGAAATGTGCGTTTTAATAGAGCTAACGTGGGGATTTTACTCTCGTCCGTTGAGTAAACAGTGTGATTTACGAACTAGGAACATGCCTCAACTGCCGCTGGAGTGGTTTGTCATCGCGTATACCACGTTGGGGCCCACGTACCGTATTCACAAGTCGCATCGTTCCTGAGCGTTCAGCATCACGTTCAACTTGGCACGCTCAACGTTAACGTTCAGCGTCACGGTCCGTGTGACGAGAGCTTTACTGTTCTCTCGCGAGGTCAACAGAGATGTTTTCTGCTTATCTGTGGCCGCGACCGAAGTCCAGTATCCCAGAAACAGTTTCGTACTGCCGATATGTGGACTGTATCGAGCGATAAAAGGCTGTCGCGCAAGACGGGGGAGTGCGCGCCAGATGTGACAAGTCGACGGGCGGAGGCATCAAGCGGCGCCAGCGGAGCGGAGCCCCGCGCTTTAAATCACGACTGCCGGCCGCACACGGCGCACAAAAAGTCGCGCTGACGCTTCAAGTGGTGACAGCGCCGCGCTCTGCTGCCCGGCGAGCGGGCGAGGCACGAGAAATGCGTGCTGCACTCCGCGCTATTCAGGGAACGACGCGGCCAGCGAGTGCAGGATTGATGAGCGGCGAAGCGCTGCACTGAGTGGCTGGCGGCCACCTGACGTGCGCTTCCGTTGTGGAGTACGAGCAAGGGCAGAACCGTTGCCTGCTGAAGTAATACGTTGCTGAAAAAAGAATGAAACCCCTCCAGCGGCACCACGCTATGATGCGTGCATACTGAAGAGCTGTAGTTCATTTGTCACTGTCTTCGGCGATCAGACTGCGTTCAAGAGTCCTGTCTGCGCGCCCTCTGTTTTGACTCTAGAGGCATTGTCTGTGTCAGTTTAATGGATAAAGCAAAAAGCTGATGTTGTTTGCAAGTGTACAGGGTGTTACAAAAAGGTCCGGCCAAACTTTCAGGAAACATTCCTAATACAAAATAAAGAAAAAATGTTATGTGGACATGTGTCCGGAAACGCTTAATTTCCATGTTAGATCTCATTTTAGTTTTTTTTGTCAGTACGTACTGTACCTCCTCGATTCACCGCCAGTTGGCCCAATTGAAGGAAGGTAACGTTGACTTCGGTGCTTGTATTGACATGAGACTCATTGCTCTACAGTACTAGCATCAAGCACATCAGTACATAGCATCAACAGGTTAGTGTTCATCACGAACGTGGTTTTGCAGTCAGTGCAATGTTTACAAATGCGGAGCTGGCAGATGCCCATTTGATGTAGGGATTAGCACGGGGCAATAGCTATGGTGCGGTACGTTTGTATAGAGACAGATTTCCAGAATGAAGGTGTCCCGACAGGAAGACGTTCGAAGCAATTGATCGGCGTCTTAGGGAGCACGGATCATTACAGCCTATGACTCGTGACTGGAGAAGACCTAGAACGACGAAGACACCTGCAAATGGACGAGGCAATTCCCCGTGCAGTTGACGATAACCCTAATGTCAGCGTCAGAGAAGTTGCTGCTGTACAAGGTAACGTTGACCACGTCACTGTATGGAGAGTGCTACTGGAGAACCAGTTGTTTCCGTACCATGCACAGCGTGTACAGGCACTATCAGCAGCTGATTGGCCTCCACGGGTACACTTCTGCGAATGGTTCATCCAACAATGTGTCAATCCTCATTTCAGTGCAAATGTTCTCTTTACGGATGAGGCTTCATTCCAACGTGATCAAATTGTAAATTTTCACAATCGACATGTGTGGGCTGACGAGAATCCGCACGCAATTGTGCAATCACGTCATCAACACAGATTTTCTGTGAACGTTTGGGCAGGCATTTTTGGTGATGTCTTGATTGGGCCCCATGTTCTTCCACCTACGCTCAATGGAGCACGTTATCATGATTTTAGACGGGATACTCCACCTGTGCTGCTAGAACATGTGCCTTTACAACTATGGCACAACATGTGGTTCGTGCACGATGGAGCTCCTGCACATTTCAGTCGAAGCGTTCGTACGCTTCTCAACAAGAGATTTGGTCTCCGATGGATTGGTAGAGGCGGACCAATTCCATGGCCTCCACGCTCTCCTGGCCTCAACTCTCTTGACTTTCATTTATGGGGGCATTTGAAAGCTCTTGTCTACGCAACCCCGGTACTAAATGTAGAGACTCTTCGTGCTCGTATTGTGGGCGGCTGTGATACAATACGCCATTCTCCAGGGCTGCATCAGCACATCAGGGATTCCATGCGACGGAGGGTGGATGCATGTATCGTCACTAACGGAGGACATTTTGAACATTTCCTGTAACAAAGTGTTTGAAATTACGGTGGTACGTTCTGTTGCTGAGTGTTTCCATTCCATGATTAATGTGATTTGAAGAGGAGTAATAAAATGAGCTCTAACATGGAAAGTAAGCGTTTCCAGACACATGTCCACATAACATATTTTCTTTCTTCGTGTGTGACGAATGTTTTCTGAAATTTGTCCGTACCTTTTTGTAACACCCTGTATATTTTCTCGATCAAATAAATGTGTATATCTTGAATTGTTTGTGTGAAACTTTCGTTAATCTTCCAGTTCTCATGCGTATAGAGAATTTAACGTACGAACTTTGCCAAGAACTTCCTACATGAATTCTTCTGTGGACACTGGTTAACACCATTATCATTACTTGTTGAAAAATTTTCCTACTATATTTCTATTTTTTTGGTAAAAGAGCTAGTCTGTCATGACCTCACTTTCAGAGTTTAGATGTCGGACTACACAGCAGACGGCTCTCACCACACACGCAGTTTTGGCGCTGGCATGGAAATGGCCACTCGAAAGTGACGAGACTCCGTGCTGGGGACGCTGCTGTAGACTCACTTGTTTCGAACAGTCAGACAAGAAAGCCGGTCGTTTACGGAGCGGGAAAGCCTGTGACCTCCTCGTTCTGTGATGAAGAGTGGACGTGCAACACCTTGTCTTCAGCTCGTGATTTTACCGTCCTTCAACCACTTCCCATTGAGGGTCACTACAATAGCGCCCGATCAGCTTCGCCGTTTCTGAGAAGCTCGTTCCCAAGAGTCGGGTGAAAAAATCTGTCCTTTGTCGAAGTCGCTTAAACCAATGGATTTTCCCATTTGCGATCCATATCTCGCTAATACGATTGCCAATGTGTTTGTTTACGAAATGACTTTTCTACCACCAATCACGATTTTCTTTTTATTTACATTTTTGACGACGCGTTTTGGAAAATGAGTCCCATTTTGAAGTGCGTTTTCTTTCTACTGTGCCATTTATTCGTGACGTTTTCGATGTTTGGGTTGGGCACTGTTCTGTTGCCTTTTCTTTAATGTATAAAAAAAGCGCAATTTTTAATTAACGATCGAACTTTGCAAACAGCTATTGGCGAAATTTAAAAACAACTCCTACTCCCTGTTTTCTTGTTGTCCACTAGTGCAGAAACTCACACATATTAAACATCACACCAATATTCTGTGCACAGTATGCAGATATACATAGAAGACAGTTACAAAGAATTTTTACACATAATCAAGAGAGATGACGCTATAAGCCATACACACAGAATGAACACTTTCGCACAGAAGGTATTGAAGTGAATAATCTTGATTATTATTTGCTGATGTGTATTCAAATGTCACTTATTTCTATGTGTCACTATTTTTTGGCAGAGCACACACAAAAGACGCATAAAATGGGAATTATTCTCCAAAATGCATCGTGCAAAATATAAATAGAAATGGTTATTTCATAAACGCACTCATTGTTTCTACAGTCTTAGGCTTTCAGCAGCCAGATCAGTGTGGTTCTCATTCGTCTCTGCTCTTTTTGTATATACGAGTACTGTGTGATCAAAAGTATACGTAAACCTATTAGCGGACATTAATACAGGGTGTCTCCACCCTTCGCCTTTACAACGGCTTGAATTCTGTTAGGGACACTTTCAATGAAGTGTCTGAATGCCTTTGGAGGAATGGCAACCTATTCTTCCTCAAGAGCCAAAATTAGAGAAGGTAGCGAAGTTTTGGAGCGAAGTCAACGTTCTAACTCAACGAAAGGTGTTCAGATGAGTGCAGCTCCGGTCTCTGGTCAACTCAGTCCATTGCAGGAAAGTTATTTTTAAAAAACCAATGCCTCACAGATGCTGCTTAATGGTAGGATGCATTGTCACGGTGCTAGAAATAATCACCCTCGAACTATTCCTCTGCTATACATAGTAGACAATGCTGTAAAACTTGTTCGTATCCTTGCACATTTAGTGTCCTCCAAAGTCACACGCTAACCAGGAAAAACACCTCTATACCGTAACTCCATCTCCTTTTTACTTCACTGTTGGCACTATACATATCTATATATATATACTCCGCTAGCCACCAAGAGGTGTGTGAGGGACGGCACAATTCACGCCAAAGTCATATTCCCCCCTCCCCCCACGCTGCTCCACTCGCTGATCGCGAGATGGAAAAATGACTGTCTGAACGCCTCAGTACGAGCTCTAATTTCCCTTATCTTTGAATGGCTATCATTGCGCGATTTGAAATTGGGTGGTAATAATATATGCTGTACATCCTCTGCGAAGATCGGATTTCGGAATTTAGTGAGCAGCCCCTTCCGTTTAGCGCATCGTCTATATTCAAGTGTGTCCCACTTCAAACTTTCTATGAGATTTCTAACGCACTTGCGAGGTCTAAATGTACCAGTCACGAATCTTGCCACTCTTCTTTGGACCCAACTGGTAAGGGTCCCATACAGACGAACAGTACTCTAAGACTGGCCGAACTAACGTATTGTAAGATATTTCCTTTGTTGAAGGACGGCATCGCTTTAGGATTCTACCAATAAACTGCAATCTAGAGTTCGCCTTGCCCGTTACTTGTGTAACCTGGTCATTCCATTTGAGATCATTTCGAATAGTCCCACCCAGATACTTGATGGATGTTACCGCTTCCAAAGACTGGGCATTTATTTTGTACTCGTACATTAATGAGGATTTTCGCCTTGTTATACGCAGTAGGTTACACTTACTAATATTGAGAGATAACTGCCAGTCATTACACCACGCATTTATTTTCTGCAAATCCTCATTGATTTGTTCACAACTTTCGTGTCATACTACTTTCCTGTAGACTACAAATGGCTCTGAGCACTATGGGACTTAACATCTGAGGTCATCAGTCCCATAGAACTTAGAACTACTTAAACCTAACTAACCTAAGAACATCACACACATCCATGCCCGAGGCAGGATTCGAACCTGCGACCGTAGCGGTCGCCCGGTTCCAGACTGAAGCGCCTAGAACCGCTTGGCCACCCCGGCCGGCTACACTGTAGACTACACCATCATCGGCAAACAGTCTAATGCCGCTGTCGATACCATCAACCATATCGTTTATGTAAATCGTAAAAGGTAGCGGACCTATTACGCTGCCCTGGGGCACACCTGAAGATACGGTTGTTTCTGTTGAAGTCACCCCATTCGGGACGACATACTGCTCTCTGTCTGTTAGAAAACTTTCTAGCCAACCACATATGTCATCGGATAGACAGTAAGCGCGCACTTTTTGGAGCAAGCGACAGGGTGACAGGTAACGTTTCCGAGGCATTCGAACGCAAATCCCAACATTTGACTGCCACAGGGTATAGCGTTTTTCATCACTCCGTGTCATTCATTTTTAGTCATCCACTGCCCAGTGACTCGCTCATTATACTACCTCGAGCATCACTTAGCACTGAGTACGGAAAGATGTGGCTAATGAGAAGCTGCTCCACCGTTATACCCCATTCTCTTTAATATCCTGCACTCAGTCATTGTGCTATCTGGCAGCTGGTTGCACTTGCGATACCCGAGTGACTCGTTCCGCTGATTTATTGCGACTTTTTACAACCACCTTCAGCACTGCCCGTCAGTGCGAGAGGTCTGGGTTTAGCTGTGATTGTTCATCGTTCATCTGCTTTACAGCCTCATCACCGGAATTCGACTTGGACAGATTTAGAAGGGCTGAAATGTCCCTGATGGGTGTGTTTGCAGGTGACAACCAGTAACTAGTCCACGTTGGAAAGCCACTGAACTGTCCTGAGCGACGAATTCTGCTCTCACAGCTTCTCTACAGTCAATATAACATTTCCGGTCCCAAGAACCTTCAACATCGCAGCGCGTCACAAATCGTTGGTTAATATACTGAAAAACTAAAAACCCGCCTCGATTGCGAAAAAAAGCACCTAGTGCTGTTAACCCAGGTTTCGGCGTAGATAACCACACCTTCTTCAGAACAACAATAAAACCCACAAGTGTCTAAAAAGACCTTTGTCAATAATTAAAAGAACACCATAGATATACATTTATAAACGGAAAAGAAAAGGAAAACACAAACAGCACATGTGTACAAAGTCAAAACCACTACTTAACTTAATGGCGTACGCTCCACCTCACACCGGCCTATGTTCGATGGGCCATGACCCGCCATAAACTGCAGCTACTAACGGTCGCTCACTTACAAGCCTGACCCGCTATCTATGCACATGCGCAAGACAAGGGAAGTTACTTGAATGTGCATACGAATACGAGAAAGTTTGTGTGCTTCATTTGGTCGGAATTTGTCATAATATACTGCCACCACTTGTCAATAAAAATACTTTGTCTTTGTGGTTCAAAAATGGCTCTGAGCACTACGGGACTTAACATCTATGGTCACCAGTCCCCTAGAACTTAGAACTACTTAAACCTAACTAACCTAAGGACAACACGCAACACCCAGCCATCACGAGGCAGAGAAAATCCCTGACCCCGCCGGAATCGAACCCGAGAACCCGGGCGTGCGAAGCGAGAAAGCTACCGCACGTGTCTTTGAGGGTATTGCATTTCTTCCGACAGTATAGTAACGTGCTTAAGTAGCTGATAACAAGTTACGTCATGTTCAGCTCGTCAGTGTGCTCATACTCGATCTCATGTAGCGGTAAATTCTGCATTACATAAGGCTGTCCGCATACTTACAACGAGACAGTGTACGCAATTCGTGTACACTGTATGGAAAGAGTCGTGCGCAGAACAGCAGAAGCATACGGCTCTTTCTTTGCTCGGCCTTCCTCCCGACTCGTGCCTACGGGAACCTATGTCCCTTCCTCGTGACGTGGCTCCGAACGCAACAGCCTATAATGCGGACTGCTGCAGTGTTTTGCACAGCGGTGAAAGAGACGAGCCGTTCCCCCCGGATCGCTACTGCGGCTGCAGCGGGACCGCGAACCTCTCCCGAGGCGTGGGTGGGGGACGAGGTGGGCGGCGCGGCGTGGCAACGCCGCCATCGGCCGGCGTGCATACTACTGTACTCCCAGCGGCGCCGGCTCAGGCTCAACCCACCTCAGATACAGTGCACCGCCGCCGCCGGGCATCGAAGGCGAAACCGTTCCTTGTCTACTGTCGTTCTGGACGCCACTGACGCAAGGCGGCTTTTATTTGACGCCGCAGTAATAACGCTGCCACTGGCTGGTAAATACACTACTGGTCATTAAAATTGCTACACCAAGAAAAAATGCTGATGATAAACGGGTAGTCATTGGACAAATATACACTCCTGGAAATTGAAATAAGAACACCGTGAATTCATTGTCCCAGGAAGGGAAACTTTATTGACACATTCCTGGGGTCAGATACATCACATGATCACACTGACAGAACCACAGGCACATAGACACAGGCAACAGAGCATGCACAATGTCGGCACTAGTACAGTGTATATCCACCTTTCGCAGCAATGCAGGCTGCTATTCTCCCATGGAGACGATCGTAGAGATGCTGGATGTAGTCCTGTGGAACGGCTTGCCATGCCATTTCCACCTGGCGCCTCAGTTGGACCAGCGTTCGTGCTGGACGTGCCGACCGCGTGAGACGACGCTTCATCCAGTCCCAAACATGCTCAATGGGGGACAGATCCGGAGATCTTGCTGGCCAGGGTAGTTGACTTACACCTTCTGGAGCACGTTGGGTGGCACGGGATACATGCGGACGTGCATTGTCCTGTTGGAACAGCAAGTTCCCTTGCCGAACTAGGAATGGTAGAACGATGGGTTCGATGACGGTTTGGATGTACCGTGCACTATTCAGTGTGTAGGAGATCGCTCCCCACACCATGATGCCGGGTGTTGGCCCTGTGTGCCTCGGTCGTATGCAGTCCTGATTGTGGCGCTCACCTGCACGGCGCCAAACACGCATACGACCATCATTGGCACCAAGGCAGAAGCGACTCTCATCGCTGAAGACGACACGTCTCCATTCGTCCCTCCATTCACGCCTGTCGCGACTCCACTGGAGGCGGGCTGCACGATGTTGGGGCGTGAGCGGAAGACGGCCTAACGGTGTGCGGGACCGTAGCCCAGCTTCATGGAGACGGTTGCGAATGGTCCTCGCCGATACCCCAGGAGCAACAGTGTCCCTAATTTTCTGGGAAGTGGCGGTGCGGTCCCCTACGGCACTGCGTAGGATCCTACGGTCTTGGCGAGCATCCGTGCGTCGCTGCGGTCCGGTCCCAGGTCGACGGGCCAGTGCACCTTCCGCCGACCACTGGCGACAACATCGATGTAATGTGGAGACCTCACGCCCCACGTGTTGAGCGCTTCCGTTGTGGAGTACGAGCAAGGGCAGAACCGTTGCCTGCTGAAGTAATACGTTGCTGAAAAAAGAATGAAACCCCTCCAGCGGCACCACGCTATGATGCGTGCATACTGAAGAGCTGTAGTTCATTTGTCACTGTCTTCGGCGATCAGACTGCGTGTTGAACAATTCGGCGGTACGTCCACCCGGCCTCCCGCATGCCCACTATACGCCCTCGCTCAAAGTCCGTCAACTGCACATACGGTTCACGTCCACGCTGTCGCGGCATGCTACCAGTGTTAAAGACTGCGATGGAGCACGGCAAACTGGCTGACACTGACGGCGGCGGTGCACAAATGCTGCGCAGCTAGCGCCATTCGACGGCCAACACCGCGGTTCCTGGTGTGTCCGCTGTGCCGTGCGTGTGATCATTGCTTCTACAGCCCTCTCGCAGTGTCCGGAGCAAGTATGGTGGGTCTGACACACCGATGTCAATGTGTTCTTTTTTCCATTTCCAGGAGTGTATTATACTAGAACTGACATGTGATTACAATTTCACGCAATTTGGGTGCATAGATCGTGAGAAATCAGTCCCCACAACAACCACCTCTGGCCGCAAAAACGGCCTTGATACGCCTGGGCATTGACTCAAACAGAGCTTGGATGGCGTGTATAGGTACAGCTGCTCATGCAGATTCAACACTATACCACGGTTCATCAAGAGTAGTGACTGGCGTATTGTGACGAGCCAGTTGCTCGGCCACCATTGACCAGATGTTTTCAATTGGTGAGAGATCTGGAGAATGTGCTGGCCAGGGCAGCAATCAAACGTTTTGTGTATCCAGAAAGGCCCGTACAGGACCTGCAACATGTGGTCGTGCATTATCCTGCTGAAATGTAGGATTTCGCAGGGATCCAATGGAAGGTAGAGCCACGGGTCGTAACACAGCTCAAATAAAACGTCCACTGTTCAAAGTGCTGTCAATGCTAACAGGAGGTGACCAAGATGTGTAACCAATGACACCCCATACCATCACGCCGGGTGATACGCCAGTATGGCTATGACTAATACACGCTTCCGATGTGTGTTCACCGCGATGTCGCCAAACACGGATGCAACCATCATGGTGCTGTAAACAGAACCTGCATTCATCCGAAAAAATGACGTTTTAACATTCGTGCACCCAGGTTCGTCGTCGTGTACACCATCGCAGGCGCTCCTGTGTTTGATGCAGCGTCAAGGGTAACTGCAGCCATGGTCCCCGAGCTGATGGACTATGCTGCTGGAAACGTCGTCGAACTGTTCGTGCAGATGCTTGTTCTCTTGCAAACATCCCCATCTGTTGACTCAGCGATCGAGACGTGGCTGCCCAATCCATGCGGATAAGATGCCTGTCGTCTCGACTGCTAGTGATACGAGGCCGTTCGGATCCAGCGCATCGTTCCGTATTACCCTCCTGAACCCACCGATTCCATATTCTGCTTAGCAGTCATTGGATTGCGACCAACACGAGCAGCAATGTCGCGATACGATAAACCACAATCTCGATAGGCTACAATCCAACCTTTATCGAAGTGGGAAACGTGATGGTACGCATTTATCCTCCTTACACGAGGCATCACAACAACGTTTCACCAGACAACGCCCGTCAACTGCTGTTTGTGAATGGAAACTTTGCTCATGTCAGCACGTCGTAGGTGTCGCCACCGGCGACACACTTGTGTGCTTGCTCTGAAAAGCTAATCATTTGCGTATGACATCTTCTTCATGTCGGTTAAATTTCGCGTCTGTAGCACGTCATCTTCGTGGTGTAGCAATTTTAATGGCCAGTAGTCTAATTTCATGCTTCCTGAAACAAGTACTTAATAAAGAATCATTTCATCTGCCGTACTTGACAGTCGTGAAATAAGGCGTTCTTCAGAGGCCTAAGACCGTAGCTCGTGGTCTCGCGGTAGCATTCTCGCTTCCCGAGCACGGGGTCCCGGGCTCGTTTCCTGGCGGGGTCAGAGATTTTCACCTGCCTCGAGATGACTGGGTGTTGTTGTGTCGTCTTCCTCATCAGTATTCACCCCCTTACGGTCGGAGGAATGCAATGGCGAACCACCCCCACTAGAACCTTGCTAGTATGGCGGTGCGGGTTTCCCGCATCGTTTCCCTACTCTCTGTCAAGGAGTATGGGACTTCATCATCATCATCATCAGAGACCTAGGACCGGTGGGGCACCTTGCGCACGAAATAAATGCTGTAATGTTGTAAGAAGGGAAACAGATAGCAACAAAAATTAGCGGAAGTATTATCAAGGGGGTATCAAACGAAATTTGTGAGACAACTGAGGATTTCTTGGTCGAGAGGAACCAGCATGTTATGTTGTACGGAGAGTCAATGACAGATCAGGAGTACCACAAACTAGGACGTGACGAGCCTCGCTGTTGATGTTGTATATTACTGCTTCTGCGTCGGAATCCGAGTAGGACTCGAATGATGGCTGTTACTCAGGTGGACGTCGCCGAGTCTTGACCGAGCAGAGCGTAAAAGATCGAAGCTGCCATTGCTGTTTCTTCCCTCTGCCGGTAACCCTGTACGCAGCACAATGAATGCTGTGTGTACTGTGTACAACGTAGCGTTGGACTTCTGACCTATCTGCACTTCAACACAGAATGCCTTGTACTTTGCTGCTCTGTGTTGCGTCCATTCTAAGTTCGTCTGTCGACAAAATCAAGAAGGGAAAACCCTGCCGATACGAAACCTCTTGGCAGTGTTAAAATTGTGATGTAGCTCTTGAGTTTTACAAAACATACCACACTCAAGCAAATTATAAATAAGAATGGTGTGTACCAGTTTCCTTTCTGGGCCAAAACATGGTTCAATAAAACCGTTGTATATCTGTTAATTTTACGATCTCATAATACATCGCTGGCCGCGGTGGTCTCGCGGTTCTAGGCGCGCAGTCCGGAACCGTGCGACTGCTACGGTCGCAGGTTTGAATCCTGCCTCAGGCATA
This sequence comes from Schistocerca gregaria, assembly GCF_023897955.1. Lineage (NCBI taxonomy): Eukaryota > Metazoa > Arthropoda > Insecta > Orthoptera > Acrididae > Schistocerca > Schistocerca gregaria. The sequence goes on along the minus strand of NC_064923.1, from coordinate 720,384,440 downwards.
GATGTGTGTGATGTCCTTAGGTTAATTAGGTTTAAATAGTTCTAAGTTCTAGGGGACTAATGACCACAGCAGTTGAGTCCCATAGTGCTGAGAGCCATTTGAACCATCATAATACATCTTTTGGGAATAGCTAAAGCAGGTTTCATCGTTTCAAACGAAACATCACACGAATTTGTACCATTTATAGTTACAACGTTATAATAATCGGAAAATCAATTAAAAGCAGATGTACAACTGCCATGACCTCAGTGACTGATGCCCGTCTCGAAAGTATTAATGACCTGCAGTACAATATTACAATAACCAAAGCAATGTATTGCAGACACAGCAGTTATCTCTAATGATGTACTAGCCTCAGAAAAGCCTGGCAGATATTCAGGTAACATTTCAACTGATTTTGAATGTTGAGAAATGTAAGTTAATGAGGATGAGAACGCAGAACGTGGTATCCCACAATACCAGTACATCACAAATGGAACCAGTCAACTCATAAAAACTCCTATTTGCAACTATTTATGAGAATATGATGTGAAATGATGACATGGACTTAGTCGCAGTTAAGGCGCTTGTATCACCACATTATCCGGGGATTACGTGCCAAGGCAGGTCAAACCGTGCAATCTCAGTCCCAGCTTTCCTGTTTCTACATCCAAGGTAAACTCTGCAGTCTACTAAGAAATGCACGACAGAAGGTACTTCCCATTGCACCACGTAATTGGGCTTTCTTACCGTTCCATTCGTGTAAGGAGCACGGAAAGAATGACTCGGTGAGCGGAATAATTTGACTAATCTTGTCTTGGCGACGCTTGCGGGAGCGTAAAGTACGGGACTGTAGTTCTCTCCTAACTTCATCAGTTACGAGTGGTGTTGAAACTTTTTAAGCAGGCTTCCACGGGTTAGTTGGCATCCATCTTCCCTGACACCTGTGACCATTTGTGTTATTCTTTGTATACCTTCAATATTCCTATTTCGTATGGGTCCCATACACTTGAGTGATATGGAAGCATGAATAGCGTACGCTCTGTTTTCCCTGTATACTCCCAATAAATATAAGTCTGACACTAGTTTTACCGTTGATTGAGTCTATGGGATGATTCTATGCCACATCCTAACAAACCTCTGCATCCAGGAATTTTTATCTGTTGATTGATTCCTTACATACTCCGCAAGGCACCGTATGGTCACTGGCAGAGGGTACCTTGTGCCATTACTAGTTATTTCTTTTCCTGTTTCACTCACAAATAGAGCGAGGGAAAAAGGGCTGTCTATCTGCCTTTGTGCAAGCCCTAATTTCTCTTACTTCGTGGTCCTTACCCGGAATGTACGTTGGTGGCAGTAGAATCATTGTGCAGTCAGCCGCAAATGCATGTTCTGTAAATTTTCTCAATAGTTTTTTCCGCGAAATGAATGTCGTCTTGCTCGCAGGGATCGCCTTTTGAGTTCACGAAGCAACTCCGTAACACTCGCGTGTTGATCGAAGCTGCCGGTAACAAATCTAGCACCACGCCCCTGGATTCTTTCGATTTCTTCCTTCAATCTGACCTGGTGGGGATCCCAAACACTCGAGCAGCACTGAAGAATCGGTCAAACTAGTGTTCGGTTCGCGGTCGCCTTTAGAGCTGGACCACACTTTCCTAAAATTCTCCCAGGAAACTGGACTGGACCACTCGTCTTCCGTATTAGGGTGCTCACGTGTTCGTTGCATTTCATGTCGCTTTGCAACGTTACCAATAGATATTTAATCTACGTGCTACCAATGCTGTACTCGAACATTATCGGACTGTTTTTCACACCCGTCTTCATTAACTTACATTTCGCAGTTCTGTCAAAGACATGGTTGCAGAGCGTGGCTGTTATATGAAATAAATTGTTGATAGTGTACAGCACCCAGCCACAAGCTGGTTTTAGGTTACTTTGTTTAAAAAGTACCATTATCAGTTTTGAATTTTTCGCAATTCATCATCTGACAGTTTTTTCATGCTTCCATCAAAACAAATTATACATTGGTTTCCTGTAAGTTGCCGTGAAATGTCCATCTGGCGCATTTGTTTTTGCGATTTTCTTGCTGTTAAATATATTCTTGGAAACTCATAGGAAACCAATGCATAATTTTTTGACGTAAACTAGTAAAAACCTCCTGATGACGTATTGTCAAAAATTTGACACCGGTAACGATACTTTTTAAATAAAGGAACCTAAAATCAGTTCGTAGCTTCTTGCTTACATTTTTCTGAGTTTAGAGGAAAGTGCTGTTCTTTGATATTTTAGTCGTCTGATGTTGAGTTTTTGCATTTTTCGAAGCACACACTTTTTTTCTGTACGCCGCGCGGGATTAGCCGAGCGGTCTAGGTCGCTGCAGTCATGGACAGTGCCGCTGGTCCCAGCGGAGGTTCGAGTCCTCCCTCGGGCATGGGTGTGTATGTTTGTCCTTAGGATAATTTACGTTAAGTAGCGTGTAAGCTTAGGGACTGATGACCGTAGCAGTTAGATCCCACAAGATTTCACACACACATTATTTTCTGTACATTTGTAACATTTTGCCAAATGTCACCACTCTGACATCTTATCGAAATGTGAGTGCATATTTGTGCAGCTTCTTTCCCACGACGCATCAGGTGCAAAAAAGGTCTCGCCCGTTTTAGAGAAAAATTTCGTACACAATATAACAAACGATGTACTCAACTGTGAAATGCTGTTAGAGCGTACTTCACACAGCAAATGCCGCTAAATTCTGTCGAGCACACAGCGACCGTCGTAATTAATACTCAGATAACAACGCTGCAGGTCGCACACACTTCGATTTTATAACTTTCTTCATCTGTCAGGCGCAATTTTCGCGAGGTTGTTATTGCCCTGGCGGCAAAACTTTAGAGTGTTGGAAGTACTGTGGTGCTTTCGGTGTACGCGATCTTTTTACCACTTAGAGCCGTCACCTGTGAACACTCTGGCACATGTGAAAAGGAAAATGTGGAATTTCCAAAAGTGCTACATTGAGACGCCTGCCGCAGCATACAGCATAAGGCTGTGCGCGGTCACACCTCTCGTGTCGCAGGTGGCCTACGCCGTCAGGAGCTAGACCAGCACACAGCAGCACGTGCGATGCAACTCGCTATGCACTACACGACACGACAGGCCATACTGCTTCGCACACCACCCCCTCCCTCACGAAATCTGGCTTACACTTCCGGACTTATCCAACAGGAAACCGTTCCACACCGCTACGTGTCATCGAACAATTATCTGGTTTCACTTTCTCTTCAACTCATACACTACTGGCCATTAAAATTGCTACACCACGAAGATGACATGCTACAGACGCGAAATTTAACCGACAGGAAGAAGATGCGGTGATGTGCAAATGATTAGCTTTTCAGAGCATTCACACAAGGTCGGCGCCAGTGGCGACACCTACAACGTGCTGGAATGAGGAAAGTTTCCAAACGATTTCTTGCACACAAACAGCGGTTGACCGACGTTGCTTGGTGAAATGTTGTTGTGATGCCTTGTGTAAGGAGGAGAAATGCGTACCATCACGTTTCCGACTTTGATAAAGGTCATATAGTAGCCTGTCGCGATTGCGGTTTATCGTATCGCGGCATTGCTGCTCGCGTTGTTCGAGATCCAAAGAATGTTAGCAGAATATGGAATCGGTGGGTTCAGGAGGATAATACGGAACGCCGTGCTGGATCCCAACGGCCTCGTATCACTAGCAGTCGAGATGACAGGCATCTTATCCGCATGGCTGTAATGGATCGTGCAGCCACATCTCGATCCCTAAGTCAACAGATGGGGACGTTTGCAAGACAACAACCATCTACACGAACAGTTCGACGACGTTTCCAGCAGCATAGTCTATCAGCTCGGGGACCATGGCTGCGGTTATCCTTGACGCTGCATCACAGACAGGAGCGCCTTTCGATGGTGTACTCAGCGACGAACCTGATGCACTAATGACAAAACGTCATTTTTTTCGGATGAATCCAGGTTCTGCTTACAGCATCATTATGGTCGCATCCGTATTTGGCGACATAGCGGTGAATGCACATTGGAAGCATGTATTTGTCATCGCCATGCTGACGTACCACCCGGCGTGACGTTATGGGGTGTCATTGGTTACAAATCTTGGTCACCTTTTGTTAGCATTGACAGCACTTTGAACATCGGACGTTACATTTCAGCTGCGTTACGACCCGTGGCTCTACCCTCCATTAGATCTCTGCGAAACCCTTCATTTCAGCAGGATAATGCGCGACCACATGTTGCAGGTCCTGTACGGGCCTTTCTGGATACACAAAACATTCGACTGCTGCCCTGGCCAGCACATTCTCCACATCTCTCACCAACTGAAAACATCTGGTCAATGGTGGCCGAGCAACTGGCTCGTCACAATATGCTACTCTTGATGAACCGTGTTATAGTGTTGAAGCTGCATGAGCACCTGTACCTGTACACTCCATCCAAGTTCTGTTTGAGTCAATGCCCAGGCGTATCAAGGCCGTTATGACGGCCAGAGGTGGTTGTTCTGGGTACTGATTTCTCTGGATCTACACACCAAAATTGCATGAAAATGTAATTACATGTCAGTTCGAGTATAATATATTTGTCCAATGATGACCCGTTTATCATCTGCATTTCTTCCTGATGTAGCTATTTTAATGGCCAGTAGTGTAAGTTGATTCCAGCGCAGCAAACATACTACACACTTTTCAGAAACGCAACTAACAATGTCATATTAAAATTGCAAGCGCTTCTGTAAAAGAGAATGACACTATAATTCCTGTAGAGAAAGGTAAGTGCGATGCCGGTTCGTGCAACTTAGTGAAGGGTTAGCTGCTACTTGTACAGAAAGCAGACTGTAACTATAAGAAACGAAGTGCTTGAAAATAACAGACAGGCTTGGACCAAATCCCCCATATTATACAATCTGTACATTAAGCAAGCAGTAAAGGAAGGCAAGAAGAAATTTGGAGAGTGTATTAAAGATGCGAAACAAGAAGAAAAACGCATTAACATTTGATGATGACTTGGGAGTTCTGTCAGAGATAGCAAAGGACTTGAAAGATCAGATGAACAAGAATCGAATAGGAGCTTTTGAAATGTGATGTTATAGAGGAATGCTCAATGTTACATAAGATAATTAATCAAGAGCAAAAGAACAGTGTCAAGGAAAAAAGAACTATGTGGTACAACGTGACTAAAAGAAGGGACAGGTTGATGTGAAACATCCTGAGACACTAACGAATAGTTAATACAGTTAATTTGGCAATGGAGAAAATTGTGGAGAGAGGGGGGGGCTAAGTTTTAGAGGGAGACAAGTATTTCAGTGCGGTAACTAGAGTCAAATCAATGCGAGGCTTGCAAAAGTGGAAGAGATTTTTAAAAAACTCTGAAAACTCTGGCGTTTGTTACTATTGGTTATCCGCCTAACACTGCATGTGTGCGATTTTAAACCTCGCTAATTTAAGGTTTGCTTTTTGGTATGAAGAGACTTAATCTTGTTGTTTAACCAAATTTCGTGGGCTATTTGTTTTGTTTTCCATGCACTGGCAGAAATGTTTCTAATCTGCACATTTTTGTATTTAGGTATAATACTATTTGATCTACAAATGTTTTTTAAGTTGTTGGACAGTTTTATGGAGGTTGAGATGTATCCTTCTAAACTTCGTGTAGAGGCCACTTGGAAATGCCTGAAAAGGCGTCCATAATACGTTTGTTTGGAGTCAACTCAGACGAATAACCAATAGTCACAGATATTAACAGGTGCTGCGGAAGATGGCCTCGCAAACAAACGTATTCTGGCGTTTATTCGCCGTTCTTACGTATGGTGAATAAACTTAAGAACTCTGTCGTCACTGACATGCAGCAAGAATTTAGCAGCCGCCGATGGATTTTTCATGACAGAGAATCGCTTGAGAAGCCTCCTGCAACCTGCGGTCGCGTCTTTTCCTTCTGAAATGTGGGGTTTCGCAGGGATCGAATGAAGGGTAGAGCCACGGGTCGTAACACATCTGAAATGTAACGTCCACTGTTCAAAGTGCCGTCAATGCGAACAAGAACAAGGGGTGACCGAGACGTGTAACCAATGGCACCCCATACCACCACGGCGGGTGATATGCCAGTATGGTGATGACGAATACACAATTCCAATGTGCGTTCACCGCCATGTCGCCAAACACGGATGCGACCATCATGATGCTGTAAACAGAACCTGGATTCATTCGGAACAAAGACGTTTTGCCATTCGTGCACCCAGGTTCGTCGATGAGTACACCATCTCAGGCGCTCCTGTCTGTGATGCAGCGTCAAGGGTAACCGCAGCCATGGTCTGCGAGCTGATAGTCCGTGCTGCTGCAAACATCGTCGAACTGTTCGTGCAGATGGTTGTTGTCTTTCAAACGTCCCCATCTGTTGACGCAGTTATCGAGACGTGGCTGCACGATCCGTTACAGCCATGGGGATAAGATGCCTGTCATCTCGACTGCTAGTGATACGAGGCCGTTGGGATTCACCACGGCGTTCCGTATTACCCTTCTGAATCCACCGATTCCATATTCTGCTAACAGTCATTGGATCTCGACCAACGCGAGCAGGCGATAGGCTACAATGCGACCTTTATCAAAGTCGGAAACGTGATGGTACGCATTTCTCCTCCTTACACGAGGCATCACAACAATGTTTCACTAGGCAATGCTGGTCAACTGCTGTTTGTGTATGAGAAATCGGTTGGAAACTTTCCTCGTGTTAGCACGTTGTAGGTGTCGCCACCGGCGCCAACCTTGTGTGAATGCTCTGAAAAGCTATTCATTTGCACATCACAGTATATTCTTCCTGGCGGTTAAATTTCGCGTTTGTAGCACGTGATCTTCGCGGTGTAGCAATCTTAATGGCCAGGAGTGTATCTCTGCAGGCACTGGGTAGTAAGAAGAGTTACGACTTAGCAGCATCGCATAGCCTGGACTTAGTGAGTGATGATAGAACAGCGCAGGTCGGCAGGGCTAGATGGGCGGCGTTGGCGTTTCACTTTCCGTCAGCCGCGGGCGGCGGCGCGGCGCTCGCAGCTCGGCTCGCCAGACACGGCGCAGACGGGCGGCGAGGTCGCACCGCCGCCGGCTTACGAGGCGTGGTCCAGCGCGGCCCAAGATGGCAGACGCCGGTCGATGCACGCCCCCCGCACCGCGAGACTGCTCGACGCCAATTAGGGGGACGCCGCCGGCGCAAAACCGGAGTACTGCTCTCCCGTTCCTCTGGCGAGTCGTACCTTCTCTGAAAGAACTACGCTTACCCTCAGAGATTTCAGACGCTCGCACTGGCTCACCGACTCATCAGACCGATAAATGCACGGAATGTATTTCTTTGCACTTTCCCTTAGACTTTGGCTAAGAGAAATTATGGTGGGGTTTATCCGTGTGACGCTTCAAATACCTGTGTTATGACGCATCGCAGACACGGCAGTTGCGCAGCAATATCGCCAGTATTTGGAAATTAATCGTTTTATTAGATTTGGCAACGTAGCCGTCTTATACTGTTGACATTTCATTTAGGTAGTGACTATCATCTTGCTCACCGTTTCGCCGTTTTACACAATAACACACGCACACTTTTTCTCCAGCTAAATGTGATCATCAATGACAAGTAGTGTCGAAAGCAAATCATTAAAAAATTCCGGAACCCGGCGTAGTTATAACGGTAATTTCAAAGCCGTTGTTGTTCGTAATGTGAAATGATTGCCTAGTTAAAGCTTTCAAGGAACCATTACACACACACACACACACACACACAGGCCCGCGATTTTCGTGTGGGACAATGGACAACACCGTCCCAGAAGCAAATTAACCATACAGTAAGTTCTGCCCCCGGTTCCGATCAAGATCTGGAGGCTTTGCTTGGTCGGCGAGCTTATGCTGAAAGTGGAAATCTGTTTCCAAGTGTTTCCAATTTGTAAGGCCCTCTGCCCCGTTCCCAAGCTTACTGGAATATTCGGCTGAAAAGAAAAAGCTTTGTCCTACATCTGCCCGCCCGTTTTTCAAGAGTAGAGAGTGAAAGATACGAAAAAAATGGAAGCGTGGTTCAAGAAATGCGTCGTGTCCATTGCCGTGAGTGGTAGCGAGGAGCACATACTTCCTGAGTGTGACAAAGATGCTGACGTAAGGAAAGAAATAGCGCCAGTGAGGTGAGATGGGTAAGACTGTGATTAGAAGACTGGCATTGACATATAAAAATGTGATTAAGAGAGAGCATATCGACAACAATTTTTTGTACATGGGTAACGTGAGACGAATTTTTCTCCTTCTTTCTCTCTTTCGGCCCTCTTCAAAATTAAGGGAGAAGCTAATGTCGGGACCAGCAATGCATTTGCTGTTCGAGCTTTCTGATAAAAATCATACCTCTCCTCAGTGTAACAGAATTATGTTAACGCCCACTCGTCCACAGGATGGGTATCAAAATTTCAAGATATCTTCTCTTCAGACGACTTCCGGTGTTATCTAAACAAAACACACCGGCTTATGTTACAAAACAGCAAGGTCCAAAGAGTCTTTCATCATCCTGCTTCTTAGCTCGTTTGCTCCCAGTTTGCTAAATATTCTTCTGAACTTTTGTTTGCCTCACGTAAAGTGAACGTTTTCGCCAGTATATCAAGTATCGTACAATGAAAGCCATACAGAATCACAACTTTAGCGTTGGTTACTTTTACAAGATGACAGGATCAGAAGCGCAGAAGGATCATAAAAGTGATGATTTTGGTTTTTCAGTGATTTACTTCATCCACTAAACAAAATGCTACGATCTTTCATCCTCATGCTATAAGTGGCCAGGTGAGACTGTGCACCATCAATAATGACACCGACGAAACGTGAAACTCTATTTATCGTAATTTCTAGCAAACAAACTTAAATTTTCAAGCAGCATTGTCTGTTCAGCGGAACGGTGTTCAAGCATCCTCCACCAGTCATAATAAACACAACCACACCTGACGTCGTTAAGGATATTCATTCCTAGGAATGATTGGCTTATATCCGAGTGCACCAGTATTTTAAATGCATTCGTATCACCTTCCTCAAAAGTTCCCATTAAATTATTTCGGAGTATGAAGGAGTGTTTCCTTTAAGGTCACAAACGATTTCTTTTGTCAGGCCTTTCGAGGTAAGCCAGTGCTCAATCTACAATGCTCTAAACGCCAACGAAACTACGAATAGTTGCAGAAAAAAGTGAATGCTTTAGCCCACTGCTGTTGTTATCGTGAACATACAACAATTTCACGCTGAAGTGAGATGCTTACTGCCTTCCATTTCTTTAGTATCTTCCCAGCGTCACTCCGAGCGATAACAATGATTTCGGAGAGAGCATAAATATTTAGTTCAAGGCCATAGGTGATTTCTCCATTCCGAACTGTCGGGGTGAGCTAGTTCTCCATCTCTAACGATCTAGATGCTGACGGAACGGTAAATAACGCCAAAAAAAGAAAGCGTAACCACAGTCGTATAGTTGTAGTGGATATAAAGAAATTTTGCGCTCAAGTGAGAGGCTTCGTTTTACCCTAACGTCACTGCACTGCCATTAAAATATAGCTCGACCGTCACCTTCAAAGACACCGCACTACGTGAAGCAGCATGCGTACTTTATGTAGAAGACGATCATGCACACGAGACAGAGAGAGAACAGAAACTGACACGTTTCCTTATTCCCCAAAACCAGCAAAAATCTGTCTGCGGAAGTGACGCACAGCTGCACACGCACAAAACACCGGCACTAGTGTCAGGAGAGCGTCGGTGGTCCGGCCGAGGCAGCGGCGGTGAGGGGAAGAAAAGCGGCATGCAGCAGACAGCGCGGTCCTCACCATGGAGCGGTGTGTGCTGCTCGCGGCGCCTACAGCGGCGACATGCCTCGCAAGCGCTGCGGAGATTCGTCCACTCCTGCGATGCGTCGCTGCACGCCGCTCCGGCAGCTACTGGACGCTGCTCGGCGGCGCGGCCCTCTGCGCCGCCGGCGTGCCGAAGGCTGCCGAACGATGCCGAGCGCGGCCGACCTCTTTGTTCTCGTGATTCAGCGCGGCGGTCCTCTCTGCGGCTGCCACAGCCGCCTACCCTCTGGTCTGGTCGCTGCGCTGATCACCCGCGCCCGCCAGAGATCGATATCTCGCGCCACACTGATCAAAGGACGCGCTGACCGCGCCGCGGTCTGCAATTAGCGACAGCCCTACCGCCTCGAGCCGCAGCCACATCCTCTATTTTCGTGGACTTCACACCGGCGAAAAGCTGCCAAACACGATGTTGTATAAAACTTCCTGGCAGATTAAAACTGTGTGTCGGACCGAGACTCGAACTCGGCACCTTTGCCTTTCGCGAGCAAGTGCTTTACTGAATGAGCTCCCCTAGCTCGACTCATGCCCCGTCCTCGCAGCTTTACTTCTGGCAGTACCTCGTCTCCTACCTTCCAAACTTCACAGAAGCTCTCCTGCGAACCTTGAAGAACTAGCTCTCCTCCGAACCTTGAAGAACTAGCACTCCTGGATGAAAGGATATTGCGGAGACATGGCTTAGCCACAGCCTGGGGGATGTTTCCAGAATGAGATTTTCACTCTGCAGCGGAGTGTGCGCTCATATGAAACTTCCTGGCAGATTACAACTGTGTGTCGGACCGAGACTCGAACTCGGGACCTTCGCCTTTCCTGGGCAAGTGCTCTACCGACTGAGCTACCCAACCACGACTCACGCCCCGTACTCACAGCTTTACTTCTGGCAGTACCTCGTCTCCTACCTTCCAAACTTCACAGAAGCTCTCCTGCGAACCTTGCAGAACTAGCACTCCTGGAAGAAAGGATATAGCGGAGACATGGCTTAGCCACAGTCTGGGGGATGTTGTATAACTTATCTCAGGCTTGAACCGAGAGGCGTTATAACCCCTCCTCCCATCCCCCAAAAAAGTAACTAAAACACTCATATGCTTATGTGTATAAATTACCCATTTTCATTCCTAGCTTTCGGAGAGTAAAGTAGCAACAGAACCGATACTCCTGAAAATGATAACTAATACCAGAAATTAGAAATTGACTGATCAAAAGTTTCAGGTAACCTACTCATCATCATCATCAGACAATTCAATCATTAAATGATGTGGCCTCTTCGAGTAGTGGATTCAAGTAGGCTTTCAGCAGTCTTCTCCATGTGGGACAGTCTTGGGAAGTTCTCTCTACCAGCGATCTTCTTGATGTCTTTGTCCCATTTGTTTGGTGGTCTTCCTCTAGGCCACCGGTGCTCTCTCGGACTCCACTCCAGTACTAGCTTCGCCCATCTGCTGTCTTTTCTTCTTGCGACGTGTCCAGCCCTCTGCCATTTCAAGGAACCTACTGTCTCTAAGATGTCATTTACCTTCGTCACAGACCGGATGTCATCTACCCTTTTCCTGTCCTTTCTTTTATAGCCCAGCATTGACCTCTCCATGGCTCTCTGTGCTGTCTTAAGTTTCTGTTATGTACATAGTTCCGCGTGGTCAACGCGTGCACAAATTTCCCACTAGAGCGCGCCCCGCTAAGCTCAACGGTGCAGGCGCAGCGCTCGTCCGTCTCCGCACTACGAGATGGCGCTGCCATAGAGACGGACCAAATTCTGCTTCCGCCGATCCACGTATTAATATGTAACGCAGCCAATGAGATTACTCCTAACGTAGAGCCTTTACTCCTCGCGGATCACACTTGCGCAGTGATACCTGAACGCTCGAGGTATTATAACGAGTTTACAGACCTCCGACTAGTCAGTCTGCATTAGTGTGTACCAGTCTGCATTTGTCTGTACCAGTCTATAGTCAAGTTTCAGTCTGCGCCTAATAAGATTACCATATTCCTGTACATAGCCATGAAGATAAAATGTATAGACACTTTTGTCAAGTATCAGAGATACATGTGTGAATAAGATTAACGTACCAATACCAAAGGAACTTCAGATTGTCAATTGTAAATAGCATCCAGAACGAAGTTAAGTAATATTTATGCTTGTTATTATTTTAATAAATGTGTGTGAAAATTAATCAAGTTCTGTTTAACGTTGGTTACCGTCAGTCTGCTACTCTAAGCGTGCAAGTGGCACTCCTATCGTCTGACCTAACGGCAGAAGATAAACACGCCACGATAAGACCACGAGCCATATTGCTGAGACTCGCCTACTTCGTCAGAGCGACAAGTCAAATAATATGATGGTGTGTGTACTGAGGGTCTTACAGTATGCATACCACAGTTTCCCTTTTGTAAATGAGTTCAGTGCCCAAGTCTCGCAGCCATACGTCATCAAAGGAAGAATGCAATGATCAAATACTGCTTTCTTCAGATTTACTGACATTTTTGATCTGAATACTGTTGAATTCTTACCAAATGCTTGCCAGCCAAGCTTGATGCGTTGATAGATTTCTGGCCTTATGTTTCCCTTCATATTTATAATTTGGCCAAGGTAGACATATTCACTGACCTCTTCCAATAGACTGTCCTTGACTTTCACATCTCCAGCTGGGACCCACTTGTTGGACATTACTTTTGTTTTGGAAAGGTTCATGTTCAAGCCAACCAGCTGACATTCCAATGCAACATCTGTAACTAAGTTTTGGATCTCTGCAAAGTCTTTGGCCAGTAAGGCAATATCATCAGCAAATCTCAAGTTGGTAACCATTCTTCTATTAATACTAATTCCAAAAGATCACCTATTAGCGGACATTAGTGTGAGGAATTTCCACTATTAGGCTTGAACTCTGTTAGGGACAAAGCAGACTGGATCTGAATATCTGTGGAGCAAAGGAAGGCCATTCGTTCTCAAGAGTCGAAACTAGAGAAGGTTGGACGCTGCAGTCTGGAGCAAAGTTGATGTTCCAACCCATCCCAAAGATCTTCCACCGGGTTCAGGTCGGGACTCTGGGCAGGCTAATCCATTTCAGGAATGTTTATTGTCAACAGACCATTGCCTCACAGTTGCCTCTTTATGACGGGGTGGATTCTTATATTGAAACAGTTATGGTCTCCTAGATTAAGGAAAGGCAAACCTATGTTTCTAGTATTTGTAGACTTAGAGAAAGCTTTTGACAATGTTGACTGGAATACTCTCTTTCGAATTCTGAAGATGGCTGTGGTAAAATACAGGGAACGAAAGGCTATTTACAATTTCTACATAAACCAGATGGCAGTTATAAGAGTCGATGGACATGAAAGGGAAGCAGTGGTTGGGAAGGGAGTGAGACAAGATTGTAGCCTCTCCTCGATGTTATTCGATCTGTATATTGAACAAGTAGTAAAAATTCGGAGTAGGAATTAAAATACATGGAGAAGAAATAAAAACTTTGAGGTTCGTCGATGACATTGTAATTCTGTCAGAGACAGCAAAGGACCTGGAAGGGCAGCTGAACGGAATGGACAGTATCTTGAAAGGAGTATATAATATGAACATAAACAAAAGCAAAACGAGGATAATGGAACGTAGTTGAATTAAATCAGGTGATGGTGAGGGAATTAGATTAGGAAATGAGACGCTTAAAATAGTAAATGAGTTTTGCTCTTTGGGGAACAAAATAACTGATGATGGTCGAAATAAAGAGGATATAAAATGTAGACTGGCAATGGCAAGGAAAGCGTTTCTGAAGAAGATAAATTTGTTAACATCGAGTATAGATTTGAGTGTCAGGAAGTCGTTTCTGAAAGTATTTGTATGGACTGTAGCCATGTATGGAAGTGAAACATATGTTGAGTGGTACTTAAGATAGGTAAATAAATTAGTGAAATCAATGTGAAGTACAAATTAGAAAATAAATGAAAAACTTAGTTTAGTTTAGAAGAATTACACACTGGCAAACAGCAGGCAGAGCAGCAGTGGCAATGGCCGGCGCTTGCAAGTCCTCACGTCAGGAGTAGCCATCGCCCTCCCCACATAAGCGGAAGCTGTTGATTCAGGCATCAGGGCATCACCCGACCGGCTCACGTGATTCTCAATTGTCACATGTGATCAAAGGCCCTCGCCTGTATTCCAAGAGCCAATGACCGACGTTAAGAAGATTCTTCGAGAAGCTTTTTAAGGTGACAGAAGGGGCAATGACTGTGAAGTCGTTCACCTCCACTGAAGTGAAGTAAATAAATATACGAGACGCAGTGGGTCCGACAGAAGTTTTCAGTTCAGTTTCGGTTCGAGTTCAGTTCCAGTACAGTTCAGTCGCTACTGAAGACCATCATGCTGGAAGAGACTACATCGTACACAGAAGCACCAAGTCCGCCACTGTAATGTAATAGCAAGCAGCAGCCTTGCCGCCAGAAGACAGAAGGTAGAAGGTATTTGAAGACTGATTTTTATGTACCCGGGTGACTCGAGAGGACGGGAAGGAGACGGCCTCACATCAGTAGTCACCTGTGAGCTGATGATGGAGATCTGACAGCCGAAGACTGGGAAGCTGGAGTCCGTTGTTCGAGTCCGGGACACTGGCCTTCCCCCGCCGCGCCGCTCTGCTGTCCGATGCACAACACTGACACACGCGGCCGCATCGAGAAGAGAAACACTGGGACGCCACATCCAAGGTATCACCATCCGATTCACGACTTCGTTCTCAATAATTAAACGGGCCACCTCACGAGGCGCGTCTCCAGTCAACTGGGCGAAACAGCGACACGAGATACACACCGCCAGGTGTAATCAGACGCCGCCGCTCACGCAGCAGAAGGCTTCGCAAACGACACAGCTGCCGCTCACCCAGCCAGAACAGTCCAGTAAGGAAACCATTGTACAAATCTTCTAATAAAAGTTATCTTATGTAAAAATGCTGTTTCATTCCACCTCATGCCCGAGCCAAGGAAGAACCCACCCTGCCCACATGTTGATAAGAGAGAAAAAGTAATTCAGTTAGTGTTTTTCACCCTGACATAATGCTTTAGAATCAAATGCCCTTTGCAGTAATGCTCATCCTGACAATTGACTAGCATCAAAAGAGGTTACCCAGCTACACATGGACGGTAAATAGTTTGGAGGAGAAAAGAATAGAAGCTTTCGTAATGTGGTGCTACAGATGAGTGCTGAGGATTAGATGGGTAGATGACGTTAACTAATGAGGAGGTACTGCATAGAATTGGGGAGAAGAGGAGTTTGTGACACAGCCTGACTGGAAGAAGGGATCGATTGGTAGAACATGTTCTGAGGCATCAAGGGATCAGCAATTTAGCATTGGAGGGCAGGCAGCATGGAGGGTAAAAATGGTAGAGGAGACCAAGAGGTGAATATACTAAACAGATTCAGAAGTATGTAGTTGCAGTAGGTACTGGGAGATGAAAAAGCTTGCAGAGGATAGAGTAGCGTGTAGAGCTGCATCAAACCGGTCTCTGCACTGAAGACTGAAAAAAAAAAAAAAAAAAAAAAGTCTCCTAACTGTTTTTCTGCTGTGGACAGTAGACAGTGGTGTAAATGTGTCCATGTTGGCATTTTGTTAAGTGCAATATAGAGACCGCACCCTAACCACCAAAAACACCCCTCCGTTGCCTCCGCTGGAACACCCACTCCACCATACTTTAGTGCTGGCACTATACACGACGGCAGCTGCTGTTCTCCAGCCATTCGTCAAACCCAAACGCTTGCTATTGTACATAGCGTGATTCACCCTTCCAAATGACTCGTTTCCAGTTATCCACTGTCAGTGCGACACTCTTAACAACGACTCAAGCCTCACTTAGCATTGACTACACAAATGTCTGGCTTATGTGCTGCTCTACATGTAACTCCCGGCGCCCAGTCATAACGCTAGCTGATATAGTAACACTTTGAAGCCGAGGAGTGATCCTTACCGCACATTTCATGCGATTTTTGCAACCACTGTCCGCAGTGCTCAACGGTCCCTCTCCGTCAGTATAGGAGGCTTGGCTGTTATTAATTTAGCTCCTACTTTGCAATCACACCACCAAGAGTCGACATGGGCAGCTTTAGGAAGACTGAAAGTCGTTGGTGGATTTGTTTTTCAGGTGACATCCAATGACTAGGTCACTGTGGAAGTCACCGACCAATTCTGCTATTACTGCTTCTCTACTGACAACGCAACACTCCCTATCTTGTTTTATACTTCGGGTTCGCCTTTCGTGACAAGAGCTGCCAGATCTTCCGTAAATGCTGAGTTTCACGTGTTCTGACCTTGTTTTTTTCATCCTGTTTAAGAACAAATGCTAATGTAATATTGTGTGGTTGAGCTGCAACAATTTTTATTCCTAACGATTCATTCCGATTATCTAAATATTCTGAGCGATAGATCGAACTGTATATTGACAGCGCAGCTTTCTTTCGAAGCAGTAATGAACGTATCACGCTGTGTATTAGCCTCACTGTCAAAATTAATTTAGTTTCACAAGCATAAAATCAAATGCGTATTTATACTGCCGTATGGAAAAAAAATATTATGTTGGTTTAGCTGGAGACGGGAAGTTGAAGATACGGAAAAGGCAATGTTCCTCGAACGTTTTGAATTTTTTAGATACAAACGTCAAAAAATCAACAGAAAATACTTTCTTTGATTTTTACTGCACATCACATTCATACTTATTCAAGCATTTCAATATTTCATGGAATACGCAGATTAATTATCTTCTTCCTCTTTGCCTGATTAAGGAAATTAATTTTATTGAGCTGCAACATGTTTTAAAATATTTTCAATTTGACGTCAACGAAGATGAACTGCTTGAAGATTTCTGTGTGATTCTCATTTTATCATTTTAAATGATAAGTCCGTCTTGCTGATAACTTTTGTGAGAAATGGGTATCTGTGTTTTTTTATTCTAAATGCAAAGGATTAGTATAGAGAACTTGAGAAAAAAAATCCTGGTTGTGTTACGAGTATCCCAGAATCTATTTCCCACACAGAAGGAGTGTTATCAGTTGTGAATAATAAGCAACTGATGGGAGAAATAGAAATTCTGTTCAACTCATTGAAGCTGAAATGAAAACTGTAACGAATATCAGTTCAACTAGTAACGAATTTTTCAGATAAGTGGAAGATAATGTTAAGTTACTTTCTGGACGCAAATAAAATTATAAATATTTGTAAACATGTTTCACTATTAACGTGTTTTATGTATGTTAAGGTTTGAGAATGAAAACTGAAATTGACTCATAAAAGCTAGAAACTGAAATACTGTAGAAAACACTGATAGTGTTACATCCTACATGGTATAAAGCGTTAGCAATATTCAGAATCTCCCTCATGTTCAATTCGAAATCCTGACAACGCTACTTGACATTTGGTGGTCAATTCCTCGTTACATAGGGATTTAGGGATAGTTATGATCAGATAATGCATGTTTAACAGACGATAATTTTCCGTTGCTTTCGTGAGAGAGTGTGCCCACATAATTGGACTTACACGACCTGATCGGCTGCAGACAATATTCTAACCACTAAATGGCGCACAATCACAGGCTTCTCGTACCTGCTGTCAATAACAAATTCGAAACGGCTTTGTGTGCAATGGTAAAATCGGAAATCCATTGGCAGTTCAGTGCAACAAGCCAAAATGGGTAAGTTCCTCCTCTATGAATAACATAAGTACCGTCTTTCCCAGAAACAGGCGCAAACGACACGTTCACATGTCCATAGTCTGTGGACTGTGTTCAGAATCCTAGTGCTAAGAGAAATAAAGCGTGGCCAATATAATACTGACCAGGAACATTTCTCAAGCGTCCCAAGACACGTAACCCGACTTAACATCATACGCACCTGTTGAAAGTGACGTAAGTTGGGTTGCCTATCTTGGATGCCAGACAACTGTTCGTGGTCAGACACCGTACTAAGAATGGTTATGGCGTACTACGATTTTATCTTGTGTAAATGATGACACAGACAAAGCTCTTTGAGTTTCCTGCTGTTATAGTTCCCAAATTAACTGCACAACATACCTATTTATGAAAATTTCGTGCGAATATTTTTCAGATGTTGCACTTTCGGGACTGTCTAATTTCTTGTCACTATAAAAATGAATACGACGTGGGCACTCCTATTTTCTAACAAAGACACCTCCCGGCAGTCGGAAATTTGTAATTTTTTATACTTATGGTAGTGAAGTTTAGAACTCAAACATCAATAATACAAAGAAGTGCAATGTAACTCTCAAAATTTCTCGAGAAAAGCTACTTTTAAAGTTTTCGTAGGAAATTCAAATGGCTCTAAGCACTATGGGATTTAACATCTGAGGTCATCAGTCCCATAGAACTAATTAAATCTAACTAACCTAAGGACATCACACACATCCATGCCCGAGGCAGGATTCGAACCTTCGACCGTAGCAGCTGCGCGGTTCCAGACTGAAGCCCTAGAACCGCTCGGCCACAGCGGCCGGCGTAGGAATTCACTAATTACAGTTTCCTCGATGGGTCGCGTGGATCACTCAGTAGCGTCGGAGAAAAGTAATCAAGTCCTCAAAGGATTTCTGATTCGAATCCCGTGAACGTCTCTTTTTTAATTTTATTTGTTTCTATTTGTTTCGTTCAGTTAGACAACTTAGATTCCGTGCATGAAAATTCATCAAATTAACTCATATAAAATCTTCATTTTTTTTATTAAAACTGCACGTCTTCTTATTTCATACTGTTGTGTTGGCAGAAGAGCCAACACCCTCTTACTAGAGGAAGCCGAAATACACGCGTTTAAAGTTCACACAGGCTGGCGAGAGGAGGGAAGAACTATACTGACGTGAGGTCTGGAACATGACAAGGAATGAGAATTCAGAAAGCGGACGTTATTAGTTTGATACTTAATTTTAATCCATTAATGATGAACGTCGCTCTTGACGGTACATGATTCACAATATTATCTGTTCAGAATACATTCCTGAAGTACATGGCGTCTTGCTAGGTCGTAGCAAATGATGTAGCTGAAGGCTATGCTAAACTGTCGTCTCTGCAAATGAGAGCGTATGTAGACAGTGAACCATCGCTAGGAAAGTCGGCTGTACAACTGGGGCGAGTGCTAGGGAGTCTCTCTAGACTGGACCTGCCGTGTGGCGGCGCTCGGTCTGCGATCACTGATAGTGGCGACACGCGGGTCCGACGTTACTAACGGACCGCGGCCGATTTAAAGGCTACCACGTAGCAAATGTGGTGTCTGGCGGTTTTTAGTTAAGGTACTTCATAAAAGGTTGTTAATAAATCTGAATCTTTTTTTTCAGTTTAAACAATGTTTTATAAAACGTCAGCAATAAAGAATTTATATTTGAAGTGAGTGCAATATGTAATTAGAGACAAACAGATGTGCACTATTCACATAAAATTATGATCAGATTTATTTTAACTTGTGTATGTATCTGGAATTTTATATTTAAATGAACTGAACGAAAAACGTAAAACGAAAAAAGAACACCACAGCTAGATTCGAACCAGCAGTCCATTGATTACCCAGGTACTATTCTCCGAAACTACCAAGATATGTGAGCCACACGACCCATCGTGAGGAAACGCCTTAATTTTAGCCAATTAAACTTCCACGGAAATCTTGAAAGCCGATTTTTTCAGGAATTTGTGAGAGTTGCAGTGAACTCAGAAATGGCTCTGAGCACTATGGGACTTAACATCTGAGGTCATCAGTCCCTTAGAACTACTTAAACCTAACTAACCTAAGGACACCACACACATCCACGCCCGAGGCAGGATTCGAACCTGCAACCGTAGCGGTCGAGCAGAGTAGTGAACTAAATGGTTCAAATGGCTCTGAACACTATGCGACTTAACTTCTGAGGTCATCTTTCGCCTATAACTTAGAACTAATTAAACCGAACTAACCTAAGGTCATCACACACGTCCATGCCCGAGGCAGGATACGAACCTGCGACCGTAGCGGTCTCCCGGTTCCAGACTGTAGCGCCTAGAACCGAGCGGCCACCCCGGCCGGCAGAGTAGTGAACTACTTTGGCGGATTGATATCTGAGTTCTGAACTAGACGCAGCTTAAATATAAAAAAAAACTACAAAAATCCGATTGCTGGGTGGTCACCAGTCGTGTTGTCAGGCCTGCGCTTGCTTGGCGGGGAGTGAGCAGTTTTTCGGTGAGTGCGCTTCGGCGGCGTCACCGCCCCTCGTCGGTGGTGACGGCACCGCCAGCTGGGCTCCCGCCTTCTCTGTGTGGCTGGCAACAAGACGACGCGTCCCTCCGCCAATTTGGTGCGCCGCCTCTGTGGCTACCGAGGTCAAGGGTGAACGTTCCGCGCCGAGCCGCAGATGTCCTCGGCCGCTTTCACAGCCGCTCACACGCAACGGAGGACCGCCGGGTCCCACCAAAGCCTCTCCCTCGGTATCCCCTCAGCTCTTACCGCTGTTCTATCCTGCCTGATACTCAAACGTCACTAAATGTGAAAGCAGATGCGCAACGTTAGTTCCGAAAGCTGTAGGCGAACGCAAGCCACCCATTCCTTACTTCTTCTCTGCACACCACTAGAACGTGCGTAACATTCTCCACACTGATTTGATTTTACCAAAACACATACGTACATACGGTGCAGAAAAACAGGTTCGCCGTTGAGTACACCATCGCAGGTACTCCTGTCTGTGATGCAGCGGTCAAGGGTAACCGCAGGCATGGTCTCCGAGCTGATACTCCGTGCTGCTGCAAACGTCGTCGAACTGTTCGTGCAGATGGTTCTTCTCTAGCAAACGTCCCCATCTGTTGACTCAGGGATCGAGATGCGGCTGCACGATCCGCTAGAGCCGTGCGGATAAGATGCCTGTCATCTCTACTGCTAGTGATACGAGACCGTTGGGATCCAGCACGGAGTTCCGTATTACCCTCCTAAATCCACCGATTCCATATTCTGCCAACAGTCATTGGATCTCGAGCAACGCGAGCAGCAATGTCGCGATCCGATGAACCGCAAACGCGACAGGCTACAATCCGACCTTTATCAAAGTCGGAAACGTGATGGTATGCATTTCTTCTCCTTACAGGAGGCATCAAAAGAACGTTTCACCAGGCAGCGCCGGTCAACTGCTGTTTGTGCATGAGAAATCGGTTGGAAAGTTTCCTCATGTCAGCACGTTGTAGGTGTCGCCACCGGCGCCAACCTTGTGTGAATGCTCATTTGCGTTTCACAGCTTCTTCCTGTCGGTTAAATTTCGCGTCTGTAGCACATCATCTTCGTGGTGTAGCAATTTTAATGGCCAGCAGTGTATTTTAGATACTTACCTAGTTTCAGGCGAGCTTAAGGAATGTTAACGCGTGATTTGAGCGGCTTTAAAACGCCGTGGAAGTTCAGCAGGGAGAGCACGCGTTGGCCGTACAGATCGCCTTTTGAGAGTGGAGTGTTTGCGTTCTCTCGAGACCAGCCGCGTGCGAAGGAGGCCGCCAAGTTCATTTATTAACCACTGCCCGCCGAGCGGCCGCTAGTCAAAGCAGCCTTTGAGGCCTGCACAACCTGACACCGCCGCTCGCCAGAATTCATCCCCTCAATGATGAAGTCTGCACAGTTCGTCTTGGTCTGAGGGTCTGTGTAGCACACTCTCTAACAGCCAAGCGCGTGATCTGAGGCCCATTGTAGCCACAAATTAGCGAAAACAAAGTTCGCTGACCGCATTTGGGAATGGTTTGGTGCTAGTCTGCTGAACGAAAAACCGTAGGTACGAAGAAGAGGTTCAAAGCTAATCGACTAGTTGTCCTTGTTACGGTCTTCAGAAAAAAACATTTTTTTTCTTTTTTCCATGAACTCTTTTCCTCTTTTTGCCAATGTGCACATTACATCCTCGCTACTTCTTCCATCATCAGTTATTATGCTATCCGAGTAGCAGAACTCATCTATTACTTTTATTGTCTCATGTTCTGATTTTTAATACCCTCGTCGTCATCTGATTTAATTAGACTGCATTCCATTACACTTGTTTCACTTTCGTTGTTGTTTACCCTTCAGGAAATTATCTAAGTGTTCTATTGATCTTACAGGTAAATTTACTCTGGCGCAATTGCGTCATAGTAAGTTTTTCTGTCGCCTCCCTAAACTTTAATTCCTCTTTCAAATTTTTCGTTAGTTTCGTTTTTTACTGCTTGCTCAAATTAAAGACTGAATAAAGTCAGGGATCGGCTGCAACGCAATCTAACTTCACTCTCAACTACTGCTTCATTTTCATGGCCTTCGACTCTTATAATTGTAATCAAGTGAACGCTACAAAAAGTACACACGCCGTGAGGTAGAAAAGGAAAAAAAAAGAAACTCTGACCTATGTACGACGTCAACGAGCAAGGACCATTAGCATACAGGAGGAGGCAGCTAGCAGTGGAGGTTATATAAAGCTTGTCAGGATTGGCGCGGTCGGTGCGGGGGGAGGGGGGCGGGGGGCAGCGTGCAAAACAGAGCAGTTGCCAAAGCCGGCGCCGAGGCAACTGTGGCGCATCGGGAGCCACAGATGACAGGGACGGGGGACGGCTGTGGAGATGCGTATGGGCGAACAGACGTGCAACTATTGAGCAACTGACAGCCCAGATGAACCAAGGGGATAATCTGGTACCGCGAGCCGCAGAAGTTGAATCCCCACCAGACGTCATGGGACGTCGAAGACCCCTAGAGGTCTCTGCACCATGGCGCCGTAAGCTGTGGCGGCGCGCGCCTCCTGGCCCGCCTTTAGAGTGAGGGCGCCACAGTGGAACACGTGGTTCCAGCGGCCAATAGCGGCGCCCCCGATAGAGTACTTAAGCGCCTGCCTCTCGCTCAGCCAGCTATCCTCTGTTACGCCCATTCGGCCTGGATCTCCGCCCCCCCCCCCCCTACCTTTTACAAATCCCTTCAGATCCTTGAACGCCATGCACTCCGCCTCGCCTATCGCATCCGCCTCCCTTCCCCCACGCGGATCCTCTATGACCTCATCCCCTTCCCACACCTCCTCCTTTTCCTCGAACGGATACGGATCCTCTACACCTCCCGCAAGCTTGATCCTCCCCACCCGCTTGTCTCTCCCATCCTCTCCCACCCCAACCCGCTGCCGTGCCTGTACTCCTGTATCCCACCTGCTCTCCATCTTCACACTCTCCACACCCTCTCCCAAGGTGGCTTCCGCCAACTCCCCCTCCCGGATGATGCCCTCCTCCCCTCCATCTACCCCTCCTACCAACTTTGAGCCTTGCCTTCCCTCTCCTCTCCTTATCCTGTGGGCACCCTCTCTCCCTTCTCTCCCTCCCTCCTTCCCTCCCCTCCCCCTCTCCCTGGGCTTCCACACACCACCCCTCCCTCTCCCATCCTCTCCCCATTGGCATCAACCCCTCCCCCATTCCCTCCTACCCTCGCCCCTTCCCTCTGGCAGGTCCCCGGCCTTACTCGTGTGACAAGTGCATCACCAACCGCCGGAGATTGTCGCCGCAGTGCTTATGTGTTTTGTCGTCCTGTTAGTGCATCCGTGTCTCTTGTTCCGTGCTCCATCATTCACGTGTGCTGCTTTGTGTCTCTCCATTATGTGCTGTGTGAATCACTTTTAACTTGACTGCTCCACAGTGAACGGCTTCTTTTATTTTACTCTGTTTCTCTACTGTTTTTTAACCTCCATGTCTCTTTGTATCTCTTACTGCTTGTACTATGTTCATGTCTGTGGCCGAATAGTGGCTTAGTTACGCCGCTGCTGGCCTACCTATGTATGGTATAAAAAAAATAACAATAAAGAAAAAAAAAGCTCATCCAGCTATCCTCTGTTACGCCCATTCGGCCTGGATCTCCGCCCCCCCTACCTTTTACAAATCCCTTCAGATCCTTGAACGCCATGCTCTCCGCCTCGCCTATCGCATCCGTCTCCCCTCCCCCATGTGGATCCTGTATGGCCTCATTCCGTTCCCCCACCTCCTCCTTTTCCTCGAAAGGATACGGATCCTGTACACCTCTCATAAACTCGATGCTCCTCAGCCACTTGTCTCACACATCCACTCCCACCCCGCCCGCTGCCATGCCTGTATCTCCTAATCCCACCTGCTCTCCATCTCTCCACCCTCCTTATCCTCTCCCAAGTTGGCTTCTGCCAGCTCCCCCTCCCTGATGATGCCCTCCTCCCCTCCATCTCCCCCTCCTACCAACTTTGATCCTCCCCTCCCATTTCCTGTGTTTTTTCCTATGAGGACCCTCCCTCCTTTCTCTCTCCATTTCCCTCCATTCCCCCTTCCTCTACCCCTTTTCCCCCGGGCTTCCCCTACCCCCCTCCTCCCTTCCTTCCCCCCCCCTATCTCCTCTGCCTTTGGCATCTCTGCTCTTCCCTCTCCCTCTCCCAACCCCTCCTCCTGTCTTGGCAGGACCCCGGACTCGTACACGCTTAGTGGACATTCGTGTGCCGGAGATCATCGCCATCGGTGTCTCGAGAGTGTGCCTTCGTGTTTGTGTTTTCGTGTTCTTTCACCATCACACTCCACTGTTCACCTGTGCCGACGCAGTCGTCAGTGTTCGTGCACCGTGTCAACAGGTTTTAGTGTTTTTTCTTGTCCAGTGTGAAGGCTTCGTGTATATTGTTTTCTGTGTCTGCAGTTTTTTGCCCGCCATTTGTATTGTATCATCTGTGCCTCCCTTATGTCTTATATTGTACCACTCGAGGCTAAAGAGCAGTGTACTATGCTGCTGACAGCCACCTTTGTACAAGGTGTTTAAAATAACAATAAATAAAACAAAAAGAAAGCTCAGCCAGCCCCTCCATCTATCCCTCCTATCCCATCTATCCTCACCCCCTCACCCCCCTCCTTTCCTCCGTCCTTTCCCTGTGAATCCTCTACCCCCCCTTTCCATCGTGTTTTCTCCCCGCCAAACCTCTGCCTACCTCCGTTCTCCCACCCCCCCCTCCCCCATCCCCTCGACTCCTTTTGCATTTCCGTCCTCTGCCTTCCCCACCCTTGTCCCTTCGCTTTTCCTGTCCTTCCCCCCTTTTCTATTTTCCTTTCATCTGTCCAGTTTCCCCCACCTGCTGTCAGCTGTGGTATATTTGCCAACCTTTTAGTGCAGTGTTCCAGTGAATGTTCAGTGTTGTCTCATTCTTCCAAGAGTTGCGAACAGAAACCGTGCTGTCGCTGGGTGTGAATTTTATGTCTTTCCCGAGGAGAAACCAGACTGTCGCCGTGTTTTTAATTGTCTGTCTATTATTTTACCTGTGTGCTTCATATGTATTTTATTAGCATCATCATCCCATTGTTCTATATTTTAAGTTCCACGATTTTTTCGCCATGTTACCATTTCAGTCTCCGATTTTATCGCCTGTTTTTATTATATATTTATCTTCACCTAACAAACACGTCCACTCGTACACAGAACAAGAAAATAAGTAAGCTGTCTAACGCGAGGCGAAGTGTCCACAGACGTACGCTAGACCAGACTGGCTGGTATGCCGGTTCAAAGGGTCAAACCCCACTGAAATCCTTCGCCAGTTGACCGATGTGTGTGGAAAAAAATGTGTGGACGTAAAAAAAATGTGTGTAAGTGGTGTAGGGAGTTCGCAGAGGGCTTGCAAACATGCACGACGAGGCCGGCGGCGACCGTACGTCAGTTTTGGACGAGACTGTGACGAAAGTCGAAGAAGTTTTGCTTGCGGATCGGCGTGTGACTGTGATTGCCGAACTACTGGGAACGTCTCTAAGACTATCTGGACAAGATTTTGATGGACATTTTCAAGTATCACAAGGTGTGCCGTGTGGTTGAAGTGGATGCTCACTGATGAGCGCAAGAAGAAGCCTATCGGAAGTGCGCCCAAATTTCTGCGCCGTTACCAGGAAAAGGGTGGGGCATTTCTGGATCCAATTGTAACCGATGACGAGACTAGGGTCCACTACTTTACGCCAGAGACCAGTCAAAACAATGGCGGCATTCCGGTTGTCCAAATGTAAAGAAGTCCAAGCAGGGTGATGGTTTCGGTATTCTGGGATAGGAAAAGCGTTCTACTGGTCGGCTGCCTGGAAAGAGGTACAACAATCAACGCAGAAAGGTACCTCGAGACACTAAAAAAGCTACGCCGAGCTATACGGGACAAAAGGAGGGGTCGACTGACAAAGGGAGTTCGTTTTCACCATGACAACGCCCGTCCTGACATCGCCAGCACTACGACAGATCCCATCGTTAAATTTGGTTGGAAATCATTGACCATCCTCCACACAGTCCTTATTTGGCCCCAGTGACTACTATTTGTTCCCCAAGTTGAAACAACTCTTGGAACGAATGACATTCTCAAGCGACGAAGAGCTGAAGGCAGCTGTCCATTCCTTCTGCACAAGTTGGCGGGAGATTGGTATGACTCGGATATGAAAAAGCTTCCGGAGCGTCCCCAAAAATGCATTGATCGTGACGGGGACTACGATGAAAAGTAGCTAAAAGTACAAGCTTTCAGAATCTGTAATTGGTTTTGCAATAAAATGATGTTTACCACGTGAAAAAGCATTGGAGAGATTAATTTACGGCCAGCTTTCGTAATCATCTTCAGAGACTGATTTCCTCATGTTCCTCCCACTAAACATTACAGATGCAAGAATGGAACGGCCGCTGCTGTTATGTTTGTACGTTAACAGAGATAGAAACTGCTGAATATCTTTTACGGCGTCTATTTCAAACTTTTATCTAATTAGACTCCTGGCACCCACTCAATCACTGCTAGCAACTACATGAAAACGGGATTTATACCTACGGAAGACAATAATAATCGCACGACCCATGCATAAAACGACAGCTGCACGTCTGTTCTGCCAGGATTCATCGATGGAGCATACTGTCCAAATGACGTGTCTTATTAGTCTACAATGTATTACGTGAAATATACTGCTGATGTACTCTTTCGAGGATTTAAAATAAGGGGCTTAACTTCGACTATGAATGTATGGCGATATGAAATGGCATCGTCACGTAGGCACTGTCGTAGATAAAGCTGGTGGCATATTTCAGTTCTTTGGTAGGATACTGAGAAAATGCTGGCAGTCTACAAAAGAGATTGCTTACAAAACATTCGCGCGCCAAATCTAAGAAGATTACTCAAGTGTGCCGTACCATATAGGAATAACAGGATACGTTGTGTAGCATCCGCGTTGTTAATCAGCATAAAAAAATATCCTTCTAGTGCCTTTTGTAATTCAGTATCATTATGACGTTACGTTAAGTTACACTGAAGGTAAGTTGCATGCAAAGAGTGGATAGTTAAAAAGATTTATTCTCATAGAACGTATTAATTTCACCAAAAATTACGTACAGGGTTCTCCCCTAATCGTAATAATAGAAGATGATTACGTAGAAATGCGTTTTTGTTTTTCACACTATATTTACTGAATGCTTGCTACAACATCTGGACAGGTCCGCATCTTAACATTCAGTCACATACAAAATGGTGAGTGAATACAGATATGAAATATCTACGAATAAATTAAACAAACATATTTTTCTTTGCGTTATTTTTTAATCTTGCTTCTCAGATTGCAGTTCATTATTCAGTAGGTTCATTTACATCAATGCCTGTGCTTTTGACCTACCCATACAGCGATTCCAATAAGATTCCTGTACGAGAAAATAGTGGCATAGAGTAATGGCGGAATCTGTGTAGTTCTCTCAGTTACCAACCCAAGAAGAAAGTCAAGAAGACAAAGAAAAGCGATCATCGAACAAAAGGTAAATGAGGAACGAAATTCCTACAGTGATTACAAACGAAATGACTATTTAGTCACTGTCTTTTAAAACTAGTCTCTGGACGTAGAAAGGGGTTTAATTAATTTTATTGTTGATATTACAATAAATGGACGTATATAAAGGAAATTACAATACGAATGGTCACACTTTACTGGACTCATTGTACTGAATCTTTCTGACTATGGTATATTTTATAAATAAGGATGAATATTATTATGGAATTGTAGAAATTTATGCTGCGGTTAGCGTAAATTATGTACGATGGATGTAACCTAAGCTTATAGTATATTCATATACCGGCAATACTTCAGTAATTGCAAAATTTCTTCAAACTTAATGCACCCCAATGAAATTTTCTGTTCTACTATTACTTTAATATACGCATGAGACTAGCTACCGTTAATACTTAAATATTCACACACAACTATTAGCACGTGGAATAATTAGAGGCATCACTTCTTATCCTTAACTAAAAGTAAATGAATTGGACATTTCACATACACGTCACTTTTTTTGACTTCATCATAAAAATTATTTTTATCAGAAAATGCACACAATACCATTGAACGCGCAATATTATCACTTCGCTTCTTAATTTATTTTACTCTTTTTACCTTTTTTTGCATGAAGTGAAGATCAGTAGGCAAGCAGCGTGTTGAAAACCGGTTAATTTTTTTGTGTTTTTTGTTATCTCAGGGAAATCTTTGTCTCCTCGCCTCGCGAGAAATTCAGAATAATTCGATTTAATCTCGTGAGTATCGCGTTGGCTCCGTAAGATAAAAATGTAGTAAAGAAATATCTATAACATTTATAAATTGGAAATTTGGGACTGCTGTTACGAAATGAAAGCACAAATGTTGAATTAAATAATTCTTATTTAACGAAGTAAATAATTTGTACAGAATCTAACATTATGTGAATAATTCTCACAGTTTTGAACAAAACAAAGAATTGTGTTATATTTCGGCGAAATACTTGGACATTATAATAATCTTAGCTCAACCCTGGAGCGAAAGAATAAACCATTCATAGTAAGGTCATATTAGTACTCGCAAATGGCGATAATAACAGAATGATTGAGTGGTTAAATGATTAAATAAATTCCCAGTTTAGCTCATTCGAACAAAATGGAAGAAAACAAGAGTCTGATAGCGTAAGATGCTGCCGGAAAGGCTCGCGATTAAAGAAGAGAAAGAAAAGACGAGCGCACATTCTAATATAGAACAAAATACAGATGATAATGATACGCCACTGTCATTATTCTGGGCGTACATCTTCTCTGACTTGCAGCGCAGTTCATTGACTCAGTGGTTAAATTATATATTTAAACCTTAATATTTCGACAGAACCTGGCAATATCCTTTCTTCCAGGAGTGATAGTTCTTCAAGGGTCGCAGGAGGGCTTCTGTGAAGTTTGGAAGGTAGGAGATGAGGTACTGCCAGAAGTAAAGCTCTGAGGACAGGGCGTGAGTCGTGCTTGGGTAGCTCAGTCGGTAGAGCACTTGCCCGCGAAAGGCAAAGGTCCCGAGTTCGAGTCTCGGTCGGGCACACAGCTTTAATCTGCCAGGATTTCATATCAGCGCACACTCCGCTGCAGAGTGAAAATCTCATTCTGGAAAATAGTATGTTATTACGTCGCGGGCAGAGCACAATATTATGTCATGGAAGACCGTCGAGGACCTGCTAAAAAACCTGAAGTGGCAGACGCTCGCCAATTTTCCACCTAATTACAAAGTTCCAAGAACCAGTGTAAAGTGAAGAATCTTTGGGGTATAAGAGTACTACAACTCCTGCGTGTCGCTCCTGCAATATGTAACATGACTCTCAGCCATGCACTTCAGCGTGGTTTGCAGAGTATGGATGTTGCTGTTGTCGGTATGTTACACGGAACGTAGCGGCGCACGTGGTTAGCGAATATTCGTAATGAATGCGGCAACGGTTGTCCTTCATACATACTAATCTTCTACAAAATGCCACGAAGACGCAGAAAAGAACAGCGTCTATCATCTTCCTGGGCTGGATAAGAAGTGTTCATCCCTGCCATTTCTCACATCGTATTTTGACAAACCTCTATCCTACGCAGTACAAAATGTCTCTCGTCACAGCAGTTTACCATTTGCCAAGCATGTGAACACTAATTTTGGTTTCGTGCAACAATATTTCTTCTGAGGGCTAACACGTGGAGACTACAGCCCCGGAGCTCCTTACGCAATAAGTTAAACTTGTGTCTGGTTGACGTCTAATATATATGAGCGACGAACTATTCCACGGTACCTAGTCGGGCAGCATCTTCGTCTATTAGACTGGGCTACTCGTTCCGTAGACCGACTGCGAGGAGATCTTTTAGAACGCGGACCGTTTTACAAAAGCAAAAATACACAGTACATTTAAAATATCTCCTGTGTTAATGTTTCTTCCACATATTCTAAATGAGATGGTCTAAATGCGATTACATCAGTATTTACGTCATTTGCAGACTTAGCCATTACAAGTCGTATTTTTTTAGATTGGGTAGTACTGCCAACTTCAATTGGAAAGAGCAAGTTATTCTCTTGACAGCTGGTCTGGTTTTCAAGTCTATATTCATAAGGGTAGTCCACGTAGTGGTGCAGTTACGATCATGGTGAGAAAATCAGGTCGTCAAAGGCGCTAAGAAGAAACAATCGACACACTGATTCACGTACATATTTAGATACCACATATAAAAATACCTGCAATTATATCCGTTACACTCTATTTATACATTAATTAAAAATCTTACTGGAAATGGAAATCATACATAGGAAGTGCGCAAGACAATTCCCAGGCTGTTGTAGCCAAGTATCAGCAAAACAAGAACTATATACGTTTTCATACGTTGCATAGCTCCACTAAAACTCTTCCTCAGTCAGATATTATGTAAAATGGTTCAAATGGCTCTAAGCACTATGGGACTTAACATCTGAGGTCATCAGTCCCCTAGACGTAGAACTACTTAACCCTAACTAACTTAAGGATATCACACACATCCATGCCCGAGGCAGGATTCGAACCTGCGACCGTAGCGGTCGCGCGGTTCCGGACTGAAGCGCCTAGAACCTGTCGGCCACAACGGCCGGAGAAGTTGACAGATTCTTTACACAAAAACAAGAAAAAAACTGTACACAAACATATCTCCGAAAATCCTCCGTTCTCGAGTTATCATGACAGTTTATCTTCAGAGGCTTTCCAGGTACAGTCCAACTTCAGGGCACTCATTCAAAGAAGGCTTTGCCACAATGTCTCAGTTCTATCCTGGAGGGCGGTATGGTTCCCTGGAGATTACATTTGTCATTGGTCTGCCTTCATCGTCTCAATTGAGTAACTGAAATTGCCCCGTTGAACCATGTCAGGATTTGGTGAGCACGCAGAGGTAATTCTTTTACACGGGCGCGTGAATGGTAATAGACTGCACGGCTGTATCAGATGACATCGAAGAGAGCCGAAAAGCGAACGTTTGTTGCCCTTAATCTTGACATTTGCGAGAAGAGTATCCATACCATGACAGACTAGTGATCGAGAAAGAACCGTCGCTCGTATGCCTGACCAGGAAGAACAAACTGTATGACGTGTCGAAGAGTATCCTGGTATCAGCATGAGAGATGCAGCCGTGGTATGTGGTACGTGTAAAGTTCAGCGTGGAGCATGCTCCACGAGCAGCCCACGTACCGGTATCAACTCCTGCGAGCACATAGTCTTCCTCCTACCGAGAACCTTTGTCGACGGTATGCTGTTGGGTTGTACCTGGACAGCAGTTGAACTTAAACTTTCATTATAATGAAGGATTTTGCTACATAAGTTTATAAGCACTTTTCCTGTTTTTATGTAACGAACCTGTCCCAAGTGTTGGTAAAAGTATTTCTGAATCATACTATGGAATTGTTAACACTGACACGAAGTCCTCAGCCTCAGGCAGCACTGTAGAGTCGCTTGCAACGTTTACAGGGTGTTTCGCAGTTCCTATCGGGCTTCTACAGACTGTAGAGAGGAGGTGGTGTACAAAGTTCTGATCAGGAATCCACTTGTGCAAATGTACCGTTTGGAAATGAAATAAGTTTGAAAATCGTATCGTTTCCAAATCTTCCGCTCACGAAATGCCTACAGCGAACGGTTTGCTCTTTAGGAGACCATACCAAAGGGACGGCAGTTAACGCTGAAAAGACCAGTTTTCGTTTATAGCGTTTTTGTCGTCTCCAGTTTAACCTGGCTGTTAAAGTAACCGGTTTTTGGAATAACCGCTTTCTTACACTATGTAAGAATTTTCTATACAAATACGAGGGTGAGTCAAATGAAAACCTTAATTTTTTTAAAATATTAGTTGTTATGCTGAAGTGGTACAAAGCTGTATCACTTTTCAACACAATCTCCCCCACGCTCAATGCAAGTCGTCCAGCTCTTACAAAGTGCATACATTCCTTTAGAAATAAATTCTTTTGGTAGTCCACGCAACCAACCACTCATGGACCACGTGGCATACCAACGAAACTTCTTTCCTCCCATTGCGTCTTTGTGGTCCAAACATGGAAGTCTGGTGAGTATGGTGGATGAGGAAAACACTCAAAATGCAGGTCTGTGATTGTTGCAACTGTTGTACGGGCATTGCGGGGCCTTGCATTGTCATGTCGCACAAGGACACCTGCTGACAGCAATCCATGTCGCTTTGATTTGACTGCAGGCCGCAGATGATTGGTTAGGAGATCTGTGTATGATGCTCTGGTGACAGTGGTCCCTCTAGGCATGTAATGCTCCAAAATGACGCCTTTTTCGTCCCAAAAGAGAGCCAGCATAACCTCCCCTGCTGGTGGTTCTGTTCGAAACTTCTTTAGTGTTGGTGATTAGGAACGGCGCCATTCCTTGCTCGCTCTCTTCATTTCCGGTTGGTGAAGTGAACCAAGGTTTCGTGCCCAGTAACGATTCTTGCAAGGAAGCCACCATCTTCTCCTTTAAAGTGCCGAAGAAGTTCTTCGTAAGCATCAACACGTCGTTCTCTCATTTCAGGAGTCAGCTGGCGTGCCTCCCATCTTACAGACACTTTGTGAAACTGGAGAACATCATGCAATCATGCACAATGTGGTGTGCTGACCCATGACTAATCTGTAAACATGCTGCAATGTCATTCAGTGTCACTCGGTGGTTTCCCTTCACTATGGCTTCATCTGCTGCAATGTTGTGTGGAGTCACAACTCGTTGTGCCTGACCTGGACGAGGAGCATCTTCCACTGAAGTCACACCATTTGCGAACTTCCTACTCCATTCGTAGACTTTCTGGTGTGGCAAACATGCATCACCGTACTGAACCTTCACTTGTCGATGAATTTCAATAGGTTTCACACCTTCACTAATTAAAAACTGAATAACAGAACGCTGTTCTTCCCTGGTGCAAGTCGCAAGTAGGGCAGCCATCTTTATACTGATACCGCGACGGTGTGTGTGCATGTGCACTATGCTGCCACCTACAGGCCATTCTGCACGCTGTTTGTAGCACGCTCACCAACTTACAGTATAACGGCGCGAAGTTTCGATTTGTTATTACAAATTTAAGGTTTTCATTTGATTCACCCTCGTACTATTCAAAGAATTATGTCTGAGTAACTTCGTTTTTATTTTGTTTTAATGTGTACCACAAGGATATGCAATTTCAGGCGTATTTGGAGGCAAACAATTCTTTCTGATTCGTTATAGACTGGAAAACATAGAATATCATTTGAACAATTTGCATATTCATATTAATCTCCACCATGTCCTGCTCTTGCTTCGGAAGGAAAGTAACCACAGGGATTTGTGTTTCCGGCACTGCAATATTCACATAGCTCTTCAGGGGCATGTGAGGGCGGTGAAAGAGCCGGACAAGAGGTGGGCGTTCGCAAATCTCCATACTGGTATCGTCCAAAAATCGCCCTGCCACACCAAAGCCAACACCGTGCCACGATACCACAGACATTGCCGTTGTCTCGCTGCAATCCGCAACGGCCAGTGGGACACGCACCTGAAGACACGCTCCACTCTCTCAGCCCTGCAGCGCCATCGCACAGAGGTCGCTATAAACCCCAGCACCGACTCGCTCTCCACAGTTCGAAACCTCCGATGAAGTAGTCAACATCATCCAGATAGGATACCAGTGCTCTTCCAGTCGCAGACGGAACTGTACTTTTCTAAATTTTGAACTTGTGTTGCAAGAGAAAAGTTTGCAATTGTGTGCATCGAGTGATGCTTTATTGTTCAAAATACATGTAAATATTCTACACACACCTTTGGCAACGGATTTTATAAAGGGTAGTCAATCTTTTTATCATTCATGTAATAAAGTGAACTGATGTTTCATTTATTGTACACTACTGGCCATTGAAATTGCTACACCAAGAAGAAATGCAGATGATAAACGGGTATTTATTGGACAAATATATTATACTAGAACTGACATGTGATTACATGTTCACGCAATTTGGGTCCATAAATCCTGCGAAATCAGTACCCAGAACAACCACCTTTGGCCATGATAATGGCCTTGATACGCCTGTGCATTGAGTCAAACAGAGCTGCCCATGCAGCTTTAACACGAAACCATAGTTCATCAAGAGTAGTGACTGGCGTATTGTGACGAGCCAGTTGCTCCGCCACCATTGACCAGACGTTTCCAGTTGGTGAGAGATCTGGAGAATGTGCTGGCCAGGGCAGCAGTCGAACATTTTCTGTATCCAGAAAGGCCAGTACAGGACCTGCAACATGCGGTCGTGCATTATCCTGCTAAAATGTAGGGTTTCGCAGGGATCGAATGAAGGGAAGAGCCACGGGTCGTAATACATCTCAAATGTAACGTCCACTGTTCGAAGTGCCGTCAATGCGAACAAGAGGTGACCGAGACGTGTAACCAATGACACTCCATACCATGACGCCGGGTGATACCCCAGTATGGCGATGACGAATACACGCTTCCATTGTGCGTCGCCATTGTGATGTCGCCAAACGCGGATGCGGCCATCATGATGCTGTAAACAGAACCTGCATTCATCCGAAAAAATGACTTTTTGAAATTCGTGCATTCAGGTTCGTCGTTGAGTACTCCATTCTGTCTGTGATGCAGCGTCAAGGGTAACCGCAGCTATGGTCTTTGAGCTGATAGTCCGTGCTGCTGGAAACGTCGTCGAACTGTTCGTACAGATGGTTGTTGTCTTGCAAACGTCCCCATATACTGACTCAGGGATTGAGACGTGGCTGCACGACCCTTTACAGCCATGCGGATAAGGTGTCTCTCATCTCGACTGCTAATGATACGAAGCCGTTGGGATCCAGCACGGCGTTCCGCAGTACCCTCCTGAACCCACCGATTCTATATTCTGCTAACAATCATTGGATCTCGACCAACATGAACAGCAATGTCGCGATACGATACTGCAATCGCGATAGGCTACAACCCGACCTTTATCAATGTCGGAAACGTGATGGTACGCATTTCTCCTTCTTACACGAGGCATCACAACAACGTTTTTCCACCAACGCCGGTCAACTGCTGTTTGTGTATGAGAAATCGGTTGGAAACTTTCCTAACGTCAGCACGTTGTAGGTGTCGCCAACCTTGTGTGAATGCTCTGAAAAGCTAATCATTTGCATAGCACAGCATCTTCTTCCTGTAGGTTCTATTTCGCGTCTGTTGCACGTCGTCTTCGTGGTTTAGCAATTTTAATGGCCAGTAGTGTAGTTTCGGTCTGGTGTCCGCAAATCTCCGTGTCCGCATACCACCAGAGACCAACATGCAGTGATGACGGTGTCCATTTGTCAGCTTGTGTGCGGGCAGTGAAGCGGAACATTTGAAAGTGACCGGTCTTCAAGTTTATTTCGCATCCAAACGGTTCATCTCGGGACACGGGTTCCTTTTCAATATTTTGCCTTCTAAGTTGGCTCAGGAGCGCCTAAAAGCGCCGTTGAAACCAGGCCAGCTGCCACGAGGGCGGTTGGTAGTGCGCGCCGTGTAAGACGAGCCGAGTGCAGCGGCTGCATTTCGGCGGTTAGGCAGCAGCCTCTGGGGGCCGCCTGCTGTATCCTGTTCCCCCAAAAGAGAAGCCGCAGCCGTGCAGAATGTAAGCCACGGGCGTCACGGCCGCTGCGCGCGGAGAAAACCGACAGCCGCCATCTCGCGCCGCTCTTTCGCTGCTGATAGCGCCCCCGCTAATGGGCCCCTGCAAAGAAACTCCTGCGCCCATCGCTTTCAGGTGGCTATCTCCAACTGTCTGCATTCCTCTTTCCTTTATTCCATTAATGTCGTGTAGCTATCAGCCTTTTTTATGAATTATACAACGTTACTGACAACCTTGGAAGAGCCAGACCTAACAAAACTCTACCATCTAGTGAGCAAGATGTAAGAGACAGGCGAAATACCCTCGGACTTCAAGATGAATATAATAATTCCAATACCAAAGAAAGCAGGTGTTGACAGATGTGAAAATTACCGAACTATCAGTTTAATAAGTCACGGCTGCAAAATAATAACGCGAATTCTTTACAGACGAAAGAAAAAACTGGTAGAAGCCGACCTCGGAGAAGATCAGTGTGGATTCCGTAGAAATGTTGGAACACGTGAGGCAATACTGACCCTAGGAGTTATCTTAGAAGCTAGATTAAGGAAGGACAAACCTACGTTTCTAGCATTTGTAGACTTACACAAAGCTATTGACAATGTTGACTGGAATACTCTCTTTCAAAGTCTGAAGGTGGCAGGGGTAAAATACAAGGAGCGAAAGGCTATTTACAATTTGTATAGAAACCAGATGGCAGTTGTAAGAGTAGAGGGGCGTGAAAGGGAAGCAGTGGTTCGGAAGGGAGTTAGACAGGGTTGCAGCCCATCCCCGATGTTATTCAATTTGTATATTGAGCAAGCAGTATAGGAAACAGAAGACAAATTCGTAGTAGGAATTAAATTCCATGGAGAAGAAATAAAAACTGAGGTTCGCCGATGACATGGTAATTCTGTCAGAGACACCAAAGGACCTGGAAGAGCAGTTGAACGGAATGGACAGTGTCTTGAAAGGAGGACATAAGATGAACATCAATAAAAGTAAAAGGAGAATAATGGAATGTAGTCCAATTAAGTAGGGTGATGCTACGGGAATTAGATTAGGAAATGAGATCCTTAGAGTAGTAAATGAGTTTTGCTATTTGGGGAGCAAAATAACTGATGCTGGTCGAAGTAGAGAGGATATGAAATGTAGACTGGCAACGACAAGGAAGGCGTTTGTGAAGAAGAGAAATTTGTTAACATCGAGTATAGATTTAAGTGTCAGGAAGTCGTTTCTGAAAGTATTTGTATGGAGTGTAGCCGTGTATAGAAGTGAAACGTGGGCGATATATAGTTTAGACAAGAAGAGAATAGAAGGTTTCGAAATGTGGTGCTACAGAAGAATGCTGAAGATTAGATGGGTAGATCACATATCTAATGAGGAGGTATTGAATAGGATTGGAGACAAGAGAAATTTGCGGCACAACTCGACTAGAAAAACGGACTGGTTGGTAGGGCATATTCTGAGCCATCGAGGGATCAGCTTATTAGCATTGGAGGGTAAAAATGGTAGAGGGAGGACAAGAGATGAATACGCTAAACAAATTCAGAAGGATGTAGGTTGCAGTAGGTACTGGGAGATAAAGAAACTTGCACAGGATAGAGTAGCATGGAGACCTGCATCAAACCAGCCTCTGGACTGAAGACCACAACAACAACACGATATATCCGAAAGAATAGACACCACCGATTCGTCTCGACGGGCAATGAATCTACCACATTCAGTGCGGATGCACAATTACGTCCAATCTCCTGCGGCAGTCTGAAAGAAGCGAGCATTGTGAACATGGACAGTGGCTGCGGATAGGTGGGGCTGTGGGCCAACTAAGATAGTCCGCGCAGTTACGATAAACACTGTGTCCGGATGGCTCAGTCGTGAAGGCAACTACCTAGTAAGAGAGAGATCCCAGGTTCGAATACCAGTCCGGCACACGTTTTCACTCGTCCCCGCTGATACCTCACAAAGTCCTGATGCAGCTGATATTAATAGTCCCTTTCCTTTCCTGTCCTTTCTCCCCACTCCTCCTTCAATTTACATACCAGCCTTTTATTTGTCTTTACTTTGGTGGTTTACATACTAGATTCACGTCTTATATTTGATCAGCCAGCTTCTCATTCGGTCTCGTGAAGCTAAGTGGACGCAGAAGTATCCTGAGATGACCACCAGGAGTAGAACCCAGGACTTCCAGGCTAGCCGGCCGCGGTG
The DNA here is from genome assembly GCF_023897955.1 of Schistocerca gregaria. Taxonomy (NCBI): domain Eukaryota; kingdom Metazoa; phylum Arthropoda; class Insecta; order Orthoptera; family Acrididae; genus Schistocerca; species Schistocerca gregaria. Next base: position 720,346,588 of record NC_064923.1, on the reverse strand, counting down.
GCTGAGTGGTTCTAGGTGCTTCAGTCCGGGACCGCGCGACTACTACTGTCGCAGGTTCGAATCCTGCCTCGGGCATGGATGTGTGTGACGTCCATAGGTTAGTTAGGTTTAAGTAGTTCTAAGTCCTAGGGGACTGATGACCTCAGATGTTAAGTCCCATAGTGCTCAGCACGATTTGAACTTCCTCGCTGGTAAGCAGTGACGCCACAGACTAAACGACGGAAGCAATGTTAATCGACTCATTACGTGAGTGCTGTTGAGAAGAAGAATATGGACTGCAGGAATGCTAGTTAACAGTCTAGTTTTCCAAAAAGAACGCTTATGTGGTTGTCCAACGTGAAGTAAGGCGCAAGTGAGGAAGCAGCAAAATCAAAACGAGATAGACCTACAAATCTGGCTAAAGAGAGAGAGTAGAGCTGTTTTACTATTGTCTAGCTATGGGAGGTTCTTCCTGTGGGCTTATTCGTAATGACCTGTAAAGAAAGGCCGTACAATTGGTAGAGAGAAATAACATCGAACACCTTTTCAGAGACTATATTGTTGGGAAACAATTGGCTAGCCTTTTTCTAAAAGGCTACAAACCAAACTGTCGCAAGGAAAGCTTACAGGATCATTCTACAGTCTGTTTAGAAAAAAAATTATAACCAACTCAACCACATTATACACTCCTGGAAATTGAAATAAGAACACCGTGAATTCATTTTCCCAGGAAGGGGAAACTTTATAGACACATTCCTGGGGTCAGATACATCACATGATCACACTGACAGGACCACAGGCACATAGACACAGGCAACAGGGCATGCACAATGTCGGCACTAGTACAGTGTATATCCACCTTTCGCAGCAATGCAGCCTGCTATTCTCCCATGGAGACGATCGTAGAGATGCTGGATGTAGTCCTGTGGAACGGCTTGCCATGCCATTTCCACCTGGCGCCTCAGTTGGACCAGCGTTCGTGCTGGACGTGCAGACCGCGTGAGACGACGCTTCATCCAGTCCCAAACATGCTCAATGGGGGACAGATCCGGAGATGTTGCTGGCCAGGGTAGTTGACTTACACCTTCTAGAGCACGTTGGGTGGCACGGGATACATGCGGACGTGCATTATCCTGTTGGAACAGCAAGTTCACTTGACCGTCTAGGAATGGTAGAACGATGGGTTCGATGACGGTTTGGATGTACCGTGCACTATTCAGTGTCCCCTCGACGATCACCAGAGGTGTACGGCCAGTGTAGGAGCTCGCTTCCCACACCATGATGCCGGGTGTTGGCCCTGTGTGCCTCGGTCGTATGCAGTCCTGATTGTGGCGCTCACCTGCACGGCGCCAAACACGCATACGACCATCATTGGCACCAAGGCAGGAGCGACTCTCATCGCTGAAGACGACACGTCTCCATTCGTCCCTCCATTCACGCCTGTCGCGACACCACTGGAGGCAGGCTGCACGATGTTGGGGTGTGAGCGGAAGACGGCCTAACTGTGTGCGGGACCGTAGCCCAGCTTCATGGAGACGGTTGCGAACGGTCCTCGCCGATACCCCAGGAGCAACAGTGTCCCTAATTTGCTGGGAAGTGGCGGTGCGGTCCCCTACGGCACTGCGTAGGATCCTACGGTCTTGGCGTGCATCCGTGCGTCGCTGCGGTCCGGTCCCAGGTCGCCGGGCACGTGCACCTTCCGCCGACCACTGGCGACAACATCGATGTACTGTGGAGACCTCACGCCCCACGTGTTGAGCAATTCGGCGGTACGTCCACCCGGCCTCCCGCATGCCCACTATACGCCCTCGCTCAAAGTCCGTCAACTGCAGATACGGTTCACGTCCACGCTGTCGCGGCATGCCACCAGTGTTAAAGACTGCGATGGAGCTCCGTATGCCACGGCAAACAGGCTGACACTGACGTCGGCGGTGCACAAATGCTGCGCAGCTAGCGCCATTCGACGGCCAACACCGCGGTTCCTGGTGTGTCCGCTGTGCCGTGCGTGTGATCATTGCTTGTACAGCTCTCTCGCAGTGTCCGGAGCAAGTATGGTGGGTCTGACACACCGGTGTCAATGTGTTCTTTTTTCCATTTCCAGGAGTGTATTACAACTACTTTCAAAATAGATGAGTTTTCCCTCATTTAGTATCTTTTTTAATTCTGTTTAGTGATATTTTGATTTTTTTGAGGAGTCCTATTTTGGCTGCTACTTTTCACACTTGCTTAACTTAAGGCTTTAGAAAATAAATTTTTATACTAACTTTTAATTATATAGGGCGTCAACTCTATAAGTGTAGATATTTCTATATGTGGTAACTTAATAAGAACAAATTCCAATGTGCTACTAATTTTTTCTCCGCGTTGAACAATCCTCCAAAAAGATGCCACAAACTTTACGACTCGATGATTTCTGCACAGTCGTAACTGTACCACTAAGTGGACTACGCCTGTCAGTACAGACTAACATTTTTGCTCCTACACGTCCACACTTCAACTCCTGACCTGCTCTAGAGGCGAAAGTAGTCATTAATGCGTTGCTCTTACCGTACGTACTTGGAGATAGTAACAAACCTGAAAACAGACGAGTTTTAATCGCGGTTATCATTAGTCTGCAAAAGAAGTAAATACTGATGTAATGTTGTTCAGTACATCGTTCTCAGTCACCAAAAGAAATATCTACACTTGCACCCATTACAACCCGTATTTCCAAAGATTAAAATGTCAGTGGTGCATATTACATGCTTTTAAAATACATTTTTTTCTATTTTTATTAAATAAAAAATAGGAGTCTGGTTTTGGGCACATTGCTCTAATTTCAAAATTCATAAAAATAGTTTCAGACTCTGCTAAGAGAGGAATCACATAAGAAACAACATCTTGCTTCTTGCTTACAGGACAGAAATAGTCAATACAATATATCTCGTCAATTTTTTTTTGCAACACAATAAGAAGTAAAGCAGAGTCGTACTGCATGATAGGCTAGGAGGCCCCGCGGGTCAGGTGCAGCTGCTAGTTTCACACACACACACACACACACACACACACACACACACACACGCACATGGGGTAATCGTACCGCCACTAAGAGGCGTTCACAAAACAAGTAAAGCTCAGTACGCTAAATAAAATAACAAATGGTCCTAAAAGAACGTAAACGCATATTGGAGATGCGATAAAAACGTAACAGAAATATCGTAATATCGTAAGCTGAATTAGACCAATTTGCGCCGTTTTTCGTTGTCGTGCTAGTAAGCATGTCTAAAAAACAGCCTGTCCATACACTTTTAGCCGTATCGGATGTTTAGTCTGTGGTCAGATATATTTCAAGTCTTTGGTAGGACTGGTGATTACTTTGTATAAAAATGGATCAGACAGTTTTTATTAAATTTTGCTATAAGAAAAAAATTAAACCGTAGCAAAGTTTCCAGAATAAGCAAAGTTTTAGAACTATTAAATATTTCTTTTGTTAAGCCTATAGGAGACAAACGTGGGTTTACGAGTTGTGTAAACATTTCGAAGAAGGCCACGAAGCCGCTGAAGGTGACGAGAGCCCTGGCCGGCCGAGTACGTTATCAACATATGAAATAGTTGAAAGAGTGAAAGAAATTATTATGAGTGGTCACCGAACCACACTCAGAGAAGTCAATGATGATGTTCGCATTTGATTTCCCCATTCTTAGGTTATTTTGGGATTAAACGTGTCACAGTAAATTTCGTTCCAATTTGTCGAATTTCAAAGAGAAACAGCGGCGAAGGCAAGTCGCCCAGGACTCGTTAGATTAATCCAACAACTGTAGCAGAACTACTGAAACGTCTCATAGCAGGGGATGAAACACAGATTTATGGATATGACGTCGAAATCAAGGCTCAAGCGTCCCAATGGAAGCAACCTCGATCGCCAAGACCGACAAAAGTTCGACAAGTGTGGTAAAATGTGAAGGTCATGTTTGCTGTGTTCTTTGATTTTAACGGTGTGGTGCTCCATGAATTCCTTTTGCAAGGTTGAACGATCAACGACGAGTATTTTCTAACAATTTAAACGAGGTTCGAGCGAAGCAATCAAAAAGAAAAAGAAAATCCGGACTTGTATCCAAATTATTCACAGCTTTTGCACCTTGAAAGTGCACCTCCTTATACTTCGTTGTACACTGAAGTATAAGAAGTAAGAAGCTAGAATACAGCAGACGGAAGTATATTCTCTACTCTTTTCAAAGCTATAATAAATGAATTTCATATATCAGAAATGTATTAAGTTATTTAAGGAATAACGCATTCAGGTAGTAATGAACTATAGTATTCTATTTCAACTAACAAGTAACAAACATAAGTGTATTTCGGATGTGAAGCTAAAATTCATACATTCCATGTATGAAGCACTCAACCAGCATTTAATCTGTATAATATGTGGAAACATACATTAGCGCAAACCATTTTAGATGAGAATATCTCGAGGTTGTACCGAGACCTTCTCATCTGAAATAGATAGAAATAGGCCATTACTAACCAACATGCTACTTATACTGTATTACTCATCCAAATACAGCATATAACTGCCAGTAATCAGTGTCGTCCTAACCGCCGTCTGCTTCACGTCTGCTGAGCAGCGAGCTACCTTAATTTAAGTATTAACAGTATTTTTCTTACTTGTCACTTCTTCTTCCGTATGTTTTTGCTTTTAGGAAGCTTTAATTGTCGAGTGCTACTAATAGTGTTCCATAGATTCCGTGTTTGTTTTGAATACAGTCAGAGAGAGTCCCTTTAGTCAACCATAGTGCTAGTGTTTATCAATACAGGTAGAGACAGGTAGTGCCATTTTCATTGTTTTCTACAAGAAGTGCCTAGCAATCACAGTTTAGTCAATAATCAGACGCCTTTAGTGAATTAGCAGTCTAGCTAAAAGTTGATTAAGTCTCTTAAGTAAATTGATTCCTTAGGATGGATAAGATGTGTGACTACTGTGTACGGACGCAGGAGGAGCTGGCCACTCTTCGCGAACAGCTGAGCGTGTTGATGGCCGCGGTCAGCCGTCTTCAGGCTGCTGCCTCGGAGTGTAGCGGCAGTGGGGAGTCTGGTGCGTCGCAAGGTACACCCCAGGTGTTACATGCTTCACCCACTGTCCCTGCTGTCGAGACATCTTCGCGTGTACCGGGAGCTGTTGGGCCACCCTCTCCCAAAGGGGAGTGGCGGGTTCAGCGGCGTTCGCGGCGCACGAGGCGGAGGGTCAATGTGGAGGCTGGCCGTGTGGCATCGCCCTCTCTGCCTGTGAGTGGACATGTGGCTGCTCCTTCAGCAAGGTCCGAGCAGGCACACGGGGGGAGGGGTTTATTAGTTATTGGGAGCTCCAACGTTGGGAGGGTGATGGAGCCCCTCAGGGAACTAGCGGAAAGGTCGGGGAAGAAGGCCAGTGTTCACTCAGTCTGCTTGCTGGGGGGGTCTCATCCGAGATGTGGAGGAGGCCCTACCGGCGGCGATAGAGAGCACTGGGTGCACCCGACTGCAAATTGTTGCTCGTGTCGGCACCAATGACTCCTGCCGTCCGGGTTCAGAGGTCATCAGTTCCTACAGGCGGTTGGCGGAATTGGTGAAAGCGGAAAGCCTCGCTCGCGGGGTGGAATCTGAGCTAACTATTTGTAGTATCGTTCCCAGAACCGATCGCGGTCTTCTGGTTTGGAGCCGAGTGGAAGGCTTAAACCAGAGGCTCAGACGATTCTGCGGAGAGCTGGGGTGCAAATTTCTCGACCTCCGCTATCGGGTGGAGAAATGTAGGGTCCCCCTGAATAGGTCAGGCGTGCAGTACACACCGGAAGCGGCTACGAGGGTAGCGGAGTACGTGTGGAGTGCACATGGGGATTTTTTAGGTCAGAGAATTCCCTCCCTAGGCCCGACAAGACGCCTCCTGAGACGCGGCAAGGTAGGAGTAGGCAAAATGCAACAGGGAATAACAATATTAATGTGCTAATAGTAAACTGCAGGAGCGTCTATAGAAATGTGCCAGAACTGCTCTCATTAATAAACGGCCACAACGCCCATATAGTACTAGGGACAGAGAGTTGACTGAAACCAGACGTAAACAATAATGAAATCCTAAACTCACATTGGAATGCATACCGCAGAGACAGGCTGGACAGTGAAGGGGGAGGCGTCTTTATAGCGATAAGAAGTGCAATAGTATCGAAGGAAATTGACGGAGATCCGAAATCTGAAATTATTTGGGTGAAGGTCACGGTTAAAGCAGGCTCAGACATGGTAATTGGATGTCTCTATAGGCCCCCGGCCTCAGCAACTTGTGGCGTCGCAACTAGTGCGAGCGCACAGTTTTCTATCAAATATTTACTGTGAAATGTAGACAGACTGTAAAGTAGCCATCAGATTAGCATATGTGCTGTAGCGGGCAGATTACCGGTGTCCGTTCGTCTGACGTCACGACCATATGGCATGTCTGTACCGTGAGAATGTAAGACCTGTGCGCTAACTAGCCGCGTGTATAACGTGGAACTTTCATCTTTAATAACTTCTAACTGAGGAACCTGAGGAAATTAAAAGTTAATATACTAGTTTCTGTTATGAATAAAAATAAGTCATCCAAATTTGAGCTTTGAAACCTGCATATTTTGGAAATTAGAAAAATCTTACAGAAAACGCAAATTTCTACAATTTTCGAGTCTAAATAAATACCATTATGTATAGATCACCTTCAGTGACCATCCAACTATGAAACAAAATCACCTTCCGTGCTTTTGTATTTATTTTGAGAATTTTACTTTTAGAAATTCACCTATAACTTTGTTAAAACCATAAATGTTTTGAATTTTTGTGAACAGTTATTTTATATGAGTAGGTGAGAGTGAATGAGTGTGCCTGAGTGAATGAAAGAGGGACATTCGCCATTCTTTGCAAGTGTATAAAATCTAGGTTGGAACTCGCAAGTGTTCAGACGATGTAACCGTGGGAACAGAGTCGCCAGTGGTTCCCCATCTTAGTGAATGTCGGATGTCCAAGAGTGTATGGTATTGTACAAGCAGCCAGAACGTTCGCGAGTATTTAAATAATTTCTGGAAATAAAGTAAAGTCTAGTTTTCCTTTCGGTTTGTTAAATTATACAGTAAATTTTGTGTAACAAGAAATCATGACGTAAATGATTCAGAAGTCATGACTGGTGCGTGCTAGATTTTGGCGCGAGGCGCACCCAAAGAGTTAATTCTGATTGGCTGTGTGATGTGTGAGCCAATGAGATGCGAGGACGGTTAGAGACTAGGAGAGTGAGTCGCGAGTGGAGGAGGAGTCGCGAAGGAACTGTGATCGAGAAGAGACATGCTTGATGTGTCCTCGCGAATAATGTGTAAAATGAAGTCATAAAACGGCTTCATCGGTTCGGTACTGTGCGATTTGAGACTGGAAGAGTCCAGTAACGCGTAGTGTGAGTTTGAGCGAGTTGTGACTTTTCGTTCCGCGAAAGACGCGAGTAACTTTAATAATTAAAAGCGTGGCGGTACTTCGTAAACTTTTACTAAGTGCTTATGGCGAGCATTAACGTTAAAAAACGAACTATTATTGAACATCGACTGCAAACGTGTATGTTAGAAAATCGTCTGTGTTGCAGTTAAGTAAATTCCGTAACTTTGAAAGCTAATTCTGGCGGGGTTTGAGTGTGGATAGAATTGTGAACTGAACTTTCTTCAAACGTAGATTAGCGGGCTGATGATCAGGCTTAAAGACAATAAAGAGCTTAAATAGAATTACCAACTTCGCGTTCTCGTTTGAGTAAACAATTACTACCATTCCAATAACTCAATTTATTTAGGAAGATTGCTCATAGATTGTATTTCAGCAAACATGTATCGCGGCCTCCGGTGAGCGGCTATTAAATTGCAGTTTCTTCAACACTGCTTTTCTGCAATTTTTCCAGTAGCTGCTATCAGGAGAGGCGAGTGCAGCAACTACCTAAGAAACGAGGTAGGTGGATTTTCTTTCAGGGAAAGGAAACTGCGCGATAAGAGCCTGACCCGTCGCAAGTGGTGCATCGGCCGGGAAATAAAGAATAGTAAATTCCAGTGAATTTCAAAAAAAAGCAGTAGTGACAATTACCGGACAATACAGAAGTGCTCGCTATGTGTAGGAACTGTGTAGCGTACAAATTGATATCGCCACGTGAATAGGAAGGACAGTGAAAGTGTCCGTGAACTGTAATGTGTTGTACGGAACGGAAGAATTTTTCGGTGACTACGCGCCGATTGGAATAGCAGTCTACGACGGCGTCTGGCAGACGACGAGCTACGGAGACTACGCAGAGGCGACGACAGCAGTGGCAGTTGGCAGCGCTGATTCGAGCGGGGGCCCGGAAACTGGTACAGCATTGCAGTGTATGGTGAACGGACCCGCAGTTTCATCTAGCAGCAACGCAGCACGCCGAAGCACAGAGTTAAGTACAGTGCTTTTGAAAACTTTGTGTGTTTGTGGAGTCAAACTGAGAAAAATGGCTGAGTTTCAACCAAGTGACAAAAAGGCGGAACTAAGTTGTGATAGTGGGATGGAGACAGGGGAAAATGACCCCATGAATTTTAGTTTAGACGTGTCTCAACCCAATTTCAGTAGTAGTTTGACTGATTCATCCTATGTTAATTATAGTTTGGAGTCAGATCCAAATATGTCAGTGCCCAGTGAGTTACAGTTACCCATGCCGGTAGTTAATGTTAATAGGGACATTGTATCAGCAAATGAGGGGGCGAAGGATAATGTCGCCAGTATGCTGATGAATCTATTAACTAAGATGAACGTGTTGGATTCCAATATGTCAAGTAAAATGGATTCCAGTATATCAAAATTGGAAACTAATATGTCACAAATGGAAACTAATATGTCAAGTAAAATGGATTCAAAAATGTCTAAATTAGGATCTGATTTAAGTAATGAGATGACTAAAATGGGCGCTGATTTAGATTCCAAAATATCCGATCTCAGAGACTGTTGGAAGCAAGATTTAGCAGTGCTCAGTAGTAAAGTAAATGTTGAAATACAGCAGGTTAAACTAGAATGTACAGAAAATATTGTTCAAGTGCAAAGTGAATTGACGACACGAATCGAACAGGTTACTGAGGATCAACAGCAATTTAAATCCCATGTTGATGCAGAATTAGATAAAGTATGTGAGCACATAAAAGTGGTAGAGAATTCCAATGAAATTAATCATGCCGCCTTAGAATGTAAAGTAAATGATACCAAAATTCGGTGTGAGAAACTTGGAGAGCAAGTTGTAAATAAGGTCAATAATTTAGAGACTCACATAAGCCATTTCAGTGAAAGTGTGAATGAGCAACTTTGTGGGCATGAATGCAGACTAACCAAAGTAGAACAGTGTGTTTCTAACCATAGTGGTAGTATAATTTCCAGTGGAATAATTGAATATACCGAGGTTGCGTATGTTACCCACAGACAGTTTTTAAAATTTGACCCAAGTAAGAACATGCACCCCAGAGAATTTTGGAACGATTTTGAAGACGTTTTGCCGAAAGTATGGAGCGATAAACAAAAGATAGGCTTTATCACTTCAAATTTGATGGGAGAGGCCAGAGTATGGGGGAATTTAGCCTCTGAAAAATACGCGAAATTGTCAGAATTTAAATTAGCGTTCTTTGAGGAATACTGGGGAAAGAGAAAGCAGATGGATGTTCTTAATCGGTTCTGGTCGGGAGAGAAGTATGACCCCAAGAGAGAGGGCATCAAACGATTTGTTCAAAGGTGGGTAGCAACTCTGTCCTACCTTAGTAATAAGTTAGAAACAGAACAGATCATATTGGGGGGTATGAAATTGAAGCTAGACAAAACTGAATTTGTGAAGAAAGAAATTAAATTCTTGGGGCACATAGTGAGTGGCGATGGTATCATGCCGGATCCAGAAAAGATTAGAGCAATAAGGGATTATGCTGCACCTACAACACGTAAAGCATTAAAGGGGATGTTTGGTTTGTTTGGGTTTTATAGAAAATTTGTGTCTGGACAATTATTCAATGCACCGTGCCTGCGAGAACTCTTAAAGAAAAATGTAGTTTATAAATGGACTTCTGAGTGTCAGAAGGCGTTTGAAGAATTGAAAGAAGCTCTTATTAATAGTAAGATTTTGAACCATCCCGATTTTTCGAAACCATTTTGTCTGGGATCTGATGCTTGTGGTTACGGGTTAGGAGTTGAACTATTTCAGTTGGAAAAAGAAGGAGAAGAGGAAGTCCACAAGACCATAGCCTTTGCGAGCAGGTCATTGCAACAATCCGAGAAAAATTATAGTATATCTGAACTTGAAGCATTAGCTGTTATTTTCGGCCTGCAAAAATTTGAAAAGTACCTTTTAGGACATGAAATTTGGATCTACACAGACCATAGTGCCCTTACATATTTAGACTCATGTCAGCTAAAACATGCTAGATTAAGAAGGTGGTCCCTGTATTTACAGCAATTTAATTATAAGATGATATACATTAAGGGTTCCGAGAACATCGTGGCGGACGCCTTATCAAGAAGTGTGAAAGATACAGGACAAGAAGGGAAATCTTTAAGAAATACCGATAATAATGAAGTAATGTTGGCCACCATGCAGCTCCAGGACGATGGCTTAATTAAGCGCATTTGTAAGAACCTACGGAGGGAACAGAACCAGGATGACAACATTAAATTAGTAAAGAGTAGATTAGGTCATCCAGACTACCCAAAATTACTGGTCTACTATAAAGTGCATAAAGATGTCTTATTTAGGCGCAGGAAAGACAGTGAGGAGAATTGGAAAATATGTTTTCCGGAGCAACATGTAGATGCACTTATAGACTACGTACATTGTAAGTATGGGCATTATGGCGCTCGTAAATGTATAGCTAAGTTAAGTGAAGTGGTAATTTTTGATAATATGTGGAGAAGGGTGCAACAGCGATTAGAATCCTGTGATCGTTGCCAGAAAGTTAGGGCCAACAATAGAACTATCCAAGGACAGATGTATTCAGTAGAACCACAAAATCGGCTGGATTTAGTAGCTGTAGATTTATTTGGTCCACTACCAGTGTCTAGAGGGGGATGTGAATATGTGTTTGTGATGGTGGATGGGTTTACTAAGTACGTAAAATTTTACCCAATTAAGAAAGCCAACTCTAAAGTATTAGTGAATAAGTTGGAGAAGGACTATTTTGGGAAGATAGGAGTGCCAAAGGCAATATTGTCAGACAATGGGCCCCAGTTTATCTCTAAGAAATTTAGTGAATGTTTACAACAGAGAGGTATCGATCACATAAAAATCTCCGCGTACTTTCCTCAAGGGAACATGTGTGAGCGAATTATGAAGGAGTTAAACAGATTGTGTAGAACATATTGTCATAAAAAACACTCCGCTTGGACCAATTATATTGAATACTTCGAAGAAGTAATAAACCATCTGAAGCATGAAGCCACAGGATATGCACCAGTAGAGCTAATGTGTGACATTAGGCCGAATAATATTTTATTCGACCTGGTCGAGTTTCCAAATCTCACAGACATAGCCATCGAAGAGAAGGAGAGACTGGCACGTATTAATATAAGAAAGAAGGCCCTGGAAGGAAAGAGAAGGCATGACGCAAGAGCTGATCCCACTAGTTTTCAGGTAGGGGATCTAGTGCTAGTGAAAACTAGGGAAAGATCTAAGAAACTTACGTCAGAAACAAAGAAGTTTACCGATGAGTACGTGGGCCCATTTAGAATCGTAGAGAAGCCTCACCCAAATGCTTATAGACTGGAGTTTGTGAAATCACATAAGGTGTTAGGGCTTAGGAACATTGTGGATTTGAAAAGATATGTTCAAAAGAGAGACGTGGCCAGGAGTGAGAAGATACCTCAGAGAGCTTTGCACTCTTTGCAGAGCTAAGTGCGTGACGAGCACTAGGTCTCGAGTCGTTTGACAATATTTCTTCCACTTTCTTTTCCGTATTGTCAACCTACCTCTTCTTTCATTCAGAACTAAAATTCTATCGTCTTTCCTTCTTCTCTATCGTAGTTTTTAAGTGATAAAGTGTTTAAGTAATGAGTAGGAAAGAACCTCAGTGCAGTATAGGTTAAGCGTAAGGAATGAGTGTAAGAGAAAATCAAAAAGGATTAAGATACCTCAGATAAGTAATAAGTCTCAGTAAAGTAAATGTTTGGCCTAAGGTGTGGGTAATGCCCTTAGAAAGGTAAAATAACTAAGAAATGTAAGAGCCTCAGAAAATATGGTGACGAACATTGAAGCTGTTTGTTAAGTAACAGAACGATATGTTAAGACGTAGCATTAAGCTAATGTTTAGGAAAGGAAATGGAGCAGTACAGCAAAACTGTCTGTTCAATGAAGTCAGAGCCTCAGGAGGTGATTTAGTGGTAAAATGAGTAAAGGTACAGTGCAACAAGGTTGACTGTCAAAGGGGTAAAGGAAGTTAAGTTAAAGGGACAGTGCAGCAGGACTGACTGTCAAATGAAGAGAAATATGTGAGAAAAGGAGAAAGAATGAGCATAGTGTTTGGCTAGCTCGATATTAGGAAAAAGTGAGGCTACGAAGGTGAGTAAATAAAAAGCTTAATGTTGGTAACCAGAGGTGGCGTTTGTTGGTAAACAGAGGAGATGTTTGTAAACAAAAGGAAGTGAGGCTACGAATGTAAACAGAGCTGAGGCGACGTTGGTAACTCAGGAGGTGGATGTATGTTAGAAAGTATGGGTAACGAGGTTTCGCAGATTAGTAGGAAACGCTTTAACAAATACTAACCTGAGTGTGTGAAGTATGAGTATGAGAGTTGTAAATTAAACCCGAATGTGACTAGAGAAAACCTGATGTTGACAAGAAATTGAAGTAACTCCAGATATGTGAGATGAGGAAAGTACCCATGACATCGATTCCATTTTTGACCAGAGACACACAAAGCTCCCCAAGTTTGTCGTAGAGATTAGTATAAGGATTGTAGTGTTGATAAATGAATAAGTAAATATGTATTTTTCAGTGTTTAATTTATGATACAGGACTACAGGAGATTGCCTGGAGACAGAATTGTAATATTGATAATTTTGTGTATATTTTATATTGTTGTGTATTGTACAGGAACTGGAGAGTCACCAGTGCTGGCGGAGATTTATTATGTATTTGTGAACTATTTGTAGGAATTGTTTTTCTTAGTATTTCTTATGTAACCATAACTTGTTTGATTATGAGATGAAGAAGTAATTAAAGAGTAAATGTGCCACTTCGGTACTGCATTAGGAAAGTCAATTCACTTTTCACTTAAAAAAAAAAAAAAATTTTTGAAAATTGTACATACTGTAAAGTAAATTTTATCAAAAATATGAGACTTTAGAGTCAAGCAGATAGCGCCATTTATCGCTGCTGTAGGTTAAGACGTAGCAGTTAGAAAGGGAACTGAGGCCAGCTGATGTTTCAGGTGCGCCAAAGTAAACAGAGGTGGTAGCACGAGACTTGAAATGGACCTCCCAAGCAGGACCCGGTCGAACTACGAGTGCTATCAAAATCTTAAGTGTAAGTGGTAAAAAAGTGACGCTCACCATAGCGATAGTAGTGTTAGTGTGCGTGTGACGTACATCAAGATAGTATTTAGGTTTGTTTTCTCTTTCAGGAATTTGTAAATAGAATTTTGTAATCTGAAAAATTTTTTTTTGAATGATGATAAAAGTGCATGTTTAGATATAAGATGTTTTGTAGGTCGTCAGCCCTAGGTATAAGTGGATGATTGATGTACAGGAACTATAAATGTTAAATAGCTGTTTGAGTAAATCTTTAATAGAAATTTTTTTAGAAAACTAAAAGTTTGTCATGAATGAAAAAATTTAGTTTCCTCAGGAGGTGTGTGGCGTCGCAACTAGTGCGAGCGCACAGTTTTCTATCAAATATTTACTGTGAAATGTAGACAGACTGTAAAGTAGCCATCAGATTAGCATATGTGCTGTAGCGGGCAGATTACCGGTGTCCGTTCGTCTGACGTCACGACCATATGGCATGTCTGTACCGTGAGAATGTAAGACCTGTGCGCTAACTAGCCGCGTGTATAACGTGGAACTTTCATCTTTAATAACTTCTAACTGAGGAACCTGAGGAAATTAAAAGTTAATATACTAGTTTCTGTTATGAATAAAAATAAGTCATCCAAATTTGAGCTTTGAAACCTGCATATTTTGGAAATTAGAAAAATCTTACAGAAAACGCAAATTTCTACAATTTTCGAGTCTAAATAAATACCATTATGTATAGATCACCTTCAGTGACCATCCAACTATGAAACAAAATCACCTTCCGTGCTTTTGTATTTATTTTGAGAATTTTACTTTTAGAAATTCACCTATAACTTTGTTAAAACCATAAATGTTTTGAATTTTTGTGAACAGTTATTTTATATGAGTAGGTGAGAGTGAATGAGTGTGCCTGAGTGAATGAAAGAGGGACATTCGCCATTCTTTGCAAGTGTATAAAATCTAGGTTGGAACTCGCAAGTGTTCAGACGATGTAACCGTGGGAACAGAGTCGCCAGTGGTTCCCCATCTTAGTGAATGTCGGATGTCCAAGAGTGTATGGTATTGTACAAGCAGCCAGAACGTTCGCGAGTATTTAAATAATTTCTGGAAATAAAGTAAAGTCTAGTTTTCCTTTCGGTTTGTTAAATTATACAGTAAATTTTGTGTAACAAGAAATCATGACGTAAATGATTCAGAAGTCATGACTGGTGCGTGCTAGATTTTGGCGCGAGGCGCACCCAAAGAGTTAATTCTGATTGGCTGTGTGATGTGTGAGCCAATGAGATGCGAGGACGGTTAGAGACTAGGAGAGTGAGTCGCGAGTGGAGGAGGAGTCGCGAAGGAACTGTGATCGAGAAGAGACATGCTTGATGTGTCCTCGCGAATAATGTGTAAAATGAAGTCATAAAACGGCTTCATCGGTTCGGTACTGTGCGATTTGAGACTGGAAGAGTCCAGTAACGCGTAGTGTGAGTTTGAGCGAGTTGTGACTTTTCGTTCCGCGAAAGACGCGAGTAACTTTAATAATTAAAAGCGTGGCGGTACTTCGTAAACTTTTACTAAGTGCTTATGGCGAGCATTAACGTTAAAAAACGAACTATTATTGAACATCGACTGCAAACGTGTATGTTAGAAAATCGTCTGTGTTGCAGTTAAGTAAATTCCGTAACTTTGAAAGCTAATTCTGGCGGGGTTTGAGTGTGGATAGAATTGTGAACTGAACTTTCTTCAAACGTAGATTAGCGGGCTGATGATCAGGCTTAAAGACAATAAAGAGCTTAAATAGAATTACCAACTTCGCGTTCTCGTTTGAGTAAACAATTACTACCATTCCAATAACTCAATTTATTTAGGAAGATTGCTCATAGATTGTATTTCAGCAAACATGTATCGCGGCCTCCGGTGAGCGGCTATTAAATTGCAGTTTCTTCAACACTGCTTTTCTGCAATTTTTCCAGTAGCTGCTATCAGGAGAGGCGAGTGCAGCAACTACCTAAGAAACGAGGTAGGTGGATTTTCTTTCAGGGAAAGGAAACTGCGCGATAAGAGCCTGACCCGTCGCAAACTGTTGTGGCTGAGCACCTGAAGAATAATTTTGAAAATATTTCGAGTAGATTTCCCCACCATGTTATAGTTCTGGGTGGAGATTTTAATTTGCCGGATATAGACTGGGGGACTCAAACGTTCATAACGGGTGGCAGGGACAAAGAATCCAGTGAAATTTTTTTAAGTGCTTTATCTGGAAAGTACCTTGAGCAGTTAAACAGAGAATCGACTCGTGGCGATAACATATTAGGTGACAAACAGACACGAACTATTTGAAAGAGTTAACGATCATAAAGCGGTTACTGTAGCGATGATTTCAGCCGTAAATAGAAATATTAAAAAAAACGTAGGAAGATTTTTCTGTTTAGCAAAAGTGACAAAAAGCAGATTAAAGAGCACCTGACGGCTTAACACAAAAGTTTTGTCTCAAGTGCAGATAGTGTTGAGGATCAGTGGACAAAGTTCAAAACCATGGTACAATATGCGTTAGATGAGTATGTGCCAAGCAAGATCGTAAGAGATGGGAAAGAGCCACCGTGGTGCAACAGCCGAGTTAGAAAACTGCTGCGGAAGCAAAGGGAACTTCACTTGGCAGAAAATCCTAAGAAATTTTGGTCTTATGTCAAAGCGGTTGGTGGATCAAAACAAAATGTCCAGACACTCTGTGACCAAAATGGTACTGAAACAGAGGATGACAGACTAAAGGCCGAAATACTAAATGTCTTCTTCCAAAGCTGTTTCACAGAGGAAGACTGCACTGTAGTTCCTTCTCTAGATTGTCGCACAGATGACAAAATGGTAGATATCGAAATAGACGACAGAAGGATAGAGAAACAATTAAAATCGCTCAAAAGAGGAAAGGCCGCTGGACCTGATGGGATACCAGTTCGATTTTACACAGAGTACGCGAAGGAACTTGCCCCCCTTCTTGCAGCGGTGTACTGTAGGTCTCTAGAAGAGCGAAGCGTTCCAAAGGATTGGAAAAGGGCACAGGTCATCCCCGTTTTCAAGAAGGGCACTCGAACAGATGTGCAGAACTATAGACCTATATCTCTAAAGTCGACCAGTTGTAGAATTTTGGAACACGTACTATGTTCGAGTATAATGACTTTTCTGGAGACTAGAAATCTACTCTGTAGGAATCAGCATGGGTTTCGAAAAAGACGGTCGTGTGAAACCCAGCTCGCGCTATTCGTCCACGAGACTCAGAGGGCCATAGACACGGGAGCACAGGTAGATGCCGTGTTTATTGACTTCCGCAAGGCGTTTGACACAGTTCCCCACAGTCGTTTAATGAACAAAGTAAGAGCATACGGACTATCAGACCAATTGCGTGATTGGATTGAGGAGTTCCTAGATAACAGAACGCAGCATGTCATTCTCAATGGAGAGAAGTCTTCCGAAGTAAGAGTGATTTCAAGTGTGCCGCAGGGGAGTGTCATAGGACCGTTGCTATTAACAATATACATAAATGACTTCGTGGATGACATCGGTAGTTCACTGAGGCTTTTTGCAGATGATGCTGTTGTGTATCAAGTGGTTGTAACAGTGGAAAATTGTACTGAAATGCAGGAGGATCTGCAGCGAATTGACGCATGGTGCAGGGAATGGCAATTGAATCTCAATGTAGACAAGTGTAATGTGCTGGGAATACATAGAAAGATAGATCCCTTATCATTTAGCTACAAAATAGCAGCTCAGCAACTGGAAGCAGTTAATTCTATAAGTTATCTGGGAGTATGCATTAGTAGTGGTTTAAAATGGAATGATCATATAAAGTTCATCGTCGGTAAAGCAGATGCCAGACTGAGATTCATTGGAAGAATCCTAAAGAAATGCAATCCAAAAACAATGGAAGTAGTTTACAGTACGCTTGTTCGCCCACTGCTCGAATACTGCTCAGCAGTGTGGGATCCGTACCAGATAGGGTTGATAGAAGAGATAGAAAAGATCCAACGGAGAGCAGCGCGCTTAGTTACAGGATCATTAGTAATCGCGAAAGCGTTACGGAGATGATAGATAAACTCTAGTGGAGGACTCTGCAGGAGAGACGCTCAGTAGCTCGGTACGGGCTGCTGTTAAAGTTTCGAGAACATACCTTCACCGAAGAGTCAAGCAGTATATTGCTCCCTCCTACGTATATCTCGCGAAGAGACCATGAGGATTAAATTAGAGAGATTAGAGCCCACACAGAAGCATACCGACAGTCCTTCTTTCCACGAGCAATACGAGACTGTAATAGATGGGAGAACCGATAGAGGTACTCAGGGTACCCTCCGCCACACACCGTCAGGGGGCTTGCGGAGTATGGATGTAGATGTAGATGTAGATAACTTCCCTCTGTATATTACAAATTATTCTTAACCACGCTCATTGTGTTACATTTTCTTTTTTTAAATTTTTTGACATTTTCGTTGTATAAATTATATTCTCATTAACTAGGTACTAACAAATTCTATGGAATAAATTTAACAATTGTTAAGCATTCAATTCGCTGTAACCTCAGAGAAATCTGTATATATTATGTTCTTTATATTAATTTAAAAACGTATTAAGAACTGTATACCAATAAGACTGTAACAATGAAAAGTCTTTGCTGTAGGATCAGAAGCATCCGACCCACATTAAATTTCAAGGCCGTCGGTTACTCTGTACTGTTTATGAAATAAATAAATAATAACTTCGTTGCTTTTCGTGAATTTTTAACCCGAACAATACTGTAATGATGCGTCAGTCTCCATATTAGACAAACATAGTCCTATGCGACTTTCATGTGACTTTTTTCTGTTCCAGAAAAAAAGCAAACCGGAAAGGATCGTCGTTTTACAAATATAGATGAGATTAAAAACGCATCGCTGAGAGAGCCAAAGGGTACCTCAAAGATCGAACTGCAGAAGTGTGCCGGGGATTGGAAAAAGCTCTAACATAAAGTGCAGAATATCGAATGAAGACTATTTTGAAGAAGGTACCATTGATGTAGAGGAATAAATAAAATTATTTCCATAAAACAAAAATTCCCGTTATTTTTAAAACATCTCGTACAACCCCCCCCCCCCCCTTAATATACAGTGCGTAACAGGTATAACTGGAGATATTTTTATATGTGGTAACTCAGTATGTACACACATCATTGTGTTGATTGTTTTTTCTGTATGCAGAACAGGCTTCTCACAAACACGTCACAAACTTTACGACCCAATGATTTCTGCACGGTCATAATTGCACCACAAACTGGTCTACGCCCGTCAGTATAGACAAACCGTTTTGCATCCACGTGTCCACACTTCTACAGCTAACCTGCCGCCCAAGTGAAAATAAACATAAAATGCTTGCTCTCGTCACATGTAGTCGTACGTAAATGTGCTAACCAAGCTTAACACGTGCTACTACTAATAGCTGTAATCATTAGTTTGCAAATGAAGTTAATACTGATGTAATGTTGTTCAGTACACCTCCTCAGCCACCAACAGAAATACCTCCACTTAGCCGAGCGGTCTGGGGCGCTGCAATCATGGACTGTGCGGCTGGCCCCGGCGGAGGTTCGAGTCCTCTTTCGGGCATGGGTGTGTGTGTTTGTCCTTCGGTTAATTTAGGCTAAGTAGTGTGTAAGCTCTGGGACTGATGACCTTAGCAGTTAAGTCCCAAAAGATTTCACACACATTTTAACATTTTGAAATACCTCTCCTTATGCCCATTACGCCCTGTAGATTAACCAATACGCAGTACTCAACTGAATACTGTGAAGTATGGAGAAAATTACAACAGAACAAGTGAAAGGAAATATATAGAAGCAGAAAGCAGGTATTAAAACGGCATCGTGGTGCGAATATCAAACATCTGATATTCCTTATCGACAACATAACGTCGGTGACGCTTCCCAAGTTGCTGTAATTAGTGCTGTAGACGTGAACAGAGTGTGACAGAAACTGGACCTCTCGCTGTGTTCTCGATTGTGTCTCGCAAGTATTTTCATTATAAGGAAATTATTTTCACGACAGACGTGGAGCCTGAGACGCTTCCTACGAGATACATCCCTCAAGCAAAAGGATTCTAATTTGAATCTACACTTCTGGAAATGGAAAAAAGAACACATTGACACCGGTGTGTCAGACCCACCATACTTGCTCCGGACACTGCGAGAGGGCTGTACAAGCAATGATCACACGCACGGCACAGCGGACACATCACGAACCGCGGTGTTAGCCGTCGAATGGCGCTAGCTGCGCAGCATTTGTGCACCGCCGCCGTCAGTGTCAGCCAGTTTGCCGTGGCATACGGAGCTCCATCGCAGTCTTTAACACTGGTAGCATGCCGCGACAGCGTGGACGTGAACCGTATGTGCAGTTGACGGACTTTGAGCGAGGGCGTATAGTGGCCATGCGGGAGGCCGGGTGGACGTACCGCCGAATTGCTCAACACGTGGGGCGTGAGGTCTCCATAGTACATCGATGTTGACGCCAGTGGTCGGCGGAAGGTGCACGTGCCCGGCGACCTGGGACCGGACCGCAGCGACGCACGGATGCACGCCAAGACCGTAGGATCCTACGCATTGCCGTAGGGGACCACACGGCCACTTCCCAGCAAATTAGGGACACTGTTGCTCCTGGGGTATCGGCGAGGACCATTCGCAACCGTCTCCATGAAGCTGGGCTACGGTTCCGCACACCGTTAGGCCGTCTTCCGCTCACGCCCCAACATCGTGCAGCCCGCCTCCAGTGTTGTCGCGACAGGCGTGAATGGAGGGACGAATGGAGACGTGTCGTCTTCAGCGATGAGAGTCGCTTCTGCCTTGGTGCCAATGATGGTCGTATGCGTGTTTGGCGCCGTGCAGGTGAGCGCCACAATCAGGACTGCATACGACCGAGGCACACAGGGCCAACACCCGGCATCATGGTGTGGGGAGCGAGCTCCTACACTGGCCGTACACCTCTGGTGATCGTCGAGGGGACACTGAATAGTGCACGGTACATCCAAACCGTCAT
Organism: Schistocerca gregaria; assembly: GCF_023897955.1. Lineage (NCBI taxonomy): Eukaryota > Metazoa > Arthropoda > Insecta > Orthoptera > Acrididae > Schistocerca > Schistocerca gregaria. The sequence continues at coordinate 720,326,081 of NC_064923.1, read as the reverse complement.
CGAACCCATCGTTCTACCATTCCTAGACCGGCAAGGGAACTTGCTGTTCCAACATGACAATGCACGTCCACATGTATCCCGTGCCACCCAACGTGCTCTAGAAGGTGTAAGTCAACTACCCTGGCCAGCAAGATCTCCGGATCTGTCCCCCATTGAGCATGTTTGGGACTGGATGAAGCGTCGCCTCACGCGGTCTGCACGTCCAGCACGAACGCTGGTCCAACTGAGGCGCCAGGTGGAAATGGCATGGCAAGCCGTTCCACAGGACTACATCCAGCATCTCTACGATCGTCTCCATGGGAGAATAGCAGGCTGCATTGCTGCGAAAGGTGGATATACACTGTACTAGTGCCGACATTGTGCATGCTCTGTTGCCTGTGTTTATGTGCCTGTGGTTCTGTCAGTGTGATCATGTGATGTATCTGACCCCAGGAATGTGGCAATAAAGTTTCCCCTTCCTGGGACAATGAATTCACGGTGTTCTTATTTCAATTTCCAGGAGTGTATTATACCAGGGCCTTTCATTAAGTAATGCAATACATTATTATTATTATTTTGGTTGAGTCGTGCAGGACTACGTTAAGTTTCGTTACATTTGTCACGGAACTCTGCTTTCCTTAAATCCCAGATTTGTCAAGTATGGTGAAATGTTAAATATCTGTGTGAAAATACAAACATAAAAAGCGAAAAAGCTGCAATTAAAATCAGCATTGAACAGAGCACACATGAATGTTGTAAATCTGTGTAATAAAAAATGCTTTCCTAAAGATGTCAAATTAAGGCATTATAGTACAGCTATAAAACCAGAAGTCGTCTGTAGGTAGTCCTACCAAAGTCAAAGTTTACGGGGTACTTAAAGTGCGTTTTAATGAGTAAGAAGTTCAACCGAAGCGGTGGCAAACTGGCTATCGTCATCCTTTCAGTCATTTGCGCCCTGTGTTGAAAAACCGATTATTATTTTTACTTTTCTTTTTGTTTTTCATTTATCTACTCTGTCCGTAGAAGATTTCTATATGAATGCTCTCCAGTGAATATTGAAATAACATTGTCTTTATTGCTCTGCTAATTGTATGTCTGGTGAATGAATTTAAAAATATATAAGTAGATGAATGAAAAAGTTATTTAAAATTGTTATCAGTCAAATTCCTATAAGTGTATCTTCATTTATAATCAACTGTAAACGCCAGGTTTCGGAAAAGTGATCCGTTATGCGCAGTTTGCCGCAAAATTATTGCCAACGTGTGAAATCTTCAGCTGTTTTAAAGGTGTTTCTTTCTCAAGTGAGATCTATACGAAGAAATATCATTGTAGCATACCAGCCTGCGCGCGATGCTCGCTTTGTTCGGAATTTCTATGTTTCGAATGTTTATACGATGTGTATCATCCGAAGGAATTCACCAAATCTTCATGAAAAATTATCATAAAAATAATATATGAGAATTAATGTAAGAATTGACATTAGAAAACGAGTATTTTAAATGTTTATAACATGTGAAAATGCCGTATACACAAATGTTATACAATAAGTGTCACGCTGATCGTGAAACCCAGTTGTAATTTTTCAATTAAAATAACGCTCTTTTATCTCCTGTCTTGATCATAAACATTCGAGCGGTAAAAAATGGTAATGAGCGTACGGCATCGTTGGTCGGGAGGCCCCATTCGGGGAAGTTCGGCCGCCAAGTGCAATACTTAGTTCAATGGACGCCACATTGGGCGACTTGTGGGCCGGTGATCAGGATGAAGTGACGATAAGGACAACACAACACCTTTCCCCGGGCGGAGAAAATCTCCAAGCCGGAAGGGAATCGAACCGGGGCTCGCTTGCATGGGAGGCGAGCACGTTACTACTACCCAGCCTTTTTTTTCTTTTTTTTGTTCTTTTGACCGGGGGCAGGGAAGGTAAACCAAATATCTTTATTTCTACAAGCATAACTACAACAGAAATGCCATCCTTCGGCCGGCCGGGGTGGCCGAGCGGTTCTAGGCGCTACAGGCAGGAACCGCAAGACCACTGCGGTCGCAGGTTCGAATCCTGCCTCGGGCATGGATGTGTAGTTAGGTTTAAGTAGTCCTATATTCTAGGCGACTGATGACCTCAGAAGTTAAGTCCCATAGTGCTCAGAGCCAATTGAACCATTTTTTTTTGCCATCCTTCCGGCGGAATCAACACGAGACATTACACTCGTACAGGGCGAGCAAAAGTCTTTGTTAACAAGGTGTCGGAAAAAATAATAACAGTAATACTGTATTAAGCTGAGAGGTGTGAGGCCATAGACAAAAAGAGAAGAAGGTGCGGGGGTATGGTAAGACTTGCAGACATCTGCCCCGCAGATGGAGCGTGGAGGTAGAGTGGGCAGGGTCAGCATGCGAGGTCTGTTCACTGTGTCCCCGGCAACACTACAGGGAAGAAGCACCCGAAAGGAGGGAAGAAGCCAAAGAGGAGGAGGCAGTGGAATTGGGGAAAGGATCAGCTTGTTGTGGTATAGTGTATAAAAGAAAGGAGACGGGTGTCCATGCGCCTACTCCACTGTGGGTTATGTTATAGAAAGTAGCGCGGAGAGTCTCAGATGTCAGCAGGGCGGGGGGGGGGGGGGGGGCGGGGAGTGTGTACTCGGCGTGTGGCACCATCCAGCTGAGCGGGGGAGACGTAAGGATAGCGTGTAGGTACCTGGCGAAGAAGGCGCGGTAGCGCGGTCGATGCTCGACTTCACTGTGGGCAGTTTGTAAGTAGTCAAGGCGTGGTTTGTCGCCATCATTATACATGTAGCTGATCGTCCACCCTCGGACCATACAATCGCATGATTTTTGATGGCGGGGAAATAAGTATCCTCGGGATGGATAAAAGTCCATGGGTCAATCGAATCCGGCGGAACGCGAAGGTAATGGGCAACGAACTGTCGACCAAGTTTCCAGACGTCACCGGTGACAGCACAAGTCAGTTGGAGGACATCGTCATCCATGAGGTGGCAAACTGATCGAAGCAGAGAGTTCGTTAGCCCGACGGCGTGAAGACGTTGATTTCTGGCGAATTTTCCACGTGCGACGTGTTACCGTGCTACCCGGACGTTGGAGGGAAGGAAAAGCTGGTGGATACGACGCCAAGCTGCGGGCCACCGCGTCGATGGATGTCTGAGTTCGATATTGTTGCTGGATATGGAATGAAGCATTGGGGTGTAAAATTCTTTAGGTCGAGGAGAACGCGTGGTCGGTAAGTGTGTGTGAGCATAACTGAAGTCGACGATGAAATCAGAAATGTGCGTCAGATGGCGCTTCATGTTTCCGACTGCTACTGCTGGCGTTATGGTAGTCGGCACAAGAATTTCCAGCAAGCTCCGCGTAAGGGAGGTGCCCCCGTGCCACTGCTCGTGCATGGTGGACATGTACAAGGACGCCGCGCGGAGTCGCACATTGGCAAGGCCGAGGCCTCCCGCTAGCGGGGGGAGGGTGAGCGTTTCGTAACGGACCTTAAAGAGATAAGTGATGGACAATCGTATAGTAAACTTCCAGGGACAGGGGCGGATAAATTAAAATGTAACAACAATAATCGGGCTTCGAACACAATACGCAGAGGCGAGAGACCACTGTGCCGCCATTTCGTCTGAGTTTATAGCGCTCTGAAGGCACCTAAATTACTTCTAAAATTTTGACCGTCGTTTTCTGTGAAACATTCGAGTATCCACGGATACACTGAGACACGTATCGCTTATTTTGAGTCTTTTACTGAATGAAGCTTCTAGGAAATCGTGTTTTGCCACTGGCCGTGTTCTCCTCGTCAGTGGACCTCTTTATACGAGCGAATGACCCTTTGAGTAACTGCAGTCTCCTATTCCGATAAACTGCACGGGAGTTAGCCCCACACAGAGTCTCCCTGCAAATAATGCCATACGACAGTATTGTTTGAGACAGGGTGTCTCGCGTACGTCGGAAGCGCCTTGTGCAGCGTTGCGCGGTTTCCGGGGAGGCAGGGACGGCACGTTATGTACGCTCCGCACCGTTGCTCGGACTCAGAGGTCTTAGTTGTTGCGAGGAGTCTCAAATGGTTCAAATGGCTCTGAGTCCCCTAGACTTAGAACTACTTAAACCTAACAAACCTCAGGACATCACACATATCCATGCCCGAGGCAGGATTCGAACCTGCGACCGTAGCGGTTCCAGACTGTAGCGCCTAGAACCGCTCGGCCACCCCGGCCGGCTGCGAGGAGTCTCCTTAACTAATGTGGCCAGGGTATATGAGCAGCTCACCCTCCAATTGCCGTTATCAAACACATTAAATGTATTCGCAGTTGCGAATATGGACAGCCATCAGCTGGAGGGTGGAATGACGACAATGAAAATTTGTGGCGGACCAGGACTCGAACCCATATTTCCCGCTTATCGCGAGCGATATCCTTACCATTTGGCTATTCGTGCACGAATCACGGCCAGACACAAACTTCCATACGTTGTCAACCAGGCGTCTACAACCTGTACTCATACATCCACTACGAATATTCCCGTAAAGTTGAGACATTTTACTTGAAAATCGCTTGCCCGTTGTCGGCGGACAAATATAACATTGGAGTCCCTGTGTTACTCCGAATTACGATCCAAAGTTCCTTTGGATCTGCACGTATGAATGTAAAGCCATTAATCCAGCGATCCAGATCTGACGCACCTCCCCGTCTCGAAAGCTCCTGCTCTGCAAGTCACGATGAACGAACGGCCCCTGCGTCGACAGTCTCCAAAGGGGAAATGCAGCAAACGTTCTCGGCACGTGCGTGCAGTCAGTTTTAACGTCGGAGGCAGGGCTTTTGGAAACTGCTGGAAAGAGCTCTGGTGCCCTTTCAGCGCTGGAGGAGTGGCGATATTTAGCGAGGTCGCGACGTGCGCGATACCGGGCGAATTCCGTCATATTGTGCGCGGGAAGAATTCTTTCTAGACATCTCCAAAACTGCGCTGAGTCACTGGAGAGTGAATTTTCCGCCGGCTGCGAGAATGAAGAAAATAAAAAGGGTAAGGTAGACGCTTGTAGATTAGTAAAACGCGCTTGCGAGGAAATATTCGAGGTAGGAAGTGGCGGGCTTTTCAGGGCAGGGGAGTGGAAGCAGCGACGCGCACGGCCGGGGCTGCGTGCAAATTGCTGCCGGGGCGGCTGGCGGCTGAGTGCCGGTCTCATTAGCGGCTCCGCTGCAGCTGGCTCCGTGTCTGGGGCTGTCCGCTGCAGCTCGTCACCGACTCCCATAAAACTCACCATTCACTCGCTCCTTTATGTTTCGCGTCGCCACGGAAACAACACACGCCACCAGCTACTGTGCGTGCGCTACCTCACCACCGGCGTTTCCTTTGTAAGCACTCCTCTTTTCTGTTTCGGCTAGGATGTGACGCACGCAGCGCTGTCTGAAGCGAGGAACTTGTCATTCCTTTGGGAAGGTGGTGGAAATAATTGCTCCGGCCATTGTCTGGAGAAGAGCTTTCAGGTCGTGCATGGATTTTAAATAACTACTGGTACTGCGTGAAGAGTTTGACAGAGCACTCGTCCTGAGTCGAAACAAGGCCCCCGGAGTAGACAACATTCCATTAGAACTATTGACAGCCTTAGGGGAGCCAGTCCTGACAAAACTCTACCATCTGGTGAGCAAGGTGTATGAGACAGGCGAAATACCCTCAGACTTCAAGAAGAACATAATAATTCCAATCCCAAAGAAAGCAGGTGTTGACAGATGGGAAAATTACCGAACTATCAGTTTAATAAGTCACAGCTGCAAAATACTAACGCGAATTCTTTACAGACGAATACAAAAAATTGATAGAAGCCGACCTCGGGGAAGATCAGTTTGGATTCCGTAGAAATGTTAGAACACGTGAGGCAATACTGACCCTACGACTTATCTTAGAAGAAAATGTAGACTGGCAATGGCAAAGAAAGCGTTTCTGAAGAAGAAAAATTTGTTATCATCGAGTATAGATTTAAACATCAGGAAGTCGTTTCTTTAAGTATTTGTATAGAGTGTAGCCACGTATGGAAGTGAAACGTGGACGATAAATAGTTTAGACAATAAGAGAATAGAAGCTTTCGAAATATGGTGCTACAGAAGAATGCTGAAGATTAGATGGGTAGATCACATAACTAATGAGGAGGTATTGAATAGAATTGGGAAGAAGAGGAGCTTGTGGCACAACTTGACTAGAAGAAGGGATCGGTTGGTGGGGATCGCCAATTTAGTATTGATGGGCAGCGTGAAGGGTAAAAATCGTAGAGGGAGACCAAGAGATGAATACACAATGCACATTCAGAAGAATGTAGGTTGCAGTAGGTACTGGGAGATGAAGACGCTTGCACAGGATAGAGTAACATGGAGAGCTGCATCAAACCAGTCTCAGGACTGAAGAGCACAACAACAACAACAATACTGCTACAAAATCTTGTTTCGTAGACATTAGAATGTGATTTGTATACCGCAGCCGGCCATTGTGGCCGAGCGGTTCTAGGCGCTTCAGTTCGGAACCGTGCTGCTGCTACGGTCGTAGGTTCGAATCCTGCCTCGGGGTGTGTGATGTCCTAAGTAGTTCAAATCCTAGAGGACTGATGACATCAGATGTTAAGTCTCGTAGTGCTTAGAGCCATTTGAACCATTTTTGTATACCGCTAATGGTTCAAAATGGCTGTGAGCACTATGCGACTTAACTTCTGAGGTCATCAGCAGCCTAGAACTTAGAACTAATTAAACCTAAGTAACGTAAGGACATCACACACATACAAGCCCGAGGCAGGATTCGAACCTGCGACCGTAGCGGTCGCTCGGTTCCAGACTGTAGCGCCTAGAACTGCGCGGCCACTCCGGCCGACTACCGCTAATGCATTGACATCATACAACAAAAGAGTTCCTTTTCACCACCACGTATGAACTACGCAATATGTTAACATACAAAAAATAACAAAGATAGATTTTATAACTCGCGTCTACAAGACAAAATGCTACAACTGTCCAGCACAGTATGTGCGTCATACTGTGTGAAACTTCCTGACTGGATTTAAGGGACGTACACATGCATTTAGCTACAACACTCCATATAAATATGCCGTAGATACATATACACTAAGGTGCAAAATAATGGGATATCTGCGTGCTGCAGCAGTTCAAAGTGACATGGACTCAACAAGTGGATGGAAGTCCCCTGAAGAAATATTGAACGCAGCATGTCATTCTCAATGGAGAGAAGTCTTCCGAAGTAAGAGGGATTTCAGGTGTGCCGCAGGGGAGTGTCGTACCATCGTTGCTATTCACAATATACATAGATGACCTGGTGGATAACATCGGAAGTTCACTGAGGCTTTTTGCGCATGATGCTGTAGCATATCGATAGGTTGTAACAATGGAAAATTGTACTGAAATGCTGTAGGATCTGCAACGAATTGACGCATGGTGCAGGGAATGGCAATTGAATCTCAATGTAGACAAGTGTACTGTGCTGCGAACACATAGAAAGAAAGATCCTTTATAATTTAGCTACAATATAGCAGGTCTGCAACTGGAAGCAGTTAATTCCATAAATTATGTGGGATTAGGCATTAGGAGTGATTTAAAATGGAATGACCATGTAAAATTAATCGTCGGTAAAGCAGATGCCAGACAGAGATTCATTGGAAGAATCCTAAGGAAATGCAGTCCGAAAACAAAGAAAGTAGGTTACAGTACACTTGTTCGCCCAGTGCTTGAATACTGCTCACCAGTGTGGGATCTGTACCAGATAGGGTTGATAGAAGAGGTAGAGAAGATTCAACGGAGAGCAGCGCGCTTCGTTACAGGATTATTTAGTAATCGCAAAAGCGTTACGCAAACCAGTAGGAAGAAATCGTCAGCGTAGGCTATAACCTCTAGCACATGGTCATTGCTTTTTATGTCTTCCAGAAGCGGTTCCATATTAATGTCCCAAGAGAGAGGCCCCAGGACAGAGCCCTGAGGACATCCTTTGGTTATCTTCTTGCTGACTTTGCCGCTAGGGGCAGACAGCCAGACCACCCTGTCTTCACAATAGCTCCTAAGATAGCCATATAGCGGCCCTGGACAATCCTTCTCCCGCAAGGATCTATCGATTTTAAGTCGGGAGAACGGGTAGGTCAGTCCATTCGCCGAATATTCTCTCGTTCCAAGAGCTCCTCCATCTGAGCTGTTCGATGCGTCACGGATTGTCATTCATAATAATAAAATCAGAGTCAAATACATCCGTTAAAAGACACACATGAGGAAGGAATACACCGTCACAATAACGTTGACCGACGAGTATACCTGATTCAAAGGGTTGTGAGGTCAGTACGTCCATGAACCGTTGTGCCTTCTCACACCATAACACGTGGACCACCAAAACGATCATCGTCGACAGTGCTGGACGTACCTTCACACTACGAGAGGTGGGAGCATGTCGTTCACGCAAGAACATTTTCGAACTGAACTGAAGCCACTGGACGCAAGTACTGCTCTGAGATGAAGAGGTTGTGCCCAGGAGAGGAAGTCGTCGCGACTCGCACTAAGCCAGCCAGAAGAAAGAGGATAAAAAAATTACAGTGCAATGACAATTAGCGAATTTACTAATATCATGAACATTTAATGCGAAAAAGACACACATACAAACAGAGGATAATTGCTAAAGTGCAACTGCTGTGGCAGTGAACTGCAGTTACGGCTGTTTGCTGATCATTCTGTGGGGTACGGAAAGGAGTGTCCTTGATTGCCGTTAGGGGAAACTTAACAGAAATGGTGTGATGAATTTCAGCTATCTCTAAATGTGGAAAAAATATAAGTTAATGCGGATGAGTAGGAAAAACAATCGGGTACAGTTCGAATACAACATTAGTAGTATGCTACGTGACACAGTCACATCTGTTAAATACACTCCTGGAAATTGAAATAAGAACACCGTGAATTCATTGTCACAGGAAGCGGAAACTTTATTCACACATTCCTGGGGTCAGATACATCACATGATCACACTGACAGAACCACAGGCACATAGACACAGGCAACAGAGCATGCACAATGTCGGCACTAGTACAGTGTATATCCACCTTTCGCAACAATGCAGCCTGCTATTCTCCCATGGAGACGATCGTAGAGATGCTGGATGTAGTCCTGTTGAACGGCTTGCCATGCCATTTCCACCTGGAGCCTCAGTTGGACCAGCGTTCGTGCTGGACGTGCAGACCGCGTGAGGCGACGCTTCATCCAGTCCCAAACATGCTCAATGGGGGACAGATCCGGAGATCTTGCTGGCCAGGGTAGTTGACTTATACCTTCTAGAGCACGTTGGGTGGCACGGGATACATGCGGACGTGCATTATCCTGTTGGAACAGCAAGTTCCCTTGCCGGTCTAGGAATGGTAGAACGATGGGTTCGATGACGGTTTGGATGTACCGTGAACTATTCAGTGTCCCCTCGACGATCACCAGAGGTGTACGGCCAGTGTAGGAGATCGCTCCCCACACCATGATGCCTGGTGTTGGCCCTGTGTGCCTCGGTCGTATGCAGTCCTGATTGTGGCGCTCACCTGCACGGCGCCAAACACGCATACGACCATCATTGGCACCAAGGCAGAAGCGACTCTCATTGCTGAAGACGACACGTCTCCATTCGTCCCTCCATTCACGCCTGTCGCGACACCACTGGAGACGGGCTGCACGATGTTGGGGCGTGAGCGGAAGACGGCCTAACGGTGTGCGGGACCGTAGCCTAGCTTCATGGAGACGGTTGCGAATGGTCCTCGCCGATACCCCAGGAGCAACAATGTCCCTAATTTGCTAGGAAGTGGCGGTGCGGTCCCCTACGGCACTGCGTAGGATCCTACGGTCTTGGCGTGCATCCGTGCGTCGCTGCGGTCCGGTCCCAGGTCGACGGGCACGTGCACCTTCCGCCGACCACTGGCGACAACATCGATGTACTGTGGAGACCTCACGCCCCACGTGTTGAGCAATTCGGCGGTACGTCCACCCGGCCTCCCGCATGCCCACTATACGCCCTCGCTCAAAGTCCGTCAACTGCACATACGGTTCACGTCCACGCTGTCGCGGCATGCTACCAGTGTTAAAGACTGCGATGGAGCTCCGTATGCCACGGCAAACTGGCTGACACTGACGGCGGCGGTGCACAAATGCTGCGCAGGTAGCGCCATTCGACGGCCAACACCGCGGTTCCTGGTGTGTCCGCTGTGCCGTGCGTGTGATCATTGCTTGTACAGCCCTCTCGCAGTGTCCGGAGCAAGTATGGTGGGTCTGACACACCGGTGTCAATGTGTTCTTTTTTCCATTCCCAGGAGTGTATCTGGGCATAACGTTGCAAAGGTATATGAAATGAAATGAGGACGTCAGGCTGGTAATCGGGAAGGCAAATGCTAAACTTCGTTCTATACGGAGAATTCTGAGAATATGTAGCTCATCTATAAAGTAGACGGCGTATAGAACGCCAGACGTATTGTTGAGTACTGCTCGAGTGTTTGATATATCCATTAGGTCAGATTAAAGCAATTCAGAGGCATGCTGCTAGATTGCTAGATTTGTTACCGGTAGGTTCGATTAGCATGGAAATATTATGGAAATGCTTCTAGAACTCAAACTGGACTCACGGAGGGAAGGCGACTCTGTTTTCGGAGGCAGTACTGCGGAAATATAGAGAATCGGCATTTGAAGCGGGTTCAAATCGATTCTACTGCTATCAACGCGAAAGGACCACCATGATAAAGTGAGAGGCTATATTTGCAAATGCAGTAGGGAAGGACTAATTGTGGTACAAAGTACTCTCCGCGTTTAGCCATACGGTGGGTTGCGGAGTATGTATAGTAAGTAGTTGTATGCCTGACCCAGGCAGACATCACTGTACACGACGCGGCCTCCTTCTCCTTGCACTCTGTGGCTTCTCCACCACTTTGTACGCTCGTGATGTACCGATGACTGGCGCACGTGACGAGTTTTTCTGCCGCTAATTTTGCTCGGCATGTCCGGTGAGACTGGCGACGCGGTTCTGCATTCCATCGCCTGCAGCACCGCCATTCTCAACGCCCGGCGTGGTGATACAGCATCCAACGCCGAGGGCTTGCTGAGTGCTGCTGTCTTAGAAATATTCAATACTTCAGAGGCAAAGTGACTAAATCTAGCCATGTAATTATTTTCTGCTAACTCTGATCCTTTTACAGCGTAGGAGGGCCTTTGTATCCCATTACGCTGTTGAAGAACTACGACGAATGACCTACACTAATCCAGTGAATAGCCAAAAGTCACGGGAAGACGCTGGATGTGACGTTAGTATCTAGTTACTCTTCCACTACCCTTCAACTTACACTGCAGGCATGGACTGTGCGAAGTGTTGGAACCATTCTGTAGATATACCGACACGGGCACGTGCCTAAAGACCGGAAAATTGCTCAAGTCACACCAATACCCAAAAAATATCTTCATCTCGTTTACTTTTTGCTGTCAACAATTTTAATGTTAATTTCATCGATAATGCTACTTCTGCCACTCATCATTATTTTCGTTCTTCTTCAGTTTACTCTCAATCGGTTTTCTATAGTTATTATGTGTGTTCATTCCATCCTACAGACACTGTAATTCTTCGTCACTATCACTGAGGAAGTAACGTCACAGGCAAACCTCAAAGTTAATAGACGAGGGCGTGCTGAAAAGAAATGCCTCCGTATTTCTTATGTGAAAGCTCGGAATGATTTTTAAGTAAAACGAACGTTTTTAACATTCTACATCTTCATTCTTCATGTCTGTTTCTCAACACGTCCTCCCTGGCGCCATTTGCATGTCTCCTAACGAGAGACCGGTTTGTTGATACCGTCTCTGTAGAATATTTGACTTTCTTGACAGAACCATAATCTCACCTTTGTTTGCACCACCTCATCACTATCAAAGTGAGGTCCTCGAAGGCGCCCTTTAGTTTTGGAAACATATGGAAATTGGATGGGGCCAAGTTGGGACTGTGTGGAGGATGATCTATGACAGTGAAGCCAAAGCGTCGGATTGTTGCAGATGTTGCAGCGTTCGTGTGTGGTCTTGCATTGCCACGCTGAAGGATAAGGTGCTCCATGTAAGTGGGCAGTTTAAAAATCGATTACAGCAAGCTGTTTCCGTCGCACCGACATAGTTACGTTATGCACCGCCATGTTACACGTTAAAGTTCGGAACCCTCTACCGGAAGACGGCTACAGATGTGTAGACGTGAAGGATAAAGATGTATTTAATGTTTTATTAAAAAGCTTTAAAATTTTTCACATAAAAGATTCCGAGGCACTACTTTCCCTCGTGTCTCCCCCCTGAACTTTTCTCCTTGACTTCGATTGTTACGTGCTCAGTCCGGAACCGTGCGACTGCTACGGTCGCAGGTTCGAATCCTGCCTCGGGCATGGATGTGTGTGATGTCCTTAGGTTAGTTAGGTTTAAGTAGTTCTAAGTTCTAGGGGACTAATGACCACGGCAGTTGAGTCCCATAGTGCTCAGAGTTACGTGCTTCCCTCAAGTACTTCTTCCCTTTGACGTCCTTCGACTCTTATAACTGTAGTAGGGTTTCTGTACAAGCTGTAAACAGTCTTTCGGCCCCTGTTTATCATCCTTGCTGCCTCAAGAATTTGAAAGATAATATTCCAGTCAAAATTGTAAAAAGCTTTCTCTAAATCTGCAAATACCATAATCTTAAGTATGTCTTTCTTTGATCTGTGATTTAAGGGGCGTCATAAGGTCAGTCGTGCCTTCTTATGTGTTCCTATATTTCTCAAGAACCGAAACTGATCTGCTCCCGGCTCGTCTGATTTCAGTTTTCTAATCTTCTCTAAATACCCTTGTCAGTATTTTATGACTATCAGTATTTTATGACTATAACATGTCATGTATTGACAATGTATTGACTTGTACATTGTTAAGCTTAAGGTTGTTGGAAGCCAGTGAAGGCACTCTGAGATGTGTAATGAAAGACACAGTGCAGAGAGCAGGCAAAATGTTAGCTTTTAGGTTACCGGAGGTAAACAGTGACGCTATAGCCCTCAGAATTGCAGACGTTCTGGGCAGCTGCCCTAGGGGAGAAGTTTCACTTCAGAGAAATAATTGGCAACTCTATCCGCCGGCCATACGTTGATGTAAAGCGCCACAGTAGAAGATGCTGAGAGATGACACGTCTTACTATAGGTAGCAAATTTGATACTTGCTCCTGAAAACAGCAACTTCAGTGAGTTTACGCAGATTAGCGTTCTACTACAACAGTCCAAACTCTCAGGATTGAGGGCGGCGCCAAGTGACGTAAAACATCGTTGTTGCTAGCCACCTACAGAGTAGGAAGAGGAAAAGGACCTGAGGGCATCAGGAAGGTGCAGAGCCCGTCAGATTGGCCGATGGCTGAAAAATGCCTGTAGATTCGCGAGCCCACGATAGATAGGGAGAAATAATCCTGGAAAAACCCAAGTTCTTGTATTCAGAAAGAGTTATTAGTCAGGTCGGGTTCTAGGCACTACAGTCTGGAACCGCGCGACCGCTACGGTCGCAGGTATGATGAATCTTGCCTCGGGCATGGATGTGTGAGATTTCCTTAGGCTAGTTAGTTTTAAGTAGTTCTAAGATCTAGGGGACTGATGACCTCAGACGTTATCCCATAGTGCTCAGAGCCATTTGGACCATTAGTCAGGTCGCTGCGGTGTCAACTCCTTGTCGCTCGTTCCAACCTCGGGTAAGCTCCGACAGGTCTGTTTTTCTTACTTGGATTCCCGTCCGCCTGATTAGCTGGTAGGTGCTTGCCTCCCATGCACTGGACCCGGATTCGGTTCCCGACCGGGTCAGAGATTTTCTGCCCTCGTGGACTGGGTATTTTGTTGTCCTCGCCAACATTTCATCCTCATCATCGGTCGCAAGTCGCCCAGTGTGGCGCCGAAGGAAATATGAGTTACACTCGGTGGCGGAACCCGAATGGAACATCCCGGCCAACAATATCATACGATCATATCGTTTCGTTACTTGGAATCCCGCTCTCAGAGTTTGTAACCAAAATGCTGCCAGTATTTGCTACTTCTGTTAGCTCTCACACCATGGACTCCTTTGCTTTCTCTAATGTTTATAATCAACGTTAAATGAAGTAGTTAGTCTGATTGCAATTAAATAACGCTAATCAGACTCCTGAGCTGCTGCCAGTATTTTATTGACTCCCAAAATCCGTGCCTCTCACAGGTGCCTTGTGACAGTGTTTGGCGCTGATCCAAGCAGCCAGCTTGCTATCACTGAAAGTTTGTCGTTCAACAATTGGTCCTAATCAAATGGTTCAAATGGCTCTAAGCGCTATGGGACTTAACATCTGAGGTCATAAATCCCATAGAACTTAAAACTATTTAAACCTAACTAGCCTAAGGGCATCACACACATCCATGCCCGAGGCAGGATTCAAACCTGCGACCGTAGCAGTCGCGCGGTTCCGGACTGAAGCACCTAGAACCGCTCGGCCACCGCGGCCGGCTGCTCCTAATCGATCGAGGGTTGTAGACCGGTCTGCATTCCCTCTATCCTATGCTAGGACACGACAACTAGCGAGAACGAACCTACAGTGTCCACCGGATGATGGTGACAGGTTCTGCGTGCACCCAGCTCTGGTCTGCCTGTCGTAGTAGCAAGCGGAACGGCTCACCTGAGTTGGGCAGTTCGCAGCCTGCCTCACACACGGCTGTGCTGTAATTGGTTCTGCACCAGGTGTCAATGGTGTTGCGCGCACGGCCTTCCGTTTCGCCGGCAAAACAAGCGAAAGTGCCCACTGACCTCAAATAAAAACACAAACAGAACGCGACGGATTGAGCCCTGATTTCAAACTGGATACCGTGCGAGCATCTGCTTTCACTGGTACAGTATATGAATAATGATAACAGTAACACCTATTCATTCAAGAATATAGAGAAGTCGCTCTGAAAGACTTGTACAGAACGTACGTAATGTAATATCGAAATAAATTTTTGTGTTAATTACCATTTTGGCCCGAATATAAGACACACTCGTAATTTAGACGAAGGAAGATGGAAAGTCAGTGGAGAAAAAGCAATGTCAGATCTCCCATTTACAAATACTATCAGAATATACATCGACTTAATCACATTTTTACGTTATAATGCAGATAAATTACGCAGAAATGGCAGTCTTATAATCGCTGTTAACTTTATTTATACAAAGCGGAGTACAGACATTGAAAAGCGGCTGCAAATGGGTCAAAATTAATGGTAAAAAAATACAGTGCATTTTATTAGCTGATGATATGGTACTCATGGCAGATCTGAAATAGGACACGAACTGTATGCTATAAATTTTGCCCGTAGATCTACAAATTGAAAATAAACGCAAACGACTCTAAAATAAAATAATTAAATCTAATAAACAAGGAAGAACCAACATTAAGATATGAAACAAAATACTAATGCAAGGAAATGAGTTTTCTACTTGGGAAGTACGATAACAGATCACAACAGATATCCAATGGATATTAAAATAAGAATTGCAGTGGCTATACAAACCTAAAGAAATAAGAGTTATTAATTAACAAACCAACACTTTAATGTAGAAAAAGAAAGACAATCATCAAAACATTTATTTGGAACGTTTTGAGATATGGCTGTTAAGAGTGGAATCTGGGAAAACAAAAGAAATAATTAGAAACAAGAAAACCTATGTGAGCTAGACACCTAATTCGACATAATAGATTCATACAAAACATCTCAGAAGGAAAAATTATGGAAAAAACGTAAAGAGGCAGCTCAAGAATATCCATATCACAAAGTGTTACCAGAAACTAAAAAAATGGTAAAGCCGACGGGAGACAGAGAAATATGGCTTTATAAGCATCGTGTTGCCTTTAGGATCTTATGGAAATGACTGGCACTATTTCCGCCACTCTCATTCCAAACTACGTTGCCCTTGATTTCACCCAGGGCGCTGGACACGCATTATTTCTCGAACCACACCTTTTGGAATCCTCTCTATTAAAAGTTATCTTCGCATAATGAGTAAACGCAAGTCGGAAATTTGTAGCATAGTTCCATCGAATTCCCAAGTTAGCCAATGATCTTCTTTCGAGGTTACCATAAATTGCCGGAGATTAAATTTGACGCTTTAGTTAGATAAAAACTGTGACTGGCTGTCGTATAAAATTGCGTAACTCTGAGGAAGATAATGGTCACTACCTGTATGAAATATTAGCCATCGAAGACGGTAATGTCATTACCTCATATCATAACTACTTATTTGCATACACTGGACATACTGTTACCTCATTTCGAACTAAGGACCGTGCACTACAGTTTCCATGAGGCCTAAAATTACCGATAGACGTGGGATCTCGGGGATAAACCGGAACCTACATCTTCGTGCTGGATTTTGGGGAAAAATGTGGCTTGTTTTCAAACAAATGGGGTATGAACAAATACAATGATAAATCCCGTGTGTTAATTTATATTTCATTCGCTTCTTGAGTCTCTCTCTCTCTCGCTCTCTCTCTCTCTCTCTCTCTCTCTCTCTCTCTCTCTCTCTCTCTCACACACACACACACACACACACACACAAACACACACACACACCACAACCACCACTCAACTCACATCACTTCATACATGGAACTTCACTCAGGCAATTATTATTGCTCGTTACAATAGATTTACGAGTGCTCAACTGCCTAATATAATCAAAGCAGAAACATTCTTTATTGGAAAAATATAGTAAAATATACTACATGGATTCATGAATGAAGTGGTAGGCCTGTGTCAATATGAATAATTTATCTGCGTGAAGAAATAACAGAAATAAACCTGACATTATGCAATTGATTGGCTGTCTATTATTTCTTCACGAAGATTTTATTCTATGGTTCCTGCTTGAGCCACGTTTAAAATTTTGAATAATTTATGTATTTGTCAGCACTGTAAAAACTAGTAGATATCAGCATCGTTTTCAGCTCTTTCTCAAATATACGTAATTTTTTTATGTTCTTTAGTTGTGAAGGCCTTTAATTGAATATTATTGTAGTTTTACATAGCATACGTTTCTGATGTATGGCCTTGGGATTTCTCTACGAAAATAATTCCTAATTTTAGTTCCCTAACTGTGAGTTTGCTGTTACATAACATTGACTTAATACCAGTCATACGATGGAATACTACAGCACGGAGGTTCTGACATGCACTTCCTGCTATTGGGGTAGCTTTATTAAAGAAGAGAGTGGGATTAGATTAGCAAGTAATGTTACAAAAAGAGATGGTTGTTTTTGATTAAATTTGGCCTGAAATCCTGTTCTCTCCCTGGTTTTGTCTTCCGGCATATTCCCTGTTTACTGAGTTTTAAATTTCCTTGCACGTCCTTGCATTTGTGCCCCGAACACAGTGGAGTATACACCTGTCGAAATACCTGCGGTTATCAAAGACGTCACCTAGCTGCAATCCCGTAAGTTATTTCGACATTTTATACACTTGGAGAAACTCGAGTAAATAATTTTGATTTACTTTTTGATTTCGGAGGATCGGCAAAAATATGAAAATCAGACTAGTAGCAACTGCGATAAGTTGGACGCTATGAAGCAGTGTGTTTTCGTTGCAGAAAATGTCCATTAATGTTTTGTGTGCACTCGCGGCAGCCAGGAATCGCACTCCCCTGCTAAATGGATTTTCTTGTTCTGGAAGACTACTGCCAATGCCATCTGTTGGGAAAGTGGGCGAGTGGGCCGCGGTCGGAGTGTTTGATGGAGGCGAGGCCGGAGAAACATGGGGGGCCGATGGCGTGCTGCGAGTAAAGCGTTCCATTTTAGCGAGAGCGCTAGCAGCTGGCAAAAGAAGGAAGCGTTAGCATGAGGAAATGGAGCAGTGGCAGCGGGAGCGCAAACGCCTGCCAAGCGAACACGCCCAGTCTGTAAGCGGCGGCGCAGAAACGAAACTGTTTCATTTGAGCCGACTAAAATATCAGAGACCATTGGAACAAGGGAATACCTACGTTCTCCTAAAGCCGTAGGCAGTATGGACTAGCATTAGCATACATATTCCTCACTATAAAAACAAGTACGTGAAAGGGAAATGTGAAGCGCAAAGTTCGACGGATGCAAAATAGAAAAAGAGCTAAAACATTCACTGCTTGTAGTCAAATATGGATGATAAATTAACAGTCTCAAGGGATTCGAGAGCCATGAGAATTCAAGAGTAACTGTTAACGCATTTCTAGAAATTGTCAACAGAAATGGCATACGCGAAATATTGTTTTCCAAGGTGTGACCGTAATCTATCAACGAAAACTACGAAAATGTGTATTTTAAGGCTTGTTGGGGCAGAATCTAAACAGCCGCAAATATTTTTAATGAATATTATTTCACTTGTAGATTGAAACTGAAGAAACTGCAAAAAGGAGGAAATTTAAGGAGATGGGACCTGATTAAACTGACTAAACCAGAGGCTCTACAGAGTTTCAGGGAGAGCATAAGGGAACAATTGACAGCAATGGGGGAAAGAAGTACAGTAGAAGAAAAATGGGTAGCTCTGAGGGATGAAGTAGTGAAGGCAGCAGAAGATCTAGTAGGTAAAAAGACGAAGGCTAGTAGAAATCCTTGGGTAACAGAAGAAATATTGAATTTAATTGATGAAAGGAGAAAATATAAAAATGCAGTAAATGAAGCAGGCAAAAAGGAATACAAACGTCTCAAAAATGAGATCGACAGGAAGTACAAAATGGCTGAGCAGGGATGGCTAGAGCACAAATTGAAGGATGTAGAGGCTTATCTCACTAGGGGTAAGATAGATACTGCCTACAGGAAAATTAAAGAGACCTTTGGAGATAAGAGAACCACTTGTATGAACATCAAGAGCACAGATGGAAACCCAGTTCTAAGCAAAGAAGGGAAAGCAGAAAGGTGGAAGGAGTATATAGAGGGTCTATACAAGGGCGATGTACTTGAGGACAATATTATAAAAATGGAAGGGGATGTAGATGAAGATGAAATGGGAGATACGATACTGCGTGAAGAGTTTGACAGAGCACTGAAAGACCTGAGTCGAAACAAGGCCCCCGGAGTACAAAACATTCCATTGGAACTACTGACAGCCTTGTGACAGCCAGTCCTGACAAAACTGTACCATCTGGTGAGCAAGATGTATGACACAGGCGAAATAGCCTCAGACTTCAAAAAGCATATAATAATTCCAATCCCAAAGAAAGCAGGTGTTGACAGATGTGAAAATTACCGAACTATCAGTTTAATAAGCCACAGCTGCAAAATACTAACTCGAGTTCTTTACAGACGAATGGACAAACTAGTAGAAGCCGACCTCGGGGAAGATCAGTTTGGATTCCGTAGAAATACTGGAACACGTGAGGCAATACTGATCTTACGACTTATCTTAGAAGAAAGATCAAGGAAAGACAAACCTTCGTTTCAAGCATTTGCAGACTTAGAGAAAGCTTTTGACAATGTTGACTGGAATACTCTCTTTCAAATTCTAAAGGTTGCAGGGGTAAAATACAGGGAGCGAAAAGCTATTTACAATTTGTACAGAAACCAGATGGCAGTTATAAAGGTCGAGGGACATGAAAGGGAAGCAGTGGTTGGGAAGGGAGTAAGACAGGGTTGCAGCCTCTCCCCGATGTTATTCAATCTGTATATTGAGCAAGCAGTAAAGGGAACAAAAGAAAAATTCGGAGTAGGTATTAAAATACATGGAGAAGAAATAAAAACTTTGAGGTTCGCCGATCACATTGTAATTCTGTCAGAGACAGCAAAGGACTTGGAAGAGCAATTGAACGGAATGGAGAGTGTCTTGAAAGGAAGATATAAGATAAACATCAACAAAAGCAAAACGAGAATAATGAAATGTAGTCGAATTAAGTCGGGTGATACTGAGAGAATTAGATTAGGAAATGAGACACTTAAAGTAGTAAAGGAGTTTTGCTATTTGGGGAGCAAAATAACTGATGATGTTCGAAGTAGAGAGAATATAAAATGTAGACTGGCAATGGCAAGCAAAGCGTTTCTGAAGAAGAGAAGTTTATTAACATCGAGTATAGATTTAAGTGTCAGGAAGTCGTTTCTGAAAGTATTTGTATGGAGTGTAGCCGTGTATAGAAGTGAAACATGGACGATAAATAGTTTGGACAAGAAGAGAATAGAAGCTTTCGAAATGTGGTGCTACACAAGAATGCTGAAGATTAGATGGGTAGATCACATAACTAATGAGGAAGTATTGAATAGGATTGGGGAGAAGAGAAATTTGTGGCACAACTTGACCAGAAGAAGGGATCGGTTGGTAGGACATTTTCTGAGGCATCAAGGGATCACCAATTTAGTATTGGAGGGCATCGTGGAGGGTAAAAATCGTAGAGGGAGACCAAGAGATGAATACACTAAGCAGATTCAGAAGGATGTAGGTTGCAGTGGGTACTGGGAGATGAAGGAGCTTGCACAGGATAGATTTGCATGGAGAGCTGCATCAAACCAGTCTCAGGACTGAAGACAACAACAACATTTCACTGTCATGAGCTGTTTCGAGCAATTACACCCACCATCAGACAGAGCATCCAAATCATCAGGAGTATGTCTTCTACTCCTGTATTGCATAAGAGTATTTGTGTAGTTATCAGCAGTTTATATACTGCGTCGATGACTTTGTAATACAGAATGATATAATAATGTGCATGCAGTTGAAAACATGTGAAGTGGTTGCATCATGTACATGCACATTTGTTCTGTTACTGTATTTTTGTCTGGTGTTGGTGCTCACGAATTTCTGGGAGCATTACGTGTGAACAGCACGCACATACTACACACTCAACTGTGGCACATGAAACTAAAACGACTCTAAACACCGTCTACTACAACATATTTAACCAGACATGATTCACTCATTTTACATGTTTTCAATTATATGTTAAGTGTCATCTACACAGCATACAACGGTGCTGACTGCTATTTAGAAAAGAAAAAAAAGAACAGGAGTGAACTTCGTGCTGCTATACTGGAACAAGTAAAACCATATGAAGATGGGCATAATGGCTCGAAACCGGTCAAAGGTTTTTAAAAGTATTTGTGTTTGCGTGCGTTTTTCTTCAACAGCCGTTACTGAATAACAGCAACAGGGCTCAACATGAGTAAGCATATCTATAAAATAAAAATGTATATTTGCTTCTCCAAATTTTATGTTATTATTCTAAAGATCATATAAATAATTCAACACATAGATACAGCACAGTGACACAATGAAACACTTGAGTCAGAGACGTAACAAACTGATTCTCAGAAGACAATCACTTGTAAGGTATTCTGCCAGACAGATTTTATAGGATGTTATTGACCAAAGGGAGGTTCACGAAGAATCGATAGTTGCTTCTAACGTCGGCTGTTGAAAAGAATGCTCGCGACAGATAAGCAGCAGAGAATTGGATGTGCACTGTGATATTGTCTAGAGGACAATATTGTGGGCCGTTGCACTTACGACACAGTTGTAAATGAGAATGACTTGATGAAGTTCATTAAATACATTAAACATGATAAGTTTATGTTACAAAACATACTATATCGGTACCAAATAAACTACACGTGGAATTTAAGACCTCAAATTTCAGGAAACGTAAATTCGACGAATTTTGGAACCCTGTACATTTATTTTCAACTATTGCTCCAAAACTTTGTGATTATTATAATGCTGTCACTAATTATATTAATTAGTAAGTGTGTAACTGACACACTGTGGAATGAAATGTCCACTGTGGGAGTTACTGTTCAAGGTGTCAAAGATCATACGTGACGGAAGCTAATGTGCAAACAGGTCGACTCCGGTCTAAAGTGAGACAGACACTGAGCGAAAAAAAAATCTTACACATACGGTATTCAAATTTTATTGGATTAAAACACTAATATACATAAAATTTTTATTTATTTGAAAATGTGGTTGTTGTTGTTTCTGTGGTTCTTTGTGGTCTTCAGTCGAAAGAATGGTTTGATGCAGCTCTCCATGCTACTCTATCCTGTGCAAGCCTCTTCATCTCAGAGTAACAAATGCAGCCTACATCATTCAGAATCTGCTTAGCGAATTCATCTCTTGGTTTCCCTCTACGATTTTTACCCTATATGCTTCCCTCCAATACTAAATTTGTGATCCCTTGATGCCTCAGAACATGTCGATCCCTTCTTACAGTCACGTTGTGCCACAGATTACACATCTCCCCAGTTCTATTTAGTACCTTCTCATTAGTTACGTGATCTACCCATCTAATCTTCAGCATTCTTCTGGAGCACCAAATTTCAAAAGCTTCTATTCCCTTCCTATGTAAACTGTTTATCGTCCATGTTTCACTTCCATACATAGCTACACTCCATAAAAATACTTTCAAAAAAAAAAAAACTTCCTGGCACTTAAAGCTATACTCGATGTTAACAAATTTCTCTTCTTCAAAAACGCTTTCCTTGCCTTAATCAATTTACATTTTATATCCTCTCTACTTCGACTATCATCAGTTATTTTTCTGCCCAAACAGAAAAACTCATCTACTACTTTAAGTGTCTCATTTCCTAATCAAATGACCTCAGCATCACCCGACTTAATTCAGTTGCATTCCACTATCCTCGTTTTGCTTTTGTTGATGTTCATCTTATATCCTCCTTGCAAGACACTGTCCATTCCGTTCAACTGCTCTTCCAGGTCCTTTTCTGTCTCTGACAGAATTGCAATTTAATCGGCATAGCTCAAGGTTTTCATTTTTCCATTGGATTTTAATCCCACTCCAAATTATTCTCTTGATTCACTTATTGCTTGCTCAATATACAGGGTGTTACAAAAACGTACGGCAAAACTTTCAGGAAACATTCCTCACACACAAATAAAGAAAAGATGTTATGTGGACATATATCCGGAAACGCTTAATTTCCATGTTAGAGCTCATTTTAGTTTCGTCAGTATGTACTGTACTTCCTCGATTTACCGCCATGATTTCATACGGGATACTCTAGCTGTGATGCTAGAACATGTGCCTTACAAGTACAACACAACTTGTGGTTCATCCACGATGGAGCTCCTGCACATTTCAGTCGAAGTGTTCGTACGCTTCTCAACAACAGATTCGGGGACCGATGGATTGGTGGAGGCGGACCAATTCCATGGCCTCCACGCTCTCCTGACCTCAACCCTCTTGACTTTTATTTATGACTTTCATTTTGACCTTCATTTGAAATTCATTTGAAAGCTCTTGTCTACGTAACCCCGGTACCAAATGTAGAGACTTTTCGTGCTCGTATTGTGGACGGCTGTGATACAATACGCCATTCTCCAGGGCTGCATCAGCGCCTCAGGGATTCCATGCGACCGAGGGTGGATGCGTGTATCCTCGCTAACGGAGGACATTTTGAACATTTCCTGTAACAAAGTGTTTGAAGTCACGCTCGTACGTTCTGTTGCTGTGTGTTTCCATTCCATGATTAATGTGATTTGAAGAGAAGTAATAAAATGCGCTCTAACGTTGAAACGTCCCCAGTGAAAATTTTTTACAAGACTGGTCTATATGAAACGTCCCCTTTGAAAAATTATACAAGACTGTGCTTAAACTGACACACAATATTTTTAGCGCAACGGAATCTGACTTTCAAAAATCCCTACAAAAGAATGGCCCTGATTAACATTAAACTATACCTTTCACAAATCACTTACCTCACAAAAAATCTTCGTTACTCGAACTACTGCAATACAGGGAGCACCACTACTGAAAGCTAAATAAAAGATTCAAACTACGGAAGGCACTAACTACTGATAGGTATAGTTAGCAAATGAAAGATTTTAATAGAGAACAAACAGTGTATTTACCTTAATAGTCAAAATATTGTTGGCGCGCGTCGTTAATGAGATTAGGAGACCTAACTTCTACAAATTTACCTTGTCGAGAGGGCCCTGCTGTGTTTGAATCCCACCAGTTCTGATGTACTTACTACTTTGAACATTAGTTAATTCATTACACGATGGCGCTAACACACTGCTTTCGTCTTCACAGTCATTTCTCAGTTTACTTTGGAGCCTAGTATTACGTTTTTCACAATGTAAATTGTCACAATTTTTCACACGACAACACAGAAGAACACAATTTGAAGAACAAAAATAAGAGAACACATTAACATAGCACTGAAAATAATATCTAGTTAATTGCAAGCGCAGCTGCGAAATACTTCGTGCAAAACTACATGCATGCCACAACTATTTTACTGTACAACAATGAAAGACTGCAACTACAAAAGAAATTCTCTCTATGATTACGCGCTAGCAATAAACAAAAGCTACACTAATTACACAAACTACAAGGAAAAAAACAGAAGATTCCAGTGAGGTATCCTCGGCTAAGGGTCGACATATGAAACGTCCCCTTAGAACACTTTATACACGACTGTGCTTAAACTGACACACAATATTTTTAGCGCAACGGAATCTGACTTTCAAAAATCCCTACAAAAGAATGGCCCTGACTAACATTAAACTATACCTTTCACAAATCACTTACCTCACAAAAAATCTTCGTTACTCGAACTACTGCAATACAGGGAGCACCACTACTGAAAGCTAAATAAAAGATTCTAACTACGGAAGGCACTAACTACTGATAGGCATAGTTAACAAATGAAAGATTTTAATAGAGAACAAACAGT
Organism: Schistocerca gregaria; assembly: GCF_023897955.1. NCBI lineage: Eukaryota > Metazoa > Arthropoda > Insecta > Orthoptera > Acrididae > Schistocerca > Schistocerca gregaria. The sequence continues at coordinate 720,301,442 of NC_064923.1, read as the reverse complement.
GTATTTACCTTAATAGTCAAAATATATATGATAGTTCATGACATCCAGTCTTACAAATTACAAAACTCCGCCATCTCTCTCCCCACGTCCACCACTGCTGGCGGCTCACCTCCAACTGCCAACGCTAAGCGCTGTTAGCATCCAGCTGCCGCTGCCCAACACTACAATGGCGAGTATTACAACAATGCCAACCAGCCACAGACTGCACACGGCACAGCCAGTGATTTTCATACAGAGCGCTATGTGGCGGCGGCGTTACCAATAAAAAAACCTAAACAGCCTACTTACAACGTGGAAACTAACCGTTTCCGGACACATGTCCACATAACATATTTTCTTTCTTTGTTTGTGAGGAATGTTTCCTGAAAGTTTGGCCGCACGTTTTTGTAACACCCTGTAGAGATTGAATAACATCGGGGATAGGCTACAGCCCTGTCTCACTTCCTTCTCAATCATTGCTTCCTTTTCGTGCCCCTCGACTCTTGTAACTGCCGTCTAGTTTCTGTAAAAATTGCAAACAGCCTTTCGCTCCATGTATTTTGCCTCTGCCATCTTCAGAATTTGAAAGAGAGTATTCTAAATGTGGTTAACAGGTACTTTTCACTTTTCGGATCGTAATATTGGTGCGCAAGCTGCCCTGACCGACCTAAATTCGCTTTTGGTCATTCCAGGCTAATACGGCGAACAGAGATATAGGAACTGCTGACGTTACTCTACCCCTGCGTCACGAAATTATCTAGTTGGTGCCCCGTACGACGGCTCCAACTCGATCTATTTGTGCGCTTCTCCAGTGAGGCGCTCTGCGGATGTCCCGTTGCGCAACCGCAGCCGTAACATGCAGGGTGCGCTTGCGGTTCTTCTGTAAGCCGTGGGCTCGCTCCACCGCGCCTAAGGTCGTCTGCTGGTGTCGCACCAGTTTTCAAGTAATACACTTACCTTGCGTTACGAGTCATCGGTCTCCTGACTGGCATGATACGACCGCCACGAATACCTCTCCTGTGCCAAACTCTTCATTTCAGAGTAGCACTTGCAACCTACGTCCTCAATTATTTGCGCACTTATTCCAATTTCTGTTTCCCTGCACAGTTTTTACCCTCTGCAGCTGCTTCTAGTACCGTGAATATTATTCCGCGATTTCTTAACATATGTCCTATTATCCTCTACCTTCACCTTGTCAATGTTTTCCATATATTCCTTTCCTCGCCGATTCTCCTACGAACCTCTTCATTCCGTACCTTACCAGTTCACCCAAATTTCAACAGTCTTCTGTAGCACCACATCTCGAACGTTTCAATTCTCTTCTGTTCCAGTTTTCCCACAGTTCATGTTTCACTACCATACAACGCTGTGCTCAAAAATACAAACCCGATACACACGTAGTTAATTTTGGATGCAACTTTTTCTCTTTCTTACGGGAAACTGACCTACACCTGTCTAATTAAATTTAAGAAACATTTTCTTTTAGAACAGGTGCACTGTAGGCATGATGGATATGTTTGATACGTTTTGTCAAAGGGATTTCAATGCACTGGAAATTATTCTTCACATATTTTTTATAGCTTGGTAAAGTAAAGCAACATTTTCACCAGTACCTGTTCGGAGCTATGTTTTATTCTTTGACATGTTTTGAAAAGTTTATGATAACATGCGTGAATCGATACGCTGCACAAAAAATGAAATTATTACATCTTTATCTCTAATAGCTCACTTCAAAATCGTTTCAACTGATCGGACTGTACGTTCTTGGTGAAATATTGTTTATGGTATTAGCTAAACCAAACACTTTTATAGCCTTGTTTCACAAACTTCATTATTACTGTACGGCCTAAGTTTCGGGTTATAAGCCAATTTCCTAATACACAACTGATCTCAAAGAGTAAGAGCCAAGCAAAGAATTGTGAAAGTTACCTGTGTTGACAGTTTTGACGCCGTGGATTTACAAAATTCAGTAGGACAGCATTTACATTAACTACGACTGAGTAGGAGTAGGTATTAAAATCCATGGTGAAGAAACAAACACTTTGAGGTTCGTCGATGACACTGTAATTCTATCAGAGACAGCAAAGGACTTGGAAGAGCAGTTGAACGGAATGGATAGTGTCTTGAAAGGAGGAAATAAGATGAACATCAACAAAAGCAAAATGAGGATAATGGAATGTAGTCGAATTAAGTTGGGTGATGCTGAGGGAATTATTTTAGGAAATGAGACACTTAAAGTAGTAAAGGAGTTTTGCTATTTGGGGAGCAAAATAACTGATAATGGTCGAAGTAGGGAGGATATTAAATGTAAACTGGCAATGGCAAGGAAAGTGTCTCGGGACTGAAGACCACAACACAACAACGACTGAACATACAATGAAATAGATCTAAGCACAGGAATGGAAATTTTTCGTCATTATCTACTCATGCTTGAAGGCACATAGGTTCTTTTCATATGTAAAGGTTGTAACATTATCTAAAAGGGGTGAATAATTAAAATGAGCTTGCTCATTCAATAATAAATGTGGGGACCCCCAGAAAAATCCCAATCCTCTGCATAGCTCTACTCCAACTTCTGTCTAATTAATTATGCAAATCCGTATGTAACTATATCCGCCTCTATAGCTGAGTGGTCAGTTTAGGTGGCTGCAAAGTGAAGGCCCGGGTTCGATTCTAGATCTACATCGTACTCCACAAGCCACGAAGCGTTGTGTTGCGGAGAGTACTTCTAGTACCAGTAACTGATCCTCTTCCCTGTTCCACTCGCGAATGGGGGGGGGGGGGGGGGAATGACTGTCGGTAGGCCTTTGTATTAGCTCTAATTTCTCAAGTTTCTAGTCGTTGCCATTTCGCAGCATGTATGTGGGCGGAAGTAATATATTGTCCGCCTCTTGCCAGAAAGTGCTCCCTCGAAATTCCAACAGTAAACCTCTCCATGACGCATAACGCCTCTCTTATAGCGCCTGCCAACATCTCTCTAACACGCACTAATCGATCTTCTGGCCAAACGCGCCGCTATTCCTTGCGTCTTGTCTATCTCTTCTCTCAGTCGCACCTGATAAGCATCCCAGATTGATGAACAATACTCAAGAATGAGCCGAACAAGTGTCTTGCTAGCCACCTCGTTCGTGGATGAATTCCTTCAGATTTTTCCTATGAATCTCACACTGCAATCTGCTTTCCCTACTATTTGCTTCATACAGTCATTTTAATGAAGGCCGCTCTGAATAGTTAATCCTAGATATTTTACTCTAGATACTGCTTCCAACAGATTGTCATCCCAGTCCAGTAACTGTCAAGGATATTTCTTTGGTGGAAGGATTGGTATGAGGTGCAATCAGCTTCGTGATGCCAACTGAGGAGTTATTTGAATGACAAAATCTGTAACTGTGTCAAAATTGTCAACATAGATAACTTTTATAGTTTAAGTCAAGAATCGATGGATTAAGAAGGTCACTTGTTTACCTTTGCTTGGTTCTCATCTTTGGAAGTATTACTCGAAACCTAGATCGTACAGTAATAATATAGTTTGTGTATGAAGACTAAAAAACATTCCGTTTAATTGATCCAATCACTTCACAGTGTTTCTTATACGCTCGGAAGATTCTCAGGCTTAACGTCACATCGATTGTGCACTGAATTTACATGAGACAGCTGTTCGTCGGCTTGAGGAGTGTGGCTGGCTGTTACACTCGCCATTTCACACATTGGTTCGCTAGGAATGCGCATGCTCCAAGAGGCGGGGCTATAACGTCACCGTTGGAACGTTGACATGCAGAGCCCCCTGTCGAAGTAAGCCACGGACTCTGCATGAGCAGAGCGGCAAAGTTCAGCCACGAACAGCAGACCTCAGCGAAAGTGTGCGGGTAAGGTGTTGGTTCACGACTTAGCTGTCCCAGCTTCGATTCCCCGTCGGTGTCGTCTCGGTGGATTCGTCTGTCTCCATCTGACGTCTTCTTGCCGCGCTAGATTAGCTGAGCGGTCTGGGGCGCTGCAGTCATGGACTGTGCGGCTGGTCCCGGCGGAGGTTCGAGTCCTCCCTCAGGCATGGCTGTGTGTGTTTGTCCTTAGGATAATTTAGGTTAAATAGTATGTAAGCTTAGGGCCTGATGATCTTAGCAGTTAATTCCCATAAGATTTCACACACATTTGAACATTTTTCTGACGTCTCCTTAGAGCCGCCAAAGCTGGTTCCCATGATTTTCTGGGTTGAAAACCTGCGTCTGTGGTAAATGTTAGTTTATTTCGACTGATTCTTTAATGACAGGGTTCCAGCACCTGTAGGTGGGCAAGACGACCTTGTTCTCTGTGTTCATAATGTCGTGTCCCGTCTCGACACAGTGGGAGTTTTCTGATTGATCTAATCGTGAGTGACGCGTTTGTTCATCGCATCTGTCTTTAACAGTGCGACACGTCTGCCCAATGTATGATTTTCCTCACTGTCACAGGATCTCGCGTGTTCTTGGTCCCCTTAGACTTAGACCATCTTTTACGGACTCCACTAACGTGTGCACTGGTGCCGGAGTGCGAAAGATACGTTTTATTCTGTGTTTCTGCACGAAAAAGCACATTTTCCAGAGCTAGTCTTTGACGTTTCAACTTTAAACTATTCTTTCATGAAGTCCAGTACAATATGACTCACCAGACCACTCTTCATCTACGCAGCTTTCGTCCATGCTTTAGTTTGCCTCTCCAAATCCTTCAGTTTTCTTTAAGCATTCCTCTTCCTGTAATTGCCTTTTAACATTGTACTGATCATGTATTTTTGCAACGGCCTTGCCACAGTGGCTACACCGGTTCACGCGAGCTCACCGAAGTTAAGCGCTGTCGGGCGTGGTCGGCACTTGGATGGGTGACCGTCGAGGCCACCATGCGCTGTTGCCATTTTTCGGGGTGCACTCAGCCTCGTGATGCCAATTGAGGAGCTACTCGACAGAATAGTAGCGGCTTCGGTGAAGAATACCATCTTACGACGGGAGAGCGGTGTGCTGACCCCACGCCCCTCCTAACCGCATCCTCATGTGAGGATGACACGGCGGTCAGATGGTACTGGTACTCCACTCGTGGGCAGACGACGGAGTACTGATCATGTATTTTGCTTAGTACATGTCACTTGATAACATTACCTTTGTTGTTTGTAGAAGTAGCGTCAAGAGTGGAGTATAATATACTCTGTCTCTAGATCTTGAACCCTTACGTGGATGATGCAAATACAGTAGAATAGATACCAATGATCATATAACGTCTGATACAAAACCACAGTCTACCGAAGGTTGATACTTACGTTATAACTCCAATTCCCAGAGATCTGTCCGATACTGAGTTATTGAAGAAGTGTCTTCATGGTCGAACAAAGAATTACAGCGAGAGTGAACTTTATGATTTGAACAATAATTCTGGTTCTCAGATCAATGAAGCTTCTTCGCAGTAGATGTTGGAGTTGATGTCTCCTCCCATGCAACGTCTCTACTGCCAGCAGCACTCTTTCCATTATCACAAGGAACTATTATTCCGTTTCCACTTTTTATTATTTTTTCGTCCTCATCTGTGTGTAACGCTACGGTATGTTGATAATTTTTATTTAGGACCGTCCAATTACAACTGAATGGAACACAATTTTTGTGCCATACGAGTTTCTCCTTTATTCTTTGCAAGGCATCTTCAGTGGCCTAGAATGTAAACTAAATAGTATAAACAAAAACGTGTATTTATTACAGGCCACTGAACAGGCCTTGCAAAGAATAAAGGCGAAACGGGTATGTCAAAAAATTGTGTTTCATTCGGATGCAGTTACTCGCAAAGTGAAAATTACAAACACTTCGTAATACTATTCCGTCTGTTGGGTATCTACATTACTGAGTCGCGAAATGTTTGCGCTGAACTAACAGTACAATTAACAAAGCAACAGCAAAGACAATACGTTATTTTTTAGACTCACAATCTGAGACGGTAACAATTGCTTATGGTATCAATGTTAGCGAACTGTGGGCAAACTTTTTTTTTTACAAAACAAGTCGCGGTAAACTTTTGTCAACATACCGGTATTTTAGAATATAAATGAAAATTTTACAGTTGACACAAAATAATTTTAAGGAGGAGGAGCTCTCCCATTCTAGTATAGAAAAATTTAAAGTCATCATCATTTTCTGGGCCCCGTTTTACTTAAAACATATGGTAATGTTATAGCAATGAGTTTTTTTATTATGTATGTCCATATGCAACTGAATAAACGCTATTTATGTTTTTCGAGGCGCGTTTCGCATTAATTTATAGACAAATCTTCAGTCGTAATATAAGTTGTTGTTTCATTCACAACAGTAAGCAGGCGCATAAAACAACGACGGCACATACTCCCATTTACAATGCCTCAACTATTTAATACAGAGATTGCCTCACAGAACATAAATTGTATTTATTCAGTTGCACGAGGCAAGACATAATACAAAAATCATTAATATAATATTACCGACCAGTGAGCATGGATATACAAACGACGTATAACCGCTGTTACTGTTTTCATGTTGAAACTATGGGCGCTTACTACAAACTCTTATATAAAGTAAGTTTATGTACTACAAATTCTAATATTTCCTGTATGCCTTTACTTGCTCAATGTCTTGTGATATGAATTAGGATACTTGGCCATAAACATCTGAAATAAATACTTTAATTAGACATTTTTCTCATATAGGAAAAACGAGTTCATGCCAACTTTTTTGTTACAGTGTCCACTTCGTGAGCTGGTCTGAGTAAACGTTGTATCACGAGCGTATTAACATAAGTAGTGCGAACATATGCTGCTTCACGGACCACACATACAAGGCATTGTTAATCATGTGACTGATATTAAAGGTGACGGAAACGCTATTACACCTTATGGCGTTGCCTCAGCAACGTCATATGCAAAAAACTTCAAACCACATTGTAAACCAAAGAAACAGCTTCGTTGACCACATACTATAAACCATTCTGGATTTTGAAATTCTGTGATGGAACATGTTAAAGTAACACAAACGTGAAGGGTGATATTCTTCCCTTAAACGGTTGTACTAGAACGAGGAGTAATTACTCTACAATCAGATTTAGTGGACATTACCTTTGAAGCAGGGATAGTAGCAGCGGCCGCAAGGTTACAGCAACGAAACCAGCTTACCTGCGACAAACATAAAGGAACAGTGTCAGTGATGAAGAGGTAAGACATTCAGCCATCATGCATGATCGCTTCGCTGTGTACGGTGTATATACATGTCTATCTATGCGCCGCGCAGGTAGCAGACAGTTTCTTACCTCTGAGGGATTTTTATTTTTACTCGCTGCTCTGTCAGACTTAGATTATATCTAAATATTTTGAAATCCATCACGTCAGTAAGCACTCCGAAATTATTCCAGAAAGTGGACAATGTCTTTTGTACGGAACATATAAAGGCAAATGACACATTGTTAGCATTGTCTTGTGGCTGTAGCAGAATCACTTAAAATTCTTATCAACCTCTGTAGACGATATTGCTAACACTGCTGTGGGGCGGCGCTGGTCTCGGAGGAAGGTGGGTTAGAATCTTTGTAGTGCATGAAATTTTTACTGCGAATCTTTAGGTGGCTACGGGAGGACGGTTGTGGCGTAAGGTTCCTGATCCCCGGTCTTTGAGTCAGTGTCCTCGATTAAACTCCAAACCGCTCGGCAATGTCGGCATGTGACGCTGTTCGTGCGTCTGATGGGTACGTTAAGCTCTGCGACCCCTTTGGCGTAAGTCGAGAGCAGCAGGTCATGTGCCGGCACCATGCTTCACCCTCTCCTTTCTCTCATCTCCGTCACCATCATGCAACACGACCGTAACACTATACTATACACCTGTATACAGCCCCATTACACTCAGCTATATGAAACACATACGAAACAGCTCTAACATATCAGCAAGGAGATGGGCCAATGTTCCCAGAGGAAGAACACATTAAAAGGAGTACGTATCATGAAAAATGGTTATAGAAAGTGTCTATATCATGAGAAACACCAATTTCTTTACCATTTTTGGCACTATAAGCACCTCTTCATGCCAGAACGGGTGAGTGATAAGTATTCTTTAGTTACCAGAGGTTGTATTATTGAGCAGAGCTCGGGCGAGGGAAAGAGACAGTTGCAGGGAGAGAGAGAGAGAAAAAGAGAGAGAGAGGGCGAGCGAGAGAGATAGTTGCAGAGAGGGAGAGAAAGTTGAGGTGCTTAGATAGCGTGTGTGCCGCACAGAGAATGGAATTTTAATTTGAGATTCTCCCTGATGTATGATGTAATAAAATAGCCCCTTGGGCGTCCTTTGCCACCTCCTGACGAGATTACATTTCTTTTATGCTTAATTAATTGTTTAATTACGATGCTACACTGTACCTATTCCAGTAATTAGTCTTTTTGAGGCAACGTATGTAGATTTTGAGTTTGGTATTGTATTTGCGCTCAATAACAAGTTTGTGAACATACTAAGAATATTTTGTTTTTAATAATTACTAAGTAATTGATCCAAAGTTGCTACGGAAATGGGTCTTTTAATTGATTTTTTATCAAAAACCGTAATTTCCTACATAAACAATATGTATTTTGCAGTTTACAAATTTACTTTCGGAAAATCGGCTAGCTATTTTTGATAAACATATTGTTTGGAATTCACATGCATGATTATAATCGTTCTTTCTTTCTCCTGTAATTAACTAAAATGTAATGAGGATTATTATTTTCTGGAAACTTGTAAATTACTTCGGAATTCTAAACGAAATTATGTCCGCGTTCACACAAAATTAAAAGCATTATTTTCGTTATTTTTCTATGTGAACTGATTTTGTTAGACACTTTTAACTGTCATTTCTTAAAATTTGTAAATTCTGATTGTCAATGATTGTTCTAAATTATATAAATACCAGAGGCGTGCATACAGCACCCACCATCAGCAGCACAACATGTGGAACTTTGATCACATATTTTTCGCCGCCGAACATCTCGCGTGCGAATAAAGCAATTTTGAGGGAAATCTGTACCTGGAATTGATATCGTACATTACACGATTAGTTTTGCATGTACAGTAGCAGAGCGGAAAGACTGAGAAATTTTTGCAGCGAAGATACATCTCAAGAACGACGATTTTCAAGCCATGTAGATTTCACGAATATTTTAGGCAGCATCGCCAATTTAATGAACAGTTCTAGATATTTTCAGTTCAATCAATTTGTTAAGACAGTTGCATCTCAGCTGGTGGAGTACCATTTTTTAAATTCTGCGGTTCACACTGTTATTCTGGCCATGAAACTTAGTAAAATCTTTGGCACTAACTTTCAACTTTTAAGTCTGCAAATATTTTATTTATCAGCTGCCCATATTATTCACATCCCACACCACGCTGTCTTCCTCGCTATCAGAAGGTCTATTTTAATGACTAAGCGTAAAGGGATGAAGGGATGATTTTTGAGGGTATTTTGTAGTCGGATTACACTTCTGGAGAAGTTAATTTACATTGAGCTTTATTTACTGCAAACGCTAGCTGAATAATTATTGTATAATAAAGATGTGTTTAAGATATTCTAAGTGTTAGTATCCGGGGTGAATTATTATTGAAGTGTTCAATATTCTAATTATCTTTCTTCCACCACTGTTAGCTAAAAGTATTTCCTAAGAAGAGCAAAGAGTAAGTTTTTACGTAATTTAATACTGTTAGCAAATATAATTTTTATAGTGTATAACAACACTGAGAAGAAATCATAGCTCATATTACTACGACTCACTTATATGTCATTAAAAGGATTTAATGTAATTTCAAAGTATCCCATTTATTCATTAACAAATATTCTCCTAAAGCTAATCCTCACTCGCTGTTACGTGGACAATGAGCAACATTTTTAAAACGATAACAAAAGCCTAACTGGATAAAGCAGCTTAAAGTAAGATAAGAAACTAGGTGTTCAGTGATTTGTTTCAGGATCATGCAGTTCAGTACTTCAGATTCCTGCAGTATGCACACATCAGAGCTGAGTTATCCGTTAGAAACAATTGTAGGGCCTAAAAGAACTTTTGAGAAAAAATTAGGAACTGTTTTCATTTGCAAGGTGTTCCTGTAAATTCAGTAAATGTGTTTTTCTAAAGTAGCACAGTTTCAATACGCAACAGCTAGACTTTGTGTTGTGATTGTTTGATGAGTAAGCCATTGTGCGTATTACTGACAACCATTCTTTTTATTCAGTTTCGTTTACATACAGTCATATTCAGTTTAGATTAACTGGTATCACACTTATTTAAAGTAATTTACATAGTTAATGTTCGTGTTGGTGCTAAGGTTATGCGAGATCAGACACTGTTATCGGGAATTAGAGATCATACATTTTCCAAGGGGAGGGAGCAGCAGTCTGCCCCCACCCCACCCCGCCCCCTCCCCTCTCACCGCTAGACATGCGCAAATAATGCAAACCTCAGACAGGAAATTGTATTAACATTAACTCAGTATCAGTCTGAGGAATGCTGGAAAATTTGTTATAAGCTCTGGACTGCGCATGTTTGCTCGTTACTATGGTTTTTGCGTGTGTCAGGGAACTGAGGTTTTCACCAGTGTGGAGGCAGTCAGCCAGTATTTTCCCAATCCTCCAATATGGATGGCGAACGGAGCCGGCTAGGCTGACTTCAAGGGTGAGTAATTTCCCGATGACGGTCGGTGTTTTCTAACTCATTGCAGAGCAAGTTATAACGCTCTAGCCAGGTACCAGAAGTTTACATGTGCATTTTAAGTGGGAGCAACAAACTCCCGATGAAAATGTCCCTGAATCTGATTGGCTGGAAGGCCTAAATCCATACTACTATGCAAAGATAACTCGTTGCTTAACGTTTTTACGAAAAATCTCGAAAAGGTCTTCGCCAGTTCATTTCATATTTTAATAAATGTTGAGACGTACATAGACTACATATTTTTCATACACACACACATGCGCGCACGCATGGACGGACGGACGGACGGACAAAATCTACATAGTTTAAATATGTATGTATAAATATACTGTATATACTACTACATACCGGGGAAACGTTGACAATAAAACTATCGAAAAGTTTTTGACCGATTTACTTCAAATTTTTTCACGATACTCTAATCCACAAATAGATATATTTTAGATTTTTAGACGATGCTCTAATAAACAATGAGGCAGATTTAGGCTACATATTCTTTGTACAAAAATGTACAGGTTTTCATAAGAAACCAAATGCGAGAAAGAAAATTCTGTACTGTGTTGTGAAAATGTGTTTCGTTTAGTCTCTCGCAGACAGTTTTAACTACGATAACAGGATATTTAAACCATTAGACAAATTGTTCCCCCAATTTACATTATTTCTCGTTATGCACAATTTCAAAAGAAAATTTTACACAGAACAATATGACATTTGTTCTGCTTCTCGCAGTCGTTGTTAAGAGGATACAAGAAAGTTGTATTTACGGCTTGTCTACATATGGTTAGAATGTTAAATATTACAGAATATGAATAGCCTTAAACTTTGCAATCGTATCCGTCCTTAGATTAAAATTATGCCAAATAATGTCACTGTAGCTACTATCATCACAGACCTGGCAGCTGGAGAGGCCTTTCTCATACCCAGTGTACCAATGATATCAGTCGATTTACCTGTACATTTTAAGCGACTTCATTTCCCAGTGAAAGTTTCATTTGCAATACCAAGACTCAAGGGCAGAGGGAGGGAAGGATAAGAGAAGGACAGAGTGTGGTGGGGGGGGGGGGGGTTATGTGTGAGGAAATTGACATAGAAAGGGGGAAGGTGCAGATGGGCAGATAGAGAAGGGAAGGAGGAGAAGTAGAGAGAGGGGGAGAAGGGGGTGGGCAGAGACAGGGGGAGGCCGCAATGGGAAGAGAGGGGGAGGAAGAGATGGGGAGGGAAAGAGGGAGGACGAGATGCAGAAAGAGGGGAGAGGAGGAAGTGTACAGAGAGAGGGGGAGGAGGCGATGGGGAAGAAGAAGAGGAGGAGATGTAGAGAAAGGGGGGAGGAAGGAGGAAGGGGGAGATGAACAATGAAAGGCAGGAGGAGGAGCAGGTGGGGACACACCTTGGGAGGAGGAGATGGATAGAGAGACGGGAGAATAGTGATCGAGAGACTGGGAGAAAGAGGACATGGATAGAGAGAGGGGCCAGAGTGAGATTTGGACGTATATACAGTTTCCACACATGTTTAACAATAGCGAAGCCCTGTCCAGTTAGCAAGTGTTAAATAATTTCATGGGCTGGTTTAGGGCTCTCGAAATCATGGAGCAGGCTGGCAGTCTTGGTGTGGTGTACCATGTAGTATAAGTTGTTTTCATTGTGTTTTTCTGAAGTTGACAGTAGGTGATCCTTCCTGATCAGCTCAGTCAACGAAGGCAAGAAAAGGTCGATTTGGGAAAAATTCATTTAGTCGCAAATTTCAGTAATGGTAGGAAGGAGTGCCACGAACAACAAACAAAAATCCCGAACGATGGGATGTCAGCGTAGGAGCGGCGGTGCCTGTCAAGGTCATTTATTTAAGTTTTTCTCGAATAACTTGCAAATCGTGACATCTAGCGAAAATGTTACCCTGTACAAAAGTCAAGCTTTATTACATTTCATACAAAAAGGACCTATTCATTTTTTCTCTTCGAATAATAGTTTCCACGTTTCACTGATTAGAAAAGTGGCACATTGCCTGTCAAGGTCATTTATTTAAGTTTTTCTCGAATAACTTGCAAATCGTGACATCTAGCGAAAATGTTACCCTGTACAAAAGTCAAGCTTTATTACATTTCATACAAAAAGGACCTATTCATTTTTTCTCTTCGAATAATAGTTTCCACGTTTCACTGATTAGAAAAGTGGCACATTGCCTGTCAAGGTCATTTATTTAAGTTTTTCTCGAATAACTTGCAAATCGTGACATCTAGCGAAAATGTTACCCTGTACAAAAGTCAAGCTTTATTACATTTCATACAAAAAGGACCTATTCATTTTTTCTCTTCGAATAATAGTTTCCACGTTTCACTGATTAGAAAAGTGGCACATTGTTTTAATAGTATTTTAATGCAATAAAATTAATGTTTGTTGCAAAAAGAAGTGAATTAAAAACAAATTTTGAATTTTTATATCACATCTACGTGCAGTAGAACAGTATTAAGGGATAAATTGTGTTCTGGGTATTTGACGGGCTGCAGGGAGGAATAGGAGAGTGGGTAATAGGGTGGGGGTGGGGGGTGGAGCGTACACTTCTGAGGGAAGGTAGTTCGCTGGATTGTTGTCATGCTCTTTGTACTCTGACGAACTTTTACATATATATCCAACTTATTACACATCTGACTGAAGTATATCTATTTCAAAAATATGTATTATTAGCTGTGTGTAGTTGAACCGTAAATAAATAGCTGACTTCCCGTACGCTAATAATACAACCAACTTCTCTTTACGCTCCTGATTTAATCTACCTCCTGTGTACCAACAGCAAAATGTTAAATATTTAAGCAAGCCTAACGACTGCGAAGTTAATTTTACTTACAGTTGTTCGAAATAGACATAATAACAGCGGACTTTCCTTCTTTCGTCGTATTTTATGGTAACCAGATGATAACAAAGCAAAGATCAAATTTACCGCCAAGTCAGCGATATAATTTTAGTCTTGTCTCTGTTGTTTACTAATTTCACATATACGTTTTTCTGTTTCTTTTTTGTGTTGTTGGAATTTAGAAGCGATGCCTCTTATACATATTTATCTTTGCCGCAGTTGCTACGGACGTTTTTATAGACGTTCCTATTAACATTGTTGTGTTTTGCCTACCCTTGTGCTACATTCGTTCTGTGCGTGTTAATAAAAGCATTTACGTTCACTTTCAAACCGTAACCGCGTGTTAGTTTCAAGTTCAATAACAACATGTGCTATAAAATTATTATCAAGTATCTCATTCCTATCTATCGACTAAACTGATTAACTGTTTTTTCAGTTTTTACCCCTTTTCGTAAAATAGAATTTAACAGTTTATACCCATCTTAATAAGCGTGATACACATAAATTGTATCTATGAACTGTTGCTCTCTAAAGTATTTAACCAAAAGATCTTAATATCTTTGATTTAGTTCTTTTTTTGCGTAATTTTAAAACTTCTTTTCCTTTATTCTTTCTTTCTTTTGAAGGTGGCAGTTCTACTTTTGCTTCAAAATAAAGAGGTACCGTGTCTGCTTTGTTAGTTTTCACTAACCCAAGTTTTATTTTATCCTTATTTTCTTACAGCAGGGCACCGTCGGCTGTGTATGAGCGCCATAATAGTTTATCCCAAACAACAACGATAGTAAAATCAATAAAAAAAGTACAAACAAAAAAAACTTACCCGCCAACACCAATTTAAGACACTTAGTAAACAATTAAAGCAAAATTCTGCCTCTTTAAATGTCGTAAAACCCGTCCGACTATAGTTCTTTAAGTAAAGGATCAATCACCACAATAATTCTGCAAGTAATGATCCTCCTACAAAAAGCTCGCTCTAATGGTTCCAATACGGTACAACTACTAAATAAGTCCGGGCAAGATCTTTGTGAATTTTCGGGCAACACACGCTGTATGATTAAAGAGAATTTCCACTTTCAGATGTCTAGTACCAATTACACGAAGTATCTTGCAAGTGAGTCAATACCTCGCTCAGTACACCATCAAACCAATCTCCAGTTCACAAAAAGCAACCACTCGATTACCTTGGGGATGCCAAGTCCAACATACAGGGTGTTTCAAAAATAACCGGTATATTTGAAACGGCGATAAAAACTAAACGAGCAGCGATAGAAATACACCGTTTGTTGCAATATGCTTGGGACAACAGTACATTTTCAGGCGGACAAACATTCGAAATTACAGTAGTTACAATTTTCAACAACAGATGGCGCTGCAAGAGATGTGAAAGATATAGAAAACAACGCAGTCTGTGGGTGCGCCATTCTGTACGTTGTCTTTCTGCTGTAAGCGTGTGCTGTTCACAACGTGCAAGTGTGCTGTGGACAACATGGTCTATTCCTTAGAACAGAGGATTTTTCTGGTGTTGGAATTCCACCGCCTAGTACACAGTGTTGTTGCAACAATACGACGTTTTCAACGGAGGTTTAATGTAACCAAAGGACCGAAAAGCGATACAATAAAGGATCTGTTTGAAAAATTTCAATGGACTGGGAACGTGACGGATGAACGTGCTGGAAAGGTAGGGCGACCGCGTACGGCAACCACAGAGGGCAACGCGCAACTAGTGCAGCACGTGATCCAACAGCGGCCTCGGGTTTCCGTTCGCCGTGTTGCAGCTGCGGTCCAAATGACGCCAACGTCCACGTATCGTCTCATGCGCCAGAGTTTACACCTCTATCGATACAAAATTGATACGCAGCAACCCCTCAGCGCCGCTACCATTGGTGCACGAGAGACATTCGCTAACGATATAGTGCACAGGATTGATGGTGGCGATATGCATGTGGGCAGCATTTGGTTTACTGACGAAGCTTACTTTTACCTGGATGGCTTCGTCAATAAACAGAACTGGCGCATATGGGGAACTGAAAAGCCCCATGTTGTAGTCCCATCGTCCCTGCATCCTCAAAAGTACTGGTCTGGGCCGCCATTTCTTCCAAAGGAATCATTGGCCCATTTTTCAGATCCGAAACGATTACTGCATCACGCTATCTGGACATTCTTCGTGAATTTGTGGCGGTACAAACTCCCTTAGACGACACTGCGAACACCTCGTGGTTTATGCAAGATGGTGCCCAGCCACATCGCACGGCCGGCGTCTTTAATTTCCTGAATGAATATTTCGATGATCGTGTGATTGCTTTGGGCTATCCGAAACATACAGGAGGCGGCGTGGATTGGCCTCCCTATTCGCCAGACATGAACTCCTGTGACTTCTTTCTGTGGGGACACTTGAAAGACCAGGTGTACCGCCAGAATCCAGAAACAATTGAACAGCTGAAGCAGTACATCTCATCTGCATGTGAAGCCATTCCGCCAGACACGTTGTCAAAGGTTTCGGGTAATTTCATTCAGAGACTACGCCATACTATTGCTACGCATGGTGGATATGTGAAAAATATCGTACTATAGAGTTTCCCAGACCGCAGCGCCATCTGTTGTTGACAATTGTAACTACTGTAATTTCGAAAGTTTGTCTGCCTGAGAATGTACTGTTGTCCCAAGCATATTGCAACAAACGGTGTATTTCTATCGCTGCTCGTTTAGTTTGTATTGCCGTTTCAAATATACCGGTCATTTTTGAAACACCCTGTAAATACAGTAGCCACTCAGTTACTTTAGAGGGTGCCAAATTTCAACATAAATTCAGCAACGACTTAGTTACATTAGAGGATGCCAAAAAGAACCAATAGCTATCACACACGGGACAAACAGGATCTCTGTTCGATCGCCACAAATCTTCGCAACAAAAGTTTGCTTAGTCAATATACAACTCTAACAGCCAAACGCTGCTATAACCTGACAATTCATATACACATGTCTTTTTTATACTCATACTAGCAGTGATATTCTGCATTAAAAAACAAATTCTGACAATAATCATCGGAACCCATGTTAGGGTAACTGACTGTTAGCAAACACGAGGAGCTACGAAATTTCTTGGCAGTAGCTCTCCTTATAGTTGACTTACCACATCTGCAAACCTGCTCCCGACCAAGTCTCAACTTTACGTCATATACACAATCAGTACCTATTCTGGCCCCGTGAGCACTTGAAGTTCAAACGCCTCCGATCTAAACTCGATCATCACTGCAACTGCGCATCAGTCCGATCTTAAAACTTTTTTGGAATGATTAAAGCAAACAAATATACAGCGCCACCGTTACTTTTAACAGTTCAAGAAGAAATGCAGATGATAAATGGGTATTCATTGGGCATATATATTATACTAGAACTGACATGTGATTCCATTTTCACACAATTTGGGTACATTGATCCTGAGAAATCCGTACCCAGAACAACCAACTCTGGCCGTAATAACGGCCTTGATACGCCTGGGCATTGAGTCAAACAGAGCTTGGATGGCGTGAAAAGGTACAGCTGTCAATGCAGCTTAATCACGATAGCACAGTTCATCAAGAGTAGTGATTGGCGTATAGTGACAATAAAGTTGCTCAGCCACCATTGACCAGACGTTCACAACTGGTGAGAGATCTGGAGAATGTCCTGGCCAGGGCAGCAGTCGAACATTTTCTGTATCCAGAAACACCCGTACAGGACTTGCAAAATGCGGTTGTGCATTACCCTGCTGAAATGTAGGGTTTAGCAGGGATCTAATGAAGGGTAGAGCCACGGGTGTAACACATCTGAAATGTAACGTCCACTGTTCAAAGTGTCGTCAGTGCGAACAAGTGGTTACCGAGACGTGTAACCAATGGCACCCCAAACCATCACGCCGGGTGATACGCCAGTATGGCGATCACGAATACACGCTTCAAAGGTGCGTTCACCGCGATGTCGCCAAACACGATTGCGAACATCATGATGCTGTAAACAGAACCTGGATTCACCCGAAAAAATGACGTTTTGCCATTCGTGCACCCAGGTTCGTCGTTGAGTACACCATCGCAGGCGCTCCTGTCTGTGATGCAGGCTCAAGAGTACCAACGACCACGGTCTCCGAGCTGATAGTCCATGCTGTTGCAAACGTCGTCGAACTGTTCGTGCAGATGGTTGTTGTCTTACAAACGTCCCCATCTGTTGACTCAGCGATCGAGACGTGGCTGCACGATCCGTTACAGCCATGCGGATAAGACGCCTGTCATCTCGACTGCTAGTGATACGAGGCCGTTGGGATCCAGCACGGCGTTCCGTATTAACCTCCTGAACCCACTGATTCCATATTCTGCTAACAGTCATTGGATCTCGACCAACGCGGCAGCAATGTCGCGATACGATACTGCAATCGCGATAGGCTACAATCCGACCTTTATCAAAGTCGGAAACGTGATGGTACGCATTTCTCCTCCTTACACGAGGCATCGCAACAACGTTTCACCAGGCAACGCCGGTCAAGTGCTGTTTGAATGTTGAGAAATCGGTTGGAAACTTTCCTCATGTCAACACGTTGTAGGTGCACCACCGGCGCCAACCTTGTGTGAATGCTCTGAAAAGCTAATCATTTGCATATCACAGCATCTTCTTCCTGTCATTTAAATTTCCCATCTGTAGCACGTCATCTTCGTGGCGTAGCAATTTTAATGGCCAGTAGTGTATTATTAAGCTGACTGCCCCTTCATCTTCTAAATGCCGGCTGCCGCGTGTAGTAACATCTTTGCTGCTCGATCTGCCGATGAATTGTCGTTAACCAACTCGCAATTTTACAGCGGCACTCAGTAAGTTACATTTGAACAACACTATATAAGCAAACATGTATAATGCTACATTATAAATACCATTCTATGACAATATACGCCCAGGTGCTGATTCAACAAGTTAAGGCGACTAATTACAGTCACGCTAAATGTCATCAAATGTTTTCAGCCGTCACAGCTTCCCTCCATCTTTGATTTGAAAGTTGAAGAGCGGAAAGGCGTATTTCCTGCACCCCGTATGCCACAAGAAGCAGCTACGGTGTGCTTCACTTAGTTATTCCGCAATTCGCCTTATAAATCACTGAAGATCCAGGGTGCAGAGACGCCATGGGGGAGTTTCATTTTCTTCAAAGTGCGTTAACACTACGTAGAATACAGATATGAGTTACTAACAATCTAATGCAAGAAAAGCGTGTGGACAGATTGTTCTTAGGTCTCTGCACAATGTTCTACACGGCTACTAAATGTAAAATTTATATACAAATATGTACTAATTTTAGAAAAGTAATGAAAACTAATCACGAGATTAGTGAAGTTGTTTTATATACTCGCATAAGAGAACTGGACAAGAAATTATGCAGAGATACAGCCTGTCCATTAACTGAAAAGAAAGTTGTGTTCATGTTGGGAGAATTGTTGTTTTCCGGAAGAAAGATGAAATTGCCACACAGGATGACTAAGAATCAATATCCCCTCTCACAGAGTAGAACAGTCTGCAGAGAACTGTGTAGAAGCTGTCAAATGGTACAAATGGCTCTGAGCTCAATGGGACTTAACATCTGAAGTCATCAGTCCCTAGAACTTAGAACTACTTAAACCTAACTAATCTAAGGACATCACACACATCCATGCCGGAGGCAGGATTCGAACCTGCGACCGTAGCGGTCGCGCGCTTCCAGACTGAAGCGCCTAGAACCACTCGGCCACACCGACCGGCTAGAATCTATCCAAATGAATTTTTTGCATTAGTGTGTCTGGAGTCCACGAAGTGTTGATGAAGCTCGTGCGAAAAAAAAAAATCCACAAAATAACAATGTGAGGCACTCAGTAGTTGCTTCTTGTGACGTAGTAGTGTTGAGGGTCGGAACTTGTCCGCTTGCTCTCCAGTTTGCAAAACTTCAAGTACGGTAGGTGGATAAGGATGATTACAATTCGGGACCTCCCTCCCCCCCCCCCCCCACCTCTCCTCCTCCCTTCCTGCCCGTCACATCACCAGAACACAATTTATCCCTTGAGACGTTTCTATTGCTATTAGATGTGTTACACACATTCAATATTTGTTTCTAATCCACTTCATTTAACAGCAAACATTTTTTATACCATTAAAACACTCCTCTTAATTGAATTTTCTCATTTTGAGAAGACCAAAGGAGTGATCTCTTACACAGGGTGGGGCAAATGAAAGTGTCCCGGAGAACGGAGTTCCAGGGTACAAGGAAACACAGCAGATGAAAGGAAATACAGCACCAACCTGTCTATAGCAAATGTTGATAGTGACCACCATTCATTTCTTGGCGCTTTTGGCCTTGATCAGCAAGTTGCTGAAGGCGGATCGAAACTGGACTGCTGGAATTACTACAGTCTCATCCGAAGCGTTCTACCGCAGTTCTTGAAGATTATGAGTGTTGTTGCTACACACCTTAGACTTGAGGGCTCCCCACACAAAGTAATCGAACATTGAGTGGTCAGATAACATGGGCCACGACCAGACTGTCCTCGGCGAACAACACCGACTCAGTGCGTCGAAAAAAATGGGTCAGATTGAGCACTATGGGACCTAACTTCTGAGGCCATCAGTCCCCTAGAACTTAGAACTACTTAAACCCAACTAACCTAAGGACATCACACACATCCATGCTCGAGGCATGATTCGAACCTACGACGTAGCGGTCGCCCGCTTCCAGACTGTAGCGCCTAGAACCGCTCGGCCACTCCGGCCGGCCAGTGCATCGAAACTAGTAATGTAATCTTTTAAAAATTTTATTGTTTTAGTAACTGTGGCTTGACGACCATTTATGGTGCCAAATTAACATTTTAAATTTCATTCAGTCATACTCGTTGATGACAGTTATGCCGAAAAACAAAATATTTCTTTAATTGAGACAGCCGGTTTCGACAGGCTTTATTGTCATCTTCGTGTCTTAAAAAATCTTTTTGTTACGAAACTTGTTCATTTTACGTTGGACCTCACGCCAAGTTGTCATATAGATAAAAAATCAGCACATTATGAAAGGTTTATCATAACCATAAATTTAAGAAAACCTGTCGAATCATAGCCAAAAATTTAAGAAAACCTGTCGAAAGAGGCTGTCCTAAATAAACAAATATTTATGCGATTTATGGTGTTGAATATTTATAACTATTCTTAATAATATGCGATTTTTCCAATTCCTGAAACGTGGCTAATATTAGACCTAGTGTCGCGTCCCAAACGTAAGTGCTGCTTTGGATTGGACGACAGGGTTCAAATGGTTCTAAGCACTATGGGACTTAACATGTGAGGTCATCAGTCGCCTGGACATAGAACTACTTAAACCTAAGTAACCTAAGGACACCACACTCAGCCATGCCCGGGGCACGATTCGAACCTGGGACCTTAGCAGCAGCGCAGTTCCAGGCTGAAGCGCCTAGAAACGCTTGGCCACAGCGGCCGGGTCGGCGGGCGACACTGTTCGCAACTCAGCGAAATGGTCGGTTGGACTAAGTGAGAGGGAATCTTGGCCTGAGTGTACTGTTAAAATTCCTTTATTACAAAATATAAGGACTGCAAATTAGTACTGAATGACGGACACCATGTATGTTTTACCAATTCTGACTTCATTCATAAAATATACCGCAACCTAATACAGGCTACATTTGTTCTGTATGAGTTGTATCGACGAAAGTGCAAGTCCGTCAGTACTAACTGTGTGTGCACCTGCGACCCGTCCAGAACTCCATCTGCTGTTCCGGACTGCTACAGGTAACTTCGCTGAGTCCTGCACCGCTAATGACTTCGGTTGTTTCTGGCAATACTGCTACCTCTCCACTTCCACAAGGACCTGCCGATCCTATCTATCCTCTCCTCCTGTCTGCTCTAACTGCTATGACTCTCTCCTCGGAGTGTCTGCATCCGAGGTTTAATCAATTTTCCCTTCGCTACCCGCCAGTCCCTGACTTGGCGTAATGTTCAGGTGCCGTCGCCGTCTCACTGGCTCTAATTATGAACCGTTTTTCAGAAGCTGAGTGGAGGGAGGGAGGCGTTTGTTGTAAATTCACGTTCTGGACCTGCCATAGGCTCTTCATGACGTATATACGCCCCTTCCATTGAATCTCTCCCTTATCCCCCTCTTACTGTTGCTCTGAAATGATATTTATGGCTCACAATGTTATTTCTTATGTGCAGGGGTGGCGTCCCTGTGGCGGTATTGACTGAAAAAGAGTTCGTTCTACGTGACTTGAAGAGTCTGACATTGTAAGTATGCCAATTTCGTGCTACGGTGCTCAATGATATCTGCCTGCCTCGTAACTTTTCCTTGTTATGCTCTTAAGGCTTTCCTCGGTTATTAACTCTTACGTCTTACCTGTCATTTCAGTAGGACACTAGAGAAAAATTGAATAGGGCCTCTTTTGTAGAAACATTACCGCAATTTAAATTAGTACGGAGAAACATTTCGCTGGAAGTCGCAGTTTTCAAGCTATTCAAGGAAAACACATTTTGATCTTTAAAGGCACCCCTCACCCTCACCACCGCTCTTAGCCCCCCCCCCCCACCCCCACCCAAGGGGTAAGGGTGTGGCGAAACAAGCGCTGTATCATTTGAGAGATACAGAGGCGAGCTACTGTGCTGGTACTTACCCCAGTTCACTACTAGTAGCCCCATGTAACCACAACACGTCTGTGCGTAGCAGACAAGTATTGCACCATAATTAAGAATGAAATTAAAAGTTAAAGTTGCTTTTACCAACTTTGTAAGCATGTGCTTAAGTACAATAATTTGTAAACTGTCAAATCTCAGAATGATCAGGTCAATATTTTTCCCTAAATACATCGTTTTAAGAAAAAATATGTGACGCTAAATAATAAAGCTCGAAACTCAAAAATTGGTCATAATGTGCAGATTTATGTCAAAATTAACTGGTACATGTCTCCACTTGACTAAAGAAGTATTTTGGTCAGAATCCGCGTTTTTAAGAAAAATTAAAGCTGTTAAATATTAGACTCAGAAATATGAAAATTTGTATGAAGCTTCAGTTCAACATATAACCATTAATTAGGTAACCCCATTGAGCTACCTCTAATAGTTTTCGAGTAATTTGCATGAAACTATACTTGGAACTAAGATGTCCTTATTTGTAGTAGATTAAGTATCTGTTATATTAATGCTAGAAAGTTTTGATTACAGTGCGTGATGAAACCTAATAAATAATATAGCTATAACAACTTTCAAGGCCTGGACGTAAATAATAACAAATACAAAGTCTTTTAAAGTTGTAGTTCAGAGATCAGATTCTACTGTCAATTCCGTTCTGAAAATTCTAGACGGCAAAGTTTAAATGCACGCAAGCTAAAACTTATTCTGTTATTTTAACCAACTTAATCACATGCGTACAAAAATTACAAAGATTCTAAATTATACACAACAGTGTCATAAAATATTGTGTGTCCGAGAAAGCTGACGTCTAGAGGCTGCTACTGTGGGCACAGGGCAGATGACAGCAGGTGTTCCCTTGTTCATCCGCAGCGCCACGTACAGCCCGAGAGGCAAGACTAGGCTTCACTTCGCACCCAGCCACTGTACGATCCGTGTCAGTCACACGCCGAAGTGCTCGATGCCTCGGGCGACGTCACAGACATGCTGTTAAAAAACGCACATTTTCGGTAATTATAGAAAGTGAACTCGCGAGAACTGTACACCGTCCTGGTTCGCTTAGATTTCACGGAAGTAACTGTTAGTGTGCCGCCCTTAATGTTAACGAAGTCTACATCTACATCTACATCCATACTCCGCAAGCCACCTGACGGTGTGTGGCGGAGGGTACCCTGAGTATCTCTATCGGTTCTCCCTTCTATTCCAGTCTCGTATTGTTCGTGGAAAGAAGGATTGTCGGTATGCTTCTGTGTGGGCTCTAATCTCTCTGATTTCATCCTCATGGTCTCTTCGCGAGATATACGTAGGAGGGAGCAATATACTGCTTGACTCTTCGCTAAAGTTATGTTCTCGAAACTTTAACAAAAGCCCGTACCGAGCTGCTGAGCGTCTCTCCTGCAGAGTCTTCCACTGGAGTTTATCTATCATCTCCGTAACGCTTTCGCGATTACTAAATGATCCTGTAACGAAGCGCGCTGCTCTCCATTGGATCCTCTCCATCCCCTCCATCAACCCCATCTGGTGCGGATCCCACACTGTTGAGCAGTATTCGAGCAGTGGGCGAACAAGCGTACTGTAACCTACTTCCATTGTTTTCGGATTGCATTTCCTTAGGATTCTTCCAATGAATCTCAGTCTGGCATCTGCTTTACCGACAATCAACTTTATATGATCATTCCATTTTAAATCACTCCTAATGCGTACTCCCAGTTAATTTATGGAATTAACTGCTTCCAGTTGCTGACCTGCTATTTTGTAGCTAAATGATAAGGGATCTATCTTTCTATGTATTCCCAGCACATTACACTTGTCTACATTGAGATTCAATTGCCATTCCCTACACCATGCGTCAATTCGCTGCAGATCCTCCTGCATTTCAGTACAATTTGTCATTATTGCAATCTCTCGATATACCACAGCATCATCTTCAAAAAGCCTCAGTGAACTTCCGATGTCATCCACCAGGTCATTTATGAATATTGTGAATAGCAACGGTCCTATGACACTCCCCTGCGGCACACCTGAAATCACTCTTACTTCGGAAGACTTCTCTCCATTGAGATTGACATGCTGCGTTCTGTTATCTAGGAACTCCTCAATCCAATCACGCAATTGGTCTTATAGTCCGTATGCTCTTACTTCGTTCATTAAACGACTGTGGGGAACTGTGTCAAACGCCTTGCGGCATCTACCTGTGAACCCGTGTCTATGGCCCTCTGAGTCTCGTGGACGAATAGCGCGAGCTGGGTTTCACACGACCGTCCTTTTTGAAACCCATGCTGATTCCTACAGAGTAGATTTCTAGTCTCCATAAAAGTCATTATACTCGAACATAATACGTGTTCCAAAATTCTACAACTGATCGACGTTAGAGATATAGGTCTATAGTTCTGCTCATCTGTTCGAATGCCCTTCTTGAAAACGGGGATGACCTGTGCCCTTTTCCAATCCTTTGGAACGCTACGCTCTTCTAGAGACCTACGGTACACCGCTGCAAGAAGGGGGGCAAGTTCCTTCGCGTACTCTGTGTAAAATCGAACTGGTATCCCATCAGGTCCAGCGGCCTTTCCTCTTTTGAGCGATTTTAATTGTTTCTCTATCCCTCTGTCGTCTATTTCGATACCTATCATTTTGTCATCTGTGCGACAATCTAGAGAAGGAACTACAGTGCAGTCTTCCTCTGTGAAACAGCTTTTGAAGAAGACATTTAGTATTTCGGCCTTTAGTCTGTCATCCTCTGTTTCAGTACCATTTTGGTCACAGAGTGTCTGGACATTTTGTTTTGATCCACCAACCGCTTTGACATAAGACCAAAATTTCTTAGGATTTTCTGCCAAGTCAGTACATAGAACTTTAGTTTCGAATTCATTGAACGCCTCTCGCATAGCCCTCCTCACACTAGATTTCGCTTCGCGTAATTTTTGTTTGCCTGCAAGGCTTTGGCTATGTTTATGTTTGCTGTGAAGTTCCCTTTGCTTCCGCAGCAGTTTTCTAACACGGTTGTTGTACCACGGTGGCTCTTTTCCATCTCTTACGATCTTGCTTGGCACATACTCATCTAACTCATATTGTACGATGGCTTTGAACTTTATCCACTGATCCTCAACACTATCTGTACTTGAGACAAAACTTTTGTGTTGAGCCATCAAGTACTCTGAAATCTGCTTTTTGTCACTTTTGCTAAACAGAAAAATCTTCCTACCTTTTTTAATATTTCTATTTACGGCTGAAATCATCGATGCAGTAACCGCTTTATGATCGCTGATTCCCTGTTCTGCATTAACTGATTCAAATAGTTCGGGTCTGTTTGTCACCAGAAGGTCTAATATGTTATCGCGACGAGTCGGTTCTCTGTTTAACTGCTCAAGGTAGTTTTCAGATAAAGCACTTACAAAAATTTCACTGGATTCTTTTTCCCTGCGACCCGTGTGGCAAGTGGTACAATTATTTTCCACTTTTGTGGCGAGCAATTATTTTGATTATCAGAAGACAGGGCGAAAGACAATTATTAGGAAGTCACCCTAGAGGTCGCCTCTGAACTGCTCATTGTGCCGTTTTGGACAGAGAGATTTATTATCAATATTAACATAATGATTACTGCAACGTTGAGTGTGAAACTTTACAAAATATTTATATCCAATTAGAATTCAAAATCTTCATTTATAATCATAGTCCTGATCCCGCTGAGCAAATAGAGAATAGAAACATTTCTTTCAATGGGCTGGACAAGAAAGTGGACTTGCAGACTTGGAACCATGGTCAGTATGTTCTCCATCGCTTTCTGGCTGACCACAGCAATAGTTTCCAGAATCTCGTAAAAGACGGCGAACGATATACCAATATTGACAGCAAATCAATAATATTGTAATATTTCAAATATTTTCTCCTGTACTTATGACTGTTTAATATAATTATATCATTATTGTTATTAACCCGCCGCTCCATAAGGCGGGGAAAATTCGTGTAGTCACAAATTTTTCCTCAGTAGTAGTAGGGAGTGCCATGAGCAACATTTTTCCTATGTTTTTCATGGCACTCCCTCATAGCACTATACCAAAATTTGCGACTAGACGAATTTTTTTCCTGTAATTTTCCTTCGTTGGCTGGGCTACACGGAAGACTGAGGCGCGGGCGTTATATTCTACTTACAATTAGTCATTTTCTTGTTTTTTTTCTGCGAGTGTTACAGATAAGTGATCGAGGACTTCTTTGGTGAATAGAGAGAAAATGGTTCCAACGGCTCTGAGCACTATGGGACTTAACTTCTGAGGTCATCAGTCTCCAAAACTTAGAACTACTTAAACTTTACTAACCTAAGGACATCACACACATCCATACCTTAGGCAGGATTCGAACCTGCGACCGTAGCGGTCGCGCGGTTCCGGACTGAAGCGCCTAGAACCACTCAGCCACTCCGGCCGGCGAATACAGAGACCTCAGATCAAATTGTGGAGCTTTTAGTTACTGTAGCCGGAGGTACTGGTTGATTCATACCAATACTAGGGTTAATTCATAGCAATAAATTCGTTTCGGTGCGAACTTGAGAGTAATATTACTCTGTTGATTCCGAATTATGAGGGCTATTCGGAAAGTAAGTTCCAATCGTCCACGAAATGGAAATCACTGTGAAAATTCGATGAAGCTTTTCATGTATGTACTGGGCAGTGTCTCTAGTATACCCGTCGATCGCGTCATGTCGCTTTTTTCAGTTCAGAGCGCACAGTGAGTAGGTAAAGATGCCTAGAAAACAGTATCTCCCGCCAAGTATGAGGGCCTGATGAGAGATTTTCCCTGATTTCATGCAGCCCACATAACATAACAGTTATACGGTTCCTTCTGCGCGACTATTCTCGGCCGCAGTCAGCAGGGGTAATGACGATGCTCCTGCAGCGTTTTCGATGGGAAGCCATTGATGACCTGTAACACAGCCCGTAATTGGCTGCCTTCAATTATATCTCTAAGCACATGAACTACTGGCTATGAAGACAACGTTTTGGCACAGACACGAGCTGTAGACCAGAGCAGAGAATTGGCAGAAAGCACAGGCGGCTGCCTCCTGTGACGAGAGTGTTGGAAAGTTGGTACAACGCTACAACAGATGCCTAAGTTGGAGCAGTGGCTATACAGAGAAGTGGGTGGAAGGAGTAGCTAACTGTTGCAAATAAAACATTTTTGATTTTAACAGTAGTTTCCATTTCACTACCGATAGGACCTCACTTTACCAATAGTTCTCGTACATTTCTGTTTTGTTTTTGCGGTGATTATCGGCGAGAAGTTACTTGTAGCCAGTTGATGGCGGCGTATGAACTGTTTGTTGTTTACATACTCCACTTCAGTGGTCGAATCTCGGAATGCTTCTGAAATTAATGGAGTGCTACATGGCCTATACTTTTGACATTCTAATAGTGAGAACTTTAACGCTGCCTCGCTCGTTAAAGCGAGGCTAGCGATCGTTATTGAAACTGACTGTTAGTGTGGCAGTGCACAGATTTTATCCGAGTCTGTCAATAAAAGCTTCCGATCAAGCCTGCGGTTCTTTTTTTCCCCTAAATCGTCAATTTGTCTCGCTTGGCGCGCTGCTAACAGGTTAGGACTTCTGTTAGCCGTCGCAAATGGCACTTGATGCGACGCTACTGAATCTCTCAAGGATGGGCGAAACGAACCTGTCACATTTAATAGATACTGTGTAATAGCAAATATATCTAGAGCCGTTTGTCATGAAATCTGAAAACCATTTCGTCATTCACCACGCAGCTAACACGAGCAGTTTCCTGATACGCTCTTGGAATCAATATTAATAGGATGACAAATTAACTTGACCAGACAAGATATGAAAAATGCATGTATGAAAGCGTCCATATACGCCGAAAGTTTATATACACTAATTAACACGCCGCAGAATACTGCAATACATATCCCATCTGACATTACAGAAAGTAAAGTAAAAAGGAAAAGAAAACCATGTCAGAGTCCCCAGACAATGATTTCAAGCTACTCTTGGTCAATAAGAGTCCTGTCTGTGTAACCCCTTCCATACGAATGTCTCTCTTATCCCAATCGACTGCCCGTGGCAAATTCCTGTACTGTGGCGTACTATACCTATGATGAATCTGCCCTGTGACAGCTGATGTTTTTGCTTACACAACGGCGTGAAAACTGCGCGTGTTGCGAATGTGGCCAGACGAGCACTTTGGGACCCGAATGGTGAAACTGAGGTTATGACTGGCCGTCATTTTCACAAAAAGTCGAATTATGGGAACACTGATGATAATAGAGTTTATTAATAGCCAAAGTTAATTTCATTGTAGATGTTCCTGACAAGGTTCACGTGGTACATTCTACACACTACTGAGAACTGAAAGAATAGGGAAAGTGACGCCCAAACTTTACAAAACTTCAGCAGGTACTTTCTCGAAAAAATAAGTACATACAACTCATTGAACAATATTTATAAGGAAGTAAATAGAGCCTTTTTACCTGTTCCTTCGTATGTTGTTTTGTTTTTATTTGCCAAATAATATCAAAAATTACTTTTCTGACCTTTTTACAGCATAAACTACTTTGATTAACACCGTTTATATCTTTACTTTCTAATTTATGTACGTTATAGGTTGTTTCTTTCTCCAGGTATTACAATTTTCCAGCACCTCTCGTGGTAGAACATTAATAGGACAAATGTCATGTCCCTCGTACAAATTGCGCAGTGTGTCGCGAACACAAAGCAAACAATGAAACAGAGATTAAGAAGGCGTAAGAGCACAATATCCTTAGTATTTGCCAGCGCCATTGATATAGACCAACACCGACTCAAAGGAAGGCTTGTTGGTGACGTCACGTCAGCTAGGCACGGCGAACGCCAGGTCTGTTGCAGGCAGAAATGCCTGGGGGTGCTTATCACTATAAATCTCTTATTTTTGGACAAACTGTTTGGTATTGTTTTGGATTCTGCAGTTTCATTTAGATGAAAGATTTTCTTACTATCGTAAAGCTACAAATGAAGATCAGTATTACTGAATCCTGTCGAAACAAACGTAGATCAATATGAGAAGATGTTTTGCCCCATTGCAAGCTTCGGAAATTTTACATTCAAGAAGCTATATTTACTTGAACCATTTTGCTATCGAAAGTTACCCTAACCCCCTTACAACGAACTCATTTCGTTCATTTATTTATTTATTTTCATTTGACATCGTCACTGGAAATTTGAACTAATTTACATGTGTAAATGTCCAACTGTTGCCAGTCATTACATTACAGTCGTTTACAACGAAAGGAATTCTAAACAGGAAACAAAATAGCTTCATACATCAAAAATACTGCTGAGCTTAAACTTTTTTAAACATGCACATTGGAAAAGATAAATATTCCCGTCTTGCAACTGAAAGGAGAAACTTTACAAGCTAAAAATTTTATTTGATAAAACAAGTATCTCTCTTTTGCCTCTTCTTCTGTCCCCCACACTCTCCCCCAACGTGTACAATCACAAGATATTTTATTAACATTCAGTGCTCCTCACCCCATAGTCAACGAAGATACCTAAAGAAGAGCACCAATATGTTCACAGTTTCTTGTAAAAGCAACCCAGTAGAAACGTAACTTCCTCAGATTTACAAATAAGGTAAAGAAGCACGAATTCTGTTGCTGCTGGACCATGAAGTTCTTTTTGTATGTCAATCCTTAAAATAGGTGTAAATTTAAGCTCAGGAGTACACTATTTGTTAAGAAGTGTAATGAATTGCACAATTAATTGATTGCAGAAGTCTCTCAGAACAATGTGTGTTGGTCAACTACCGCCAATAGTTTCACATTTTCCTGTGTCAGAGAGGGAGACACCACCGTTATGAGTATGCCTGCAACAGACCTGGCGTTCGCCAACAAGCGCCGCGGCCTTCCTTTGAGTCGATGTTGTATAGACCCGCCACAGATATCTCTGCAGTGAGCGTCACGCCACCATACAAGAACGCGTTGACGTAGCCTAACGTGGGCCGGGACCCACTATAAATATGTGAGAGACGCTAGATTCACCTCGGTAACACTTCTCTGGCGTGGCTATTACGTGCACATGCGCAATTTCGACCGTCGGGAATGTCTATCGACTTCTGGGGTCGCATCGAGTCTGAGTGAGGTGAGCATCCCGTGGAATAATCATCAACCTTGTGTTACGGCGAGGTATCACCACGGTGAGCCTACAGTTACATAATTTCACTTGGGAGTTGGCCCCATCATCGTGTTGATACATGCCACCATCTAGGGAATGATTTTGTAATAGAGTTTATCGATATGAAACGAAGTGACTGGTTACTGTTCTCTGTACCTAATTATATCCAAGCATGAAAGTGATATGAGGATAACAAAGTTATGGTCTTTTCAGAAGTGGTCCTCGAATACTCAATCACTGTGAGTGCATCACTAGAATTAAAAAACTGAAACTTATTTATTGGCTGCGTACCAGTGGATACGTCACACATTCCCTAATCTTATTCGATTTGACTTGCTTATTGTCTCCGACTTAATTGATCTGTTTAGTCACTTGGGACCATAAAGGTATCATAATTTTGTCTCATATCCATAAGTGCTTGCCACAGAAGAATGCTGAAGGTTAGATTGGTAGATCACATAACTAATGAGGAAATATTGTAGGATTGGGGAGAACTGGAGTTTGTGGCACAACTTGACTAGAAGAAGGGATCGGTTGGTAGAACATGTTCTGAGGCATCAAGGGATCACCAATTTAGTATTGGAGAGCAGCGTGGAGGGCAAAAATCGTAGAGGGAGACAAAGAGATGAATACACTAAGCAGATTCAGAAGGATGTAGGTTGCAGCAGGTACTGGGAGATGATGAAGCTTGCACAGGATAGAGTAGCATGGAGAGCTGCATCAAACCAGTCTGGACTGAAGACCACAACAACAACAACAACAACAACATAAGTACTTTGCCCACCAGAACAATAAATGTAGCAACACCATAACACCCTTCTGACATTGCAAAAAGATCGTAAATACGAAGTACCACACTGACAGAGGTAGCCATTCTTTCTCACGAATTAATGCAGTAATTCATATCTTTAATTGATACATTAATTGCAATTTTGGAAACTATTGCTGCCTTTTATTTTTTTGAAATCGAAATCTGCCAACTTCATACTCGTCATTTACGCACCGTAATTATGTGTAACGAGAAGTGCTTTGTAAGCTTCCTTTGCACTTTTGAAAGTAACTGAAACAACGAGAAAACACAGCTGCAGGTACATTCCTGTACCTGTTCAAGAATGCACTACTTCTGCATACGTACAAGATGTTCTTGTTTGGAAAAGAAGCCTCCTAAAATAACTAGCACGTAAATTTTCTTTTATACTTTATAGATGACTGAGACTAAGTTAGGTTTTAATGCTTTTACAAATGTATCAGTCTTTTCTATGCTTTTTATTTTGAGTAATATCTACTTTTGCTAGATGATAAACATATTTCGAACATTTACTAGTATTTGCCTGTTTCATGCTTAATCTGTAAATTATTGGCAACTACAGCTCACTTCTGTACATAATATCAAATGTTACAGAGCATACTTTCCTGAAATTAATAAAGTCCTAGAACCTTTAAAAAAAGCGAAGGGGAAAAAATTTAGATGTAGTAGGACGAGATCCGCCACACTAACTACATTCCATTGCTCAACCTGTTACTCTGACCGATACGCCACTGTAGAACCACGTAAATTGCAACTCTATTTCAAACTTAAACACCGTGAAGCCATCACGGGCCGTTATGTTTTACCTTATATTTAATTAAAACAAATCGCACTAAAAGCGACGAAGTGGCCGTGCGGTTCTAGACGCTGCAGTCTGGAACCGCGAGACCGCTACGGTCGCAGGTTCGAATCCTGCCTCGGGCATGGATGTGTGTGATGTCCTTAGGTTAGTTCGGTTTAACTAGTTCTACGTTCTATGGGACTAATGACCTCAGAAGTTAAGTGCCATAGTGCTCAGAGCCATTTGAACCATTCTGAACTAAAAGCGAAGCGTTTTCGGGCGATCCTCAATATTTGAAGCAGCCTTACTCACAGGACATACGCAGCAGCTGAAATCCTATCAAATATGACTTCTTCTACTTCTCAGAACTAGATACAATCACGGAAGGCGATAGATGTCCCTGACGGTCAAAACTGGGTAGGTACATGCCGTAGCGACGCCGAAGAGAAATGTTACCGAGGTGAATCTAGAAAATATTAGCCCTGAACGAACTTGTGACGTCACTCTAGTAGTCTTGTCCGCCATATTTCGCAAACACTCGGTTCCGCGAAGGGCCCACGGGTAATCAGTACGTCAATGAAAAGCTACCATTGAAGGCTTAACTTTACCGTGTGATATAGAGTGCTTGCATGCATTTAAACGCGCACTTAAGAATTTCTGTTCCATGTCAAGAGCGATCGCCAGATCTCATACCCCTAGACTTTTTCCTGTGGACTTACATTAAGACGTTGGTGTATGAAACACTCGTAGAAACGGGTGAAGACCTTCTTGATAGGATCCAAGCTGACGGCCTCCTGGTTCAACAGACACCAGGGTTATGAGGTTACTGTCGAAGTATGAGCCTCTTAACCTCATTTCACCGTCCAGGTGCCAAGCAGCGCAGTCGATAACTCTCATAAGACACACAATTACGGCGCTTACGGATTAACGGATACGACCACTCGTGACAGACGAGAGACAGCGCAGAAATAAAACTCCAGGGGCGCTGCAGTGGAGTTACACTACTGGCCATTAAAACTGCTACACCACGAAGATGACGTTCTACAGACGCAAATTTTAACCGACAAGAAGAAGATGCTGTGATATGCAAATGATTAGCATTCACACAAGGTTGGCGCCGGAGGCGACAGCTACAACGTGCTGACATGAGGGAAGCTTCCAACCGATTTCTCATACACAAACAGCAGTTGACCGGCGTTGCCTGGTGAAACGTTGTTGTGATGCCTCGTGTAAGGAGGAGAAATGCGTACCATCACGTTTCCGACTTTGATAAAGGTCGGATTGTAGCCTATCGAGATTGCGGTTTATCATATCGTGACGCTGCTGCTCGCGTTGGTCGAGATCGATTGACAGTTAGCAGAATATGGAATCGGTGCGTTCAGGAGGGTAATACGGAACGCCGTGTTGGATCCCAACGGCCTCGTATCACTAGCAGTCGAGATGACGGGCACCTTACTCGCATGGCTGTAACGGATCGTGCAGCCACGTCTCGATCTTTGAGTCAACAGATGGGGACGTTTGCAAGACAACAACCATCTGCACGAACAGTTCGACCACGTTTGCAGCACCATGGACTATCAGCTCGGAGACCGTGGCTGCTGTTACCCTTGACGCTGCATCACAGACAGGAGCGCCTGCGATGGTGCACTCAACGACGAACCTGGGTGCACGAATGGCAAAACGTCATTTTTTCGGATGAATCCAGGTTCTGTTTACAGCACCATAGCGGTCGCATCCGTGTTTGACGACATTGCGGTGAACGCACATTGGAAGCGTGTATTCATCGCCATACTGGCGTATCACCCGGCGTGATGGTATGGGGTACCATCGGTTACACGTCTCGGTCACCTCTTGTTCGCATTGGCGGCACTTTGAACAGTGGACGTGACATTTCAGATGTGTTACGACCCGTGGCTCTACGCTTTATTCGATCGCTGCGAAACCTTACATTTCAGCAGGATAATGCACGACCACATGTTGCAGGTGCTGTACGGGCCTTTCTGGATACAGAAAATGTTCGACAGCTGCCCTGCCCGGCACATTCTCCAGATGTCTCACCAACTGAAAACTCCTGGTCAATGGTGGCCGAGCAACTGGCTCGTCACAATACGCCAGTCACTACTCTTGATGAACTGTGTTATCGTGTTGAAGCTGCTTGGGCAGCTGTACCTGTACAAGCCATCCAAGCTCTGTTTGACTCAATGCCCAGGCGTACCAAGGCCGTTATTACGGCCAGAGGTGGTTGTTCTGTGTACTGATTTCTCAGGATCTATGCACCTAAGTTGCGTGAAAATGTAATCACATGTCAGTTCCAGTATAATATATTTGTTCAATGAATACCCGTTTATCATCTGCATTTCTTCTTGGTGTAGCAATTTTAATGGCCAGTAGTGTAATTGTCACGAGTAGTATACTAAGACAAGTCACGTGCACGGTCCCGGTCAGCAACCGACGTTAGTAGGGAATCATGGTC
Organism: Schistocerca gregaria; assembly: GCF_023897955.1. NCBI lineage: Eukaryota > Metazoa > Arthropoda > Insecta > Orthoptera > Acrididae > Schistocerca > Schistocerca gregaria. The sequence continues at coordinate 720,267,044 of NC_064923.1, read as the reverse complement.
AGACTGAGAACTGGCCTGGAATGCACTGCAGTGTTCGCTCGCCTCTGTGCGTGGATCCGCGCTGCCGCCTGCGAGGCCGGGAGAAAGCGTGCGCCGGCTCGGGCCTCGCGCACTGCCTCCGCCGGCTCGCGAGAATAGCCGGGGCGCGCTGACCGCTCACCTCGGGTCAGCGAAGGGCGCGTGCGGGCGTGGGCGGCGGCGGCGGCCTGCAGCCTGCAACCTGCCCACAAAGCGAGCCGCCGGCCTGCCTTTTGTGTCCGCTGCAGCCGCTTCCAGCCGCCCACGCACCTCCTGCTGTTCTTGCAGCGTTCCTATACCTGCGCTCAAGGTCCGTGCCTACAAACAAGTACGCATCTCTTTCTTTCCTGTGCCGACACCAGCTGCCGACCCGTTAAACCTATACCTGCTGTGACTCTGGAAAGAGGTGGTCCGTGGGGACATAGGAGGCGGCTCAGTAAATCGTACCGGTAACAATGTCGCCATAAGTGCTAGCAAGTCTTCAACCCGGTCACAAATCTGTCTGACATTAGCTACACTCGTATTTTTTTCTCAATGCGGCAGTACAGAATTATATTGCATACCGTCCGGAAATCAAGGAACAAGGTACAATCTGAGCGCGATCCAAATTTCATGGACGAACAGGGCGACCCGTTTTCCACAAATTCTTATTTGCTGAACCCATGTTGTACTCTTCCCCATGAACCATGGACCTTGCCGTTGGTGGGGAGGCTTGCGTGCCTCAGCGATACAGATGGCCGTACCGTAGGTGCAACCACAACGGAGGGGTATCTGTTGAGAGGCCAGACAAACGTGTGGTTCCTGAAGAGGGGCAGCAGCCTTTTCAGTAGTTGCAGGGGCAAAAGTCTGGATGATTGACTGACCTGGCCTTGCAACATTAACCAAAACGGCCTTGCTGTGCTGGTATTGCGAACGGCTGAAAGCAAGGGGAAACTATGGCCGTAATTTTTCCCGAGGGCATGAAGCTTTATGGTATGGATAATCACTAAGCAGATGCAGAAGGATGTGGGTTGCAGTAAGTACTGGGAGATGAAGAAGCTTGCACAGGATAGGGTAGCATGGAGAGCTGCATCAAACCAGTCTCAGGACTGAAGACCACAACAACAACAACATGTTGTACTACCTCGTAAGTCGTGAGCATAAAACATGTTCCATAATTTTACAGCAGACTGAAATCAGCAGACGGCCGTGCGGTTCTAGGCGCTTCAGTCTGAAACCGCGTGATCGCTACGGTCGCAGGTTCGAATCCTGCCTCGGGCATGGATGTGTGTGATGTCCTTAGGTTAGTTAGGTTTAAGTAGTTCTACGTTCTAGGGGACTGATGACCACAGACGTTAAGTCCCATAGTGCTCAGAGCTATTTGAACCATTTGAAATCAGCAATATACAGATTGAAACTTCCTTGGAGATTAAAACTGTGTGCTGGAGCGAGACTCGAACTCAGGACCTTTGCCTTTCGCGGGCAAGTGCTCTACCATTTGAGCAACCCATGCACGACTCATGCCCCAACCTCACAGCTTTACTTCTACCAGTACCTCGTCTCCGACATTCGAACTTTAAACATTACACACTTTCTGTAGCCCGGGCAAACTGAGAAAGTCTGTTGGTTCTTTTGCATTAGGTGTACTCTACTGCGGACCTTAGGCAGCTTATAAAAGCACCATCGGTTCGTGAGGTTTCCTGTGATAACGCGGAAGAATCCATGATTTTTGGGTACGAAAAGTACCAAGTGTGGGGATGATCAAATCTATGATTTCCATTTACGGCAAATCTTCCAAGTTTTTACCATATTTTCCTAAGATGATGTTCTCGGAGAACTACTAAACTTTGTTCGATATCTTTGTTCGTTACCGACAAGTTACTGCACTTGTGCACGTACGAGCTGAGTGACAAATGAAGTTTTGATTCATGCAGCGAACGTGCGACAGTGATTTTTGGGTCATAGCATGGGTGCTGAGGACACAAAACTACGGTTTTAGTTAGCAGTTTTTCCTCAATGACGTGCTGACGCATAATGGGCACTTCACGCCTATATAAATATGCCCAAAGTGGTAATACAGAGACAAAAAATGAGCTAAAAAGCGTCTGGACGTGTCTGAAAAGAACGTAAAGTGGCTGCCAAAAACTATGTAAAACTGGAAGAACTTTATATTCAGTGAAATATTTCTAACAACACTTCTACTCTTTTAATATGCAAATCATAAGTCGGGCATTTTCGATGAACTGCGACTGATAACCAAAGTACCCAGAAAAAATGTAAAGGGAGCGATTTTGTTCTAACCTTATACTATGCATACTTACTTGTTGTTTATATGTGTCCAAGTAGATAAATGTGTCCAAGCAGATAAATAAACTGACTTATAGAATTCGTTTTATATAAGCAGCATTCCCTGCTGTCAGAAGAAAGAGGGGATCCAGCGGAAAAATATTCCTGTCGGAGCACAAAAAGAGGGAATATATCCCTTTTTAAAAGACTGATAGAAAAATGGGGTTCCCGTTGCCTCAGTCCTCAATTCGCTTTTCTCAGCAAAACCCTTTGGCATACGGACATATCTGTTTTTTTATTATTTATTTATTTATTTATTTATTTGCGCTGAAAGAGAGGAGCAGAGAGACAGTGACGGGGGCAGAGAGAGCAGACGTGATTGTAGAAGAGAAAATGTGATAGTGAAAGAGAAAGAGAGATGGTTGAAGATAGTAGCCTTGGGAGCAAAAGAGAGAGGAGATTGATGATCAGTGAGATACAGTGGCAGTTAAAGGGAGAGAGTGGGGGGAGAAAAAGAGAGAGAGAGAGAGAGAGAGAGAGAGAGAGAGAGAGAGAGAGAGAGATCGATGGAGATATAAGCAGCGGGAGCAAAAGAGAGAGGACAGTCAAAATAAAAAAGTACAGATGAATAGAGTTTCTATCTGGGGGGGGGGGGGGGGGGGGTTTAGGGGTCAGGATCATCCCAGACTGGCGAACTTGAACACATAGGTACAGGGGAGGGCATATTTTGAGCCGAAATTTTAAATACATGGATAGAGGGTAAAATATAAGTTGTACCTGCTAGAATTTTTGAGTTGCTCGAGTTATGGTGGAGACAGTGGCAGCAGGAAAGAAAGACAAAAGAGGACATGGCAAGTGAGGAAGGAGAGTGTGGCAGCGGAATATACTGTAAATCAATAGGAGAAATAAGATAAATTGAGAAAGAGACATATGTAGACAGTGGCAGTGAGAGGGAGGTACTGAGTACGGATGCTTAACTACAAAGAGATACTAGGTAAAAGGATTCACTATACTCTGTGTTGAAAGAACACGAATATCTTTGCATGCCAGAATTTTTGGTGAGATAGGCGGAAGGAGGATCGAGGGGGCTGATTCCCGACTTTTCTGTCAGTCTTTTAAAGGCAAACACATTCGTCTTTTTGTTCTCCGACGGGAGCATTTTCCCGCTGGTATTGTTTATCCTATTACATGTTATTTCTTTCGATTCTGTGTCCACTCCTGACCATACAATATTATAATTGCTTTGCATATGATTTTGGATGTGTAACAGTTACGAAGGTATGCCCATATCCATGTATGCGCTTGTGTACCCCAACAGTCTGCGTCGTTATCCAACGTAAAAGAGTGCGAACTTTTTCTAAATATTTGTGAATCGTGAAACTGTGGCTGGACGTGATACGAGCACTGCATTCACCTAGTCGGACGTGGAAAACCGCCTAAAAACCACACAGAGGCTGGCCGGCACAGCAGCCCTCTCCTGTAATTCACCGGACGGATTCAATCCGGGCACGCATCCCGGAAGCGGCGTTAGTGAAAAAAAATTCTAATATATGTGACTAATTACGTATGGTCTTTCACTGTCTTTAATTTATCATGCTACGGCCAATTAAATTGTTAGATTTTTAAATTTCTTGTTCTGTATCCTATGTGAGTTCATTGTTATGTTGTAGGTGCGCTTGACAATTGCGCAAATGCAAAAACCGAACAGTTTTGCAGAATTATATAGAACTTTTATCTAATCGAACACTCACTGCGTACATTATTATGTTGTTCTTCTAAGTATTTGCTGAGGCTGCAGTACCCGGCTGAACGATAACAGTAGACTTTCTAAGATGTACACTACTAGCCATTAGAACTGCTACACGACGAAGATGACGTGCTACAGACGCGAAATCTAACCGACAGGAAGAAGATGCTGTGATGTGTAAATGATTAGCTTTTCAGAGCAATCACACAAGGTTGGCGCCGGTGGCGACACCTACAACGTGCTCACATGAGGAAAGTTTCCAACCGATTTCTCATACACAAACAGGAAATGGTTCAAATGGCTCTGAGCACTATGGGACTTAACATCTGAGGTCATCAGTCCCCTAGAACTTAGAACTACTTAAACATAAGGACAGCACTCACATCCATGCCCGAAGCAGGATTCGAACCTGCGACCGCAGCGGCAGCGCGGTTCCAGACTGAAGCGCCTAGAACCGCTCAGTCATTTTTGACGGGGACGTAATACCCGTTCTACCAGTAGTCTCCAGACTGCATTCTTCGAAATGTGCGTTTCACAGGCAAGTTGACGGGGGCTCATTGTTGGGTGGTCGACCACACGATCGAACACCACCTTCACAAAGTGTAGTGTTCGGACATGTCTTTGGCCGGAACCTTGGCCGGCTCTTTGTGACGTGAACTGTCGTCTCTCGTAAGGAAGTATCCACAGAGATTAACTTCTTCCAGTTAAGATGACGCCCGTTGGAAAGGCATTCTCTTTTCATCTATGCTGCGTTCCGGGCACAACGTCCTGCTGCACCGTATGTTAAATGCATGTCTGTTTACCCTCGTGAAAAGGAAAGTGTCATCTGCGACTATGAGCCATGCACTGTACACAGTAGTATACCTCACCGCGGAATGATCACAAGCTGTGTGACACAGTGGACAACAGGCAGCAGGTGTAGTAGTGTCCGTGCGGCACAGGTTAATGTGCCGTGCAATGCATGCGGTCGTCACAGGACACACATGGTATGAGCTAAGTTGTGTATGGTATGTCTGTTTGGTTGTCAGGGGTGCACGCTGTCTGTTCCAGTGTACAGCAGACGCCCGGGATTTTTGCGATAGTGCGACAGAACTGCATGCGACGTTGCAACACATGCATTGACACTGGCAGTTGTCGCATTGAACAATTACTATAAGCTACGTTGTTGTTGTGCCGTGTAGGTTACGTAGGTCCATAACAAAAGAAATATGCATTTGCGACTATTGGTACCGTATCTCAATATAAACGGTTGTGGACCCACTATCACCAGTTTGAGTTTGACTCCGAAATGTTTGAAACACACTGCATATTCAGAATGAGATTTTCACTCTGCAGCGGGGTGTGCGCTGGTATGAAACTCCTTGACAGATTAAAACTGTGTGCCGGACCAAGACTCGAACTCGCGACCTCATCGTTATTGTCCTTTTGCTGACTTTTCGAGAGCTACGTTGTGATGGGCGTTGGCGCAGAGCAGTCAAAAGTGTCAAGTGAGACGCGGTCGTAGCGAGTGACGCAGCAGGGCGGCACAGTCCCGGCTACCCAGCTCTCAGAGTTCGTAAAAAGGCGGCCGGCCGCCGCCATGTGTCCCACACGCTGGCAGCTCGTGTTTTTGTCACGAGCCGGAAGCGGGGCAGCGTTTAAACGGCTCTAACTCGGCCGATTATAGGCTTCCAAACTGCGCTCCTCCTGTGTGTGCACCGCCGACGCCGCAGCCTAGGGCGTCTTTTGTGACTGACGTGCAGTCGACGCTGGGGTGCCATCGCTCTTTCGCTTTTCAGGAGCGCTCACCTCAGCGATGCTCGTTTCCGGTGGCTTTCACACAATTCAGAGACATTAGTAACTACACTACTGCCCATTAAAATTGCTACACCAAGAAGAAATGCAGATGATAAACGGGAATTCATTGGACAAATATATTATACGAGAACTGACATATGATTACATTTTCACGCAATTTGGGGACATAGACGCTGAGAAATCAGTTCCTCAGGAGTAGTGGCTGGTGTACTGTCGCGAGCCAGTTGCTCGGCCACCATTGACCAGACGTTTTCAATTGGTGCGAGATCTGGAGAATGTGCTGGCCAGGGCAGCGGTCGAACAATTTCTGTATCCAAAAAGGCCCGTACAGGACCTGCAACATGCGGTCACGCGTTATCCTGCTGAAATGAAGGGTTTCGCAAGGATCGAATGAAGGGTAGAGCCACGGGTCGTAACACATCTGAGATGTGTCCATGCCTCGGGCATGGACGAGTATGATGTCCTTAGGTTAGTTAGGTTTAAGTAGTTCTAAGTCTAGAGGACTGATTACCTCAGATGTTAAGTCCCATAGCGCTTAGAGCCATTTGAACCATTTTTGACCAATAACGCTGTAAGCTTCAACACTTTGAAACGGTACAGTAGTTTCCGCTCCATAAGCAGCGGGTTTCGGTGCTCGCTCGCATCTGGAAATACAAACGGAGGCGGCTCCGCCGCCAATTCTATCGCACGACGCGGCCGGCCACGGGTGCAACAATACCCATGTGGGCGGTTGGAATGAAATGTGTCAGGCTTCATAATACGCATTTGAATGCATTGCTTTTTTTCTTAAAGAAAGTTTGAGGGTACTCCGACATTGGATATAATGCAGCGAAAATTACTTATGTCTGAAGCATGGGATACAACCCGTCTGCTTTTAGGCATGGCGTCATCAACATGCATACACATATCCGTTTAGCACTACCATCGCCCACTATTAGCAGGCGAGGGCACTACATGCTTGTCGAACTGGCTGCCAGCGATTCAGTTGGCGAGAACGTTTGGCGCAGCTTCGAAATGCTTGAAACAGTCAATGACATCGCTTTTCCCACCAAATACTGCACCGGTGTCATTCGTATTGCAATTACCAACACGAGAAAATGAAATAAAAAATTTACGTTCGTGTAATACTTCTTTGGCACTCTTCCAAGACCGAGCGAGGTGGCGCAGTGGTTAGCACACTGGACTCGCATTCGGGAGGACGACGGTTCAATCCCGCGTCCGTCCATCCTGATTTAGGTTTTCCGTGATCTCCCTAAATCGCTCCAGGCAAATGCCGGGATGGTTCCTTTCAAAGGGCACGGCCGACTCCCTTCCCCATCCTTCCCTAATTCGATGAGACCGATGACCTCGCTGTCTGGTCTCCTCCCCCTAAACAACCCAACCCACTCTTCCAAGTTCTCAACATGGCAAAAAAATTAATTTGTCAACGAAAAAGTTTAGGGGTACGCATCCCCCAGCGCTCCCCCCAAAAAACAGCACTGTTTATATGTGTCGTGTATTATGCATTTCTTGTACGTGAATGTGAATCTGCACACGAACTTTCCTAATCCTCCTCACGCCTTTCCGTAAAGCGTGGCCAAATCTTTGTTGGGAAGTAGTTCTGTATTATGGTAGTGCCAACCTTACTCCTGGGTAGGGGATCAGAGAGACAGCCCGGGCAGGTAAAAGTCAAAGACGTTCCAGTGTCACAGGATTTGGGGTGGAGAGGTTGGTCACGGCCAAGTGGTTCGACCACCCCCACCACGGGGGCCCAGGAAGACCACCGGGTGCCCGCCATATTCTAAGGGGTGTTACAGAAGACGGGTAAGTGAGCAGACGTGCCCTCAGTGCGTCTGTCTCGATGTTCACGCGTGGAAGAGAGGTATTTGAATATTTGCACTAACTCTTTTATTTCCAGCTTCGGATTGTGTAAGGAAATGAATGTTCTCGATTAATTTCGGTAATTTGACCCCCTGTGTTAATGTATCTGCTCCTCAGTTTGCCCGTTATCCTCCTCACATAGTGGATGTCCTATGTAAAATATTGGGAGGCTTTGGTGATATACATTTGGCCAACGCAATTATGTCTTATCCGTAGAAATGTGCGTGCAGATTAGTACCCGAGCTATAAGTTGTAAAATTGTAATATCTGTAAACTGGAAGAATTGCTGCAATCGCTGTAAAGTCGAGTGATAATATTTAAAATAAATAGATAATCAATTGTCATCAATCTTTAACATACCCCAAAAATCACAAAGGAGTCAAGTTAAAGGAATTCATTTAAAATAAAAGATATAGAATGCAGGGACCCGCACATCAACGTGTGAGCCCCTTGTCTAGTATCGTACAGAAAGGGCGCGCTCTCTAGGTAGCGCTCTCAAGCTCCCCTCCCCAGTTATCCGTTGCGCAATTTCCATTCAGGGCTTGACGACACCAACTTGCATCTGGCGTCCCTAGGGAAAGACGTTTGACGGTAATCTTTCAACTTAATCAGAATTTTCCCTAATACTGGGTTTGTGCGCAGTTTGTAGCGGTCTTGTTTTGCATGTTGATTTTTCGGTTGCTATGGGTTTATTTATCGATTGTCATTTTTTATTTGTACTTCACTTTTGGTTGGTTAGTTGATTTGCGGGGAAGAGACCAAAGAGCGAGTTCATCGATCGGATTAGGGAAGGATGGGAAAGGAAGTCGGCCGTGCCCTTTCAAGGGCACCATCCCGGCATTTTCCTGAAGCGATTTAGGGAAATCACGGAAAACCTAAATCAGTATGGCCGGACGCGTGTTGTGAACCGTCGTCCACCCGAATGCGAGTCCAGTGTGCAGTTCACTGTTGCTATCTGAGTCTTGCTGTCATTTGGTATTCGGAGACAGTGAACAGAGCTGTGCACGCTAGAAAATAGAGTGTCATGTCGAGAAATCGGAATATTTCCGACGTATTCTTCTGTTTGAATTCAATAGAGGAATGACAAAGCGAAGGCAGTCGGAAACATTTGCGCCATGTAAGAGGATGATGCCACGGGAAGAAAATGGTTTTCTCATTAAAGGAAGATCGTTTTGACATTGTGACTCTCCACGTTCAGGCAGACTTTCGGGGTTTGATGAAGAGAGTTTAAACGCATTAATCCACATTGATTAGTCGGTGTACTCGAGAAGTGTCAAACGTGAGGAAATGTGATCATTCCACCATCGTGCGACATTTGCATGCAGTGAGGAGGTTAAAAAGTCGGGTGTATGGGGACCTCATGCTCTCTAAGACAAAATCACAATTATCAGAGGGTGCTATATGTGCATCTCTACTTGCTCGTCATTAATTGGCTCGTGAACAACACCAATCATTGCTATCCAACACCGTTACTGGTGACGAGAAATTGTATCTTTATGCTAACATAAATGGTAAAAACAAGGGGAGTGGTTGGACTCAAACAAAGCATGAACTCCCTGCACAAAGTCCTGCGTACGCCCACAAACGTAATGTTATTCATCTGGTGGAGCAGCTTCCCCGAGGTATAACCATCAATGCTGATATTTATTGTGAACAACTGAGGCGTCTTGTAGAAGAAATCCAAGAACAACGACCAAGAAGACTCCGCAAAGTGATGGTACTTCACGATAGCACCCGCCCACATCCTGCTAGAGTGACAGAAAGCACTATACACGAGTCGTGTTGGGAAGTCATTCCGCACCCGCCCTTTCACCTGATCTTGCGCCCTCACATTTTCACCTTTTCCGCTCTCTATCGAACAAGCTTCAAGGAACTTCCCGTCAAGGTGAAAATGTGCTTCTGTAAGGTGTCAGGCAAATCCAACACCTTCCATGAAAACCCTGACATGATAAGCAAATCCGGCAGTATGTCACGTAGCTGCGAATAAATCCTGACATTAAATTAACTAAAGTAATACGATCAACGAGTGAGCAAATGGAATACCACAGACTAACACAAGAACGCCTAAATGCATGTCATACCTTCCCACTGTGAAGCAGACGCAGTTCCGAGGGGAGAAACGAGAACAGAAGCCGAGAGCGGAATCGTGTAGGCTAGGAGGCCCTACTATAAGGGACGGACACCCACGTCGCCGGCTGACCGCCAAAACCACAGCCCATGTTAAAAGCTAGAGCCCTCCAGAAAAACAGTATAGATCTTACGATAACACAAAAGGGCCACACCACCCGCAAGTTTTAGCGTGAGACTTTTCCACGTCTCTGTTACGTTAGTACCACCCGCCAGGCCATGTTAAAAGATAGAGCCCTCCAGAAGAACAGTATAGATCTTACGATAACTCTAAAAGGACCACACCAGCTGCAGGTTTTAGCGTGAGACTTTTTCGCGTCTCTGTTACTTTGCAAACTTTAAAAAACATTGCCCCACCTCGAAAAGTATAGCGTTTCTCACTGGATAGACAGAATTTTTGAAGGCGGAGCTTAAGATTAACATTGAGACCCTGATTAGTCAGACGAAAACACAGCCAGATAGTTTTTTTTTTAAACCAACTTCGGTAAACTGTAGTAAGGAGAAGTTAGGAGAGAGTTGCTTCCGAGACGGCGAGTTGGATGGAGCTGTGGCTGCCGCCGGCCCCTGACACTGCCTAAACACCGACAAGGTAATGAACTCACACGATGTCGCCATTTTTGAGCGCATAAGGCTTCACTCAGAACTGCAGAAGTCTCATCTGTTACACCCCCTTTTTACGTATTACTAGTGTCGATCGTCAATTAAAGCTCATGGTATTCATATTTGCTACGTGAAGTTAAAATCTGAAATGCGATGATTTTTCTGTTTTATAATTATTGAGAAGCCACATCAGCCACTGTAATTGACAAGTTAGATAAGTAATTAAAGATAATTGAGGGTCACTGTAGACCATTTTGATAGTTTTCCCTTTTATGAAGCTTAACTTAAATCTAGATTACAGATGTGATATGGCATAGGTCATCCTTCGATCCATTGTAGAACTTGGAAACCCACTCAGGGAATATTCGTTCACATTTTTATTGAACGCAGTTGGTTTTTATCATCTTGTATTAAAATATTTCCTTTTATCAATAGTGCAATTTATAAACAATGTTTTGTGAGTAGAATAAAATTTTCAATGATAAACTTAACTGCTTTTTCGACGTTATTTTGCCAGCTAACTAAAAATAGGAAAGCCTTGAACCCCTTCCACTAAATTTAGTTAGTATTAAGATTCTATTACAGGGAGTGCAGTGGAGCTGACGCTGAAATCATTAAGTATTTGATTATATCATCGCTAGTCTCACTGAACTCTTCTGAACTCTACATGTCATGTGTGGTCTGGCGTCTCCTAACCAGCAACAGGTCCCAGGTTCAAACTAGTCAATTCCCTAAAAAACACGCTCAGAGCGTCGTTGCGCGAAAGTGGTAGGGAGACACGAGATAGAACAAACAGACACCACGCAGAATGTTAGACTTTTAACACGGCTCGAGGAGTAACGCAGCTAATACCACTTAATAAAGGCAAAACCTCCAGCCTAATTGCATATCATCTAGGCTCTCTTCGGAGTGTACTGATACAATAACTCCATTCTTAGCAGGCATATACAACAGCTCGCTTGAGGAAAGATCCGCACCTAAAACCTGACAAGTTGCACAGATCACACCTATACTCAAGAAAACAAATAGGAACTATGTGGATTTGCAGTCGCATTTTGGAAGATCTACTATGGTCGAACATTATGAATTGGCTTGAAGAAAACGATTTATTGCCAAATATTCAGCACGGTTTCAGAAAATTGAAACGTCCTCTTAGAAAAATCAGATAATTACTGTGCTGATAAAACTCTTACGTTATTTGATTTTCAAACAGCTGAGCAGAACTGAACGTACTCAGACATTTCGCTCTTTACCTATTCTGATCAACGCTAAACTGACACTTAATATTTTTAGCGCAACGCAATCTGACTTTCAAAAATCCCTACAAAAGAATAGCCCTGAATAACAATAAACTACACCTTTCATGAATCACTTACCTCACAAAAATCTTCGTTATTCGAACTACTGCAATAAAGCGAGCGCCACTACTGCCAGCTAAGTAAAAGATTCTAACTATTGAAGGCACTAACTACTGATAGGCATAGTTAGCAAAAGAAAGATTTTGATAGAGAACAAACAATGTATTTACCTTAATAGTGTTCAAAAGTCATAATATATATGCCAGTTCATGACATCCAGTCTTACAAATTTACTGTCTCTGATGGACACACGTCCAGATCATCCGATCTCAAAACTCCGCCATCTCACTCCCCACATCCACCACTGCTGGCAGCTCACCTCCAGCTGCGCAACGCTACGCGCTGTTAACAGCCAACTGCCCAACACTACAATAGCGACTATTCCAACAATGCCAACCAGCCACAGACTTCACACAGCAGTCAGTGATTTTCATACAGAGAGCTACATGGCGTTACCAACATAAAAACCTAAACAGCCTACTTACAAAATGTCGTTCTTGTGGAACACAACTAGCTCTTTATTCTCAGGAAGTAATGAGTGTTATGGAAGGGGATCTAAAATTGATTAAGTATTTCTAGATTTCCAGTAGGCTTTTCACAACGCTCATTGCAAGAGACTTCTGACCGAATTGCGTGCCTACGGAGTATCGTCATAGTTGTGTGACTGGATTCGTGATTGTCTGTCAGAAACGTCATAGTTCGTAGTAATTGACGGAAAGTTAAAAGGTGGCTGTCCTGTGTGATAAAATAATTCTGAGAATGTCATGGACAACAAGATACTTTGTAAATTTAATAAATATTCTGAATCCTTTCAATATCGCTTTAACATTGCCGTTATAATTTTACACTTTTGAGCTATTTTCGAAGATGTTGGTCAGACACGTTAGCTAAAATTTGTAAGAGTAGAGTCAGAGTGTGCTAATAGCAACTGCGTGGTAGTGTAAAACTTTATAGGATACTTTTAAAGTCATCCAATAAAGACCAATTCACACTGGCCGTCACGTCCCGTCAAAACATTCCGCAATGAATTTCAAATAGCGGCATCCACACGGCACGCTACGTCACGGCACAGCACCGTCAAGGTTTCTCAGGAAGAAAGTATTGACGGCCGACGTCATCATCCGTTGTTGATTACGTGACCCAGAAGCTCATTTCCTCCCAAATCACAGGCATCTGCGAATCTCTGTACTTCGTTTCGTTGTGCTTTTCGTGGCTGATATCAGTTCTTATTCTGAGTCTTTATTATTCATTATTTTTGTTAGTTGTTATAAACTGTTTCGTTTCGTTACCTTTTTTGTTAAAATTAACAGATACCGTGTCTAATATTTTATAATTAAAATATTTTATAATTTTTATATTTTTATATTTTATAATTAAATATTTTAATGTTTTATAATTAAATATTTTAGTATTTTAAAATTAATACTTTATAATTAAATATTTTATAATTTTTATATTTTATAATATTTTATAATTATTTTATTTTTGTAATTTTTATAATTTTTCATAATTAAATAGATTCCAATATGGCTGCAACTGGAAGTGAAAAATATGCTGTGAGTAGGATCAGACAGATTATTGAGAGGATTTTATTTGTACGTTGTCAGGCATTTGTAATATTTGATGCCGAAACAGGCCTAAACCTTCAGACATCGGCAAAATGCATTTTTTTGTGAAGTACAGATCAAGTAAAATATTACAGTTGTTTGTTTAAATACAGTATGTATTCGTGGCAGACTTATGTATTTTTAAGTAGTTCTGCATTGTGTGTGAAACTGTTCTGGAAGCACCACTCACCAATATTTACGTGGTTTCAGTAACTATTCTCAGTATAGGTCTAAATAACGCACTTGAAATATTAAAAGCCAAACACAAGGTATGAAGAAAACCTATAGATCTTGAAGGGAAAGGTACTGAGAGATATATGTTTATTGCAATAAATTTTGTACTGGACTGGCAACTAAACTTAGCCTTAAACAAACCAATTTTTCACTGCGTGTGACGACAGATCGTAACACCTTGTTCATTTTAGTAATTCTGGGTGCAATTTAATATAAAAAATAGAAAAAACGGTGCTTCGACTTTATAAAACATTCATAAAATGAATATTCCTTTTTCTCGAGATCCTTGCAGAGTGTGTGAAATTCTCCTTCTGTACGATATCCCATACTGACATATTTCGAACTCACACTCTTTTCTCTTGCGTTGTTTTAAATACGCTTCTGTCTTCCTTCTCTAATACACAAGCTGCCCCTGCAAGTTGCAAAGAATTTGAGTTGAAAAATACGATCTTCGTAAAAATGTGGAGTCCAGCTTCCAAGTATACATGCTACCGCATTGTGTACGTGCACTTTGGGTATAAAAACAGTTGAGAAGCTTCTTTCGAAGGCGGCAATTCCCACGAAAAAACAGTTGACGACTGCCATGCAAGTTGAGATCACGTGACTTAGCGTGATGGACAGTGTGAGTTGGTTTTAAGCCAGAAGTAACAACTGGCATCGCCCAAGGAAGTGTTACAGGCACTCTGCTGTTCCTAATCTAGAGAAATACCTCAGGAGACTATCTGAGCAGCCCTCTTGTGTTGTTTGCAGATGACGCTGTCATTTAACGTCTCGTGAACTCATTCGATGACAAAAACCATGAGCAAAATGAAACTTCCTGGCAGATTAAAACTGTGTGCCCGACCGAGACTCGAACTCGGGACCTTTGCCTTTCGCGGGCAAGTGCTCTACCAACTGAGCTGCCGAAGCACGACTCAAGTTCGGTCCTCACAGCTTTACTTCTGGCAGTGTCTCGTCTCCTACCTTCCAAGCTTTACAGAAGCTCTCCTGCGAACTTGCCCGCGAAAGGCAAAGGTCCCGAGTTCGAGTCTCGGTCGGGCACACAGTTTTAATCTGCCAGGAAGTTTCATATCAGCGCACACTCCACTGCAGAGTGAAAATCTCATCATGAGCAAAATAACTTAACAAAATATGTGTATGGCGTGAAAAGTGACAGTTGACCTTAAATAATGATAAGTGTGATGCCACCGAAATCAATATTAAACGGAATCCGTTGCATTTCGGTTACACGGTAAATCACGCAGATCTAACGGTTGTCAATTCAACTAAATACCTGGGAATTATATCAGAAAAACTTAAACTGAAACCAGTTATTATTGGTTTTCCGTCTTGAGCTTAATGCAATTTAATTAAAGAGACGTCTCTTTAATTAAATTGCGGTAAGCTCAAGAAGAAAAACCAATAATAACTGATTTTAATAGCGGCTTCAGAAGATGGCCATGTAAACAAGCGTATTACATTTGTACGATCACAGAAATAATGTCGTGGGGAAAGCGACCGACTATAGTGTTTTATTCGTAGAACACTCAGCAGACGCAACAGATCCATTAAAGACACTGCCTACATTACGCTTGTCTTCTCTCGTCTGGAGTACTGCTGTGCGGTGTGGGATCCGCATTAGACAGGATGCCCTTCAAAGAAGGATAGAGTGTCACGTATATGGTACACGAATTGCAGTCTTTAAAACGAAGGCGTATAACATTGCGGCAAGACCTTTTCCACGAAATTTCAATCTCCAACTGTCTGTGCGATGAATACTCTTATTTTATTGACGCCCACCTAAGTAGGGAGCCAAAACTGTCGTGTGGTGCGACGGCCTAGTATAAGTCTTTCTGTTGGCGGCTTGCGAGTCATTAAAACCAACAGCACCAGGTTTCCCCCGGACGGTCACCCATCCAAGTAGTAGCCAGGCTCACCGTTGCTAAACTTTGGTGATCGGACAGGAACCAATGTTATCAACGTGGTAAGGTCGTTGGCAGAGGGAGAAAAGATAATCTTATAAAATAAGAGAAATCGGAGCTCGCAAAGAAAGATTTAAGTGTCCGTTTTCGCGACGCACTGTTAGAGAGTGGAACTGCAGAAAAGTAGTGTGAAATCCGTTCGATGAACCCTCGGCCAGGCAAGTGTGAATCGCAGAGTACTGATGTAGATGTATATGAAGCTGTTCACAGACGACGCTGTTGTCTACAAGAAGGCTGGTTAGCCAGAAGACACTAGCAAAATGCAGGAAGATTTGCAGTGGAGCGATGATCGCCACAGAAAAATATATCTGACACTGAACGTACTAAATTTACCGCTTAACGCATAATTAGACTCAAACGCCTGGTCGATAAGCTATTGTGGACAAACGACTGGGAAAAGATAGCAGTCGTAATACCTGGGAGTAACCTCCCGGAGCAGTCTAAAGTGACCACAAAAAACTGACTTTCGGAAACGCAGAAACCAGGCTGCGCCTCGTTGGAAGAAACTTACGGAAATATGATTCATCCACGATAGAAGTGCCTTGCACATCACTTGTGAGCGCAATTCTTGAGTGCTTCTCACCAGTCTGGGATCTTCAGGAGATTGGATTAGCAAAAGAGATAGAGAAAATCAAACGAAGAGCGGTACGTTACGTCACGGGATAGTTTAGCAAACGCTGGGCCGTTACGGAGATGCACGGCAAGCTCCAATAACAGACACTGCACGGGTCAAGTTCTGCATCTCAGGGGGTTTTACTTGTTAATATTCCGGAAGCGAACGTTCGAAGAAGTGCAGGTTAGTGCTTCCTCCTACATACGTCTCCCCAAACGAGGGACTGATGACCCTGTAATTTGTTCCCTTTATATTCCAACCCAACCAACCATCCCCAAACGACCACGATGATAAAATGAGAAAAATCAGGAAGTTTATCGACAGTCATTCTTCCAACGAATGGAACAGGAAGGAGGTAACGCCAGCAGTATCCTCCGCCACACGCCATCAACATGGCTTTCGGGGCATCGATGTAGAGGAAAAGGAGCGCTTATGACACCGATCATTTCAGTAATCGAACCAGCGAGCAGCTTATGTCATCTCACAGCTTTTCGAAAGATGTAGCGGTACTGACATCTCCTACGCGAATAGGATCAGGAACATTGGCTTGCGAGGTAGGAAGATCAGCTACACACTGGCCGAATATGCGATCTCAATCAACAACGGTAATTTAACGTGCAGCTCAATCTGTGCGTGGTTTTGGATTTTTTCCCACAGACGTCTAGGGAAACCAGTGGCGTAACTAGGGTATCTTCGACTTCTCTCCATCTTGTTTGTTTAATCTTTACCCCACGTACTTTCCCATCCGCTTTTGCTAGTTTTATGTATTTGAAAGGGCCAATGTAAGTAAAATTCCAAAGTCTACGTACAGCTACGTTCTAGTTTAGAGCACGTCGTTACGTCACAGCGTTATGAGGTGACCGTGGCAAATGTTACATTGGTCAGAATGCGCCTGAAAGTGGCTGAGTAATAATATGGAACTTTGTGGACAAGAGTGAATAAGTGACGTCTGAGTTGCTCCTCATCACATTTGAGGCTGAGAGCATAGTTTGGCAGCACAGTAAGTAGTTAGTTACGACTAATGGGTTACAACATTTCAGATCGAAGGAGTTAATGGGTTCGAGAAACCCATAAATTATTTGGTTGGTTCCATCTAGGCTGTGACGTCTGCTGGAACCAGCCAAACATAGCAGTAGAAGGCGAAATTTGTATTAATGTTGTACAACTCATTAGTATAGTTGAAAGTGTCTGATTGACTTCAGATATAAGTCAGATCAAAAATAATGAGAGCTATGTAGCTATGTAGCTGTGATTACATAATTCATAATACATGGCTCATACGCGCTTAAAGCATAACATTCAACCGCAAATATGGCTGAGAACTTTTCTTATTTTCGTCTCTTACGGAAAAATATCCTCCTAAGTAACTATATTTCTGTCTTTTATTCATTGTTGACGACCACACACAAAACTGTATGTAAAATTGTTATAACTCACTTCGCTGCAGTATATCGCTCCTGCGTATTATGTTAGTGCATGAGACGACAACGTAATAGGAGCTGTATTCGTGTCACAGCTTCCGGGAGGAAACAGCGGCGGTGGAACGACTGTGCGCTTGTGAGTGACAGAGCCCTGATAACTGTTACCGAGGAAGAGAGGACACTCCAGCCGCGAGCGACACCTCGCTCGGCGCAGCGACTGCGACGTAACAGGTGACCACTTCGCAAGGAACGAGCGCAGTCGTGCGTGCATCCAAGTTCGTTACAAAAGGTATTTTCGCTCTGTCGTTGCAAGAAAATCCGTGCTTTTTTTTTTTTCACCAGACGCGTTTCCCTTTATTGAGATAAAGTATCATCACTGGTCGGTAATTAAAGATATTTACAGTGTGATTTCTTTTTAAGATCGAAAAACAGTTCGTTAAAACCAAATCAAATTGTAAATATCTTTAATTATGGTGATGTTTTACCTCAGTATAGCGAAACAAATCAGGTGAAAAAAAAAACACCCATTCTCTTATAGTTGCAACAACAGAACGAAAATACCCCCAGGAACTGTAAAGTGACTACGTACAATATGGCCACACAAATGTTGAATTTAAAGTTTGTTACTGTCTCATCCTGGCCACACCCTTCCCCTTCCACATACACCTTGTAGTCACTGCCACTTTCAGTATACCACAGATGCATGCAATTTTAATAATGATGATTAAACATATAAAACAATTTGTTTGCATCAGTGCATAGTAGACTGCTTTGCCGTAACCTGCTAGAAACTATAATTCAGGGAAATGTAGGGTTTCAAATGGTTCATCTAATAATTTGTGAAGTTCGTGTGTCACGCAATTGATTTAAGAACTATAATTTTGACAAGTACTAATAACTTTGACAATGTCAGAATTAAACAATATAAAATCAAATAAACTATCGCCACTATCAGTACGTCAGCAAGTGCTACAATTACAAACAAAGGTCTGCAGGCATGTAAATAAATGGAAAGGTGTCTCTTCCAGTCGTTTCCACCAATGTTTGGGAAGTCAGTCTTTCAGTTTTAACACGTCTTTATCAGGTCGCTTTCTTGTCTGTTTGTCTATTCGGTACAGATTTCGCAATTGATAGACTAATTTCCCAATAAGCTACCGACTTAAAATTTTAAATGTAGCTCAGAACTGAATGACAATGCAATACTAACCTGCTTTCTTGGCGGTCCGTTAGGCGAGAGTGGGGATCGGGTGAAAAAGTTTGTTAACCCCTGACATCTCGGCTGCCCTGCAGCACTGGCGTGTTATGCAGTGTATCGGAATTTGCTTCAGGTGGTATGCGAGCCGTCGGACACAGCTGAGTAAAGAGAGGAACTGGACAGAGCAAAGCTGACGAGATGTGTTTAGGTTTTCCTGGGCGCCAGTTAGCCTGACAATGTCACTGTCACATTAAGCTGAATTATCCAAACTGTAATGGCAGGGAGAAAGTGTAACACCTCAGTTCAGTTTACAGTGATAAAAGCTATAGCAAGAATAATTTAAAATTAAGAATAGAATTTTTAGAGGGGAAAATAGTGTTGAATGAGAGTTCAGTAATTGCAGATCAAAATTATAGTATATGAGCAAGTAGTTTAACGTCTAAGTACAGCAAAGACACGGAAGCTCCGTCATAGAGAAGGCAGTGACATTAAACTCTTGTGATGAAAAACCTATAAAAAGGCCTGATCTTCATTATTGCGGCCTTTTTTTCCTTGATTGTTTCGTTAAAGGGCGGGGAACACGTGTCAGTCAGCGAGACAAGAATTAGATTGGACTTTATCGTGTTAAGGTTCACGTTAAACTGTTAGAATATTACGGAGATTAGAAGTGATGTAGTGTACGATCTGTGACTGTTGGTAGCAACGGAGTATTAAGGGAATTTTAGGACTTTGGTGTTAGATTGGAACTTTACAGACATATAGACCACAGAAACTCAAATTATCTTCTGATACGAGTGAATTCAGAGGTACCCATATTCAGATATTAACGTGTGGACTTTTGAAAGTGTCGTGTGCCGTTAGTTGCGAATCTGGACGTAGAGCGCGTGCATATCGGCATTCGCGGACTATTTAGATTCCTCTTCCCCCCCCCCCCCCCCCCCACTTTGTTGAATTTCGATTCCCCAAGAAGGGGGCGCGCTGGCAGCAGCTTAGTACGCTGCTCAGCAGGCCTACAGACTTTTTAAAACGTAAGAAGAAGACAAGAAACAATAAAAGCAGGTGATAAAACGGTGACTTAAATTGTAAAAAGGCGGAAAATTGTGGAAAGTTAAAACTTAAAACAAAGGGTTGGCAATGCTAATAAAATACACAGGAATCAGAGAAGTAACATAGTAGACAGACAATTAAAAAACATGGCGACAGTCTGGTTTCTGTTCACAAGAGATATAAAAATCACACCCAGCGACAGTAAGATGTCCGTTCGCAACACTTCCGAAAAGACACACAACACTGAACACTCACTGTAAATACTGCACGAAAATGTCGGCACAAAGATGACACACCCTAGCCAAGGGTAGATGGGGGAGGGGGGGCCTGGAAGATAAGGAGGAAGGGGAAAACAAGGAGGGAGGAGAGGAAAAACGAAAGGGGGGGGAATCAAAGGAGGGATAGGACTCATAAGGGCGGGGGGAGGGGCAGGGAGATAGAGAGGGAATGGGAAAAGGCAGAAGAGGGAGATGCAAAAGGACTCATGGGAGAGAAGGGGGTGAGCAGAAAGAGAGTAGGTGGAGAAAGAAGAGGATGTAAGGGGAGAGGGAGCCCAGGAAAAGAACAGAGGAAAGGAGAAGCGTAGGCATTTACTAACACGCTAACTGAAGTGAACGTTTACGTGTTTTACGAACTGCTTAATATGAACTTTTGTGACTCTTTGACGTCCCCACTCCCTCCGAAAAGTGGCGCAGGCTGTCTTAATCAGAAAAGGGGAGAGTTTTAGCTGGGCAAATTACTAAATAAAAGCGATATTTACAAGACTCGCAGTAATAGCAAAACACAAGGCCCGCACCTCATCGGAGAGTCGTCGCTGTCACGTCGGGAAGTAAAGTCGGAAACCCTACCGACGATACATATCTACGAGCAGACGTCGATGTGGAGTACCTAAAAAGGGAATCACAAGAGTTGGTGATGCTTCAAAAGGCATTGTAATAAACATGGATAGTTTTCTCGTGACTCTCAAAACCGAGGCGAATGGTTAAAATTAATTCTCCTGGTGGCTTTTATGACAATATTAAAAATTTAATAAGATGCAGCGAATGACATGTTATTTGCTTCTCAGGCACGACTTAGCAATAGTATTATTTGAATAGTAGTGTTAAATGTCGTGCGAGCCTAACAAGTGGAGAGCGTGCCTGCCGTAGAGTGTGTGCGGCCGTGTCCTCGCAGGGGCCAGAGCGCAGCGCTCCGGAGGGGACTGCTGCCCCCGCGGATGCGTTAGCGCGGGTTCGCAGAACGCGGCCGCAGCTGACGGCTCGCAGCTGGCAGCTGGCAGCTGGCAGCTGTTGCCGCCGACGTCCGGGCCTGACGAGCTCAACGAGCTGCGAGTGGAGCGCCGTCACCCCTGGCTCTCTGCGCTGCCCCGGCGAACGCCGCGCTGACACACACAGGCACAAGGCCGCAAACGTACTGCTGCCGTGAAAATATTTGTCTCTCGCTGCCACTAAACCAGCACTATAGCAGCTGCTCTTTTATTCCTCTGTACGTGATCAAAACAGAACATCTGACGGATGGCTATTATTTTGGCTTTAGAAAAGCAACAGAGAAGCAGCTCTGATGTTGCGCTTGAAAAAGAAAGGAAAACTTCAGAAAAATCTATACACGTTCGTACTGTCTATCTATATTTACATACAAGGTGGCAATTATTGAACTATATTAAAAAAATGGCAATTAGTTACGAACTACGGCCTACACACACACTTTATTCAACATTTGAATGCCACTACAGAGATTCGGATTTAGGTTACGACATGTTCGATAAGCCTGCCATCTTTTGCGATGATGTGGCGCAGATGAAAAGCGAAATTCTGCATGACCCGCTCAAGTGTCGCAAGATCGAACCTCTCGATGACCTCCTGAATGGTTGTTTGCAGCTCAGCAGTGGTTTAGAGGTTATTGCTGTACACCTTGTCTTTGATATAGTGCCCCCCCCCCCCCCCCCAAAAAAAAAAAGGGAGTCGCATGCATTCAGGTGCAAGGTATAGGAAAAGCTTGGCAATATACAATATATACAAGAATCGAGAAAGAATAACAAGAATGGAAGAACAAGAACGATGTGCTGGAATTAAAAAGGGTATAAGGCAGGGATGCAGTAGTCTCTCCTGTTATTCAATCCGTCTATCAATGCACCAATGACCGAAATAAAAGAAAACGTCATGAATAGACTGAAAATTCAGGATGAGAGAATATCAATGACAAGATTTGCTGATGACATTGCAATCCTCGATGATGGCGGGGAAGAACTGCAGACGCTGTTCAATGAAAACAACTGTCTATTCAGCACGCAGTATGAACCATGGACCTTGCCGTTGGTGGGGAGGCTTGCGTGCCTCAACGATACAGATAGCCGTACCGTAGGTGCAACCACAACGGAGGGGTATCTGTTGAGAGGACACGCAAACGTAAGGTTCCTGAAGAGGGGCAGCAGCCTTTTCAGTAGTTGCAGGGGCAACAGACTGAATGATTGACTGATCTCGCCTTGTAACATTAACCAAAACGGCCTTGCTGTTGTGATACCGCGAACGGCTGAAAGCAAGGGGAAACTACAGCCGTAATTTTTCCCGAGGGCATGAAGCTTTACTGTATGGTTAAATGATGATGGCGTCCTCTTAGGTAAAATATTCCGGAGGTAAAATATTCCCCCAATCGGATCTCCGGGCGGGGACTACTCAAGAGGACGTCGCTATCAGGAGAAAGAAAACGGGCATTCTACAGATCGGAGCGTGGAATGTCAGATACCTTAATCGGGCAGGTAGGTTAGAAAATTTAAAAAGGGAAATGGATAGATTAAAGTTAGATATAGTGGGAAGTAGTGAAGTTCGGTGGCAGGAGGAACAAGACTTCTGGTCAGGTGAATACAGGATTATAAATACAAAATCAAATAGGGGTAATTCAGGAGTAGGTTTAATAATGAATAAAAATATAGGAGTGCGGGTAAGCTACTACAAACAGCATAGTGAACGTATTATAATGGCCAAGATAGACATGAAGCCCATGCCTACTACAGTAGTACAAGTTTATATGCCAACTAGCTCTGCAGAAGACGAAGAAATGTATGATGAGATACAAGAAATTATTCAGATAGTGAAGGGAGACGAAAATTTAATAGTCATGGGTGACTGGAATTCGACAGTAGGAAAAGGGAGAAAAGAAAACACAGTAGGTGAATATGGATTGGGGCTAAGAAATGAAAGAGGAAGCCGTCTGTTAGAATTTTGCATAGAGCATAACTTAATCATAGCTAACACCTGGTTCAAAAATCATAAAAGAAGGTTGTATACATGGAATAATCCTGGAGATACTAAAAGGTTTCAGATAGATTATATAATGGTAAGACAGATATTTAGGAACCAGGTTTTAAATTGTAGGACATTTCCAGGGGCAGATGTGGACTCTGACAACAATCTATTGGTTATGAACTGTTGATTAAAACTGAAGAAATTGCAAAAAGGTGGGAATTTAAGGAGATGGGACCTGGATAAACTGACTAAACCAGAGGTTGTACAGAGTTTCAGGGACAGCATAAGGGAACAATTGACAGGAATGGGGGAAAGAAATACAGTAGAAGACGAATGGGTAGCTCTGAGGGATGAAGAAGTGAAGGCAGCAGAGGATCAAGTTAAAAAATGGTTCAAATGGCTCTGAGCACTATGCGACTTAACATCTATGGTCATCAGTCGCCTAGAACTTAGAACTAATTAAACCTAACTAACCTAAGGACATCACACACATCCATGCCCGAGGCAGGATTCGAACCTGCGACCGTAGCAGTCGCGCGGTTCCGGACTGAGCGCCTTTTTTTTTTTTTTTTTTTAATTTCTAATAAGACGCTACCTTTTTTTTTATCTGGACAGGAAAGGAAAAACTACAAAAAAAATGTCTATTTGCCACCGCCACTTGTATTCTAACAAAAAAATAAAATTAAATGCACCTCTTCAGGCGTTGGCACCTATCTACACCTATTCCAAAACAACTAACCTATTACTGCAAAGGTGTAGGAAAGGAAGAAAGTAGGGGGGAAGAAACATAGAGAGTAGCGATAAAAAAATGAAATTTGTTGTGAACAGGAACTTTTTTTGTTTTTTTTTTAGTTTATTGTATTGCATTTTTGTTTTCTTTATTTTTCTTTGTTTTTTTTTTGTATGTATGTTTTTATTTATTCATTTTTTTTTTTTTTGTATTATGGCAGTCGTTGCACCAGAATTCTAGGAGTCGCTTGCGCCGTCTGATTGGCGGAACATCCAAACGTGTCTTCTCGAAATTTTAGTGGGGATTCCGTGTGTAGTACGTTCAGAACATCATATCGGCAAAAAAGCATCAGCATCTCATGGCTTGGACGTTCCAGCTGGAAGGCGGGTCATGAAAGGCGCTCCGTAGAAAATTGGAAAAGAACTGCTTGTATCTGGGGTTGCGAACAAGTGCACAATGTCGATCGTTAAGGTACGTCCAATAACCTAGTTCTGATTTCTCATCGGGCCCAAAAAGGTAGCGGACTGTATGACCGCGTATCCAATTCACGGCATTAGTTTTTGTTGTGGGGTAATGAATCACATCCGGGAATAGAAGCCTCAGGAAAATAATCTGAGCAGGCGGCTGTCGGGTGAGGAAAGCCAGGATACGCTGCGCGAGCCTCCAGACGTCAGCAGACGGACCACATGAGAACCGATGAGCGTCCGTGTCCTCTACACCACAGTGAACACAGAGTGGTGTGTCAGCAAGGCGGATGCGGTGCAAACGAGACTGGTTGACCTGTTTGCCATTGACGGTGATATACCAGGTGGACTGAACGCTGGTGTCGAGGTAACCAGCATGCACTGCTTTCCACACACGGCGCCATATGATCTGGGGAAACTTGTGTTCAATGGGGTTGGGGGTTTGACACATTTGTAAGGTGTCGTATACAGTCTTTGTCTGGAGTATACGGAGAAGGGGTAAGGAGTGCAGAATGTAACTGATTTCAAAGAAGAAGTACCGAAAGTGATAAAAGGGGGGTGGAATGTCGGATAACATGACCGGGGCTGACATGGAGACTGGTGCGTATTCACGCAAAAGCAGTCCGGTCAGGCTCGTCGGGCAGCGACGCCAGACTTTCAGTTGGGAGCTAACAAAAAGTGCGGTAACTCTGTCTGGCACATGGAATAAGCCCACTCCACCACGCTCCCGCGGGAGGGCAAGGGAGGAATATTGAACTTTAAATAACATCCCGGCACAGACAAAGGATCCCATCGCCATCAACATACGACGTGCGAGGGTAATCGGAACCGGGAACACTTGTGCCACATGGGGGATGCGTCAGGCGTGATAAACATTCACGTATTGCGCGCGCTGTATAATGTCGAGGGATCGAAGCCGGTGTTCCACAAGGCCAGCCCTGATCGTTTGTAGGAGACGTCGACCGTTGGTTGCCGCTGAGCGACGGAGGTCATTCATAAAATCAATGCCCAAACAGCGGACACTGGTGGCCACACTTAGAGGAGCGACAGATCTTTCTGGTAGACCCTCACCAATGAGCAGAACCTTCGATTTGGAAATGTTAAGAGAACTGCCCGATGCCTCCCCATAAGTCGTCACCCAAGTCAGAGCAGCGCGAACATCGTCTTCATTGCGGAGGTAGAGGACTAGATCGTCAGCATAGGCTGTACAACAGAAGCGGTGCCCATGCAATGTCAGGCCCACCAGGCGTTGGCGAAGCCCCTGTAGGAGGGGCTCTAATGCCAAAGCATACAGTATCGTGGAAAGTGGGCATCCCTGTCGGACAGAGCGCTCGATCGCTAGAGGCGCGGTGAGGCGACCATTACAGAGTATTCTTGAAGTTGCGCCGCTCAAGAGCCGCATTACCACGGTGATTGTACGAACCGGAAAACCCATGTGTTGGAGGACCGATTTCAGAAAAGTATGGTCGACACGGTCGAAAGCTTGACGGAAGTCAAGCGATGCCAATGCGCCAGGTAAATGTCGCGAGCGCGCGAGCGCAATCATGTCCCTATAACGGCAAAGGGCCGTATGGATGTTGTTGTCACCGCCCAACGAAGTCTGATCAAGGGAGGTGACGGATCTTGCTGCCTTCTTGAGGCGTGAGGCCAACAAACGGGTGAAAATTTTCATGTCACTGTTGAGTAGAGTGATGGGCCGGTAATCACAGATCCGTGATCGCCCATGTGGCTTAGGGACCAGGATGATGACCCCATCAAGGAAGGTGGCTGGGATCATCGTTGTGGGTGACATCAATTCACGACAGATGGACGTCCAAGCAGGTAACAAAAGGTAGCTAAAATACTTGTAAAAGTCGAGGGGGAGGCCGTCAGGTCCAGGGGACTTGTTGGCAGCCCCCACCTTGATTGCATCTAGGACTTCATCAGAGGTCACTTGTTCCTGAAGTTCTTGAGCCACATCCTCTGGCATGGTGTTGACAGTCATTGCTGCCACCTCCTCAATTAAGGTCGGGGGATGAGGGACGGCAGCGAACAGTTGACGGAAATGAGAATAGAAAGCGTGACCAATGTCGCATTGCGTAGTGTGTCGTCTTCCTTCCGCATCTGTGAGATCGTGGATGAGGGTTCGACGACGACGTCGGCGTTCCCTGAGAAGGTGGTACATCGATGGCGTTTCATGAGGCATATGGTCACGGGTGCAGGATCTGACAAGAGTCCCTTCTAAGCGCCGTCGCGTGAGGGAAGTGATCTGCGCTTTAGCACGATGCACCATCATCTGACGATCAGGAGAGAAGGCCATCGAAGTGCAGTCACGAAGGACTGCATAACAAAAGTCCATGGTGCTCGCTTGCCAGGCTTTGAAGTCTTTGCCATATCCTATCAGCGCCCTGCGCAGAGCTGGTTTCGCGCATGATACCCACCACGATAAGGTGGATGCGTAGGCGGGGCGACGACGATGACAGAGGGCCCACGCATCCTCAACGATTCGTCGGCAGTCAGGGACAGTCAGGTGGGAAACGTTGAATTTCCACAAGCCGCGGCTGTGCCACACTTGTTGGCGGGCGAGGACGACATCGCAGATGTAGGCGTCATGGTCAGAGAAAGCCAGAGGCCATACTTCGGCATGTCGAGTGTCGGCAGCAAGGGAACGTGTGAGGTATATACGATCGAGACGACTAGATGAATGCGCCGTATAATATGTGAAACCTGCACGGGTGCCATGCACCTTTGTCCATGTGTCAACAAGCTGGAGTCTGTCGATGATGACGGAGAGGGCCGCACAAGGGGAATGATGCGGTAATTGATCTTCAGGCCTTTGCGTGGAGTTGAAATCGCCACCGAGGACCATATCATCTAGGGGACCCTCAAACAGCGGCGTTACCTCGTCAGCAAAGAAAGTGTGTCGATCACGACGTCGACTGGAGCCGGACGGCGCATATACATTGAGGATACGGACGCCGAACAGCGTGAGAGCCATACCCCTAGCATTAGCAAGGTACACTACATCTTCAGCAGGGAGTCCAGAACGGAGGAGGATGGCAACTCCACTACCGTTGTCAGAAGCATGGGAGATGTGTGCCACGTAGCCAGTGGGGGCATGGAAATCGGCGACAAACACTTCTTGGAGGAGGGCAATGTCGACATCAGCAGCATAAATGGTCTCACGGAACATTGCCAGTTTATGGGGGGCCCGAATGGTGGCCAGATTCATCGTCGCTATGCGGTAATGTTGGGGGCGTGCTCCCACCATTGGCACAGATGTTCCGGCAGAGATGTCTGGCTGGCGTGTAACATCTGACGTAGTCACCGTTGTCGTAATCACTGGCTGGAAGCTGGGTCAGGCACCTCCATGGGGCACTGCCTGATGGGAGGACCACCATCTCGAACTGCTTCTTCGTCGATATCATCAGCCCAGGAGACTGGAACAGACGGTGAGCGACTGTCACACTCCTCGGGGGCGAGTTGTAGCGACGCTGCTGTAGTGGGGTCCAGGGAGGCACCCTCCTTGGAATCCGTCATATTCGTGTGAGATCGTTCTTCAGATGGGACATCAGGAGCAGCCTCTCCTGTCGTCAGAACGCTCGAAGGGAGATCACTGTCGTGTATCAGCTCCACTGCCTGTGATGCCACATGAAGAAGTGTGTCGTCAGATGGCGTTTGACTCCTCTTCTTCCGTTTTCTGGGCGACCGTTGCTTTCGGAGGTGCTGTTCTGAATCAGAATGTGGATGTTCGATGTCCGAGGTCGCGCCAGTCTGAAGAAAGGCAGAGGTAGGCACCGCATTCGCGTCGATGTCCATCGAGCTCTGGAGAGTTGGTGGTGTCGTAGCCGTCAGAGGAGATGGTGCCGGTGAGGCCATGGCAGCACCGTCATTTCCAGTGGGGAGTGCCGGGTGGAGAAGAGGTGCTTCCTGAAGTGACGCATCGGGGCTGCGTACGGCTGTGGCGTAGCTATCTGGTAAAGAAGCGGCCGTCACTTTGGGAGCTGAGTCACTGGTCGGGACCTGGAGCAAACGTCGGCGGAGACATTCTGACCGAACATGGCCCTCCTGTCCGCAACCGGCACACGTCCGCGGCTGGCCATCATACATAACGATGGCTCGCACGCCACCTATCAGCAGATAGGATGGTACATGTTTGGAGAGTTCGATTTTGATTTGGCGGACACCATTCAACACGTTGTATGTCGTGAATGTCTGCCATTTCTCCGCGATGTGCCCCACAACATTGCCATAGGGTCGGAAAGCTTCGACGACCACATCTTGCGGCACTTCGAAAGGGAGCTCAAAAACCCGGATTGTTCGAAGTCCGAAACCAGCGTGATCTACCGTCACCTCTCCAATATGCCCGTCAGAATGTTTGAACTTGAGTCCGCGTGCGTGTTGTCGAACTACGTTAGCACACGCTTCCTCCGTCGTCATCTTAATATAGACGATGCTGCTAGTGATAGAGAAATGAATACCTATCACTTCCTGAGGGTCCAGACGTAGCTCTTCGCGAATGAATTGCTCAATTTCAAAAGCGCGTGGTCTAGCATGTTCGGCTTGGAATGTTACTTTAACTGTCGCTCGGCGGTAACAGTGCGCCATGAGGTGCAATAGAAATGGACGCTACACAACACGAAATACCGCGACGCGGAAGTAAACAAACTACGGTGCGCTGTCCGGCGCGCGGAGCCGGTCCGCACGCGACCACAGCCGAAAGCCGACTCTAGCGCCTAGAACCGCGAGACCACCGCGGCCGGCGAGGATCAAGTAGGTAAAAAGACGAGGGCTAGTAGAAATCCTTGGGTAACAGAAGAGATATTGAATTTAATTGATGAAAGGAGAAAATATAAAAATGCAGTAAATGAAGCAGTCAAAAAGGAATACAGACATCTCAAAAATGAGATCGACAGGAAGAGAAAAATGGCTAAGCAGGGATGGCTAGAGGACAAATGTAAGGATGTGCAGGCTTATCTCACTAGGGGTAAGATAGATACAGCCTACAGGAAAATTAAAGAGACCTTTGGAGAAAAGAGAGCCACTTGTATGAATATCAAAGGCTCAGATGGAAACCCAGTTCTAAGCAAAGAAGGGAAAGTAGAAAGGTGGAAGGAGTATATAGAGGGTCTATACAAGGGCGATGTACTTGAGGACAATATTATGGAAATGGAAGAGGATGTAGATGAAGACGAAATTGGAGATACGATACTGCGTGAAAAGTTTGACAGAGCACTCAAAGACCTGAGTCGAAACAAGCCCCGGGAGTAGACAACATTCCATTAGAACTACTGACGGCCTTGGGAGAGCCAGTCCTGACAAAACTCTTCCATCTGGTGAGGAAGATGTACGAGACAGGCGAAATACCCGCAGACTTCAATAAGAATATAATAATTCCAATCCCAAAGAAAGCAGGTGTTGACAGATGCGAAAATTACCGAATCGTCAGTTTAATAAGCCACAGCTGCAAAATACTAACGCGAATTCTTTACAGATGGATGGAAAAACTGGTAGATGCGTACCTCGGGGAGGATCAGTTTGGATTCCGTAGAAATGTTGGAACAAGTGAGGGAACACTGACCTTACGACTTATCTTAGAAGCTAGATTAAGGAAGGACAAACCTACGTTTCTAGCATTTGTAGACTTAGAGAAAGCTTTTGATAATGTTGACTGGAATACTCTCTTTCAAATTCTGAAGGTGGTAGTGGTAAAATACAGGGAGCGAAAGGCTATTTACAATTTGTACAGAACCCAGATGGAAGTTATAAGAGTCGAGGGACATGAAAGGGAAGCAGTGGTTGGAAAGGGAGTGAGACAGGGTTGTAGCCTCTCCTCGATGTTATTCAATTTGTATATTGAGCAAGCAGTAAAGGAAACAAAAGAAAAATTCGGAGTAGGTATTAAAATCTATGGAGAAGAAATAAAAACTTTGAGGTTCGCCGATGACATTGTAATTCTGTCAGAGACAGCAAAGGACTTGGAAGAGCAGTTGAACGGAATGGACAGTGTCTTGAAAGGAGGATATAAGATGAACATCAACAGAAGAAAAACAAGGATAATGGAATGTAGTCACATTCAGTCGGGTGATGTTGAGGGAATTAGATTAGGAAATGAGACACTTAAAGTAGTAAAGGAGTTTTGCTAGTTGGGGAGCAAAATAACTGACGATGGTCGAAGTAGAGAGGATATAAAATGTAGACTGGCAATGGCAAGGAAAGCGTTTCTGAAGAATAGAAATATGTTAACATCGAGTATAGATTTAAGTGTCAGGAAGTCGTTTCTGAAAGTATATGTACGGAGTGTAGCCATGTATGGAAGTGAAACATGGACAATAAATAGTTTGGTCAAAAAGAGAATAGAAGCTTTCGAAATGAGGTGCTACAGAAGAATGTTGAAGATTAGGTGGTTAGATCACGTAACTAATGAGGAGGTATTGAATAGGATTGGGGAGAAAAGAAGTTTGGTAGGACATGTCCTGAGGCATCAAGGGATCACAAATTTAGCATTGGAGGGCAGCGTGGAAGGTAAAAATCATAGAGGGAGACCAAGAGATGAATACACTAAGGAAATTCAGAAGGATGTAGGTTGTAGTAGGTACTGGGAGATGAAGGAGCTCGCACAGGATAGATTAGCATGGAGAGCTGCATCAAATCAGTCTCAGGACTGAAGACCACAACAACAACAACGTGGACTGTGAGTAAATTTAAGAAAGACGAAATAATTAGAACCAGGAGAAATGAAATCGACGATAAACTTCGGATCAAAATTGACGATCACGAACTAGACGAACTGAAAGAATTCTGATTTCTAGGCAACAAAATAACACGGGTGCTACTGATTCATTTTATATTGCTTACATTTTTAACCAATAGTAAATGGCATAAAAGTAAATAACGTAAAAACTCTACAGGAGAAGGAACGTTACGTTACGGTTACAGTGGCCTTCTACTGGGTATACCTATGACCCAAAAGACGGTCGCTGTATGCCTGACCGAAACGTTCCTTTCAGCCTTGTAGCTCTTGACATTATTACGCTGTAAGATACTAAAAACACTTTAGTGTCAACTGCTCTTGCCGCGGAAGCCTACAAAATAATAAATACTAAATAGTTTTTTCACTGCTGTCCAAAAGCTAAGTGAATGGTGAAAACGTACTATTCCATTGTTGAATCTTAAGCTATTAAAATTTAATAGAGTCCAGGGTGTAACGTATAACAGAATTTTTTAAATAGTTCTTCAAATATCGTCCTTGACTGCCGATAGTTGTCCTGTCAGTGGTGAACTGGCACTGAAGATTAGCTTTGTAATATCACACTTTCCTTAGTTCCGTAAGACCCTTTCCAGCCTCCTTCTTTGAACTGCTTTGAGCTGTAACTTCGCGTAAGCACTTTACAGTCATCTCTAGAACACATAGAATATCACTCTTTTCTTCAATTTAAATAAATAGCATGCTCCTCCACTTTTCAACTGTGGTGAAATAGTGAAAATTCCAGCATGGGTACTGTGTTCTCCAACAATGTGTCCGCTCAATCGGACTTCACAGTCATTTAGAGTACATACCGAACTACAGGTCCCCTTATAACTGGCACAGTAAATCAGTTCAAAGATCGGAGGAAGCCAACAGTGTACCACCTGCAATAGGACCGCCGACCGGAGTGCTTCAGTCTGGAACCGCGAGGCAGCTACGGTCGCAGGTTCGAATCCTGCCTCTGGCATGGATGTGTGTGATGTCCTTAGGTTAGTAAGGTTTAAGTAGTTCTACACTCTAGGGGACTGATGACATCAGAAGTTAAGTTCCATGGTGCTCAGAGCCATTTGAACCATTTGCAATAGGACCGAGCCTTGTAAGGCACCGTTGTGTCGAAACCAACTTACGTAATGATGGCTGCTTTACATTACCTTTATTAGTAACTAATTTTCGTCTTCGTTTCGTCTCAATGTTACCAGTTTGTTTTCAAGCTGAAGCTATTTTTATCTACTTTTATAACAAAAGGGATCGAAACACTTATTTGCATATCAGTGAGAAATCATTATAATGATGATATTTCTTCTGGTGTTGGATTCAGAGGCAAGTAATATTTTATGAAGAACAACATTCTCGTCTATGACTGTTAGCTTTACACAAAAATACCTATATATGTTTATACACTCATGCTCATAAATTAAGGATAATTGCAGAATGTGGTGCCACACAACTTTGCACTACACAAAACTGGCGCTAATAGCATAAGCACATAGAGAAGGCACACGACACAGATTTGTTAAGTCCACGGTATTGGTGATAAGTTGAGAAAACCGTCCCGAAACACGTGCTAAAAAACGCTACTGTTTCCTGCAGATGTATCCCGACATCAATATGGGATATGATTACCATGCACAAGTACACAGGCCGCACAACAGGTTGGCATACTGTGGATCAGGTGGTCCAGCAGTTGCTGGGGTATTGCCTCCCATTCTTGCACCAGTGCTTGTCGGAGTTCCTGAAGCGTCCAAGGGATTTGAAGACGTGGCAGTGATATGTCGATCGAGAGCGTCCCAGACGTGCTCGATGGGGTTTGGGTCTGGAGAACAGGCAAACCACTCCATTCACCTGATGTCTTCTATTTCAAGGTACTCATCCACGATGGCAACTCAGTGGGGATGTGTGTTATCATCCATCAGGAGGAAGGTGGGACCTTCTGTAACCCTGAAAAGGCAGACATACTGGTGCAAAATGACGTCCCGATACACCTGACGTTACAGTTCCTCTGCCAAAGACATGTAGGGGTGTACGTGCACCAATTATAATCCCACCCCACACCATCAAACCACGACCTCCATACAGGTCCCTTTCAAGGACATTAAGGGGTTGGTATCTGGTTCCTGATTCACGCCAGGAAAAAACCTGATGAGAATCACTGTTCGGACTATACCTGGACTCTTCCGCGAACATAACCTGGGACCACTGTTCCACTGACCGTGTACTGTGTTCTTGACACCAGGCTTTAAGGGCTCTCCTGTGACTAGGCGTCAGTGGGATACACCTTGTAGGTCTCCGGGCCAATAAACCACGTCTGTTCAATCGTCCGTAGACTGTGTGTCTGGAGACAACTGTTCCAGTGGTTGCGGTAAGGTACCGAGCAAGGCTATCTGCAGTACTCCGTGGCCGTCTGCAGGCACTGATGGTGAGATATCGGTCTTCTTGTGGTGTTGTACACTGTGGACGTCCCGTACTGTACGCTTGGACACGTTTCCTGTATGCTGGAATCGTAGCCATAATCTTGAGACCGCGCTTTGTGGCACACG
The DNA here is from genome assembly GCF_023897955.1 of Schistocerca gregaria. Lineage (NCBI taxonomy): Eukaryota > Metazoa > Arthropoda > Insecta > Orthoptera > Acrididae > Schistocerca > Schistocerca gregaria. The sequence goes on along the minus strand of NC_064923.1, from coordinate 720,233,494 downwards.
GATGGCCCGTGCTACGACCTGCTGTGTTTGGCCAGCTTCCAGTCGCCCTAGTCATCAATATGTGTTCTTTGAGCCATTTTCAACACACAGTCACCATTAGCACGTCTGAAAACATCTGCACATTTACTCGCTGCACCGTACTCTGACATGGACCAACTCACCTCTGCGTATGTAGACTGCTGCCAGCGCCGCGCGGGATTAGCCGAGCGGTCTTAGGCGCTGCCAAATGGTTCAAATGGCTCTGAACACTATGGGACTCAACATCTGAAGTCATCAGTCCCCTAGAACTTAGAACTAATTAAACCTAACTAACCTAAGGACACCACACACATCCATGGCCGAGGCAGGATTCGAACCTGCGACCGTTAGGCGCTGCAGTCATGGACTGTGCGGCTGGTCCCAGCGGCGGTTCGAGTACTCCCTCGGGCATGGGTGTGTGTGTGTTTGTCCTTAGGATAATTTTTGGTTAAGTAGTGTGTAAGCTTAGTGACTGATGACCTTAACAGTTAGTCCCATAAGATTTCACACACATTTGAACATTTTGAACTGCTGCCAGCGCCACCGTGCGACGACCGTAGGTCAAATGCTCCGCATGTTCATACCCCGAGGTGACTTAAACCCGCAAACCGCCCACCAGAGCGTTGTTTCAACATGTATCAGCATTATCCTTAATTCATAAGCATGAGTGTACATCCATACCTACTTTACAATGAGAAGACTTGCTGGAGATTACAACAGAAGTTTGTACGGTGGTAGGATCTAATGCCATCTCCTACTGTGTTTCACGACACTATCAGATTCAAACTCGAACGCTGTCGAGTCGCTGAATCTAGTTTATAGCTTCTAGCGTATCGCGTAAGTCAAACTGACGCAATTATAGGAGCAGCGCTCCATACAGTGTCGAGTTCTGAGAATTACCGGTCAGCTACAGGCCTGTTAGAGCTTGAATATCGTTTGCCCGGGCATACATTTGTATTTTTGGAGCCCAGACGGCGAAAACATATAAAAACACAGGTGAAGAAGATGACGAAGTAGGTTGTCGACATATCGTGAATAAAAATGGAATCAATGTGGCCAGTTACCGGAAAGCGCATCATATACTGTCTGTTCAAAAAATGCGGACACCTCGATAAAATGCGCAATTGACTACTAGATACCACGAGAAGTGGATTCGCCAGCGTTGGTGGCGAGGAGTATTGTGTTATCAGTAGAGAAGCGGTGACAGCAGAATGGGCCCGTCAAGAGAGCTCAATGACTTTCAAGGTGGACTAGCCATGAATGTTACCTGAGTAATATAGTGAAGAGCCAAAGAAACTGGTACACCTACCCAATATCGTGTAGGGCCCCAGCGAGCACGCAGAAGTGCCGCAACACGACGTTGTATTGACTCGACTAATGTCTGAAGTAGTGCTGGAGGGAAATGAAACCACGAATGCTGCAGGGCTGACCGTAAGAGTACGAGGGGTTGGAAATCACTTCTGAACAGCAAGTTGCAGGACAGCCCAGATATACTCAATAATGCTCATGTCTGAGGAGTTTGGTTGCCAGCGGAAGTGTTTAAACTCAGAAGAGTGTTCCTGGAGCCACTCTGTAACAATTCTGGACGTGTGGGGTGTCGCATTGCCCTGCTGGAATTCTCCAAGTCCGTCGAAATGCACAATGGACATGAATGAATGCAGGTGATCAGACAGGATGCTTACGTATGTGTGACTTGTCACAGTCGTATCTATACGTATCAGGGGTCCCATGTCACTCCAACTGCACAAGCCCCACATTATTACAGAGCCTCCACCAGCTTGAACAGTCCCCTGTTGACATGCAGGGTCCAAGGCTTCATGATATTGTCTCCATACACGTGCACGTCCATCCGCTCGATACAATTAAAAACGAGACTCGTCCGACGAGGCAACATCTTTCCAATCATCAAGAGTCTAATTTCGGTTCAAATATGTGTGAAAACTTATGGGACTTAACTGCTAAGGTCGTTAGTCCCTAAGCTTACACACTAGTTAACCTAAAGTATCCAAAGGCCAAACACACACACACATGCCCGAGGGACGACGCGAACCTCCGCCGGGACCAGCCGCACAGTCCATGACTGCAGCGCCTGAGACCGCTCGGCTAATCCCGCGCGGCTCTAATATCGGTGTTGACGGGCAGTCATCAAGGGCACACAATTGGGCCACTACCACCCGCAAGTTTTAGCGTGAGACTTTTTCGCGTGTCTGTTACATTAGGACAATCCTCCAGTCCATGTTAAAAGATAGAGCCCTCCAGAAGAACAGTATAGATGTCACGATAAGGCTAAAAGGACCACACCAGCTGCAGGTTTTAGCGTGAGACTTTTTAGCGTCTCTGTTACGTTGCGAACTTTAAAAACATTGCCCCACCACGAAAAGTATAACGTTTCTCATTGGATAGACAGTATTTTTGTAGGCGGAGCTTAAGGTTAACATTGAGACCCTGATTGGTCGGATGAAAACACAGCCAGATAGTTTTTTTTAAACTAACTTCGGTAAATTGTAGTAAGGAGAAGTTAGAAAGAGTTGGTTCCGAGACGGCCAGCTGGATGGCTGCTGCGCCGGCCGCTGCCGCCCTGACGCTGCCTAAACACCGACAAGGTAATGAACGCACGCGATGCCGCATTCTTGAGCGCATAAGGCTTCACTCAGAACTGCAGAAGTCTCATCTGTTACACCCCCTTTTTACGTATTACTAGTGTCGATCGTTAATTAAAACTCATGGTGTTCACAATGGCCACTTGAAGAACAGATCTGAAACGCGATGATTTTTCTTTTATATAGTTATTGAGAAGCCACATCAGCCACTGTAATTTACAAGTTAGATAAGTAATTAAAGATAATTGAGGGTCACTGTAGACCATTTTGATAGTTTTCTCTTTTGTGAAACTTAAATTACACCTAGATTATAGATGTGATGTGGCATAGGTCATCCTTCGATCCATTGTAGAACTTGGAAACCCACTCAGGGAATATTCGTTCACATTTTTATTGAACGCAGTTGGTTTTTATCATCTTGTATTAAAATATTTCCTTTTATCAATAGTGCAATTTATAAACGATGTTTTGTGAGTAGAATAAAATTAAGAATGGTAAACTTAACTGCTGTTTCGACGTTATTTTACCAGCTAACTAAAAATAGGAAAGTCTTGAACCCTTTCCACTAAATTAAGATTCTTTTACAGGGAGTGCAGTGGAACTGACGCTGAGATCATTAAGTATTTGGTTATATCATCGCTAGTCTCACTGAACTCTTCTGAATTCTACATGTCATGTGTGGTCTGGCGTCTCCTTACTAGCAACAGGTCCCAGGTTCAAACTAGTTAATTCCCTAAAAAACACGCTCAGAGCGTCGTTGCGCGAAAGTGGTAGGGAGACACGATATAGAACGAACAGACACCACCATGAATGTTTAGAAACGTACGGGAAAATACCCACTTCATCGCTACCTCTGAGGTGGTTTGTCCCATCGCTCGTGCGCCGACTGTAACGCCACGTTCAAACTCACTTAAATCTTGATAACCTGCCGTTGTAGCAGCAGTAACCGATCCAACAACTGCACCAGACACTCGTTGTCTTATACAGGCGTTGCCGACTGCAGCGCCGTATTCTGTCTGTTTACGAATCTCTATATTTGAATATGCATGCCTGTACCAGTTTGTATGGCGCTTCAGTGTATATCTACCAGGGAGATATTAACGCTTCTAGACTTTCTTTAGTCGATTTTTTGTGATGTGATTTTCAGGTGGAAACGCGAAGGAACAAAGACAGCTACACCAAGGAGAGGCATATCTCTTGTGCTGACGCACAGGAACCGCTGATCGTTGCGGAGAGTGGTCGTAAACAATTGCATGAAATCGGCGGAACGAATCACTCGTGAGTGGAACCAGCAGTCATCTGTCAAAGTGGCTGCGTTGGTAGTTAAGAGTGAGGGCTTCAGTGGTCGAGCCCGTCCTCAAGAGCCACACTTTTCTGTAGTAAGTCGTAAGCGATGTTCGACCTGGTATAAAGAGCTCGAAACACATGATTTGGAGTCACAAATCACTCTATACCGTGTGGAAAGCCGGTGGAAGGCCTTAGGCCTGTCAAATGCCTGGAGAACGCTACTTGCCATCACGTGTAGTGCAAGCAATGGAGTACGGACTAAGTGATGTTACAATATGGAAGTGGTTCTAGGCGCTTCAGTCCGGACCCGCGCGACTGCTACGGTCGCAGGTTCGAATCCTGCCTTGGGCATGGATGTGTGTGATGTCCTTACGTTAGTTAGGTTCAAGTAGTTCTAAGTTCTAGGGGACTGATGAGCTCAGATGTTAAGTCCCATAGTGCTCAGAGCCATTTGAACCTTTTTTTTATGGTTATGGTGTGGTCCACTTATTGCACTTAAAACATGGCTAAATGCGGGATGATATGAACATTTTACAGCGTCGAGCACAGCCTGTAGTAGAGTAACAGTTGTGAGACGATGAATCTGTGCATATGGCAGTGCCACCTGCAATAAAGCAGCATTTGTGAGGCAATGGTTTGTCAACAATAACATTCCTGAAATGGGCTGGCGTACCCAAAGTCTCGAGCTGAGCCCAATGGAACACTTCTGGGATGGGTTAAAACGACGACTTCGCCCCATACCTCAGTAGCCACCATCAGTTCCGTTTTGGCTCTTGAGAAAGTGTGGGCTGCCATTGTTCCACAATCAGATACCTCATTGAAAATGTCACTACCAGAATTTGCTTGAAACGTGGACAGACCTTTTACTATGTTCTGTAAAGTTTTTACTAAGCGGTATTGAAGGTGGCGTGGTCTCCTGACTTTCATTTCTTACATATTCCGTTCTTACAATCGTACTCTGCGCATCAAGACGCTTCATTCGGACCCAAACTCGATAAGGTAGAGACAATTTTGTATGAATTCATGTAAGTGATATGCAAATCTAATAAGTAAATCGCAAGTGCACACCGAGGTTGAAAAAAGTCGAGGCTGGCGTACACAACATGATGATCACATGAATTTTCGTTCTAAAGAGGAAACCAGCCCACTGGGAAGACCATCCCTTCAGTGGGCTGGGCCAACAACATACCTACTTCGGCCAAAGCGACCGCACAGAGAGAAGACAGCTTTTTGCTGGAGCGAAGGGATAATTACCCCTTTGCTTGACTTATAAGCAAATTACGCTACGTTGTGTGGGAGCGCCCAGAAGAAGCATTTATTCATGAACCAATTGCGTAGTTACGGAGTTCTCACAGGAGGACAGCATACACCTAAAGGATGTGCTACAGATTTCCACATTGGTCGACTTAAACGAAACGTCATTCTCCAGTTCAAAAGAGCAACACTGATTGGCCGAATATTTCTGACGCAAAGAGTCAGAGGACTGAGGGAAGGCAGCGAATGATATACCCTTGCAACTTTTCCAGAAAAAGGGGCCGTTCCGTTGTCGCTCTTGGAGCAGGAACACGTAACGACGAGTCGCTTGCGATTAAGCGTTGTTCACTGTGTTGGCCGCCACACGTATGGTGCGGCATGAACACAGACAAGAGTACTAGTTAAACGCCTGCGAGCGAGTATTGAGTGGCTTCGAGGTGGACTGGTTATCTGACCGGTGTACCACGCCAATAGTTAGACTAAGGGTGGATAGGAGGCCTTGACTTCATCAACGCGCAGGGAGAGTTTGATTGGAGAAGGTCAATCCAGATAGAAGGAGATAGTTGTGTTATTTGTCAGCAGCGAGAGACGCAGGCAGCAGTCATCGCAGCTCACAGTATTGTGCGCTACAGTGTATGAGAGCCCCATCTGTCCTCCCTAACAGTACACTCCACTACATTTCTCACGCGACAGCCTTGACCATACCTAGAAAAGTTATTCAAGTTGTGTAGGCGCAGCTCTCAGCCATTCTGGCGAGTAAATAACATTCTTAAAGAAAAAGGAGAAAAAAACCTTTCAATACTTTGTAAAATAATAGCATTCCTATCATAAGAGGCAATCTACTGTTCCGAAAAAAATAAGAAATTTATTAATTTTTTATAAGAAAAAGTTTCACTTGATTAATCAGAATTTTTTTGTAATAAATAATATTTTTCGTTTGTTTAATGTTTTGCTTACACTAACTAGCAGTACTCCCATACCCAAGTATCCCACTAGTTACATAAGAATATATAGAATAATTTTGTGTCTTTTCCTTACAGCAGACGACTCCAGAAGATATTTGTTGCTGAATGTTTTTCAAGCGTTCTTGTTGGTACATTAGGAGCGGCTGTCTGACCTCTGTAGTAGTGTGAGGTGGAAATTGTTTCTTGCAGGAGCTAAAGGGTACTTGTTGGATCAGCCCATTGCGCAACTTGACAAAAAATAAAGCCCACACACTCACAGTATATATTCAGAAGTGCTGAGAGAATAACGAATCCTATGTAAGATACTGTGCTGTAGGGTAAGGCGACGAAGTTGAGTGACTGTGCCGACCGTGGTGGCCGTGCGGTTCTAGGCGCTTGAGTCCGGAACCGAATGACTGCTGCGGTCGCAGGTTCGAATCCTGCCTCGGGCATGGATGTGTGTGATGTGCTTAGGTTCGTTAGGTTTAAGTAGTTCTAAGTTCTAGGCGACTGATGACCTAATATGTTAAGTCTCATAGTGCTCAGAGCCATTTGAACCATTTTTTGAGTGACTGTGGGCGTATACAAGACGGCTTAGACAAAATTTCTAGTTGCTGTGATGAATGGCAGCTGGCTCTAAATGTGTAAAAGACGTAAGTTAATGCGGATGAGTAGGAAGAACAAACCTGTGATGTTCGGATACGTTATTACTAGCGTCCTGCTTGACACAGTCAAGCTGTTTAAATACCTGGGCGTACGTGAAATGGAACGAGCATTGGGAACTGTGGTGGGGAAAGCGAACGGTCGACTTGGGTTCATCGGGAGCATTTTAGGGAAGAGGGCTTCAGATATAAAGGAGACCTCATATAGGACGCTGGTGCAACCTATTCTTGAGTACTGCTCGAATGTTTCGGATCCGTACCATGTCGGATTGAAGAAAGACATCGAAGCAATTCAGAGGCGGGCTGTTACCGGTTGGTTCGAACCACACGTAAGTGTTACCGAGATGCTTCCCGAACTTAAATGAGAATCCCTGGAGGGAAGGCGACGTTCTTTTCGATAAACACTATTGAGAAAATTTAGAGAACCGGCATCTGAAGGTGAGTGCCACACGATTCTACTGCCGCCAACATACACTGCTCGTAAGGACCACGAAGATAAGATACGAGAAATGAAGGCTCATACGGAGGCATACAGACAATGGTTCTTCCATCGCTCTGTTTGCGAGTGGAACAGGAAAGGAAAAGACCACTAGTGGTACAGGTTACACATCGCCACGCACCGCACGGTGGCTTGCGGAGTATCTGTGTAGATGATGAAAAATTAGCATTTAAGTATATGCAGAGTCAGTTTAACGTAAAAAGTAAAAATATCATAACAATGGATATAAATGAAAGAATAGCCTCAGGGTCAAGATGTCTGTACTCACTAAGCAACCCACTAAAAAGGAAAGCTTTGTCAATCACCACAAAGATGAAGATATACAACACTATCAAATTGTTCAAATGGCTCTGAGCACTATGGGACTTAACAGCTGTGGTCATCAGTCCCCTAGAACTTAGAACTGCTTAAACCTAGCTAACCTAAGGACATCACACACATCCATGCCCGAGGCAGGATTCGAACCTGCGACCGTAGCAGTCGCACGGTTCCGGACTGCGCGCCTAGAACCGCGAGACCACCGCGGCCGGCGCTTACAAAGAGTGAAAGAGAAAAACTGAATGTTTTCGAAAGAAAAGTAATGAGAAAAATCTGGGTTCAAAAATGGTTCAAATGGCTCTGAGCACTATGGGACTCAACTGCTGTGGTCATTAGTCCCCTAGAACTTAGAACTACTTAAACCTAACTAACCTAAGGACATCACACACATCCATGCCCGAGGCAGGATTCGAACCTGCGACCGTAGCAGTCGCACGGTTCCGGACTGCGCGCCTAGAACCGCGAGACCACCGCGGCCGGCGAAAAATCTGGGGACCTGTGTTGGAAAATGGCGTATGGAGAATTCAAAAGAACAATGAAATTTATCAGTTAATGAAGCAACCCCCTATCATCCAGAAATTAAAAAGTAAGAGACTTCAATGGGCTGGACATGTGGCTAGAATTGAAAACAACAGAATCACCAAGAATGTATTTGAAGGGACTCTCCAGGCAACTAGACCATTGGGCCGATCCCGTACATGGTGGACAGATGAGATAGAGAATGATATCGCAGCATTAGAAATTTCCACAGGATGGAGAGAGGCTGCGAGAGACAGAAGGCGGTGGAAGCAGATCGTTGATGCAGCGCGTGGCCTACAGGGCCTGTGATCGCTGAGAAGAGAGAGAGTTTATAGCAAAAGCGACACAAGCTGCCGCTGGGATGGATCTTCATACAGTTGCCAGAGTTATTTACACGACGTATCACAATAAACATCGGCCACCTGGGATGCCAGGTTTGTATACCGTGAGTATCATAACTAGTAGCGAAAACTGAGGCAGGTGAATGTGTACGACGGCAAAAAGGGAGAGGTGAGGGAGCCCCAAAATGATAAGTCGCGTGTGTCGAAAAAATGTTCAGCTGCTCTTCAGATTTGATACTAATCTTTTGCGCGGCTCGTTATATCATCGTTTTTCGACAATAGACCTTTACTCTTGAGGAGCGCCTCGTTTTTCTTAAATAATCGCAGTTATGTTGCGGAAATGAAGGCCTAGATCAGTCCCCGATAACGATGAGCTGACAGATACTGCGAGGTCCCTAACGAAAAGAATGTCGCTCGTAAGAATGTCGGCGGCGCAAGAAATACCGAAGTCGTGCGCGCGGAGCGCTAATGAATGCGTGGGCGGTGTCCTGGAGGCGGGGCGCTGTGTCGTGCGGTGGCAGGCCGCCCCTGCCACCCCCGCCGCCCCCGCTGTCCCTGGCCGTGCCAGGGGCAGAGCCCGCGCACGCACTGCACGCACCGCCAAATTAAAGCCGCTGCCGCTACCGCCGCCACCGCCACGCCCTACTTCACTTGCTCTTCTTTTGCGCACAAAACCTGGACAATCCCACACAGTAATTCCCCGCCACCAACTTTCCCTCGCTGATAGTCTCCCAGTTGTTATCGCACAAACGAAACAAGAGTCGCATTATTTAACTGTCAGCATCGATATCTGAGATATGACTCTACCAAACACAAACAAAATTTTTGTACTCGCTCGCAGTGAGAGTTATACATCAAAATTATAATACAAAATATCCTCTGTAAGAGATTGATTATTTCGTACGCAAATACGCGACATGCTCGTTGTTGGCTAGAGATATCTCAGCGTGCAGCTATGGTCCACAATAGGGGAAATTCTGTGTTTAATCGTTGTACGCAATATCGACAACCGCAGGAACAGCTATCGGCTTGCGTCAGAGTCAGATACGGGCCTCTCTCACGCATGGGTACCAGCTCACACATATCGTTAGCGGCAGATATATACCAAACAGAAATACCACTGGTTTGCTGGGATTCTGGTAATATGAATGTTACCCGCGCGATGTTTGTGACAAAGAAGAATACGAATGTTATTGCTCATCGTTTCACTCTCAGCAGCTTAAGCTGTCCTCTTCGATTCCTGCCTCCCAACAGGCTAGGAAATACATAGCCAAATATTTGTAGGAGGAAGAATATGAATTTTATTGATGCTCGTTTCAGTCACTGCGATTAAACCTGTCCTCTTAAGATTTCGGTCTAATGTTTGGAGATCGCCGCATATTTGGAAATGAACAGCGAAGTATTTGTGACAGGGAAGAGTATGAATGTTATTACTGGTTGTTGCACTCGAGCAATTGAAGCTATCCTCGTAGGTTCCGCCGGCCGGTGTGGCCGAGCGGTTCTAGACGCTACAGTCTGGAACCGCGTGACCGCTACAGTCGCAGGTTCGAATTCTGCCTAGAGCATGGATGTGTGTGATATCCTTAGGTCAGTTAAATTTAAGTAATTATAAGTTCTAGGCGAATGATGACCTCAGATGTTAAGTCCCATAGTGCTCAGAGCCATTTGAACCATTTTGAACTGACACTAACCGATACGGATGAAGTTTTTTGTGATATATTTTCTGTAATTTCCAAAAAACGGTGCACATCGGAGTCACTGCGACCGATATATATCGACTCTCGAAGCGGAAAATTATGGATACTGTTTTCTGCTTTGACAGCTGAACGTTGCATGAGAATAGCAGAACGTCTCATGGCTAGTAGAAGTCATGAGTGGATCTAGTCCAATGACCATGTCGAGTTCTCTTACGGTGACGCAGTTGGTTCCCCGTCTGTGTGATATTGAAGGACGCTTAGAATTCTTTTGGCAGCACGGATTCATTACAAATCAAGGCGCGAGAAACTGTGTTCACTATGGCTCAGAACATTCTGTGACGCTATCGAAGAGGACAGTGAAAGTTAATTTTCCTTTCCAGCTCACGTGTAAGAAGTGTAGGAAGAGAAATAGTATAACATGCGGTTTGATTATACAAAAGTATGTACTGACCAGAACATTATCTTGCTGCGTGTTGGATACGTAGTTTTACGATGGAAGAGATATTATTCATTTCTTTGATAAATTACCGTTAGTGAAAAAGTGCTCTTACTGTCTCTCTTTTAATGACTTTCTGTTTTGTCGTCTCTCTTGTTAACATCTCGAGAGTGGACCGTTCGATATGTATCTCTCGCAGTGAAGCCGCGACTTCGATCTGCACCGTTGCTTGTATATTACAACGTTTTTAGTGTGCCACTGCCTTGAAACGGCATACTGCAAGTTAAAATACAATATGGTTCAAACGGCTCTGAGCACTGTGGGACTTAACATCTGAGGTCATCAGTCCCCTAGAACTTAAAACTACTTGAGCCTAACTAACCAAAGGACATCACACTCATCCATGCCCGAGGCAGGATTCGAACCTGCGACCGTAGCGACCGCGTAGTTCCAGACTGAAGCGCCTAGAACAGCTCGGCCACACCGGCTGGCAGTTAAAATACAAAACAGCTAAATAAAGCAAAATGAATATGGCGCCTGATGCATCGATTGTCAATATTGCATGAGACGTCAAAATGACGTCACGTTTGCAGTAAGTCTTGTGAGATGAGCGTTCCCCATCAGAGAGCATATAATCTCGACGACCGAAGATTAAACATCTGTAACATGCATGGAACTATGATAACGGGAGTTGTCATGACGTCACAATCTTGAAGTCCATGTCCGATATGTCAGTCCCCGAGCATTAGCTTCAGATGGAAGTTCTTGATCAAAAATGGTATTTGCCGGTTTAATGATCCTTCCGATTACAATTTAACGTGTAAAGGATTCACATTTCATTCGTAAATTGACATGTCCAAGCGATATTTTCTTTTACATACATAGAATTTGGTTGCGCTGTTTGCTTTCCCTAATGCTTTTATTTCTGTCGTTTGGTTTTAGATGTCCTATCAGTCCAATTCGAAAAGCTCCTTTAGTCAACGTTGTGAGAAGGAAAGATTGGAAACCGACCAAAAGCAGCAAAATACTTTCTCATTACTTTCAGTAATAGTACGCAGATCGAATCACAGTTCCGTCGGTCCTTACAAAAAAAAAAAAAAAAATGCTTGATTACGAAAGCAGTTGTAAGTAGGCTGTTTACGTTTTCTTATTGGTAACGCCACGTAGCGCTCTGTATGAAAAATCACTGGCTGTGCCGTGTGCAGTCTGTGGCTGATTTGCATTGTTGTCTGCCATTGTAGTGTTGGGCAGCGGCAGCTGGATGCTAACAGCGCGTAGCGTTGCGCAGTTGGAGGTGAGCCGCCAGCAGTGGTGGACGTGGGGAGAGAGATGGCGGAGTTTTGAAATTTGTAAGAATTGGTGTCATGAACTGATATATATATATATATATATATATATATATATATATATATATATATATATATTATGATTATCTGGGAAATACATTGTTTGTTCTCTATTAAAATCTTTCATTTGCTAACTGTGCCTATCAGTAGTTAGTGACTTCCGTAGTTTGAATCTTTTAGTTAGCTGGCAGTAGTGGCGCTCGCTGTATTGCAGTAGTTCGAGTAACGAAGATTTTTCTGAGGTAAGTGATTTGTGGAAGGTATAGGTTAATGTTAGTCAGGGCTATTCTTTCGTAGGGATTTTTGAAAGTCAGATTGCGTTGCGCTAAAAACTATTGTGTGTCAGTTTAAGCACACTCGTGTATAATTGTTCTAAGGGGACGTTTCAAGCTTAATCAAATAATACAATTCTGTTCTTGGTTATTCGAAACATTAACCACAAAAAAAGTCTGAAAATGACCTCCTGAGACCATGGCATGTACGAAGGCACTAAAACATGTACCATTTAAAAGAACTCTTGCGTGCACACGACAGAAATTAAGTAGCAATCGTAGACAGTAGTCTGCTAACATGGCGGTGCCGGCTTCAAAATAACGTACAGCATAAGTGTGTATCACTGTCTCCTCTTATAATGCCTCCATGATAGAATGCCGGCCGGGGTGGCCGAGCTGTTCTAGACGCTACAGCCTGGAACCGCGAGACCGCTACGGTCGCAGGTTCTAATCCTGCCTCGGACATGGGTGTGTGTGATGTCCTAAGGTTAGTTAGGTTTAAGTAGTTCTAAGTTCTAGTGAACTGATGACCTCAGAAGTTAAGTCCCATATTGCTCAGAGCCATTTGAGCCTCCTTGATAGAATGTTGGATAATATAAAACTGTGGTGAGCGTACTGTAAGACCTTCGGTACACGCACCATCAGATTATTTGACTTGTGGCTCTAACGAAGTAGGCGAGTGTCAGCAATATGTCTCGTGGTCTTATCGCGGCGTGTTTATCTTCCGCCATTAGGTAAGACGACAGAAATGCCACTTGCACGCTAAGAGTAGCAGGTTGACGGTGACCAACTTTAAACAGAACTTGATTAATTTTCACACACATTTATTAAAATAATAACAATCATAAAAATAACTTAACTTGATTCTGCATGCTGTTTACAATTGACAATCTGAAGTTCCTTGGTCTTGGTACGTTAATCTTATTCTCACATATCTCTGATACTTGACAAAAGTGTCTATACATTTGTCTTCATGGCTATGTACAGGAATATGATAATCTTATTAGGCGCAGACTGAAACTTGGCTATAGACAAATGCAGACTGACTAATCGGATGTCTGTACACTCGTTATAATACCGCGTGCGTTCAGGTATCACTGCGCGAGTGTGATCCGCGAGGAGAAAAGATTCTACGTTAGCAGCAATCTCATTGGCTGCATTACATATTAATACGCGGATCGGCAGAAGCAGAATTTGGTCCGTCTCTATGGCAGCGCCATCTCCTAGTGCGGAGAGAGACGAGCGCTGCGCCTGTGCTGTTGTGCTTAGTGGGGCGCACTCTAGTGGGAAAGTTGTGCACGCGCTGACTACGCGGAACTATGTACACAACAAAAACAATGCTGTGATATATCGAACTTGGTCATGTTGTGATTCATACAGCGCCAATCAGGGATAGTGAACTTATTGTCGAACATTGTATTTAATTCATATCTAATTAACGATTCTAAGTTGTTTACAAGCAAATGCAGTGTGTTTCAAAATGAATATACGAGTTGTAAGGCTTTGTAGCGTTTATTACGTTCAACTAATAAATAATAAATCAAATGAAGGAGCGTCACCGAGGGAGGTGGCGCAGTGGTTAGACACTGGACTCGTATTCGGGAGGACGACGGTTCAATCCATCGTCCGGCCATCCTGATTTAGGTTTTCCGTGATTTCCCTAAATCACTCCAGGCAAATGCCGGGATGGTTCCTCTGAAAGGGCACGGCCGACTTCCTTCCCCATCCTTCCCTAATCCGATGAGACCAATGACCACGCTGTCTGGTCTCCTTCCCTAAAAAACCAACCAACCAATGAAGGAGCGTCATTTGTCACATCGAGTTGATAGGCCAGTTCTTGCCCAGATCTTGATCAGCATGTCTAGAGTACTGTTGCAACAATGCTGTTTCAAAAATCTGGTAGATCAGTTGGTGGCTGAGGTACATGTACATGATTCTTTATGTGGCCCCAGAGGTAAAAATTTCGTAGCGTCAGATATAAGTACGTGAAGGTCATGCAAAACAAGTTCTGTCATCCGGTCCCTGCCACTCAACCCAGCGGTTGGCTACAAAGTCATTTAACCAATCTGAGTTATGCTAGTGACGTGGCGCCCTGTCAAATAATTTTCTGTGGTTTAGCTTCTTACAACTGAAGAAACTGCATCAAGATAAGAAACACTTTATTAGTTGCTTCACCGAAAATGAAAAGCCCTCAAACTTTCCGCCGAGGACGGCACAAAAAAACCCTCGATTCAGGGGAGTCTCGTTGCAACTGTACCATCTCATAGTGATTTGCTGGCCCCCATGTGAGCACATTATGTGTTTTCACTTCTACACTTACGTGAAATGTCGATTCATCACTGAAGTCTACACGATACAGAAAATCTTCATCGTCATGCAGCAACATTTTGTTTGCAAAGGTGACACTTAATCAGTATTCCGTAATCTTTAGAGCTTGTAACAGCTGTAAATGACAAGGACATAGCTCTAAGCACCTCCTTAAAATTCTCCACACAGATGTTACTGGAACTGCTAATTCACGGAAATCCTTCTGAACTGACTTCTTGGGGCTACGCGTGAAGGTCTCTCACTTGTTCAACACGTTCCATACCCTTCCCTTCGCGACAAGTATACAAACACAACTGTTTTATTTGCACTTTCATTTGACGTGTTGTAAGTTGAATACAATACATGCTACAAAGTTTTAAAATCCGTATATTCATTTTGAAACACCCTGTATAACAACATGGAGTTTGAAATGTGTTGGAAGCGTTTAGTAATTTGGACACGAAGTATTGCTTCTGTTGAATGATTACGAATTATGGTGTAGTGATTTGAACTTGAACTTAATTAGATACTTTCCTGAAATAAGAATGAGAGCAGTTTACGCAAGTGACAGTTAATTTCTCTGTGTTGGAGAGATGATTCTGTGACACGCGTTTATATTGCGCATATTGTCACAGCTACGTATTTTTACCTCGACTTCTTCTTGTCAGATTACAGAGAGACAAGTTATGGTTTATTAACGATTACTAGTTACGGAAATTTCAGATAAAGCAACATTTTTGTGTTTGTCCATGAGTCGGTGACTACATTTCGAAGCACTCAGGTTTCCTTTGGACAGTCGGTTCATTTAACTCCTACTCCAGAAGAAGATAAAAGCCTGCATGATAAAATAAACCCCACACCTCGTCCAAATCCGTGCCTTGTCGTAGCTTACTGACAGCCGACTGTGTGTTGCGGGTTAGAAGGCATCCTCCACTAGAGCATTACTTAAAGAAAGGCGGTGCGGCGGGCAATACATAGACGACCACATCCTGTCCTGGAACCTTGGGAGGAAGACAATTCATTACAAAATTCTCATGCATTTCTAGTCTGCGATGCTACTAAACCGCAGGTATGGCATTCCTGAGCGCCACTGAAATTACTGTGACATTGTAATTATGTCAGACACAGCACAGGACACGGAAGAGCAGCTGAACGTAATGTACAGTGTCTTGAAAGGAGGATATAAGATGAACATCAACAAAAGCAAAACGAGGATATTGGAATGTAGTAGAATTAAAGCGGGTGATGCTGAGGGTATTAGATTAGGAAATGAGACACTTAAAGTAGTAAAGGAGTTTTGTTATTTAGGGAGCAAAATAACTGACGATGGTCGGAGGAGATATAAAACGTAGACTGGCAATGGCAAGGAAAGCGTTTCTGAAGAAGAGAAATTTGTTAACATCGAGTATAGATTTGTCAGGAAGTCATTTCTGAAAGTATATGTATGGAGTGTAGCCATGTATGGAAGTGAAAGGTGGACGATAAATAGTTTAGACAAAAAGAGAATAGAAGCTTTCGAAATGTGGTGCTACAGAAGGATGCTGAAGATTAGATGGGTAGATCACATAACTAATGAGAAGGTATTGAATAGAATTGGGAAGAAGAGAAATTTGTGGCACAACTTGACTAGAAGAAGGGATCGGTTGGTAGGACATGTTCTGAGGCATCAAGGGATCACAAATTTAGCATTGGAGAGCAGCGTGGAGGGTAAAAATCGTAGAGGGAGACCAAGATTTGAATACACTAAGCAGATTCAGAAGGATGTAGGTTGCAGTAGGTACTGGGAGATGAAGAAGCTTGCACAGGATAGAGTAGCATGGAGAGCTGCATCAAACCAGTCTCAGGACTGAAGACAACAACAACAACAACAACCAAACAAGAACAACCAAACAACAACAAGAACAATAACAATTTCTATATAACTTGGGTTTGTCTGGTTGGAACTCTGTTCACGGAAAACTATGCGGCTGTTTTATCGATGCGGTATCTGCTTGAACTCCGCAAACATTAAGAATTGTTGATCATGAACGATACCAGCCAGAAATATTTTTAAAAATCTTTACTTTAATGCCGAAAACTGTTTCGTGATATTACGCCCATCTTCAGACGACTAGCATATTCAATTACAATAATGCGTTCGTTCAGAAAATCCAAAAGAACGACCAAAAAATGATCAGGACAATTGTAAATCAAGATGTTGTTGAAGACGGTACATACAGACTAGGAAAAAATTAGGAAACTGATGCTACCCACGTCTTCCGGTGGCGCTGTTAAGTGGCAGTCGTGCTCAGAAAAGTATTCTGTTTAGTTGTGAGTCCATAATGTCGGAGCTAAGTGAATTCGAATGTGGGAAAACTGACGGTGTTCCTATGACGGGTGCTTCCATAACCAGGAGAATCGAAGTGTTTGGCGTTTGATGAGACACTGTATCAAAGATTTATGTTTACCGCATACAGGGAAAGTGGAAGAGACATCATCCGTTAAGTCAGAAAGCGAACGAACGTGTGTGTTGGTTGATCGTGGCAGACGGTCATTAAAGAGGATTCTGAAGAAAAGTAAGAGGACGACAGCTGCAAATGTCACTGCAGATAAAAAACAAACAAACGCGAAGAGAGTTCCGTATGCAGGGAATTGCAGGACAAGCCGGAGTTGGCAGTGGTTAGCACACTAGACTCGCGTTCCGGAGGACGACGGTTCAATCCCGCGTCCGGCCATCCTGATTTTGGTTTTCCGTGATTTCCCTAAATCGCTCCTGGCAAAGGCCGGGATGGTCCCTATGAAAGGGCACAGCCGACTTCCTTCCCTAATCCGATGAGACCGATGACCTCGCTGTTTGGTCTCTTCCCCCAAACAACCCAACCCACCCTAGACTTTAGGGGCAATGGAAGAATGTCATTTGGTCTGATGAGTCTTGTTCAGACTGTTTCCAACTTCTGGGCGAGTTTAGTCTCAAGAGTGAAACTTAGAGAGTTCGGTGTCGATTTGAGAAGCCAAATGGTGGCATTCTATGAGCCCCTAGGTTACTCTGCGAGGTCGACTTGTTACCATGGATTAATTGACCATTTTGGCTTATCAGATCCATCCAGTGGCACTACGTTTGTTCTCCACTGGTGATGCTGTGTTGCAAGACGACTCACACAGTCAGTATCGTCAAATGGTTGAAATGGATCTGAGCTCTATGGGACTTAATATCTAAAGTCATCAGTCCCCTAGAACTTAGAACTACTTAAACCTAACTGACCTAACGACACCCATCCATGCCCGAGGCAGGATTCGAACCTGCGACCGTACCGGTCGCGCGGACACAGACTGTGGCGCCTAGAACTGCTCGGCCACTCCGGCCGGCCCAGCATCGTCCAGGACTGGTTTTGTCGGCACGAGGATGCATGACCGCATCTCACCTGATCAACATAGTCACCAGATCTCAATACTATTTATCCAACGTGGTCTGCTTTGGGGAGAAGGGTGCTTGATCGCTATCTGCCTCCATCATCGTTGTCTGAACTTGCGACTATTTTGCAGGAAGGCTGGTATAATATTCCCTTGAAAATCATTCTGAATCGACTGGAAGCTGTTTTGAATGTCAATGGTTTTCCTGCCGCATGTTATGCATGGCAGTATGTTGCATTTTTGATGTTTCCATATTTTTGTCCACCCTCTGCAGTACAGTAGGTTGTGCTTATTAAAGACTGCATCATTATTATTTTTCTTTTTTTGCACTTGTAAGCTGGCTTAATGATACTCAAATAGAAGAACGCTAAACTAGCGATACGTTGACAACAACAGCAACCCATTTTCCCGACGGCTGTTTTCTCATCTTCTTGTGACGCTTCAAGAAACTGGATTTTCAACTCAAATTTAAATTCTTAATAGACGAGTGGAATTTCTGTCTTCTCTGCGTTGGCGTGCACTGTTCTCACACAAACCTTCAACTGAAGGCGGTTGCCTGAATGAACGCTGTGCATTTGCCTTGTGTTTGCATTTGTTTACTGCCGGTTCCAGCAAGTGGACGAGTTAAAGACAGTTTCGTATTACGTTTTTAATAAGATCATGTTTACGTGAATGGCACACTATGATACGACTCTGAACAGGTACTGAGCAGAGAAAGTGGATTACAAAAAACAGAAGTGCTAATTAAAAAAAAGCTCTTCGTAATGAACAAACTTTCATGAATGGCAATATTACTGGTTACTGGTGACCTTAGATGTTAAGTCCCATAGTGCTCAGAGCCACTATTTTTGAATGTCTGTCGACATCAAACAGAATACTTGGTGATGAAGACATGCTCCGACGTGTATTTTGCCACAGTAAAAACAACACTGATGAAACAGCAGATGGGCTTTCTTTATAATTTTACCATTCATTTTACTTGCTCCACCGAGCGAGGTGGTACGGTATTGAGAAACTGGACTCGCATTCGAGAGAATGGTGGTTCAATTCCCGTCCAGCGACCAGGTTTCGGTTTCCGTGGTTTCTCTAAATCGCTTCAGGGTGAACGCTGGAATGGTTCCCTTGAAAAGCGCGCAGCCGACCCCCTCCTCCATACTTTCCTTCGAGCTTGTGCTCGATCTCCCAGCACTTTGTCGAGGATCACTCCGTCTACAGGCAAAAAGCGGCCCATGTGGACCATCCGACCGCCGAGTTATCCCTAGAGGAGGATGCGGATAGGAGGGGCGTGTGGACAGCCCACCGCTCTCCCGGTCGTAAGATGGTATTCTTGACCGAAGCCGCTACTGTTCGGTCGAGTAGCTCCTCAGTTGGCATCATGAGGCTGAGTGCACCCCGAAAAAAGGCAACAGCGCATGACGGCCTGGATGGTCACCCATCCAAGTGCCGACTACGCCCGACAGCGCTTAACTTCGGTGATCTCATGGGAACCGGTGAATTCACAGCGGCAAGGCCGTTGCTACTTTGTTGATTTCCTCGATTTTCTCGGTTTTGTCAAGATTAGCCACAATGGCTACCACGAAGAATGAGAAAAGATGCCTCGTGTTTGGTGGTATTTTGCTAGTGCGTATCAACGAAAATCGTAATTGTACGTCCTTAATGGCAAAATCAGACATCTTTTAGTCAATCGGCTACTATCCAGTCCTTTGAATCCTGATTATGTTAACTTTACACATATGCTTTCCTTCATTCGCGTAACATGTTGAAGTAACCTAAGGGAGGTCGTGGTCTTCAATAAGCAGATCTGCGGTTTCGGTGCGTCTTAGGGCTGTTTGTATTGTAAGGCTTTGTCATGAGTGTTCTTTAAAAACTAGTGCGGCTGGCCGCTGTTGGCGGATTCCGAATGCAGGGAGTTCATTAACCGAAGGCAGGAAATTGGCCCAGCCATCGCGTGCGGGCCCCTTCTCTCTTTTCTCTAATGATAAACTCCGGCGGCTCCGTGTTACCGGAAAAAAAGCAACGTTAAAAACTAGCTGTCTGACAACCACTACACAATCGTATGAAAACATGGAACATATTACGCAGTTACACAACTGTGCATTAAAATTGCACTACCACGAATCAAACAACAAACGTCAGATTACACACTACTGGCCATTAAAATTGCTACACCAAGAAGAAATGAAGATGAAAAACGGGTATTCATTGGACAAATATACTATACTATACTATAACTGACATATGATTATATTTTCACCCAGTTTCGGTGCATAGATCCTGAGAAGTCATTACACACGACAACCACCTCTGGCCGTAATAACGGCCTTGATACGCCTGGGCATTGAGTCAAACAGAGCTTGGATGGCGTGTATAATTACAGCTGCCCATGCAGCTTCAACACGATACCACAGTTCATCAAGAGTAGTGACTGGCGTATTGTGACGAGCCAGTTGCTCGGCCACCATTGACCAGACGTTTCCAATTGGTGAGAGATCTGGACAATGTGCTAACCAGGACAGCAGTTGAACATTTTCTGTATCCAGAAAGGCCCATACAGGACCTGCAACATGCAGTCGTGCATTATTCTTTTGAAATGTAGGGTTCCACAGGGATCGAGTGAAGGGTAGAGCAACGGGTCTAACACATCTGAAATGTAACGTCCACTGTTCAAAGTGCCGTCAATGCGAACAAGAGGTGACCGAAACGCGTAACTATTGGCACCCCATACCAACACGCCAGGTGATACGCCAGTATGGCGATGACGAATACACGCTTCCAATCTGCGTTCACCCCACGATGTCACCAAACACGGATGCGACCATCATGATGCTGTAAACAGAACCTGGATTCACCCGAAAAAATGACGTTTTGCATTCGTGTACCCAGGTTCGTCGTCGTGTACACCATAGCAGGCGCTCCTGTCTGTCATGCAGCGTCAAGTGTAATCACAGCCACAGTCTCCGAGCTAATAGTCCATGCTGCTGCAAACGTTGTAGAACTGATCGTGTAGATGGTTGTTGTCTTGCAAACGTCCCCATCTGTTGACTCAGCAGTCGAGACGTTGCTGCACGATCCGTTACAGCCATGCGGATAAGATGCCTGACATCTCGACTGGTGGTGATACGAGGCCGTTGGGATCCAGCACGGCGTTCCGTATTACCCTCCCGAACCCATCAATTCCATATTCTGCTAACAGTCATTGGATTTCGACCAACGCGAGCTGAAATGTCGCGATACGATAAACCGCAATCGCGATAGGCTACAATCCGACCTTTATCACAGTCGGGAACGTGATGGTACGCATTTCTCCTCCTTACACGAGGCATCACAACAACGTGACACCTGGCAACGCCGGTGAAGTGCTGTTTGTGTATGAGAAATCGGTTGGAAACTTTCCTCATGTCAGCACGTTGTAGATGTCGCCACCCGTGCCAAAATTGAGTGAATGCTCTGAAAAGCTAATCATTTGCATATCACAGCATCTTTTTCCCGTCGGTTAAATTTCGCGTCTGTCGCACGTCACCTTCGTGGTGTAGCTATTTTAATGGCCCTTAGTGTAGTTATGAGTGCTGTGTGTTCTGTCAGACATCTATAATTCTGTGTGTGCGAAGACTGTCTGATGAAAAAGTTTCAGTGCGTATGCACATCCAACGTCCGAACTCCTACGGGAATCAGAAATCTGAGAGTTGGGGGTTAACGGATGAGGAGTGTGGTGCGGCGAGGAGGAAGTTGGGAATTTTGGACTGACGGAAAGCATGTTCGGACAAGGCCGGTGGTGTTGGCTGGAAATGCTTCAAGGCCACCATAATCTGCTTGGTTGCCCCATCACAGGTTAAGTTCAGATGCAGTCCACGAAAAACGTTTGGACCTCCAATCAATTGCAGGTTATTAAATTGCCTAGCCAAGTCAATATCAATCGCCTTCAAACTGCGATGCACAGGTACACTGCGCCGCCAGCGACGACGCCATGTACGTTTCGCCTGTTGTTGCGGGTGACCTTGAACGGGACTTAGTTTCTGGCGCGGCTGCTGCAACACACGATCTCTAGTATTACTTAGATTGTGTTGCACTATAATTCACTTCCAGTTGCGCAATACGCGCTGATAAGGGACTAGCGGCATTAGGTTATTTTGTGAACACAGAGCTGCTTTTTAAAGTCAGATATGAAATCCTCACCCTCCCTGGTAATCGCGGAGGTCCTGGGTTAGTCCACGTATGGCCGGCTGGTGTGGCCGAGCGGTTCTAGGCGCTTCAATCTGGAACCGCTCGACCGCTACGGTCGCAGGTTCGAATCCTGCCTCGGGCATGGATGTGTGTGATGTCCTTAGGTTAGTTAGGTTTAAGTAGTTCTAAGTTCTAGGGGACTGATGACTTCAGATGTTAAGTCTCATAGTGCTCAGAGCAATTTGAACCAATTTTGATTTGAGCTAGACAATGTCCATGGACACCATACCAGATAAGTCTGACGGACACTTGATAGAAGAACTGGCACTGCCGTTTCGACTGCTGGAACCGGTAGCTCAAGCCTCACCATTTTGTACATATGGAACTACGACTGCCAGGATGGCTAGGGCACGTGATGTACATCGCATCTTGACTCGAGAACGGCAGACGAATGCCATACACAAGCGGCAATCGAAAGTGACATGGTCAGTGGTATGCCGTATAGTGCGCCTCGTACACCTTGATGCGGAGATGAGCGCACTGTTGTATCGGGTTGTAAATGGGAAATACACTCCTGCAAATTGAAATAAGAACACCGTGAATTCATTGTCCCAGGAAGGGGAAACTTTATTGACACATTCCTGGGGTCAGATACATCACATGATCACACTGACAGAACCACAGGCACATAGACACAGGCAACAGAGCATGCACAATGTCGGCACTAGTACAGTGTATATCCACCTTTCGCAGCAATGCACGCTGCTATTCTCCCATGGAGACGATCGTAGAGATGCTGGATGTAGTCCTGTGGAACGGCTTGCCATGCCATTTCCACCTGGCACCTCTGTTGGACCTGCGTTCGTGCTGGACGTGCAGACCGCGTGAGACGACGCGTCATCCAATCCCAAACATGCTCAATGGGGGACAGATCCGGAGATCTTGCTGGATAGGGTAGTTGACTTACACCTTCTAGAGCACGTTGGGTGGCACGGGATACTTGCGGACGTGCATTGTCCTGTTGGAACAGCAAGTTCCCTTGCCGGTCTAGGAAAGGTAGAACGATGGGTTCGATGACGGTTTGGATGTACCGTGCACTATTCAGTGTCCCCTAGACGATCACCAGAGGTGTACGGCCAGTGTAGGAGATCGCTCCCCACACCATGATGTCGGGTGTTGGCCCTGTGTGCCTCGGTCGTATGCAGTCCTGATTGTGGCGCTCACCTGCACGGCGCCAAACAGGTATACGACCATCATTGGCACCAAGGCAGAAGCGACTCTCATCGCTGAAGACGACACGTCTCCATTCGTCCCTCCATTCACGCCTGTCGCGACACAACTGGAGGCGGGCTGCACGATGTTGGGGCGTGAGCGGAAGACGGCCTAACGGTGTGCGGGACCGTAGCCCAGCTTCATGGAGACGGTTGCGAATGGTCCTCACCGATACCCCAGGAGCAACAGTGTCCCTAATTTGCTGGGAAGTGGCGGTGCGGTCCCCTACGGCACTGCGTAGGATCCTACGGTCTTGGCGTGCATCCGTGCGTCGCTGCGGTCCGGTCCCAGGTCGACGGGCACGTGCACCTTCCGCCGACCACTGGCGACAACATCGATGTACTGTGGAGACCTCACGCCCCACGTGTTGAGCAATTCGGCGGTACGTCTACCCGGCCTCCCGCATGCCCACTATACGCCCTTGCTCAAAGTCCGTCAACTGCACACACGGTTCACGTTCACGCTGTCACGGCATGCTACCAGTGTTAAAGACTGCGATGGAGCTCCGTATGCCACGGCAAACTGGCTGACACTGACGGCGGCGATGCACAAATGCTGCGCAGCTAGCGCCATTCGACGGCCAACACCGCGGTTCCTGGTGTGTCCGCTGTGCCGTGCGTGTGATCATTGCTTGTACAGCCCTCTCGCAGTGTCTGGAGCAAGTATGGTGGGTCTGACACACCGGTGTCAATGTGTTCTTTTTTCCATTTCCAGGAGTGTATGAGACACGTTCCAGGTTACATACAATTCTCATGACGGATACGGCACTGTGTCCACAGTGCAATGTTGTAGACACAGATGAACACCACCTGATATGCGGGTCTTGGTCGCAGTATGGTGTTTGGTTCAAAAAATTATCGCCTTCCCCTTTCAGGAGGTGCCACAAGCAATAGAACCACGGTTACTACTTCTCCAAGATATGACATATTTTCCCCGAACGTTGGCCAACGCAACGACCTGGATTTTGGGTCTGACTGTATTTTACCTTTTTCGAGGAGGCAGTAAGAATGTTTGCTAGACTTTTGGACCATACTACAAGAACGTTACTCACCGATTATGTTAAATCCGTGATATCGAACAAATTAAGCAAATTTTTAGGGAGTGCTTTGCTTTCTGCCCCACCCTGTTGCGGCGTACAGTGTAGGTGAACGTAATTAATACATATGATTATCCTGAACAAGAAAGGACCGGAACAGTGGAGAGGATCCACAATCACACGTGAAGACGTACACGCCACCAACACGAGGTACAACGGGATCGGCGAGGAACGCACCCACTGCTTGGGACGTGGTCCGTTATGGGTTCAGTTGGCTCTGAGCACTATGGGATTTAACATCTGAAGTCATCAGTCCCCTACAACTTAGAACTACTTAAACGTAACTAACCTAAGGACATCACACACATCCATGCCCGAGGCAGGATTCGACCCTGCGACCGTAGCAGTCGGGCGGTTCCGGACTGAAGCGCCTAGAACCGCTCGACCACCACGACCGACCGTCCGTTATTGTTTTGTACTAAAACAAGTAGTTTATGTTTATTATTTGTTACATCTCTTACATAAAAAACGTTGAAAAAGTCCAAGTTTACAGAAATATTTTATTTTATAAAGAACATCTTCTTATTGTCATGCAATAGAAATTTTTATTTGCTCCATCATTTTACGCGCGACATTTAGCTCATGTAGTAGGTGACTATTTTATGACCTCTACAAGAAAATTTTTATACTTATTATTTTAAAGACATATTTAAAAAACGGTAGCAGAAAATCCTGTATTCGAATCCCGATCTGGCAAATAAAATTAAGCAGTTTGAGATCTAACAAAAAAAAGGCGAGTTAAGGTAACTGTTGTAGAAACGCTGAGCATCCGGGTTCGAGATCCCATCCGAAACCAATTTTCAACTCTCGTTGTTGCATTGCCACAGTGCCCTGTGCGACTGGAAGTCATTATTTCCTTCCTACCTCTTTTCGATCCCGTTTCGTTTCCGTTCCTTTAGTCAAATGGTTAAAATAGCTCTGAGCACTATGGTAGTTAACATCTGAGGTCGTCAGTCCCCTAGAACTTAGAACTACTTAATCCTAACTAACCTATGGACATCACACACATCCATGCCCGAGGCAGGATTCGAACCTGCGACCGTAGCGGTCGAGCGGTTCCAGAATCAAGCGCCTAGAACCGCTAGGTCTCAACGGCCGGCTGTTCCTTTAGTCCAAATTATTTGTAACCGTTAGGTTGTCATTAAACACATCTGGTCATGGGTTGCCGGGAGCCGTAACAATGTTGGTGAACTCTGGGACAGAGACGTACTGACATGGAATGATGTACGTTCATTGTCATTCAGTGGTGCAACAGAAATATCAGCTTTGTAGCCAGATCTTTGCCGCACATATGTTAGCACAGCTCTTCATCTCAGTCGTGAAATCTGACCGACGTGTTGTTGCCGGCGAATCTTCACTTCACCTCTCACTGATATGCAGATTCGCAAGGAATGACACTTGGTCCTGATTCCAGGTTAAACCGTAGATCTCCTTTTCTCAATAGGATAACTGAGCCTAAGTAGCGTCCAATTGAAACACTTCACCGGGCCATTGAGCCACACAGAACTGCTGTCATCCCGGCGCAGAAAATAGGTTTTATATAACAACGTTAGGAG
Organism: Schistocerca gregaria; assembly: GCF_023897955.1. Taxonomy (NCBI): domain Eukaryota; kingdom Metazoa; phylum Arthropoda; class Insecta; order Orthoptera; family Acrididae; genus Schistocerca; species Schistocerca gregaria. Next base: position 720,207,519 of record NC_064923.1, on the reverse strand, counting down.
GGATGAGGAAATATCGATAATGGAACGTGATCTGGGGCTTGTAATTTTGCAATTGTACGGAATCAATAGCGAGCGTGGCACAGAATTTGTATTGTCTTAGAAAAGGACTCGGTGATATCTTCTGTGAAAGCGAAGATGAATTGCAGGACCTGTTGAATAGACTGAACTGCCTAAGGAGCACAGAATATGGACACAGAGTAACGTGAAAAAAGACGGAAGTAATGAGAAGTAGCAGAAATGAGAAAAGCGAGAAACCTAACATCAGAATTGGGGATTACGAAGAAGACCTAAGCAACAAAATAACGCATGATGGACGGAGTGAGGGCATAAAAAGCAACCTAACACTGGAAAAAAGCGCATTTCTGTCTAGGAGAAGTCTATTAGTATCAAATATAGGCCCTAATTTGACGAAGAAATTTTTGAGAATGTGCGTTTGGAGCAGGACATTGTTTGGTAGTGGAACGCGAACTGTGAGAAAACCGGCACCGAACAGAATCGAAGCAATTGATTTGAGGTGCTACAGAAGACTGTTTAAAATTAGGTTGGCTGATAAGGTAAAGAATGGGGAGATTCTCCTCAGAACCGCCGAGGAAGGGAATATGTGGAAAACCCTGCAAGAACAAGGTAGAGGATAGTAGGACATCTGTTAACACATCAGGGAATAACTGAAATGGTATTAGAAGGGCAAAAATTGTGGAGGAATACGGAGTTTAGAATACATCCAGCAGCTAACTGAGAACATAGGTTGCAAGTGCTACTCTGACATGAGAAGGTTTGGCATAGGATAGGAATTTGTGGTGGGCGCATCAAATCAGTCACAACACCGATGACCCAAATATTATATATATGAGTTGACAGTATTTGGATCTCTTCGATTGGCAAACATTTTTCACTCAGACTGTAGTATTTGTATCCTAACTAGGAACCGTAAAGTAATAGAATTCTCTGACCATTATATATACTGACTAGCGAACGTAAAAAACTTTAATCATTTTTGCACTTTTAACCGCTTGAGCATGAGTGTTCCGTGACAACGTCGCTTCTAGTTTCCTTGCAACCTAAAGACCGATCTACGGTCACAGCCAAAGGTATAGCGTAACTTTGTGTGGACCCTTGAACAGACTTCCCATGCCAGCCGTTGATTTTTCCCCTGTGTGTGAAAGTTTGGAGAATATGTCAGTAAATTAAAAAATTGTTCTAGTGACTATTTCATACACTATTCTTACTACGTTTTCGTCTTTAATAAACATGCTATGACCATACTAAAAAATGGTTCAAATGGCTCTGAGACCCATGGGACTTAACATCTGAGGTCATCAGTCCCCTAGAACAGAACTACGTAAACCTAACTAAGCTAAGGACATCAAACACATCCATGCCCGAGGCATGATTCGAACCTGCGACCTTATCGGTCGCGCGGTTCCAGACTGAAGCGCCTAGAACCGCTAAGCCATACGAGCCGGCACCATACAAAAAAATCCTTGATGGAACATATTCCTCTTTGAAGCTCTTTTACGCTACATATTCACATCAGGTTGCTTATTGACTCTCTAGAAGTACATTATGTGGTCAACACTGCATCCAGTTGTTATTCAGGCGTACACTATCTTCTCTGTTCCCTCCATTTCCATACATATTCATGGCAGCCCCAACAAAACATCGCACTTGAAATGCGCACATCACAGCCGTCTACACACAACGATTATAATACAAGCCTCCGCTCTTTTACATGTATTAGTCTGAAGCCTGCAGTTTTTACTGCGATTTACTGCGAAGTACGTCAAGTTACATTTGAGTGTACCTAAGGATATCGTAAAAACATCAACAGCATACTAAACAAAACTAGTAGAGATTGTAATTTGTCTGTATAAACGTATGGTGTAAACAAATTCTTTGCCTGTCCATCTTTTCGCGTAACGAACTCAACATTTTCTCTAGGACTCAAAATACGGCTGGTAAACCTCGAACGTGGCTGATTTAACTGGCACGCAGCTAGCAGTCGCTTTCAGTGAAGTAATGCCTCATGTCTTTTCGGGTTCTTCCACGGGCTGTTGCGTGCACGACTCACATTAGCGCTCCGGATTCATTTGTTATACATTAGTGGCTAGAGAGTAGTCTATTGTAGATGCGTGTTTCGTTAGCGATCGAGCTTATCTTGGCTTAGGCATTAAAGCACGATAAACTCAGAGGTGAAAGTCTTTGTTATCGACTTTCTCGCGTTAACCTGGGGCTCACGTGATGCAGCACACACGTTGATCCAATGGCAACTCGGCTATTTTTCAGCATTGGGCTCCCGGTACCTGACTGAAGTTTTTCAAGCCCTCAATTTCTCTATCGCCACCTAGGAACAAGTTTTATCTTCGATGATGTTCAAGAAAAATCCTAAGTGCACTTTGTTAGAAAACATGGAAATGAGTAACATTTACGACCGCGGCTGTTTTTTAGTCATCGACGGATTACTTTAAAGAGTACTGGCCAATACCGCGTTTAAAGTGTCTGAGTTTTATGAGTAACCCCACACTCTCCCCAATCTCTCTTCACGAATAGCAAGGTACGGCAGGAAAACTGTGAATCTTGACGGTACACTCTCAAATTATTCCCAGAGATATATAAAGTACTCTTTAGTTAACGTAAAATTCTAGTAACTATCTGTTAAGTCAAATCAGTGAGAAGTAATAACATGAGTCCCATAATAGCGTAGCTCCAATATAAATCCCTCGCAAATAAAAACAGGAAGTCTGTGGAGACATAATTTGAGTTCAAATTAAAAAGACATGCCAATGTCCTTTTCCATCAGTTCGCTTACGATGGCGATTCCAATAACCAATGACGAATTTTACAACTGAAGCTAGGTTTCGGTCTGCCATTGACTTTATGAAGACGTCGCCAGAATTTTAAGTGCTTAAAGTTGCCACCATGTGGCAGTTCAGACGTAGACTTATAATTAAAAATGACAAGAGAGGAATATTTTTATGCTATCATTAATTTTTAATTATTTTCTTTCTTTATTTAAGTGTGAAGTTTGTTTTTTAAGATGTTTGTTATCGAGAGTGAGGAGTCTTTCACATCGATTTTCTTAGGAATATTTTTTTTATAAATGTAGTAATTAAATAAAATCTATTCCTAACACATTTTCTAAATATCATGTGCAAGTAAAAATGTTTTTGTTTCTAGACACTCATTTCAACATTGTTACCCTAACAAATAAGAATTATTTCCAAGAATTGCTTTGACAAAGAAATATACATACACAAGTATTGAGATATTTTCCTAACAAATGGTACAAATGTTAAAAAAAGGGGAAAACATCCAACAAGATAATTTTTTGTTCTTTGTTTTTATAAGGAGAAAATAAGTAAAATATGGTTATTCTTTTATTTTTATGAGGAGAAAATAAGTGGCATATCGTTTCTTCATATACTGCCCATTTCAGAACTAATGACTTATTTTTATCGATAGTCTATTTTTTACTTAAGTCCATATTCACTGACTGTTATTTTGTAGTTTATTAGCTGTCTGGTGTGCTTAACTTATTTAGTTCGTCACACATTTCTTTTGCACAATTCCTACATCACATAATTTGATTTCACACATTCACACAATCCTATGAATGTTTAAGCATGAGGTTGGCGAATGTTTTTGCACGAAGGTGATGGACTTGAGCGAGATGGATGTGGGCAAGTATTTGACGTACAGCTTCGTTCGTCGTTCCTTGTTGGCTTTGCAAGTGTGTGACGCTGTTCTGGAGGTCCCATAATGGAAAGGAGCTGTGAGTGCAGAATCTCGTGGTTTACTGGCTTTGTATGCGTGAAAGTCATCGTTATGTGTCGCTGAAAGCGGTCGTTTGTCGTTGTAATACTTCGCAGACGACTAGTTTACAATAAGATAGGAAGTTGGGAAGGCATGTCGTCTATTCTTCACCCATCTTCTTTCTTGGTCTCAATCTTGCGAATCTTCAACTTCTGTTCTTCCCGCTTTTTCTCTGCTTCTTACTTGCTTCTTGGTTCTTCTCTGGGCAGGATATGGAAATATTTATTGATAACTAGTCGCTTTGAAGTTCTCCTCCTAGTAACAGTTTGATAAATTGTTTGGGCGTGTCATTTTTAATTTGTGGAAGTTCTTCTTCAGTATCGTGCATCAGCGTGCTGTTTAATAGCAGTAGTGTGACTTTTACACATATTTTTTGCCAGCAGTGGCTTGACCAAGCGGTCTTCTCGTCGGGCCGTTTCTTGCTCGCTCCGTTCATTCGGGGCTCGGAGACCCTTGCGGCGTTCGCCGTCCCAGCGCTGTCCCGTCGCGTCTCAGCAGGGTTCCCCCTAGCGGGCAAATTTATTGCCCACTTTCGCTACAAGAAGGTCACTGTGTTGGTCTCGCTGTCCTCGTGTCTTGCTAATTACGTCCTTTTCTTTCTTGATACTTCTCGCGTTGCAACTTGTGGGGCGTTGCATCTCTTCCTTGCTGGAGTTTTTACAATGGTTCTTACAAAAAGTTTTACTTATAATCATCTAATATATATCTAGTACCTATTTGTTTTACGCCTTCTTAAAAAGCTTTACAAATTTCGTCGCCCTTTCCATGTTACAATTCTAAGATATTTGGAGTCTTAACGTCTACTAAAGAATCCTCAAATTCGTTTTTTTTTGTGTAGTGTCGTGGTGTATAGCATTTTAGTATTTCATGCTGTTAGACTATCTACGCTTTATCCCTTCACCTTAATCTATGGTACTATTGGTGTTATTATTGAAACTACTTTCTTTTTCCCACCTTCCTCTCTCTTCATTCTTCTTTCTCCTGACGATCTTATCTGCAACATAATCTTGCAATACTGTGCTGATTATTTACTAGTAATAAAATTAATCTTCAAACTTGTACTGCCAGCCTTAGGTAAATGTACCTCTGCTTTATCTCGTAAAATACCCTCTAATTCTCTTTTACTGTGTTCCGAAATACCTTGAACTTCTTGCAATTTTTCGTCTATTTCTTTATGGACTTCTAACATTAGTTGAGGCGATTCCCCCTTTTGTGCATACCATTCTAATTCTTCATCCTCTTTATCTCGCATCATTCTTAATTGTTTGTTTATAACTGGTATTTCTTCTAATTTTAGCTTTTGCTCAAAGAGAAGTGTGACATTCCCGAATGTTACGCTACCTTTCCCATATCTATTTTCGCTTGTCTCTCATTAAAAAAATCTGCACCTATAATCAAATATACAGTTAGTTTAGGTATAATCACGAAGTTGGCTTCGATCTTTTGACCTTGGCACGAAAGAGTTAACCTTGTTTGTCTCATAACTTCCGCAGCATTGTTTCTAATAGGACCTCTTACTTTAATCTTACGTGTTTTCAGAACTGGCAATTCCTCATTGGCATTACACTGCATGAATAAATTTTCTGAGATCGCAGTCAGTTCACTTCCGCTATCAATTACAATATTGACTGGGATATGCTTTACCATGGCCTTCACAATTGGTTGAATTTGAAAGGGTTGGTTCTGTTCTTCTTCCTCTTGCGGTCGTAGCGGTCGAGCGGTTCCAGAATCAAGCGCCTAGAACCGCTAGGTCTCAACGGCCGGCTGTTCCTTTAGTCCAAATTATTTGTAACCGTTAGGTTGTCATTAAACACATCTGGTCATGGGTTGCCGGGAGCCGTAACAATGTTGGTGAACTCTGGGACAGAGACGTACTGACATGGAATGATGTACGTTCATTGTCATTCAGTGGTGCAACAGAAATATCAGCTTTGTAGCCAGATCTTTGCCGCACATATGTTAGCACAGCTCTTCATCTCAGTCGTGAAATCTGACCGACGTGTTGTTGCCGGCGAATCTTCACTTCACCTCTCACTGATATGCAGATTCGCAAGGAATGACACTTGGTCCTGATTCCAGGTTAAACCGTAGATCTCCTTTTCTCAATAGGATAACTGAGCCTAAGTAGCGTCCAATTGAAACACTTCACCGGGCCATTGAGCCACACAGAACTGCTGTCATCCCGGCGCAGAAAATAGGTTTTATATAACAACGTTAGGAGGGATGAGGAAATATCGATAATGGAACGTGATCTGGGGCTTGTAATTTTGCAATTGTACGGAATCAATAGCGAGCGTGGCACAGAATTTGTATTGTCTTAGAAAAGGACTCGGTGATATCTTCTGTGAAAGCGAAGATGAATTGCAGGACCTGTTGAATAGACTGAACTGCCTAAGGAGCACAGAATATGGACACAGAGTAACGTGAAAAAAGACGGAAGTAATGAGAAGTAGCAGAAATGAGAAAAGCGAGAAACCTAACATCAGAATTGGGGATTACGAAGAAGACCTAAGCAACAAAATAACGCATGATGGACGGAGTGAGGGCATAAAAAGCAACCTAACACTGGAAAAAAGCGCATTTCTGTCTAGGAGAAGTCTATTAGTATCAAATATAGGCCCTAATTTGACGAAGAAATTTTTGAGAATGTGCGTTTGGAGCAGGACATTGTTTGGTAGTGGAACGCGAACTGTGAGAAAACCGGCACCGAACAGAATCGAAGCAATTGATTTGAGGTGCTACAGAAGACTGTTTAAAATTAGGTTGGCTGATAAGGTAAAGAATGGGGAGATTCTCCTCAGAACCGCCGAGGAAGGGAATATGTGGAAAACCCTGCAAGAACAAGGTAGAGGATAGTAGGACATCTGTTAACACATCAGGGAATAACTGAAATGGTATTAGAAGGGCAAAAATTGTGGAGGAATACGGAGTTTAGAATACATCCAGCAGCTAACTGAGAACATAGGTTGCAAGTGCTACTCTGACATGAGAAGGTTTGGCATAGGATAGGAATTTGTGGTGGGCGCATCAAATCAGTCACAACACCGATGACCCAAATATTATATATATGAGTTGACAGTATTTGGATCTCTTCGATTGGCAAACATTTTTCACTCAGACTGTAGTATTTGTATCCTAACTAGGAACCGTAAAGTAATAGAATTCTCTGACCATTATATATACTGACTAGCGAACGTAAAAAACTTTAATCATTTTTGCACTTTTAACCGCTTGAGCATGAGTGTTCCGTGACAACGTCGCTTCTAGTTTCCTTGCAACCTAAAGACCGATCTACGGTCACAGCCAAAGGTATAGCGTAACTTTGTGTGGACCCTTGAACAGACTTCCCATGCCAGCCGTTGATTTTTCCCCTGTGTGTGAAAGTTTGGAGAATATGTCAGTAAATTAAAAAATTGTTCTAGTGACTATTTCATACACTATTCTTACTACGTTTTCGTCTTTAATAAACATGCTATGACCATACTAAAAAATGGTTCAAATGGCTCTGAGACCCATGGGACTTAACATCTGAGGTCATCAGTCCCCTAGAACAGAACTACGTAAACCTAACTAAGCTAAGGACATCAAACACATCCATGCCCGAGGCATGATTCGAACCTGCGACCTTATCGGTCGCGCGGTTCCAGACTGAAGCGCCTAGAACCGCTAAGCCATACGAGCCGGCACCATACAAAAAAATCCTTGATGGAACATATTCCTCTTTGAAGCTCTTTTACGCTACATATTCACATCAGGTTGCTTATTGACTCTCTAGAAGTACATTATGTGGTCAACACTGCATCCAGTTGTTATTCAGGCGTACACTATCTTCTCTGTTCCCTCCATTTCCATACATATTCATGGCAGCCCCAACAAAACATCGCACTTGAAATGCGCACATCACAGCCATCTACACACAACGATTATAATACAAGCCTCCGCTCTTTTACATGTATTAGTCTCAAGCCTGCAGTTTTTACTGCGATTTACTGCGAAGTACGTCAAGTTACATTTGAGTGTACCTAAGGATATCGTAAAAACATCAACAGCATACTAAACAAAACTAGTAGAGATTGTAATTTGTCTGTATAAACGTATGGTGTAAACAAATTCTTTGCCTGTCCATCTTTTCGCGTAACGAACTCAACATTTTCTCTAGGACTCAAAATACGGCTGGTAAACCTCGAACGTGGCTGATTTAACTGGCACGCAGCTAGCAGTCGCTTTCAGTGAAGTAATGCCTCATGTCTTTTCGGGTTCTTCCACGGGCTGTTGCGTGCACGACTCACATTAGCGCTCCGGATTCATTTGTTATACATTAGTGGCTAGAGAGTAGTCTATTGTAGATGCGTGTTTCGTTAGCGATCGAGCTTATCTTGGCGTAGGCATTAAAGCACGATAAACTCAGAGGTGAAAGTCTTTGTTATCGACTTTCTCGCGTTAACCTGGGGCTCACGTGATGCAGCACACACGTTGATCCAATGGCAACTCGGCTATTTTTCAGCATTGGGCTCCCGGTACCTGACTGAAGTTTTTCAAGCCCTCAATTTCTCTATCGCCACCTAGGAACAAGTTTTATCTTCGATGATGTTCAAGAAAAATCCTAAGTGCACTTTGTTAGAAAACATGGAAATGAGTAACATTTACGACCGCGGCTGTTTTTTAGTCATCGACGGATTACTTTAAAGAGTACTGGCCAATACCGCGTTTAAAGTGTCTGAGTTTTATGAGTAACCCCACACTCTCCCCAATCTCTCTTCACGAATAGCAAGGTACGGCAGGAAAACTGTGAATCTTGACGGTACACTCTCAAATTATTCCCAGAGATATATAAAGTACTCTTTAGTTAACGTAAAATTCTAGTAACTATCTGTTAAGTCAAATCAGTGAGAAGTAATAACATGAGTCCCATAATAGCGTAGCTCCAATATAAATCCCTCGCAAATAAAAACAGGAAGTCTGTGGAGACATAATTTGAGTTCAAATTAAAAAGACATGCCAATGTCCTTTTCCATCAGTTCGCTTACGATGGCGATTCCAATAACCAATGACGAATTTTACAACTGAAGCTAGGTTTCGGTCTGCCATTGACTTTATGAAGACGTCGCCAGAATTTTAAGTGCTTAAAGTTGCCACCATGTGGCAGTTCAGACGTAGACTTATAATTAAAAATGACAAGAGAGGAATATTTTTATGCTATCATTAATTTTTAATTATTTTCTTTCTTTATTTAAGTGTGAAGTTTGTTTTTTAAGATGTTTGTTATCGAGAGTGAGGAGTCTTTCACATCGATTTTCTTAGGAATATTTTTTTTATAAATGTAGTAATTAAGTAAAATCTATTCCTAACACATTTTCTAAATATCATGTGCAAGTAAAAATGTTTTTGTTTCTAGACACTCATTTCAACATTGTTACCCTAACAAATAAGAATTATTTCCAAGAATTGCTTTGACAAAGAAATATACATACACAAGTATTGAGATATTTTCCTAACAAATGGTACAAATGTTAAAAAAAGGGGAAAACATCCAACAAGATAATTTTTTGTTCTTTGTTTTTATAAGGAGAAAATAAGTAAAATATGGTTATTCTTTTATTTTTATGAGGAGAAAATAAGTGGCATATCGTTTCTTCATATACTGCCCATTTCAGAACTAATGACTTATTTTTATCGATAGTCTATTTTTTACTTAAGTCCATATTCACTGACTGTTATTTTGTAGTTTATTAGCTGTCTGGTGTGCTTAACTTATTTAGTTCGTCACACATTTCTTTTGCACAATTCCTACATCACATAATTTGATTTCACACATTCACACAATCCTATGAATGTTTAAGCATGAGGTTGGCGAATGTTTTTGCACGAAGGTGATGGACTTGAGCGAGATGGATGTGGGCAAGTATTTGACGTACAGCTTCGTTCGTCGTTCCTTGTTGGCTTTGCAAGTGTGTGACGCTGTTCTGGAGGTCCCATAATGGAAAGGAGCTGTGAGTGCAGAATCTCGTGGTTTACTGGCTTTGTATGCGTGAAAGTCATCGTTATGTGTCGCTGAAAGCGGTCGTTTGTCGTTGTAATACTTCGCAGACGACTAGTTTACAATAAGATAGGAAGTTGGGAAGGCATGTCGTCTATTCTTCACCCATCTTCTTTCTTGGTCTCAATCTTGCGAATCTTCAACTTCTGTTCTTCCCGCTTTTTCTCTGCTTCTTACTTGCTTCTTGGTTCTTCTCTGGGCAGGATATGGAAATATTTATTGATAACTAGTCGCTTTGAAGTTCTCCTCCTAGTAACAGTTTGATAAATTGTTTGGGCGTGTCATTTTTAATTTGTGGAAGTTCTTCTTCAGTATCGTGCATCAGCGTGCTGTTTAATAGCAGTAGTGTGACTTTTACACATATTTTTTGCCAGCAGTGGCTTGACCAAGCGGTCTTCTCGTCGGGCCGTTTCTTGCTCGCTCCGTTCATTCGGGGCTCGGAGACCCTTGCGGCGTTCGCCGTCCCAGCGCTGTCCCGTCGCGTCTCAGCAGGGTTCCCCCTAGCGGGCAAATTTATTGCCCACTTTCGCTACAAGAAGGTCACTGTGTTGGTCTCGCTGTCCTCGTGTCTTGCTAATTACGTCCTTTTCTTTCTTGATACTTCTCGCGTTGCAACTTGTGGGGCGTTGCATCTCTTCCTTGCTGGAGTTTTTACAATGGTTCTTACAAAAAGTTTTACTTATAATCATCTAATATATATCTAGTACCTATTTGTTTTACGCCTTCTTAAAAAGCTTTACAAATTTCGTCGCCCTTTCCATGTTACAATTCTAAGATATTTGGAGTCTTAACGTCTACTAAAGAATCCTCAAATTCGTTTTTTTTTGTGTAGTGTCGTGGTGTATAGCATTTTAGTATTTCATGCTGTTAGACTATCTACGCTTTATCCCTTCACCTTAATCTATGGTACTATTGGTGTTATTATTGAAACTACTTTCTTTTTCCCACCTTCCTCTCTCTTCATTCTTCTTTCTCCTGACGATCTTATCTGCAACATAATCTTGCAATACTGTGCTGATTATTTACTAGTAATAAAATTAATCTTCAAACTTGTACTGCCAGCCTTAGGTAAATGTACCTCTGCTTTATCTCGTAAAATACCCTCTAATTCTCTTTTACTGTGTTCCGAAATACCTTGAACTTCTTGCAATTTTTCGTCTATTTCTTTATGGACTTCTAACATTAGTTGAGGCGATTCCCCCTTTTGTGCATACCATTCTAATTCTTCATCCTCTTTATCTCGCATCATTCTTAATTGTTTGTTTATAACTGGTATTTCTTCTAATTTTAGCTTTTGCTCAAAGAGAAGTGTGACATTCCCGAATGTTACGCTACCTTTCCCATATCTATTTTCGCTTGTCTCTCATTAAAAAAATCTGCACCTATAATCAAATATACAGTTAGTTTAGGTATAATCACGAAGTTGGCTTCGATCTTTTGACCTTGGCACGAAAGAGTTAACCTTGTTTGTCTCATAACTTCCGCAGCATTGTTTCTAATAGGACCTCTTACTTTAATCTTACGTGTTTTCAGAACTGGCAATTCCTCATTGGCATTACACTGCATGAATAAATTTTCTGAGATCGCAGTCAGTTCACTTCCGCTATCAATTACAATATTGACTGGGATATGCTTTACCATGGCCTTCACAATTGGTTGAATTTGAAAGGGTTGGTTCTGTTCTTCTTCCTCTTGCATCAACGAATCCTCCACTGAATCATACATGAGTCTTTTTAGGAATTTCCTTTGTGAATTCGAACTTTCTGTAGGATAAGCTTCGATTGCTAATTCTCTCTCTTTTATTTCCTCTTCTCTATTTCTTCCTTCATTTACGCCATCTTCTACATCCTCTACTTTTTCCTCATCCTCGTCTATCTTCTCCTTCTTCGTCGCTACTTCCACATAATCGCATCTAAATGCACTAATTATCGCTTCATAACTTCCTTCATTATATACGTTGGGTTGTGTGCCCACTTGTAACTTATTTTCAAATTCTGTCGACTGCGCATTATCCTCATTGAATTCGCTTTCCCTGGTTTCCATCTCAAATAGCTCTGCAATACTCATTACTTCGTCCTTTCCTCCTACATTCGTTGTGCATGACTCTGGTAATTCATCTTCCTCGTCAGTATTCTCCCAATTAATTTCGTCCCAACATGATATTGTTATTTTCTTGTCTTCGTTTTCATCTGGTCCGTGCGGATTTGTTTCTTCCTTATTCTCTTCTCGTGATAAGAGTTTTACTTCTCTGTTCAAGGTGCTGCAATTGTCCTGGGTCGGTGCGTCGTTCTCTTTGGCATGGGCGCTTAGCTGTCAACTCGAACGTTTATTGGGGTATGGTGGTCTTACCTCCACTTCTTCTACCTGTATTCGCTTTCCTTGTTCAGCTTGTTGATAGTGGTTTCTTTGTTGATAATTTGTCGGTCTATTGGTTCTCCAGTACCCGTTCCAGTTGTCGTTATTCCCTCTGTAATAGTTGTTGCCCTTCCTGGGTGAATTATAGTTATTGCCATATTCTCTTCTAAATCCATAACCGGTTCTTTGTTGAAATCTATTGTCGTTTCTTGGTGCGAAGTTATCACGTGGTTCGTAATTATTGTTTCTTCGTACTGTGTCTCGTGGATTCCACTGCTTTTTGCTTTCGTTTTCAAGTGCGCTTCGTCTTTTTCTTGCGTCATCTTCCGAAAATATGAACTCTAGTTCCCTTAGAATACCTTTAAATGCTTCGACGTCATTGCCTCCGCGACCTACTAATGATTGCTGGTATTTCAATGGTAGCTTCATCGCGCATAATTTAATCAACTCTCCGTCACTGTATGGTACGTCTAAGCATTGATTTTTGTTTGCCATTACTTCGAAAAATTTCACGGGACTCTTGTCTCCTGAATTTTCAAAATATGGGTTCTGTAATAATTCGTACTTCACTCTGTTCTGTGCTTCGCTGGACCAATATCGTGAGAGAAACTTCTCTCTGAAATCTTCGTACGATCGGCATGTCGCTGCAACATTCTGCATGGTTTCTGCGACTGTTCCTGACATGCGTGCACATATAAAGTCTAATTTGTGTGCTAGCGTCCAATGTTCTGGTAATCCTACTCGGAATTGATCAATAAAAGTTCGTGGGTGTAATGAGTTTCCTTCTCGAAAGTGTTGAAATTTTCTGACTGTGAGGAAATGATCGTTGTCGTACTTCGTCATAGTTCCATGTGAAATTCGCGATTCTTCGCCATTTTTGTTTCTGATCATTTCTCCCGTCGTTCTTCCCTGTTGTGGTAGATCCATTGGATATTGTCCACTGTAACTTTCGCCTACCCTAGCGTAGTATCGTTGGAGTGGTACGCAATAATTTTCTTCCAACAGTTGTGAACGTGTAGCTGAATGCATTGCACTGTACTCTTCGCGACCTGGCTTTCCATTGTCACGTATGGGTTGGGTATCTTGTCTGGCTAACCCTGCCACTTCATTGCAAAATCCAAACTGTCTTGAAACATACATTTGTGGTTCCGCATGTGTTTGTGATGACGTTTGTTCATCAAGAATTTCGAAACGTGTTTGTTGCTGTGCAGGCTGTCTGATTTCACGTATGTTACTTTCCACCTGTGATTGGAATCGCAAATGCGTAATATCTTCGTTAATTGATTGTTTTTCCGGTGCTGTTACAAATACGGATGTGGTTGCAGACTCTGTGCTTGTTCGATCCTGTTCACTACGCTCTTCAATGGTTTGCAACAACTCTGTTCGCAATTTCTGAAATTGTCGCTTCGTTTGCGTTTCTATTTTGACTATGCGGTTATTATATCTTTTCAGCGCTGCTTTTGTGATACGTTTGTGTAACACACTGTTTTCAACAGTTTCACGCACTGTACCTGCTGCTTGTCTAGTAATTTCGTTTATCTGTTTCTCTAGTTTCTTGACTTCTCCCTGGGTGTTGTTACGTAATGTTTTGATCTCGTCCTCAGTGTCATTACGCAATGTTTGTACGTCCGCTTGTACTTTGTCAATGTCTGTTCTCAACTGATTGTAACCTGTTATTAAGTATCCTATCACTTCTCGAGATTCTTTTGCCTCGTCTTCAATATGACTTAGGTGTAACTGAATTTTTTTGTTTTGTTCTTTAATCTCACGCATTTGTCTAGTGGTTTCTGCATTCTGAATTTGAATTTGGTTCGCTATGTCTTTATTTTGCCTTGTCATGATTTCCGTAATTTGTTGTAATAATTCTGACAGATTGGTGGGTCCTATTTAGTTTTCTTACGACGTCCTACGCTCTGTGTTTTCGCCCAAGTGTTGGTTCGCAACCGATTGCATTGAACTGTGCTGTGACACGTTTCTGCTCGCATTCCTTGTACTCTGTGGTGAGGGAGCTCTGATTACTTGTACTATGGGTTCTACGTATTCAAGACGCAAGTTAGTATCCTCATCGACTGTCTCTCTACTTTCCTGCTCCTCTGTCGTATGTTGACCTAGGTTTTCTGTGCCTTGGCGTACAGTATCTTCGTTATGGTGCGTTATATGTCCTATTTCTCGCGATACTGCATCGTCTGTTGTACTGTCCTCTATTCTCTGTCCAATTTCATGCTGGGTCTCTACCTCAGTTCGGTCAAGGTCTCGATCTGCCATTGCTAATCTTTCCGAATCCCTTATTTTCGGTTTTAAAAGCAATTCACGTGTCCTACTTCGAGTCAACATGCGCTCATACGATCTCACGCGTTTCATAAACATTTTGTTCACACGACTTGACACTACCAAGACTGACTATCCATTCACTTACTTGTTGGGTCAGAACCAACTTGTCAACGATGTATCCGATACCTGTGCTCTTGCATTGGAGACAAAACCTAATTCTAATAATATTAAAATTCATAACTTAATTATGCTATTGCCTCTGCTACAATGACTCACTATTTGTTGAATACTTTTACTATCTATCGCTGCAGCTACTGTTTACGACTATGTATAACTTTAAGAAAAAAATTTTTACTACGAAAATTTTTCAGCAGGTATTTTTCTGACCTAGTTAGGCATGTGGTCGACCTTCAATCATGGTATTTTACCATCCTGGCAGGGTCGCCATTTTCTAAACATTCATGGTGGTGTCTGTTTGTTCTATATCGTGTCTCCCTACCACTTTTGCGCAATGACGCTCTGAGCGTGTTTTTTAGGGAATTGACTAGTTTGAACCTGGGACCTGTTGCTGGTAAGGAGACGCCAGACCACACATGACATGTAGAATTCAGAAGAGTTCAGTGAGACTAGCGATGAAATAACCAAATACTAAATGATCTCAGCGTCAGCTCCACTGCACTCCCTGTAAAAGAATCTTAATACTAACAAAATTTAGTGGAAGGGGTTCAAGGCTTTCCTATTTTTAGTTAGCTGGTAAAATAACGTCGAGAAAGCAGTTAAGTTTGCCATTGGAAATTTTATTCTACTCACAAAACATCGTTTATAAATTGCACTATTGATAAAAGGAAATGTTTTAATACAGGATGGTAAAAACCAACTGCGTTCAACAAAAATGTGAACGAATATTCCCTAAATGGGTTTCCAAGTTCTACAATGGATCGAAGGATGACCTATGCCATATCCCATCTATAATCTAGGTTCAAATTAAGTTTCACAAGAGAGATAACTATCAAAATGGTCTACAGTGACCCTCAATTATCTTTAATTACTTATCTAACTTGTCGTAAATTACAGTGGCTGATGTGGCTTCTCAATAATTATATAACAGAGAAATCATCGCGTTTCAGATTTTTACTTCAAGTGGCAAATGTGAACACCATGAGCTTTAATTGACGATCGACACTAGTATTACGCAAAAAGGGAGTGTAACAGATGAGACTTCTGCAGTTCTGAGTGAAGCCTTATGCGCTCAAAAATGCGGCATCGCGTGTGTTCATTACCTTGTCAGCGTTTAGGCAGCGTCAGGGCAGCGGCGGGTAGCACAGCTCCGCTCACCTCGCCATCTCGGAAGCAACTCTTCACCTTCCTAACCACCCCTTACTACAATTTACCGAAGTTGGTTTAAAAAAAACTATCTGTCTGTGTTTTCATCTGACCAAACAGGGTCTCAATGTTAACCTTAAGCTCTGCCTACAAAAATTCATTCTATCCAATGAGAAACGTTATACTTTTCGTGGTGGGGCAATGTTTTTAAAGTTTGCAACGTAACAGAGACGCGAAAAAGTCTCACGCTAAAACCTACAGCTGGTGCGGTCCTTTTAGCGCTATCGTGAGATCTATACTGTTCTTCTGGAGGGCTCTATCTTTTAACATGGGCTGGGGGGTGCTCCTAATGTAACAGACACGCGAAAAAGTCTCACGCTAAAACTTGCGGGTGGTAGTGGCCCTTTTTGTGTTATCGTAAGATATATACTGTTTTTCTGGAGGGCTCTAGCTTTTAACATGGGCTGGGGGGTGGTCCTTTACGTAACAGAGACGCGAAACAGTCTCACGCTAAAACGTGCGGGTTGTGTGGCGCTAGTGGTTAGCTGGCGACGTGGGTGTCCAGTCCGTCCCTTATCGTAGGGCCTTCTAGCTTAACACGGTTCTGCTCTCGGCTTCTGTTCTCGTTTCTCCCCTCGGAACTGCGTCGGTCTCACGGTGAGAAGGTACGACATGCATTTAGGCATTCTTGTGTTAGTCTGTTGTATTCCATTTGCTCACTCGTTACTCGTATTACTTTGGTTAATTTAATGTCACGATTTATTCGGAGCTATGTGACATACTACTGGATTTGCTTATCATGTCAGGGTTTTCATGGAAGGTGTTGGATTTGCCTGACACCTTACACATCTTCTCCACTGGCGATCGAGTCATTCAGTCGCCATCACTGAATAACAAACAACAGTGCGAGCCGTTCCGCCTACGGTTCGTCAGCGCCGTACCAAGCCACATTCGCTGCTGAAGGGATGGCCTGTGAGCAGGCGCCGGCACCCTTGAGTTCGACACTCAGTAGCGTCCCTGGATGACTTTTCTGGGCGCGGGTTCCTATCCTCAGTTTGCTCCTCACGACACTCTCTACAACCCCTATAAGTTTGTCGGTATAGTTTTGTAACACCCTTTACCATTACTAGCTGTACATCGCTTTTTTATACGATTTATATTATGTGACATAGGAACTCTTCTACGTGTGTTTATTTGTAAATGTTTCGTCTTGAGTCTGAACTAACTGTCACCTGGTGATATCCTCAAGCCCATAGAAGACTGTTAATAGGCTGTACCTCTATATGTCAGCAAGGATACTTCCTCTGACACTGTATTAGGTGAAATGTATTTTTCTATTCGTGTATTGTACCATTTTGTTGTACCTATTGCATTACGAAATGATTTGGGGTGTGACATAATAATGCCTTTACTGTGAGGTAGTTTATAGCGAATACACCTTGTTCATATGTTTATTTTTTGATTGTGGATTCCTTTCCCTGTACTCACTTTTAGTTAATCCTGCGTAAAAGGCCGGCCGCTGGTGGAGCAGTTCTGGCGCTGCAGTCTGGAACCACGCGGCCGCTACGGTTGCAGGTTCGAATCCTGCCTCGGGCATGGATGTGTGTGTTGTCCTTAGGTTAGTTAGGTTTAAGTAGTTCTAAGTTCTAGGGGACGTATGACCTCAGCAGTTGAGTCCCGTAGTGCTCACAGCCATTTGAACCATTTTTTCATGCGTAAAAGACAAATATGACAAAGGTCTAACTTCGAAGATCGATGTAGACGTACTACTTTGTGCTAAGTGGTATGTAACCCTATTGCTATGCAGTCTGCTCCTTATATGTACGAGTATGTCCCAGTTGAACATTAAATATTTTTCAGATTTAAAGATGGCAGTTTAAATTGTTGAAACTGACTAGCAATGTACGAATATTTGCGGTCTTGTCTAATAAAGTGTTCCCACAAAGAGTATACAACACTAATAATTATAAATCGCCTTCATAACTGACAATGTAAGGTAATTCTCTCATTAAGTTGTTAGCATCGAACGAAACGGTTTTTCTATATCTAGAGCTTTAATCAGGTAAAATTTAGCAGTTCACCGCACGTTACCCCTACTCTCCGTTTACAACGTGAAAACGAATAAGCGTGCTTCCGCATGGGTTTCAGTACAACAGTATTTCTTGAAGGAACACAAGATCTGTTAAGGCCACAGGCGAGCAGCCTGTGTTTTGTTATGGGCGCTGAAGAAACTGCGCAGCGCTAAGCGTGTGTGAGGGACGTCGGTATCGACTTCGCTCTGTCGGCGTTGTCTCTGGCCGTTCCTATGCAAAAATCTATGCAAGCAAGCAGGCGTCGCCGGGTCGATAGGAAAAGCCCTTCAAATGTCAGCAGTGGCGGACGGTCGCTGCCACACCAACTCCGCTTGCTGGTCAGAGAATGGAATTCCGACGGCGAGAATTTCTGCACTGCTGCAAATACACAGACGTTTTAGAAATCACGGAACTTGACGATGGGAGGAGGTACTGCTACACGCCCTCTGCAAAGTTTACTTTATCAAATACTGTACGAAGATGGCAGAAATCTAGGTTTCTTGCTGCATTGCCTGAAATGGCACCGCTTCTACGAATCCTGGCGGATTTTTGGATCCTGGAGGGATGAGTCGAATGGGACAGAGGCGAAGCCATAATATAGACATTGAAAGGTCTCTGTTGGATTCTTTTCATGTTAATTTCTTAAATCTGTTGTCATTTACGGCATAAATTCCTCTTCTAAATTTACTGTGGTGTTTCTAACTATCTGGGAGGAGACTGAGCAGTGAAATGTGTTACTTTTACACATAAACAAGAACGATCTGTCACACTACTACACTTTAAAACACAGTTTATATGTAATTCATGTCACACAGTCTCATACGGAACCTACATCCGCTTTCTTTTATCTACTGTATATGATAAGATACTGTCATCCCCCTTCCCTTCTGTGTGAGAGAATGAATGAGAAAATGTATTTCTAGTTGCATGCTTGATGGTAGCAGACAAGCCTGTCTGCTAGAGAACAGTAGGACCAACGTCGGAATAGGCAGTTTCGCTTTCTAGAAGCAAAGAGGTTTCTATTCTTAGTATGGTCCTGTCCGTCCCTTGTCATATTGGTATAAGAAGATGGGTCTCTGGTCACTTCCGTTTGTATTTGTGAGGCATCCCTCAGGAGGGACCCACGGCATTCTGTCCGCGGCGAGCGTCTTAAGTGGTAAGATCTCCGGCTAAGTGCGTGTCTGCTAAGTCCGCAGGACAATGGATTTCTTAAGTTCAGCCTAACTGTAAATTTAATCACCTTTATTTCAGGTTTAGCTCTAAAATATCTTATGTTATTTTAACTTGCAACGCAGTGCATTTCGAGTGTGAACTTCAGAATATCTTCCAGTAGTTGCTTTGTCACTACTTTGTGAGTAAAGTGGAACCACGTGTTATTCAGTAACTCTAACTAAGATCATCAATCTTAAATTCGAATGTGCGTGAGATTATAACGTCTCGCCTTAACAATATTTTTCAATATAGCAACTTTTCTTTATGTTCAATCCATGTGGGGTGTACTTTGTGAGACCAGTACCACGTGCTTATACAATTGTTTGACCCATCAGGTTAATAGTAAGACGATAGTAACCAGTTCCAGGTTTTTCTTTTGTAAATTGCTTTTTGATCTAATTTATTTTAATTATCAAAATTATTATGGAGTTACACTCTTTGTGTAAACCAAGTTGACCACGTGAAGCATGTGGTGTAATCATCAAAGTAGCCCTCAGCTATTCTTTTCGGGAAGATTTCACAGAGAGTTAGTATGAATTTAGTATACCAGTGTGTGGTAATTACACGACGGAGAGGATTGCGCTACGAACTTAACTTCTTTGGATGAAAGTTGAATCGGTTGGTTCTGGTTAATTTCCTCTTGCATATGTTTCAACGTTCTTCGTGTGTTATTTTATGAATGCAGTGTTGTGTGCAGTCTCCCAATCTTGGCTCCATATTTGATGTGTTCCGTAAGATTACTAACTCACATTTTCACAATCCTAAATAAGGCACCAGTTTAGTTATGAATCAAGTTTAATATGCTGAAATTTCAATAATCAATGTTAAAATAAATTTCCAAATATAAACTGATTTATTTCTTTTTATTTAAATTATCTTATATATACACACACACACACACACACACACACATATATATATATATATATATATATATATATATATATATATATATATCACTGGTTGTCATATGACTATTAAAAGATTATAATTAATGTTAGTCTGGTTGGGAATTTGGTAAGCTAGACTGGATACCTGGTGAAACAGTTGCTCAGTAATGCAATGTTAACTTCCCCACATAGCTCACAGCTTTTAACCCGCTTTTATTTTCTATCAGCACCGCCTTCATAACAAATTAATGCAACAAAGTTACAACATGTCTTCATGTGCCAAACTAAGAATTTAATGACATGTCTCAAATCCATTACGTGAAGGTACTCGTATGTCACGAATTTGACTTTATAAGACATTCTACGAATTCTAGTCCTCACATTTGCAGGGGGGGGGGGGGGGTGCTGGCATTTTGACAGATAGCGTTTCGGTGTTGGCAGCGAATGCTTCTGTTTGACTTCTTCAATGTGGCATGTGTAAGGATTAGTATCTGGTGCTGCAGAAAAATATAAGTTATTCATGTCATGTTTCCCTACAAGTGAAATTAGTCATGTAATTTTAATACATCAAAACAAGCATGAATAATCAGACCTGATAACTGGGTGGTGGGGGTGATAATTCACCTCTGAAAATTCACAGGCTACGAGGATTGTTCTGAAGTATGGTCACCAAATGGAAACGACAGGGGAAATTAAAAATGTTTTATTTTCAACAATTAGCTACACCTTCTAGCTACTTCTCTACATAGTAGCCGCTCCGATTGAGACATTTATTGTAGCATTATACCAGCTTTCCAACACCCTCGTCATAGAAGGGAGCCACCTGTACTTTCTGCCAATTCCCTACGCACATCTGCAGCTCGTTGTCTGGGACAAGATTTTCTCTTCATAATCAGTGATTCTTGTGAGCAGAGACGAAAGTTGCGGGAACACTGCCTATCGAAAATACTGCAGGATCATGCTCATTGCCCCTGCAGTGTGCAGTCGAGAATTGTCGCGGGGACGAAATATATGACAGTTACATTGTGTGGGCTGCATGAAATCGGGCGAAATCTCTCACGGGCACTCATACTTAGTGGAAGACACTATTTTCTAGGCATCTTTATGTGCAGACTGTGCACTCGGAACTGAAAGAGCGATGTGACGCAATCGATGGGTATACTAGAGACACTGTCCAACACATCTATGCAAAGCGTCATAGGATTTTCACTGTGGTTTCCATTTCGTGATCTTTCGGAACTTGCTTTCTGAATAGTCTGCGTAATTTCGTAATTTCGGGACGATTTCCGATAGTTGTTATGTCCCTGCATACCGTCCCTGCTAATAGTGTGAAGCTTAAGTAATAACAAAGGGCGCAGTAGTGTTTAAACAGTCATTTACCTCAAAATCAGTTCGTCAAAGAAAAGAGAGGAAACCTTAATGAATGGCGAAGGACAAAATGCACTTTACAAGACGTGGGCGTAAAAGTGACTGAAAAAGTGATATATCCGTACGTTAATTTGGTTACCTGATCTTCAAGGTTCTCTTAAGCATTGAGCCATACACTTTTAATGTGATTTAATGGTCCTTTATAATTAGAGATACACTCCTGGAAATTGAAATAAGAACACCGTGAATTCATTGTCCCAGGAAGGGGAAACTTTATTGACACATTCCTGGGGTCAGATACATCACATGATCACACTGACAGAACCACAGGCACATAGACACAGACAACAGAGCACGCATAATGTCGGCACTAGTACAGTGTATATCCACCTTTCGCAGCAATGCAGGCTGCTATTCTCCCATGGAGACGATCGTAGAGATGCTGGATGTAGTCCTGTGGAACGGCTTGCCATGCCGTTTCCACCTGGCGCCTCAGTTGGACCAGCGTTCGTGCTGGACGTGCAGACCGCGTGAGACGACGCTTCATCCAGTCCCAAACATGCTCAATGGGGGACAGATCCGGAGATCTTGCTGGCCAGGGTAGTTGACTTACAGATTCTAGAGCACGTTCGGTGGCATGGGATACTTGCGGACGTGCATTGTCCTGTTGGAACAGCAAGTTCCCTTGCCGGTCTAGGAATGGTAGAACGATGGGTTCGATGACGGTTTGGATGTACCGTGCACTATTCAGTGTCTCCTCGACGACCACCAGAGGTGTACGGCCAGTGTAGGAGATCGCTCCCCACACTATGATGCCGGGTGTTGGCCCTGTGTGCCTCGGTCGTATGCAGTCCTGATTGTGGCGCTCACCTGCACGGCGCCAAACACGCATACGACCATCATTGGCACCAAAGCAGAAGCGACTCTCATCGCTGAAGACGACACGTCTCCATTCGTCCCTCCATTCACGCCTGTCGGGACACCACTGGAGGCGGGCTGCACGATGTTGGGGCGTGAGCGGAAGACGGCCTAACGGTGTGCGGGATCGTAGCCCAGCTTCATGGAGATGGTTGCGAATGGTCCTCGCCGATACCCCAGGAGCAGCAGTGTCCCTAATTTGCTGGGAAGTGGCGGTGCGGTCCCCTACGGCACTGCGTAGGATCCTACGGTCTTGGCGTGCATCCGTGCGTCGCTGCGGTCCGGTCCCAGGTCGACGGGCACGTGCACCTTCCGCCGACCACTGGCGACAACATCGATGTACTGTGGAGACCTCACGCCCCACGTGTTGAGCAATTCGGCGGTACGTCCACCCGGCCTCCCGCATGCCCACTATACGCCCTCGCTCAAAGTCCGTCAACTACACATACGGTTCACGTCCACGCTGTCGCGGCATTCTACCAGTGTTAAAGACTGCGATGGAGCTCCGTATGCCACGGCAAACTGGCTGACACTGACGGCGGCGGTGCACAAATGCTGCGCAGCTAGCGCCATTCGACGGCCAACACCGCGGTTCCTGGTGTGTCGGCTGTGCCGTGCGTGTGATCATTGCTTGTACAGCCCTCACGCAGTGTCCGGAGCAAGTATGGTGGGTCTGACACACCGGTGTCAATGTGTTCTTTTTTCCATTTCCAGGAGTGTAGTATCTATACATCGATATATCGGAAATACTGATATTTTGCAGAGAAAATGTCGATAATGAAACATAGATTTTACACTATCGACAATATGTCCGATAGTATTTTTTTGTGTGGTTTTACTGAATATTGTACGTAAGTTATTTGTTTCTGACACGTAATGTAAAATGTTGTTGTAGTATTAGTCTTCAGTTCGAAGATGCTTGATGCAGCTCTTCACGTCAGTCTATCCTCTGCAATGTACATAATGTCTGCAAAACTACTGAAACCTGCACCCACACGAATCTGCTCAATGTGGTCAGTCTCTCTCCACAATTATTCCCTGATATTTCCTTCCATATCTATATTAAGTATTTATTGATGTCTAAGTACATTTTATGTGATAGCTTTATTAATACAGACTAAATGTAAATAACCAGTTGCATTACTTTTCCTTAGTTAAAAAGTAATGAAAATTTGAATATTGTTTTTCATAGAAAATAAACCAATTTTTCAACAAAACTCGTATGTAAATTAACAATAACTGACTTCTTATAGAACAAATGTGATAATAGTTTCCAGTTTCGTATCTAATAATATTAAAAAAATAGCATTTGTGCTTTCTGTAGATTGCATGGAAAAAATCTGTTATATTACATTCGATACAACGAGAACAGCGTTAGGCCTATTATCTATGGATCGTATCAAGGCTCGATATCTGGACTCATCAGAAAATTTTGCTATGTCTACGAACATTCATAATGAGGGGTTCGTATGTAATTATCTATCAAATATTTCTCTGTTAATTTTGTCTAAAAGAAGAACTGCAGTAGTTCTATTGACTCCCATGTCTCTCACTAACCTGTTTATTTACATGTGCAATTATGTTTCAAAATATGAGTTAGTAACACAAAACATGCACAATTGCCGGCCGGAGTGGCCGAGTGGTTCCAGGCGCTACATTCTGGAACCTCGCGAACGCTACGGTCGCAGGTTCGAATCCTGCCTCGGGCATGGATGTGTGTGATGTCCTTAGCTTAGTTAGGTTTAAGTAGTTCTAAGTTCTATGGGACTGATGACCTCAGAAGTCAAGTCCCATAGTGCTCAGAGCCATTTGAACCATTTGAACCATGCACACTTACTTTGAAAGATTCTGTATGTTACGAAAATATTCTTAATTAATACATTTTTCTTACGAATTTAAAATGTCATTTAACTATAGTTGAAGGTATTCATACAGTGGATGTTCGCGACTTCGTATCAAAGATATACCTACACTAGAGCAATGTGTAGCAAAGATTTTATGATACTGTCGATGCCAGGGGTCCTATTTTTCTGACAAAATGTTAGGATGTCGCAATCTCATTAATACTTTTTGTCAAGTTTTCTGTTGTTACAAAATATGTTCTAAAAAAGCTAAAACAATTTTGGGTATTGAAATGTTTTCTTCATTAATATTGTCGTGATGTTTTAATGAAATGTAAGTGAACTTTCAATTCCACATTACCCCTGCTTGTCTTTGAAGAACCACACTTCCTAAAAGCGTCTCTTGATAGAGTTACGGAAGAAATGGTTTTATTAGTCACAAATTTTAACCCTTTTACAAAATATTTTGAAACAGCAAAAAACTGGACCAAAAAGCCAAGGTTGCAATCTCCTTTTATGTAAACCCACAGAAATAAATGTTCTATGGACTCGGCACTGCTGGAAAATCTTTGTAACAACTCACTGTTTCGAGTAACTTTTGGATGTTTTCTGTTAATCATATTGCTCAGCTAAGGAAAAATAAGTGTTAACTTATATATCGTGCGAATAAAAAAGCACGAAAACGGATGTATGTAGGTATAATCTCAAGGTATTTTAAAATTCATGTAAAATAATGTAGTAATTTATGACTATTTCCATACCTGTGATAGGAGTCAGTGTCCGGTCAAAGAGGCTGTTTTGATTGTGAGTACCAAGCAAGATTAACATACAGGCCACGAAATGCATTGTGTTTTCATAAAAAGGGATTTAGCCACTGTATTTCGGGCCCAGATTACACGGGCAGTGCTGTTGACGGAATAGACGGTTGTATTGGTGGACTGCAGCTCTGCCCTGGCCCGGTGTGACTTCGCACTTATAAAGTTCTGCTGATCAGAGCGCAAGAGGCCTACTACGGGATCCAGATCCAGTCACACACACTTGTTGTTCTCAGGTAGCCACACGGAGGGAGACGATAGTGGCATCCATTCCCGACGGGGTCAATACCTGGGCGATGTTCCGGCAATAAACTTTCAGTTTTTTAAATAAACGCTGTTGATTGTGGGCTCTGAAGAACCTTTCAAACTCCAAGCTCGCTCGTAGAGCCTTATTATACTTAGATAACCGGTTTCGGAAAGGCTACGTTGTCGTCTCCGGATCTTATGCTTTATGATATTATATTATCCTTTTCATCAGTACTACAACTTGTGAAAACGATGATGAAATGTCATAAAGCATAAGACCCCCGAGATGGCAACACAGACTTGCCGAAGACGATTATTAAGTTTAATAAATGCATTACTAGCGATCTTGGTGTTTGAAAGTTTCTTCAGAGTCCACACTATACTGCATATCGCCCCCACGCTGATAGAACGTTAGGAATATATTTGTTAAATGTGCCTGTTCCTCTTTTTTTTTTCAGAGTTAGGCTGCTGTAGTGACAGAATCACTGCTCAGATTTCATACAAACGGAAAAAGTAGTCTATTCCACAACTAAGATTTTCATTTCTTTTATGCCTTAGGTCTGCTGCAGATTTGAAAATTTTCTCGCAAGAAAAGCTTCACTTTTATTGCTAAAGCGTTATCTGCGGTTTCCAACAAACCCCGATTCTTTAAGGAATCTAACTCTCATGTATAAAACAATTTCAAACGTCTCATTACCTTCCAAATGAGTCCATGTGTTAAATATTTAATGTTAAGCATGAAAGCTAGAAAAAGTTAGACAGGGTTTGCAATTATGTTTAAAGTGTGTTCCAAGCCACGGGGTACCCTCATTCTCAAATGCTGGATGAATATAGTCGAGATAATTTGGGCAAATGAGCTGCGCTGTCTCGATTATATATACACATTTTCTAACTGTAAAAGTTACGTTACCGTGTTAAACCTTTAACATAAAAAATATACCTCTTAATGACTAGATTATGACAGCGTTTTAAATTTATAACGTCGGGCAAGAATTATATGAAATACTGAAAATCAAATTTTTCTAGCCACCGGAAGCTCTTGAGTAGTCAGCCACCAACTGGACCATGAATTGCTTTAGCCAGTATTACAGTTACTGTAAGCGATACGAATAAATGTTCATAGTTTGAAGATTAAGGAACTCTTGTCAGTAAAGGCGGCACACATCTATGACAGGGCTTTTTTTTACTTTTATTTATGTTTCTTATTTTTTAATTTGCCGTACGCTTACGACGGAACCAAGCCAAAATAAAACATTATTGTAACACCTCATTTGGAAGACTGCACCAAAAAAATTGTAACGTATTCATGTTTTTAACTGAAGTAATCCTTTCAAAGCAACTTAACATCGCTGACATGATGTTAAACATTTTTATAATTGGTCTTCTACTGAAGTTGCCATGAACTGTTAGTTCTATCATGTGATTTTGACATTACATTCTTTTTACACAGATAAATTATTCAAGTTTGAGTATCGTAACAATGTTTTCTTTCCATTTTTCACGTCAATGTACATGATTCCAATTTTCCTCCTGACGAAAATTACGTCTGACAGATGCTAAGATGATGCTGACTTGGATGTGTCTATGTGAGGTGCGTTTAGTTTTGGAATTACTTTTTACTACCTGTCGTGAAGGTTGTGTTTACGTTCTATTTCATATTTCTTATGATAAGCATGTCTCGAACACCACTCAAACAACAAATAATTTGTGCACAAGTTAATATTGTTACGCAATATTTGTTGTCCGACTTTTTTATTACATATACATGCGTATATCCTTTTCTTTTAAGGATTCCGTACCTCAGTCTGTAAAACGGAACTCTCATACGGTCCCTTTGTTGTCTGTTCGTTTGTCTGTCTACCTGTCCGTCTGTTAAAAATCCTTTTCCTGGGGCGAGTAGACGTATCAAGATGAAATTTATGTCCCATGCTAAGCTACATAAAACATTTAAGTTTCTACGTCAAAGCAATAAACAGTTATGGCCATTTAGATAAGATATTTTGATATCTTACCAGTATCAATACCGATACAATTCTCGATTACTAGGATTACTGAATACTATGCATAAATAAGTTTTTACAGAAACCTCGGTGCGCGAGTCTCACTCGCAGCTGCGCGTATCTTTTTTTTTTTTTTAATGTGGAGATTATCTCTGGAAACAGGGCCAACGGAAGATTAAACCATAAAGAAATTCTGACAGGATGGCAGCGTTTACGTATTGCACTCGTTCATATGGACAGCGCCCACCGCGGTCATTAGAGAAAAATAGTTCAGCATAACTGCATTTTTTCCTGAAGAATATTAGCAATTTTCTCCATTAAAACGTCGGTTTACACGAAGCTATAATCTAGGTACTGTCGATTCACACTTCTATCATTTTGTCAGGCATCGACCGTGAATACGTTTGGTTTTTTAATCGCGGAACGACGTCCTAATGGCCTATAATGCGGCATTCCTCGTTCTTTGTGTACGCTGGTTTTGAGAAACTTGGACTGGGGTTCTTTTTTTTCCTTCCGCGCCACGTCACCTACAACGATGGGTCGGAGAAGCGGCCTCGCGCAATGCGATTATCGAACGCGATCGACAAATGGCGAACACGTACGTACAAGGCGCGCGGAGAACGGCGGGCTCAGCACAAAGGCGCCCCGCATAATTGACGGACGGCCTTGAACTCCACCCAAAGGCGGCGACGGTGCCAGGCGGCGCGCAGCCACTGCACGGCGCGGGCCGGGCGTCGAACCGAGGACCGCGGGGCACCGAACGCCGCGGCCGTCCGCTGCGCCACCAGCAGGTGTGCTGTGTTGAGCAACACTGCGTCCTCTGCAGACTGATTCCTACAGCAGTTTTTGGACAAACCGACAAAACCTTCTACATTACCTAAACAAAAGTATGCGGAACTTAGGTTTAAGTAGTTCTAAGTCTAGGGGACCGATGACCTCAGACGTTAGGTCCCATAATGCTTCGAGCCACTTGAACCATTTTTTTTTCTCTTAAGTAAGTCATCCGTTTTTTTTCTGAAATTATGATCATTTGCTTGTCGGTATATGTGCATCACTTTAACCGATTTCCGTCCTGATCGGATAATGCGAGGGCTATCCACAAAGTACATTACGTTTTGGAATTAAAAATAAATAAAGTATTGGAAATTTTTTATTATATACAGATGAAAGCCACACTTAGATACTACTTTTCTACATATTTGCCATTTAAATTAAGGCACTTATCGTAGCGATGGACGAGCTTGGAAATTCCTTCGTCGTAAAATTCGGCCGCCTGCGCCTTCAACCGCGTGGTTACCTCTTCTTGAAGCTGTGCGTCGTCATCAAAACGCTGCATAGTCAACCACTTCTTCATTGCTGGGAATAAGTGGAAGTCGCTCGGTGCCAGGTCGGGACTGTACGGCGGATGAGGAAACAACTTCCATTTAAAAGATTCGAGAACTTCACGAGTGGCATTTGCCGTGTGGGCCCGAGTGTTGTCGTGAATCAGCAAGATCTTTGAGCCCAACTTTCCCCTGCGCTTGTTTGCTTGTTTTGTTCTGAGGTTGTGCAGAGTTTGGTAATACCTTTGAGAGTTTATTGTAGTGCCTCTTTCCAGGAAATCCACAAAAATCACACCTTTTCTGTCCCAAAAGACAGTCGCCATCGCCTTCCTTGCCGACATTGTCTGCAAACATTTCTTGGGTTTTTGGGGGGAATTTGTGTGCCCCCACTGCATTGACTGCAATTTTGTCTCACACTTCACATGCTCAACCCATGTTTCGTCACCAGTAACGAAGCGATAGAGTAATGAGTCGCCATCTTTCTCGTAAGCGTCCAAAAACGTTAACGCTGCAGCCATTCGCTGATTTTTGTGAATCTCTGTCAAGATCTTTGGTATCCAACTTGCACAAAACTTGTGGTAACCAAGCTTTTCGGTAGTGATTTCGTGCAACAAACTTCGTGAAATTTGTGGAAAACTCGTAGAGAGTTCCGTTATTGTGAAATCACGGTTTTCACGGACCGCGGCATCGACTTTTTCGACAAGTTCGGCAGTCACTATGCTGGGTCTTCCACTTCGCTCTTCGTCGTGAACGTTAGTTCGGCCATTTTTAAATTTTATGACCCATTGACGCACTCCACCTTCAGTGATTATGTTGTCCCCATACACTTCACAAAGCTGCCGATAGATTTATATCGGTGTACAGTTTTTTGCAGCCAGTAACCTTATTACAGCACGCACTTCACACTTCGCGGCTTTTTCAATCAACGCTGGCATTTCAAACTGTAACAGTAACTCAACGGAGTACAGCACGAACCTCTCAGGATGCCGACTGAGCGGCGGAATGCCATGACACCAAGATGGCCGCGCTAGCCCCGCCCCTAACGGACACAAACGAAAACGTAATGTACTTTGTGGAAAGCCCTCGTACCTTCATGGTGAGTCTCTTCCTTTTCTTAAAGCGTAATTTGCGTATCAAACATGATGAAATTCACATCATTTTGACTTGTGTAAAGTGTTACCTTCATGGTGTTGCAGTTTTAATCGCCAGTAGCGTATACAGTCACTGAGCGCATTTTCCAGATCAGTTATAGTAGAGAGCCTTAGCGGAAATATTCACTTCAGATACCGACAGTTGCCAAGACGGAGAAGTTCTTCAGCTGCAGATACTCCGTGCTCTCGTTGCAGCGGTGTGGGAAATATTGCGTCCTTCGCCGCATAAAACTGATATTTTGCAACGGTGCCTCAGACAGAAACCGCATTATGCAAGTGAGGAGAGGCAGAGCGCCGAGAAAAAACGGGTCGTCGCGGTGCAGACCGCAGCCGCCGACACCCGACGCCGTCGTCTGCGCCTGCACCGGCCCGTTGGGGTCCTTGGTTCGACAGGCGACAGCGGCCGGCGCAAACCGCAGAGCAGCCAGATCGCCAACTCAGCCTGCACACCGTCCAGCAGGGCTAGCCCGTGTGGCGCGGGCGTGCACTTCGCGGACGTTGACGGAGAACGCGAAGTCCGTCACACTGCTGTAATACTTCAGAGGTGCAGCTATCGTTAACTGAAGCATAACCGAGGAGAAGGTCTGAAGTTCCCCGAATTGTAGTTGTAACCAGCTTATGTTCATGCTTCTTGACGAGAAATGGACCAAAGTACAGTGAAACCGTCGTCACATAAGAATAAGCTAACGTTGGCGAGGTGCTCTACGAGACGTGTAACTTCACTGCTGCTATGTCAGCCCCCAGGAGCTGAAAGGTTAGCGCGACAGAAAGTCAATCCTAAGGGCCCGGGTTCGATATTCGGTTGGGTCGGAGATTTTCTCACGGACTGGGTGTTGAATTGTCCTAATCATTATCATTTCATCCCCATCGACGCGCAAGTTGCCACAGTGGCGTAAAATCGAAAGAGTTGTACCCGGAGAACTATCTATCCGACGGGATGCCCTAGTCACATGGCTTCTGCTATTTTACTTTGGGGAGCCATTTCGTAACGTTGTTATTGTTGTGGTCTCTAGTCCGAACACTGGTTTGTTGCAACACTCCATTTTACTCTATCCTGTGCGAGCCTACTGCAACCTACATCCTTCTGAATCTGCTTACTGTATTCGTCTCTCGGTCTCCCTCTTAGGATTTTTACCGCCCACACTTCCATCTAGTACTACACTGCTGTTCCTATTAAGTCCCAGAATGGGTCCTGTCACATGATCCCTTCTTTTAGTCAAGTTGCGCTACTCTTGTATTGATTATCTACTCATTAGTTACGTGATCTATTTATCTAATCTTCAGCATTCTTTTGTAGCTCCACACTTCAGAAGCTTTCATTCTCTTCTTGTCCGCACTGTTTATTGTCCATGTTTCACTTCCATACATGGCTACACTCCATACAAACACTTTCAGAAAAGGCTTCCTAATACTTAAATCTATATTCGATATTAACAAATTCCTTTACTTCAGAAACGCTTTTCTTGCGATTGACCGTCTGCATTTTATATCCTCTCTGCTTCAAGCATCAGCAGTTATCATAAAACTCATCTTTTACTTTGAGTCTCGTTTCCTAATCAAATTCCTTCAGCATCACCTTATTTAATTCGACTACATTCCATTATCATTATCTACTTTTTGTTGATGTTCAACTTACGTCCCCTTTCAAGACACTGTCAATTCCTTTCAACTGCTGTTGCAAGTCGTTTGCTGCCCCTGACAGAATTAAAATGTCGTGGACAAACTTCAAAGTTCTCGTTTCTTTTTCCTAAACGATAATTCCTACTCCAAATTTTTCATGAAACACAAAATACGTTGTGCGATACTTCGGCAATGTGCTACGTAAACTAGACCCAATAAGAAGCAAGAACGACTCTCTACGCCGCAAGCACAATTTGCGAGGCGCCAAATTGTTATTTGTCGTGTTCAGCTGAATCCTATGTCTGGTGGTTTTTATGTTATGTATTGCATGCTGTTTCTAAGCAGCCACACATTGAGTCTCTCGAGAACGCGCCGTTATTGGTACGGTTAGTTGTAATAAAATGGCAGGAAGCGTCATAATGCTGATAAAAGGATTATCGAATTTAGTTATTTTCATTTGTTATGAAAGTTGGCGGTGTTAAGGCTATGGAACGCCGACGGTTCACCAAAAACTTGTCGTTCTTGATAGAATTTGTCAGCAAATAAAACTTTCAGACGACGGTAACACAAATTACAAGATCATTTAGTTTTTTTAAACCTTTATTCAATCCAATAATATCATACATCATAACCCACCATCTTATGCATTAGTGGGTCTTAATATTTACAATACAATTCAATGATGTTAGCAGCATTTTTCTTTTAATTCTAGTTTAAGTCTACTTACATGCTACAGGAAATGATGAAATTAGTTTTTTAATGGGTAAGATCTAGTCTCTACTCTTATCTAGAGTTCCCCCTGTTCCAGAACGTGGCGGATTCCTACCGTCACGGCGATTGGCCAGTCCACGCCCTGGCGGAATAGGATAATCAGTAGTTCATGTGTTTTTCCCTACGATATTCTCCCAGGACCTTTGCTGATACCTCGCTGGCAAGGTGGTTTATTATGTCGAATGTGGTCGGGTTTCTGATTAAGTGATAGGTGTCATTGCTTGGTAGCTGGTTTCTTAGGTCTCTGGCTACATCATCGAAGACAGGACACTCGAATATCACGTAGTACCCTGTTCGGCTCCGCAGCCACACTAGGTGGTAGCCCTTTTCCCGAACCGACAAAGATATGCCGGGTACGGTCCATGACCTGTGAGGAAGTGCAGCAGTCCCGTACTTGGATGGAAATGCGAGAGTTGGAGACGTTCTTTGATGTTTGGGAGCAGTTGCTAAGTCCTTCTGCCTGTTTTCTCTCTGTCCTAGAGTTCTTGCCATAGCTCTTCTCCTCTTCTTTTAATTGAAAACTTATCCCCCACTCGCACCCCGAAAATGCTCTCAGTTTTTTCTATATCTCCCCTTTTCACCCAATACATTTATTGCAGACGAGTGGAGCTTCTGCGAAGTTTGCACAGTAAGAGCGAATTACCCGCGAAAGCGAAGCTATGAAGGCGGCACGTGAGTCGCGGCTGAATAACTCCGTCTATAAGATCATTGTCCGCAGGTGGTAAGGTCCTGGGTTCGAGTCCCGACCAGGGACACAGTTTTAGCCTCTCAGGAAGTCTCGAAAGCATTGATCCTAAACGTAACTGCTGAAACACCCAAGGCTGTACTCGCTTGCAGGTAGATATAATTCTGTAAAAGGGGACGAGTCTTTCGAAAATAAAAGGTCGTTAGTCCTGTGTGAAAGATAAAATGTATTGCAAGTTCCTGTATTTCTTCGTGTAGAAGATATAGTCGTGCAGACTCCTGATGGACAGTTGCTTCTAAATGTGAGCATTGCGTTTCTTTTGTGCCGAGGCAATGGTATACGGGACGGTTTACTCGATGTTACACGAAGGCCTGCAGGTGCAGTAGGTCTGCGATCTCCCATGCGGCGGCTGCCAGCGGGTAAGTAATGTGGGAGTCCAGTTGGCCGATCTCACGTGGAGCCGAGATTTACGGTCATCGATTGGCCGGAGCGGCGAACCGGGGGACGGCCGGCGGTGCTCCCATTACGACGCGCCGGCCGCGCTGATAGATGGCCGTATAACTCGAGGGGTCTTACCCGGCTCGCTGGAGACCTATTGGGAATTATCATAGCCGGCCCGGCTCACGCCACAGCTGGCGTGTCGCGGTACGGGAGCAGCATTGCTCGGCGTTACTTAAGCCTTTCGTGACTGAGGGGAAGCTCGTGCCCCAATAAATCAATAGGCAGTTTTGGGCGTTGGAACATCTGTGTCCCATGTCTGTCTAGAGTTATCTCGTGAGAAACTTTCGGACCTTGCAGAAATCTGCTATGGACCGTTGACCTGCATATAAGGAGTAATTCTACAGGTTTTGTACAAAGTGAAGGAACTGATGCAGGAGTTGAAATACAAGAATTCTAGAACACAAAATTCTTCCCTTGGAAGTAATTCTCAGCCAACGTAAGCTCTAGAATGTTAGGAGCATTAAGGAAGAAAAAATGTATTCACGCCTTGTTCTTGTTGTTGTGGTCTTCAGTCCTGAGACTGGTTTGATGCAGCTCTCCATGCCACTCTATGCTTTGCAAGCTTCTTCATCTCGCAGTACCTACTGCAGCCTACACACTTCTGAATCTGCTTAGTGTATTCATCTCTTGGTCTCCCTCTACGATTTTTACCCTCCACTCTGCCCTCCAATACTAAAATGGTGATCCCTTGATACCTCAGAACATGTCCTACCAACCGATCCCTTCTTCTAGTCAAGTTGTGTCACAAACTCCTTTTCTCCCCAATTCTATTCAATACCTCCTCATTATTTATGTGATCTATCCATCTAATATTCAGCATTTTGAAAGCTTCTATTCTCTTCTTGTCCAAACTATTTATCGTCCACGTTTCACTTACACTCATGGCCACACTCCACACAAATACTTTCAGAACCGACTTCTTGACATTTAAATCTATACTCGATGTTAACAAATTTTTCTTCTTCAGAAACGCTTTCCTTGTCATTGCCCGTCTACATTTTATATTCTCTCTACTTCGACCATCATCAGTTATATTGCTCCCCAAATAGCAAAACTCCGTTACTGATATAAGTGTCTGATTTCCTAATCTAATTCCCTCAGCATCACCAGACTTAATTTGACTACATTCCATTATCCTCGTTTTGCTTTTGTTGATGTTCATCTTATACCCTCCTTTCAATACACTGTCCATTCCGTTCAAATGCTCTTCCAAGTCCTTTGACAGAATTACGATGTCATCGGCGAACCTCATAGTTTTTATTTCTTCTCCATGGATTTTAATACCTACTCTGAATTTTTCTTTTGTTTCCTTTAGTGCTTGCTCAGTATACAGATTGAATAACATCGGGGAGAGGCTACAACCCTGTCTCACTCCCTTCCCATGCACTGGTTCGCTTTCGTGCCCCTCGACTCTTATAACTGCCATGTGGTTTCTGTACAAATTGTAAATAGCCTTTCGCTCCCTCTATTTTACCCCTGCCACCTTTATAATTTGGAAGAGAGTATTCCAGTCAATATTGTCAAAAGCTTTCTCTAAGTCTACAAATGCTAGAAAGATAGTTTTGCCTATCCTTAATCTATTTTCTAAGATAAGTCGTAGGGTCAGTATTGCCTCAAGTGCTCCAACATTTCTACGGAATCCAAACTGATCTTCCCCGAGGTCGGCTTCTACCAGTTCTTCCATTCGTCTGTAAAGAATTCGCGTTAGTATTTTGCAGTCGTCACTTATTAAACTGATAGTTCTGTAGTTTTTACATCTGCTTTCTTTGAGATTGGAATTATTATATTGTTCTTGAAGTCTGAGGGAATTTCGCCTGTCTCATACATTTTGCTCACCAGATGGTAGAGTTTTGTCAGGACTGGATCTCTCAAGGCTCTCAGTAGTTCTAATGGAATGTTGTCTACTCCCGAGGCCTTGTTTCGACTTAGGTCTTTCAGTACTCTACCGAACTCTTCACGCAACATCATACCTCCCATTTCATCTTCATCTACATCCTCTTCCATTTCTATTACACTGCCCTCAAGCACATCGCCCTTGTATATACCCTCTATATACTCCTTCCACATTTCTGCTTTCCCTTCTTTGCTTAGAACTGGGTTTCCATCTGAGCTCTAGATATTCATACAAGTGCTTCTCTTTCCTCCAAAGGTCTCTTTAATTTTCCTGTAGGCAGTATCTATCTTACCCCTCGTTAGATAAGCGTCTACATCCTTATATTTGTCCTCTAGCCACGCCTGCTTAGCTATTTTGCACTTCCTGTCGATCCCATTTTTGAGACGTATGTGTTCCTTTTTGCCGGCTTCATTTACTGCATTTTTATATTTTCTCCTTTCATCAATTAAATTCAATATCTCTTCTATTACC
The DNA here is from genome assembly GCF_023897955.1 of Schistocerca gregaria. Lineage (NCBI taxonomy): Eukaryota > Metazoa > Arthropoda > Insecta > Orthoptera > Acrididae > Schistocerca > Schistocerca gregaria. Next base: position 720,171,946 of record NC_064923.1, on the reverse strand, counting down.
CAAGGATTTCTACTAGCCCTCGTCTTTTTACCTACTTGATCCTCTGCTGCCTTCACTACTTCATCCCTCAAAGCTACCCATTCTTCATCTACTGTATTTCTTTCCCCCATTCTTGTCAATTGTTCCCTGAAACACTGTACAACCTCTGGTTTAGTCAGTTTATCCAGGTCCCATCTCCTTAAATTCCCACCTTTTTGCAGTTTCCTCAGTTTTAATCAACAGTTCATAACCAATAGATTGTGGTCAGAGTCCACATCTGCCCCTGGAAATGTCTTGCAATTTAAAACCTGGTTCCTAAATCTCTGTCTTACCACTATATATTTTATCTGAAACCTGTCTGTATCTCCAGGCTTCTTCCTTGTATACAACCTTCTTTCATGAATCTTTAACCAAATGTTAGCTATGGTTAAGTTGTGCTCTGTGCAGAATTCCACCGGACGCCTTCCTCTTTCATTTCTTACCCCGAATCCATATTCAAGGGGTTCGTGAGGGGAGGGGCTTAAGTCCAGCATAAATCTGCTGTTTACTCAATAATGTGGATGTACTCTGGTGGTTTTGTGAAGACCCATTTATTTGCCAAGATCGCGATGTTAACACTATTATTGGATTATTAGTTTCGGAAATATGTATTGCCGTCTTCAGATCCATAAAACCCGGCTATGATATCTCACCTGGCATGTCATTGTAACGCCTCGACTTTCTTATGCGTATTGTATAGTCCAAATGTGACAGTGGTTTTAGCATTGTATGATTAGCTGCCACTGCCCGATTTTATAGGTCTGAAGATCGCAATACATACGGCGAAACTAATGATCCGGTAACGGTGTTAAGATAGCGATCTTTGCAAATAAGTTTGTTTTCACAAGAAGACTGCAGTACAAATTTATAGGCTGCCTCCTGCACTGAATGCTGATGTCAGGTAACCATGATGTTTTAGCGCACAGAAGGCGTTCAAAATGGCGAGTGCGACATTCACTACAAGAGTAACGTATTCGTAGAAAATTCTGGAGCACTCTATCAAGTACACCAGGCATCGCGTGAACCTCATAAGACGCTGTAATCATCCCGGTAAGAAGTGTTTCTACAGCGGGAACTTGTGTAACATACACGAGTCTTTTTATATGCCCCCTAACGCCCAGAAAAAATCAGAAGGCTTCAGATCAGGGGAGTATGATGGTCGTAGAAAGTGTGAAGCGAACAGCTATGTTTCCTTGTACATTTTACATAATATTTTGAAACATTATACTTCTCAGTAATTCTTCTGGTTTGTAGATAATTTGTAGTTAGTGAGACGTATATGCCCCAGCAACTTCACGCAATATAAAAAATGGCACCGTATGTGTCATTTCAAAGGAGTCTTCAAATATAATGCTGGAAATTTTATGAGATATTTCATGTTTTTAATTTTCATGACAGTAAATTTATTTTGGTACAACTTTTTTAATGTTTTTCTCGTGTTTGGCATCCTGAAAAAATTCCTCTACAAACAAAAATTGAATTTTGATAAACCTAGATTTACAAGAAAACTTGGGCCATCCTTGGTTCACGGAGTACATGTGTCGCCAACTATTAAAATTGGTCAGCTTAAAAAAATTACTGTGGAAATGTAATACTGATAGCAACGGAAGCTACTTTTTGGTATTTAATTTTCCAGATATGTGTTAAATGCGTTTTGATCTAAAAAGGGTTAACCCGTCCTCGTGCTGGACATGAAAGCAAACGTAGACATGGAACTGCACGAACATTGTGACGTCACAATGAATTTCATGTTACGAAGCACTCACAGACGTAAAATGGAGATTCAGAGGCATCAGAAGGTGGTCAACAAAGGTGGAAGAGCGCTGTTTTTGTCTCAAGCGGAATTTAAATGACGTCATACTTGATTACGTCATTAGCAGTTTATGCCATTATTTGATGGTTTTTATAAAATAAGCTACGTGGCATCTATGTACGCTATTCCAAAGTATCAATACATTGATTTCTAGAAAATAAATTGTTTTTCGTGTGATTTGTTGTAATAAAATGACGTGAAAAATATATCGGTGGTTACATGCATTTCGTGTTAGCTGCTTCGCATGCTATAACTTGTGTGGTGTGAAGGTACACAGTTACAAGAAACTAACTCTGAAAAGTTATAAAAACGCGCTGTTTTTGTAGGAGGTGTTATAAATAAACGTTAAGTAATGAGATATTGGCGGTTAAAGCCTATCCGAAATACTAACATCAAAGGCATAGACGGAGCTAACTCTGGTCAATTTTAGTGTGGTCGATAGTGACATACGTCATGAACTGAAAGGTTGCCGTTTCGTATTCTGGTTGGCTCTGAGCACTATGGCACTTAACTTCTGAGGTCATGAGCCCCCTAGAACTTAGAACTACTTAAACATAACTAACCTAAGGACATCACACACATCCATGCCCGAGGCAGGATTCGAACCTGCGACCGTAGCGGTCGCACGGTTCCAGATTGTAGCACCTAGAACCGCTCGGTCACAACGGTCGGCTTCATATTGTGCTTCCTGGAAATATACTATTTTCAGCTTCGCTGATTTCAATAGTTTTTTTTATTAATTTAATAGAAATAAGTTCTGGAATATTTTATGTAATGTATAAGTGAAACCGAGTGTAGTGTACATAGTTCTGCGTAGTCAGCGCGTACACAACTTTCCCACTAGAGCACGCCCCGCTAAGCACAACAGCGCAGGCACAGCGCTCGTCTGTCTCCGGACTACGAGATGGCGCTGCCATAGAGACGGACCAAATTCTGCTTCCGCCGATTCGTGTATTAATATGTAACGCAGCCAATGGGATTGCTAATGTAGAACTTTTTCTCCTAGCGGATCACACTCGCGCAGTGATACCTGAACTCGCGAGGTATTATAACGAGTGTACAGACCTCCGATTAGTCAGTCTGCATTTGTCTGCACCAGTCTGTACCAGTCTGCAGTAGTCTGTCCCAGTCTGTACGAGTTCTACATTTGTCTGTACCAGTCTATAGTCAAGTTTCAGTCTGCGCCTAACAAGATTACCATATTCCTGTACATAGCCATGAATATAAATGTATAGAGATATATGTGAGAATAAGATAACGTGCCAATACAAAAGCAACTTCAGATTGTCAATTGCAAATAGCAGCAAGAACCAAGTTAAGTAATTTTTATGCTTGTTATTATTTTAATAAATGTGTGTGAAAATTAATCAAGTTCTTTTTAAAGTTGGTCACCATCAATCTGCTACTCTAAGCGTGCAAGTGGCATTTCTATCGTCTGACCTAACGGCAGAAGATAAACGCGCCACGATAAGACCACGAGACATATTGCTGACACTCGCCTACATCGTTAGAGCGACAAGTCAAATAATCTGATGGTGTGTGTACTGAAGGTCTTACAGTACGCACACCACACCGAGTTTGTTCGGTTTTGTGGGCGTACCAGGAAACACGAACAAATGAATTGCCAGATTGCAGTCATGTTATTGGTCGATATTCGCTCCCCCCCCCCCCCCCTCCCCCACACACATACACATCGCGCAATACAGTGCAGTGCATACTATAGACAGAACAACATTGCTAACATACGGACAAGGGAGTATATGTGCATTTAAATACATATACGCAGTGACAAAGGAGTTGTACCTTTATAAAGTAAAAGTTACTAAAAAAAGCCGGCCATGGTGGCCGAGTGGTTCTAGGTGCTTCTGTCTGGAACAGTGCGAGCCCTACGGGCGCAGGTTCGATTCCTGCCTCGGGCATGGATGTGTGTGACGTCCTTAGGTTAGTTAGGTTTAAGTAGTTCTAAGTTCTGGGGGACTGGTGACCTCAGATGTTACGTACCATAGTGCTCAGAGCCATTTGAACCATTACTAAAATAAAATTGGCCTAGCCGAGGTACTTGACCGCTTGTTTGAAGAAGTAGAATGGGTTAGGCCCGACTAAATGACACCAAACCAAATTTTTAAATATGCGGAAAAGTTTTAGAGTTGAAAGATATAGGCGAGGGGGTCGCTAGACAGCGGTGGTATCGCAAATGTCGACCAGGGACTTGATGTGTTCCGTGTACGTAGCAGTTCGTTTCTGAGCGTGCTGCAATTGCACTGGAAACTAGGTTTGGCGTGGTTTACACGTCCCGTGTGAGGACGACATTAGGCACTGTGTCCTGGCGTGACCGGAAAAGTAGTAGCGCTGCATTTGTGCAACGTAACGAGGAGCTAGGAGCATCACAAAACAGCGAACGTAAACACGAGAACGCTTCGTGGAGGGTGGGGTAGCAATAGCGACGACGACTCTATTCCACAAGTTCGCTCCACATTTATACTTGGGCCACCGTAATTAAACCTCTCCTGCGCATGTAACATTTCTAGGCGGCGCTACTTGCATGTCTCGGTAAACTCTGGAAATACCGGCAGCTAACCAGTGCACGTCTGTCTCCGTCGCGATGTGCCTGCTACACGCGACACTCCACTGCTCCACTGACACTCCACTCCCCTACTAGCTGAGACTGAACGCCTAACTCCCCATTGCTCTCGTTCACTTCTTACAATGTCCGTTTTTTCCCTCCCTTCTTCTGATGGCAGTGTCCGGCTTCCCTTGCAATACTTGCCAGTATTCTGTCGCACAGCTGGAAAGCAAGTGACGAGGTCCTGCTATCGTAAAGATGCGGTGGCAGTAGTTCTCTGCTGCTCCTCTTCCTCACTGCATCTTGGCTCCAAGGTAAACTTAAGACTAAGAATTATTGGCATCGTGTTGAACTGCCAGTGACTGTACTTAAGGGGGCTAGAACGTCAAACAGGCCGACTTGGAGCAGGAGAGGCACCACAGGACATTTTATTTTCTACTGTCTATACTTTTACAAATAAATTCATAAAACTTTGTCAGCATGACCAGGAAGGTTTCAGGATTCACACTCATAGCAGTAGAAGTGCAGAAACATAACAAAATAATTTTTTTTAGATATGAAATTTCATCATTTTTTCACTTACTGCTGGCTGCATTTGTTGCTATAGGTACATTTTTCTTCACAAGTAAGAGAGATTCTTTGATGAATTTTCACAGCATACAAACCATATTTACAGGTGTATGAAACTCTAGAATTTTCCAAATCTATTAAAAACTGTGGTAAAAATTGATATAATTAACTACAAAATTTGATTTTTTTCTAAACATAAAGTTTAAAACGTAACAGCTCATTCATTTTTTCATAAATTAAATAGATTATAGAGTTTCAGACACCTGTAAGTATGGTTCGTATGCTGTGCAAAATTCATCAAACAGTCTCTCTTACTTATGAAGAAAAGTGTACCTATAGCAACAAATGCAGCCAATAGTAGGTGAAAAAATGATGAAATTTTACATGTAAAAAATTATTTTGTTATGTTTTTGAACATCCGCTGTTACGAGTGTGAATCCTGAATCCTTCCTGGTCATGCTGACAAAGTTTTATGAATTTAGTTGTAAAAGTATAGATAGTGGAAGTTAAAATGGCCTGTGGTGCCTCTCCTGCTCCAAGTCGGCCCGTTTGACGTCCTACCCCCCTTAATGTGAATAAAATATATCAGTATGAGATTATTATAATTATACTGGTTTCAGTTATATAATGGCCATCATCAGACCAATATCAAGTTCACACGAGGTAAGAGTATGCGGAAGGTGTTGTTACCAGGTGTTATATGTCGCTGTCTGCTGGTCTGACGATGGTTGTTATGTAACAGAAACCGGTACCCACTAGTAAAACTAAACTATGCGGTTTAAACTTATACTTTTAATTTGAATTTGTTTAAAATTATATTTTTGATTTGAATTTCTGATTGTTGCACATCTTACGTTATAACTGGATGCTTGGTTTAAAAGAGGGGGGGGGGGGGGGAGGGACCAAACTGCTAGGTCATCAGTCCCTAGTTCCGATTAAAACAATGCCACAACATTGATTATGAATCTAGAACGGACATACGCGAAAACATAACTGTTTCCTTAATAGAGGGTTGGTCCATCTTTAGAACGCAGTACAGCAACGATACTGCGTGACATGGTTTTGTACAGGGCCTTGGTTGGTTTCCTGAACTATGTGACACCAGATGTCTGGGCACGTGTCGCGCAACGTCCGAAAATTATCGGACCGTATTTTTTCGCAAATGAACAGGGAAACACAATAACTGTCAATGCCAATCGTTGCGTGGAGATGTTACAAACTTTCGTTACACCTGCATTGAACAACTTTCCAAATGTTCAAGAAGCCTGGTTTCAACAGGATGGAGCGACATCACACACTGCACGATAATCAATGGCATATGTGCGACGATTGTTTGGCAACCGTGTGATCTCACGATTCGGTAACATTCCCTGGCCCCCTATATCGCCAGATTTATCCGTTCTTTTTTTTTTTTTTTTTTTTTTCCTTGTGGAGTTACTCAAGAGTAAACTCTATACGACTCGCCCAAGAACCCTGGATGAGTTAAAACAGAGAATTCGGGATGCGATTCACAGTATCCTATCTGAGATGTTACGACGGTCAATGAGGAATCTCAACAGAAGATTTCACGAATGTATTCGTACAGGAGGATGCCATCTAAAGGGCGTAATTTAAAAAAAATGATAAATGCCATCAATATTTCGTAAACGGCGAAGTTGTAAGGTTTCAATTACTATGAATGCAATTTCTTTATTTCATCATTTCTAGTTTTATTGGATTGTGGAAATGTTCCCGTTTTTCTGTGTCACCCTGTAGAAGTTCACCAATATCAGCGAGAAGAGAGCACATAACGAACACCACAAAGGTACTAATCGTTGCAAGGCTCGTGTTTCCTGCCTTATTTTATGGTTGACAAGCGTGTATCCTTAACGCCAGAGATAAGCACCGTACTTATATGTTTCAGCTTTGGTGCTTGCACAGGATTCCGTGCATAAAATGGACTGGAAGAAGAACTAGTGGGTTCGCTATTGAACAAGTAGAGATCTCCAGGTGTCTTTCTTCTCGTGACAGCCAAAACGTCTGCAGTTACTTGGCTCTAAGAGAAGCTGGTAACTGTCCGGGATGGAGACTCTCGGTTCAAAGAGTCGCAATACTCAACAATAGGTGCAACGACTTGCGACGATGATGACGATGATAATTCTGATATCGAAATGGTAGCCATATTTCATAATTATATGCTACATACATATTGTTATTTTATGAATATAAATGCCATTATTTTGTTTCAAGGACCTCAAATTATAGTTTTCTTGTGATTAAGCCCAGGGATATTATTCTGAAGATAATTTTTATTTGTGTGTCGGCAGTGTTAAATTTCAATGAAAATTAATCAACTGAAACAAAAAATTATTTGAATGAAATTGAATGTTTAATTTACCGTGTTTTTAAATCGAACTACAGAGCATAAAGTAATTTCTTCTAGCCTCAGGGACGAAAACAGTTTCTGACGGAAGAGAATAGAAGCTTTTGAAATGTGGTGTTACAGAAGACTGCTGAAGATTAGGTGGGTAAATCACGTGGCTCACGAGATACTGAATAGAATTGCAGAGAAGAGAAATTTGTGGCGCAACTTGACTAAAAGAATGGATAGGTTAATAGGACACATTCTGAGTTATCAAGGGTTGTCTTGGGGGAAGAGACCAAACAGCGAGGTCATCGGTCTCATCGGATTAGGGAAGGACGGGGAAGGAAGTCGGACATGCCCTTTCAAAGGCCCGGCATTTGCCTGGAGCGATTTAGGGAAATCGCGGAAAACCTAAATCAGGATGGCCGGACGCGGGATTGAACCGTCGTTCTCCCGAATGGTTATCAAGGGATCAGCAATTTACTTTTGGAGGGAAGTGTGTGTGGGGGGGGGGGAGGGGGGGGTAAAAACTAAAAACTGTAGAGGGAACCCAAGAGATGAATCCAGCAAGCAGATTCAGGAGGATGTTGGTTGCAGTAGTTGTTCGGGGACAAAGAGGCTTGCAAAGTATAGAGTAGCGTGGACCGTTGCGTCAGACCAGTTTTATGACTGAAGACCACCACCACCACCACCACCACCCCCACCACTACTACTACCACAACAGCAACAACAACAACAACAATGTTCTGATAAACCACCTCCCGTTTAAATACAATTACGCTGAAATCTTTTGGAAAATAAAATTGAACCGAGTTTTACGTAATCCAAGTTTTCAAATAAAATTGTTTTCGGTTTATGCTCGAAAGCTAAACTTTTTGGTTAGAAAAAAAAAAAACAGAAGATCATGATGTCCATCAATCTGTACCGCTGTTAGCGAAGGAGAATGTGAATTCGTGTTCATACTGCGTAGGTTGGGAGTGGAGAGCTGGGGTAATTAACTGATGAGACTGAGCTGGATACCGTTCATTAACAAAATCTTCCCTTAGTATGAGCCAGTGTTCTTGGCTGACTAGAGGGCTGCCGGCCTCTTGGTTGCAGGACCATCGATTGAGGTGGACTCGCTGGGCACCACGATTTCTCCAGTCGTAAGCACCGATCTCAACCTGCACCTAAGGCAGGTATGAGGCAACGGCCCACTTACAGTTTTCCCAAAGCCTTTAACCTCAATGAACAGGAGTTTATTCAACAGCGATACGGGGAGGCTATGAAAGTACTGTAGACAGTTAAAACTGAATTCAAATAACAAAAGCAATTTCATTTTCTTTAAGCTCTCAATAGCTTAGATAAAAAATTTAAAACGTCTATCCTGACAGACAGATTGAAATTACTATCTTCAAAGTATACACATTGGTTACTAAAAGTTTTAGTCGATAAAATCTTAATAGAACTGATCAGAAATAAAATCTTAATTTAATTACTTTTACTATACAAGTAAAAAAAATGTGTGTGTGAATTCCTAAGGGACCAAACAGCTGAAGACATCGGTCCCTAGACTTACACACTATTTAAACTAAGTGATGCGAAGAACAACACACACACACCCATGCCCGAGGCAGGATTCGAACCTCCGGCGGGAGTGGCCAAGCAGTCCGTTACATGGCGCCTCAAACCGAGCGGCCACTCCACGAGGCCCTCTGTACATGTAAACCAAATACAGCTGACATACACACACACTGGACATCAATCCATACACGTAAAACACAATTACTAATGCCTACTCCTCCTCCCGCACAGGCCGTGAAGGCCCAAAGGCATCGACCGACCGCCGTGTCATCCTCAGCCCACCGGCGTCACTGGCTGCGAATATGGAGGGGCATGTGGTCAGCACACCGCTCTCCCGGCCGTATGTCAGTTTCCGAGACTGGAGCCGCTACTTCTCAATCAAGTAGCTCCTCAGTTTGCCTCACAAGGGCTGAGTGCACCCTGCTTGCGAGCAGTGCTCGCCAGACCGGATGGTCACCCATCCAAGTGCTAGCACAGCCCGACAGCGCTTAACTTTGGTGATCTGACAGGAACCCGTGTTACCACTGCGGCAAGGCCTTTGGCACTAATGCCCACTGCACCGACTAATTATTCAGCATTGCGCTTTACTTCGTTACTTCCCAAACACCATAACCCAAACAAATCGCTCAGCGCTATTTGATGACTTGAGTGCATTTTGAAGAGTTATTGCTTAACAGCCTTAATTCTGATTTAAATTAAGTTAAACCAAAAAAGGTAAACGCAGTAACTTAAATTATCGTGGTGCACCACTTCTAAGTTAAGGAGGTGGCTCCTTGAGACACCAGTGATTCTCAATTTTTTTCTTTGTTCCTTGGAATTTGAATACACACTGAGCAGCAGTGAAACACCACTCTGGGGCACCACGCCTTAACCCCTCGGTTTTGCTTGGAATCGTGCGGGACACCAGTATCACACTTAACGTTTAATCCCCAAAATCCTTACGGTATATAACATCTTAATCAATCTCATGATTACAGGGAAACTGTCACTGCATCGCCCACGTGAGGCCAGACTCAAACTCTTCAAAAATTTAGCAAAATGGGACAGCCCTTTGCACAAATACATATTGGGAAGATGTTAGTAATCACTGTAAGTAGGCTGTTTAGGTTTTTTTTTATTGGTAACGCCACGTAGCGCTCTGTATGAAAATCACTGGCTGTGCTCTGTGCAGTCTGTGGCTGGTTTGCACTGTTGTTGGCTATTGTATTGTTGGGCAGCTGGATGTTGACAGCGCGTAGCGTTGCGCAGTTGGAGGTGGGCCGCCAGCAGTGGTGGATGTGGGGAGTGAGATGGCGGAGTTTTGAGAGTGGATGATCTGGACAGAGACAGTAAATTTGTAAGACTGGATGTCATGAACTGATATATATATATATATATATATATATATATATATATATATATATATATATATATATATATATATATATATGACTTTTGAACACTATTAAGGTAAATACATTGCTTGTTCTCTACCAAAATCTTTCACTTGATAACTATGCGTATCAGTAGTTTGTGCCTTCAGTTAGAATCTTTTCTTTAGCTGGCAGTAGTGGCGCTCGAGGTATTGCAGTAGTTCGAGTAACGAAGATTTTTGTGAGGTAAGTGATTTGTGAAAGGTATAGGTTATTGTTAGTCAGGGCCATTCTTTTGTAGGGATTATTGAAAGTCAGATTGCGTTGCGCTAAAAATATTGTGTGTTACTTTAGTGAATGTCTGAGTACGTTCAGTTTTGCTCAGCAGTTTGAAAATCAAATAACATAAGATGTTTATCAGCACAGTAATTCATTAATTTTTCTAAGGGGACGTTACACCACATTCCATACAACGGTGTGTACCAACACTGCCGGTCCCTATAGCGGCGAGCAAACTAGAAAAAATGAACAAACCACAGCTTTCAGTAGCTTCGGCGAACCAGACCAGTAGCAGCGGGTGACAAGACAACGAAGAAGCAGTTGAAAGTACCACACTTCGTTAATACTACTTCGCATCAGACTCAAACAACAGTAGCCTTGTTCCGCGCTGGTAGGCGCTGCACAAGACACGTAGCACCCAGGGGTATTCGTCTTGTAATGCCGACTGCCCAGCAGTTTACGCTATTCTCATCGTTGGCTGTCGGTAATACAACCAGGCCTTTTCGCAGTACCGATTCCTATTCCACGTCAAAAGTGAACACTCGGAGACACAGTGACATTAAAGGCTTCAGTAAAGGCTCACAATATAGTAAATGCTCTTCATGCCTATCCCGACATCACCTTAGAAGACGTGCCGAACAAATCCGACCGGTTGCTATAACGTTAAGAACTCTCACAGACAAACAGTATAAACCACCAGTGAACTACAATACAAAAAAAACTTCTTTCAACACGTAATGTTTGCTTTTTGCCGGCCGGAGTGGCCTTGCGGATCTAGGCGCTACAGTCGCAGGTTCGAATCTTGCCTCGGGCATGGATGTGTGTGATGTTCAAAAATGGTTCAAATGGCTCTAAGCACTATGGAACTTAACATCTGTGGTCATCAGTCCCCTAGAACTTAGAACTACTTAATCTTAACTAACCTAAGAACATCACACACAGCCATGCCCGAGGCAGGATTCGAACCTGCGACCGTAGCGGTCATGCGGTTCCAGACTGAAGCGCCTACAAACCGCATGGCCACACCGGCCCGCCTGTGTGATGTTCTTAGGTTAGTTAGGTTTAAATAGCTCTAAGTTCTAGGGGACTGATGACCTCAGAAGTCCCATAGTGCTCAGAGCCATTTTAACCTTTTTTTATTATTTTTATTTTTATTTTATTTTATTTTATTTTTTTTCTTTTTTTTCTTTTGCGTTATCAGTACCACAGGTAATAGTAAAACAATTCCTTTATTCGGGTAGCTGAAAGAACTAGGTGCAGTCCACAGTTCACAGTTGCCGGCCAACGCTGTGTTCCCTAAAGAACAACATTTCACACTCCATGCTGCGACGCCTTACTACCGTACACCACATTGGCAGCTCACAAACAGGAGATGTTAATATAAATAATTCCCAGAGCCAGCTGCCGCTATTTGCTTGCCCAAGCACTCCACGCTTCTCGTAGAGGGTACTCCGCCAACAAACGCGCGAATTCATACCGTCAGAATGGCCAAAATCCGGCACAATATCTTGTACACAATGACACAACTTTATTTTTGCAGATGAACGAAAGCGTTCCGTTAACACGCTCGTAATCTTAGTAATTAATTGCGGGAATATATTTTTTCTAAGCTCACTCATATCCAAAAGCTTTCTGTGGCCAGCTAAGAATTTCCTGACAGGCTGTTTCAGGAGAAGAAGCGTTCTTGACATACAGAGGCCCAGTAAGGCAGAACCAACGACTCGAACACGGGTGCCGATGTAGCAGCAATTTCCCTCTGGCCTTACATCATAGGCGGCAGAAAAAAAAGGGGGGGAGGTGGCAAGAGATGGCACTTGCCCCCTCCTGGAATCTGGGGACACAAGTTTTCATATTTATTAGAAAATCCTCGGACACTTCTAGGAATGATTGTCTGCAATTGTACTAACATCAGATTTATAATCTCCAAGTGCTACGGGAAATAGTTTGCTTTTTTAAGTTTATTTTTGATTCTCCATTTTCCCCTGATTCTTTTTATTGCTACCCAGCAGCATTTTCTCTATAGTTTTATTTTTATCACGTTATTATTATATTGCTTTCCTGACTGGCTCTCTGTTCGTAGGAATTTTGCAATTGATTTTAAACTGACTTCTCAATGAGCTAGAGACTTGATAGTTTAGAAATAGCTCATAATTGGACGCCAATACACTATTAGCTCGCTTTCTTGTCTGGTCTGCGGTGGATGCTACTTTATACACCGCTGCCATCACTCCCTTTCCTGTTCCAGTCACAGAAAGAATATTTTGGTTGGGTGAGGTAAAAATAAACTGAGGTAAGCCTAAAATTTACCACATGACTCATGAATCTCATCAAAATGTTTGAAATCGACTGAAAAGTTTCACACTTTCAAGATTAAAAAACATGAACAAATTATTTAAATAAAATGGATTTTTAACATAGTACTTTTTAAACGGATCTAAAAACTATAAAATAATTTCTCCGAGCCCCTTACAGATTTTTAACACCATACAGATAGTCCTCAAAATTTGTGATTGTTAATTTTTAATAGCTCTCAAAAAACTGGTAAGATTTAAAACGAAAATACAAGGGGTAACTTCAATATTTAATTGATTCATGAGTAGTTCAGCTTCTTGCTGCTGTACACGCCTCACGTTTTTCGTTTTACAAGTATTTTCACAGCTAATAAAAATTCACAATCACAAGTTTTCAGGACTATCTGTGTGTGCTTAGGAAACTATGAGGCAAGAAGGAATTATTTTATGCTTTCTAGTTCGGTTAAAGAAAGCGGTAAATTAAAGATTCAATTTCATTTAAACTTTTTTTCAATTGATTAGCTTTCTCTGCTAGCATAACATTATTGACATATAAATAAAATATTATCTTGTGAATAACATCCCTAGGCTTAATCATAAGAATACTATAATTTGAGATCGTCGAATCAAAATAGTGGTATTTATATTCATAAAATAACTATGTACTCAGCATATAATAATGAAATATGGTTTCAATTTCTGTATCATTAACATCATCATCAAAAGATGTTATACTTATTGGTGATAACTGTGACACCATGAACCTAGCGTTTGTTTTTTCTTCAGAAACGCTTTTCTTGTCATTACTAATCCATATCTTGTATCTTCTCTACTTCGGCCAACATCAGTTACTTTGCTTCCCAAATAGCAAAACTCATCTCGTACTTTAAGTGACTCGTTTCCTAAGCGAATTCCCTCAGTATTATCTGATTTAAATCCACTACAGGCCATTATCCTTGTTTTGCTTCTGTTGATGTTCATCTTATATTCTCCTTTCGAGACACTGTCCGTTCCGTTCAAGTGCTCTTCCAAGTGCTTCCCTGCCTCTGACACAATTACAATGTCCTCGGCAAATCTCAACGTTTTTATTTCTCATCCCTGGACTTTAATTCCTAATCTCAATTTTTCCTTTGTTTCTTTTACTCGTTGCTAACATCGGCAGTTGGTTATAACCCTGTCTCTCTTCCTTCATGCCCCTCGACTCTTAGAACTGCCGTCTGGTTTCCGTACACGTCGTAAATATTTGTGTTTTATCTATTCTCTCTACAGATTTTCAAAGAGAGTATTCCAGTCAACCTTTTCAAAAGCTTTCTCGAAGTCTACAAACGCTATAAACGTGTGTTTAACTTTCCTTAACCTTTCTTCTAAGAAATGTCGTAGGGTCGGTATTGCCTCACGGGTTCCTACATTTCTCCGGAATCCAAACTGATCTCCGATGTCTGCTCCTACAGTTTTTCCATTTTTCAGTGAAAAATTCGTGTTAGCATGTTGCAGCCACGGCTTATTAAACTGCTAGTTGTTAATTTACTGTTAGCAAAAATTCTTTAAAACCGGAATCTTCCATCATATGTAAATCTAACTGAACAAGTTTTGACGGTGCAAATGTATTTCCATTCGGTTTACTGAAGTCGCCGTTGATGTATTAATATAATTCGCTTAACACATCTATTCACTTACGCCTTTAAATTAAATTCATAGTCATATGTGAGGAATTTGACTTCGTTTTATGTATTTCATTCTTCGTTGGCTTTAGCGTACCGTACACACAGGTACAAGATTTTGTTATGGTGTGACACCTCTACATTGCCTTTTACTGGATGAGAACGGAAACGCCGCAACTAACCACTCCCGGTTCCCAATTAAATATCATCGACTATAAATTCCATCTGTTGAAAACCCACACACCCAGTTTCATAATTCTCGCCTAGAAAGTGCCTAAATTAAAAAGGGAAGCGCCAGTATAAACACGCCCGTAAACAAATATTCCACTGTAACTTTTTAATCTACACCGCAGGCGGCCAATTACAGGCATTCTGCAGCCGATAGAAGAAACATGTAACGCTATGGTCCACGTGGATGTGTGTTAAGCTTAATAATCCTACAGACGTTGAAAAAAGAGAGAGTGTGGTTTTTGACCGAAAGAGATCACATGTAAAAGGTTGAAGGACCTATACTGCAACACAGACCAATTATGATGGTTTGTTTGCTACAGTCGTGAAGCGACCTGAATAATAATAACTATTATTATTTCATCATTATTATCACTTATTGGCTCACTGATATTTTCACGGTAATGATGTAATGAAACCATTTAAGTAACACCGCTAAGTTAACTGCTCAGGAAGCTTTCAGTGAAATTGTTTTTTGCAGTTGCCAACAGAGGAAAATATATGGGTTTTAGTTGTGTAGATTGCGTTCTGCAACCACACCGACTGCTGATATTAGGACAGTGTGTATGTGTACAGACGCCTGTCACCACATGCCTTTACGTCCTATGCCAGATCCCTCTATTTGGCCATCTTCTCAGTGCAGCTGGTGTGCAAGTTACGGGTTTGGATGCAGAGATGTCTATCAGGAACGTGACTCAAGTCCTTAATCCTCGTTCTCTTCTTTCCTTCCAGTACTCTTTCGAGTGAAACTGAAGTGATATCAGGTGTTCCCCAGGGAAGCGTCCTGGGACCTCTACTGTTCCTGATCTATATAAATGACCTGGGTGAGAATCTGAGCAGTTCTCTTAGACTGTTCGCAGATGATGCTGTAATTTACCGTCTAGTAAGGTCATCCGAAGACCAGTATCAGTTGCAAAGCGATTTAGAAAAGATTACTGTATGGTGTGTCAGGTGGCAGTTGACGCTAAATAACGAAAAGTGTGAGATGATCCACATGAGTTCCAAAAGAAATCCGTTGGAATTCGATTACTCGATAAACAGTACAATTCTCAAGGCTGTCAATTCAACTAAGTACCTGGGGGTTAAAATTACGAACAACTTCAGTTGGAAGGACCACATAGATAATATTGTGGGGAAGGCGAGCCAAAGGTTGCGTTTCATTGGCAGGACACTTAGAAGATGCAACAAGTCCACTAAAGAGACAGCTTACACTACAATCGTTCGTCCTCTGTTAGAATATTGCTGCGCGGTGTGGGATCCTTACCAGGTGGGATTGACGGAAGACATCGAAAGGGTGCAAAAAAGGGTACCTCGTTTTGTATTATCACGTTATAGGGAGAGAGTGTGGCAGATATGATACACGAGTTGGGATGGAAGTCATTACAGCATAGACGTTTTTCGTCGCGGCGAGACCTTTTTACGAAATTTCAGTCACCAACTTTCTCTTCCGAATGCGAAAATATTTTGTTGAGCCCAACCTACATAGGTAGGAATGATCATCAAAATAAAATAAGAGAAATCAGAACTCGAACAGAAAGGTTTAGGTGTTCGTTTTTCCCGCTCGCTGTTCGGGAGTGGAATAGTAGAGAGGTAGTATGATTGTGGTTCGATGAACCCTCTGCCTAGCACTTAAATGTGAATTGCAGAGTAGTCATGTAGATGTAGATATGTTCGTTGCGCTTTTTCTTCCCGTCTTCTGACCAATTCAGATCAGTTTTTTTGCTCTTATACCTTGGACTCCCTCCATATCCAATACTTTTTTTCCCTAACACTTCTCTGTCCGTTTGTTCTTTGGCTTTTATATTATTTTTAAATCCTTTTTTACTTCATGGATCCAAACTGTTTTTAACTTCTTATCCCACAAATATTTGAAGATCTTCTTGGTTAATTTGTCTTGCATTCGATATAAATGTCCAAAAAATCCCAGTCTTCTTTTTCTCATTACTTCTGCTATGTTTCCATGTTTCCGTAAATTTAGGCAATTTACGACCTTCCGTAGTTTTTCGTGGGCCTAATACTTTCCTAATGATTCACCTAACTAGTAACTCTAATTTAGCTGAATTAGCGTTTAATGCTAGATGTTCGCTTGGGTGCACTGGTGACAGGTAGGGCATCCGGCCAGCCCTTAAACTGACACGCCACATCCGATTAACCACGGCCGACCCTGCGTATCCGCGGCACAAGGCTCAAGAACGAGAGATTCGCTTGGGTGTACACATTCTCACCTCACGGCTGTACTGTAACGCCTGACTATGGCGTTTTTAGACAGGCTTTTCTTCCTTTTTTTTTTGCAAAAGTGTTTAGCTGTACTATATGCCCTTCCCATTTCATGTATCCTTTCCTCTGTAGCAGCTTTTTCCAAACCACTGTCTTGGATTATCCCCCAAAGATGTTTCCATTTTTTAACTTTTCCACTTTGGTCAATATCTGTTTTATACACTGTGATGTATTTTAAATGTCTGTAAAAAATTTGTTTTTTTATCTACAAAATTCTTAACCCGGCGCTACCAGCTATTTCTTCAAAAAGATTTGTGCTACAGCAGACGTTACATTTTGAAGTAGTACAGTAAAGTCATCAGCAAATGTGAGACAGTTAATTCCAGTGTTTTTGTTTCCTGTTTCCCAACATCATTAGTGAAATCTTATAGTGATTCAATTTTTCATTCCAAATTCTCAATGTTTTTTTCTAGACTACAACATTGAGGATAGGGCAACTCCTTGCGTCGCAATTGTCTTCTATTTCGAAAGGCTGAGATATTTCTTCGACAAATATTACTTTAGATACTGTGCAAGCTTAGAGCTGATCGCTTTAAGCTTGTGGTTATAGCTTGATACCAGTACCTACCAATTTTAATTGTATATTACAGCTCTGCGGATGATCACTAAGTGACCGAAAATCGATTTTGCTGACAATAAAGCAACAAAATACGGCCAATGCTGATTTTCCTTCCAATACTATACTTCTCATTCGAGAATTTCCTAATCGTCAGTAGATTTCGTTTTCGTGCAACTCCTCAATGTATCCTTTTTATGAAGTGGGAGTGCATGGCTCTTTTCACTGCACATCACTTTTACACTGTTGTGCATATTCAGTATTTCTGACTTATACGTCTAGCAGCACCTTTCAGTAATTTGCTTCCTCAGCACTATGTCAATACCATTCGTTTCTCTGCTGTAGCTACATACTACGAGGCCATAAGTGAAGTTGTCGGACGCACCAGTCTGGAGGAAAACGCGCTAGTCTGCCTGAAGAGGAAGTTGCGAAATTCGAATGGCTGTATTAGGAGACCCTTCTTCGACGTTTTTCTGAATAGCGAAGTCCGTGTCTGCTCTCTTTAACTGGCCATACAGTCACGCCAACAGATTTGATCAGCTACCTACGATATCTGCTCAACCTCACCTCCTCACAATCATGTAGAATTATCTCTGACCTCTTCTGACTCTACTCAAGGACGTAACGTGTTTTTTAGGGACGTGGCGAGGTTAAATATAGCGAGTCCTTCGTGACTGGGCGGCAATTTTCGGCCGCCCTATTTTTCACGGCGCAGCATTCGGAACCGAACGCAGGGTGGTCGGGCATTAGCGAGAGCCGGACAACGCTTTCGAGCTGCGTGTCACAGCGGCTACAGATGGATGGCTTCCTTCATTAATTCCCCATTCCGATAACGGTCGGCACTCTTTCGTTATAAGCTGATGTGAAACGCCAACAAAACTGATCTATTATAGCTTGTCTATTACGTTGCCGATCGAAGAGTCTGGTAATTACAAGGCACAGCGTGAATATGGGACTGATCAATAGCAACAAATCCACAACATGCATCACTAAGGAAAATATTTTCATCAGGTGTTATTTTATCATAATATTTTGCTGCACATTTACGACTCTCCCTTTGATTACTAGCCATTGGTAAGGTTTTATTATGAAGCCGTAAGTCGAGATACACGCACGGTAGTAAGTCGTTTTATAATTACTAGCAATCGGCTGATGATATGAAATTAAGACAGTAGTAACCAAAAGGCACAGAAGTAATCATGAAAAACGACATTAATAGACGATTCGTTGCTAAATGACAATGCATTACTGACTGATCGTAATGCAGTTCAGGTTCTGTCTAATGTGAACGACCTGCGGGAAACCAACATTATTCTGTGCGAGCATAGTTTTATTATTAACTGATTACGGTTCGGACACACTTTAATAGAATGTACAATAGTGGCGTCTGTGATGGGACAGGTATCCCAGAACAAGAAGCCAATACTCAACACAGTAATACACTATACGACAATTAGCTTCTCTGTGATGAAGAGATTGAAAGAATGTATGCTGAATAAGAGAAGTTATCCAGATAGTTAACGAAGACAAAAATTTAATTGTGATGGGTGACTGAATTCAACAGTAGTAAAAGGAAGGGAAGGAACACAT
This sequence comes from Schistocerca gregaria, assembly GCF_023897955.1. Classification (NCBI taxonomy): domain Eukaryota; kingdom Metazoa; phylum Arthropoda; class Insecta; order Orthoptera; family Acrididae; genus Schistocerca; species Schistocerca gregaria. Next base: position 720,152,841 of record NC_064923.1, on the reverse strand, counting down.
AAATCACGCATGTGTAATACACTACTGGCCATTAAAGTTGCTGCACCACGAAGACGACGTGCTACAAACGCGAAATTTAACCGACAGGAAGAAGATGCTGTGATATGCAAATGATTAGTTTTTCAAAACATTAACACAAGGTTGGCGCCGGTGGCGACACCTACAACGTGATGACATGAGGAAAGTTTCCAACCGATTTCTCGTACACAAACAGCAGTTGACCGGCGTTGCCTGGTGAAACGTTATTGTGATGGCTCATGTAAGGAGGAGAAATGCGTACCATCACGTTTTCGACTTTGATAAAGGTCGGATTGTAGCCTATCGCGATTGCTGTTTTTCGTATCGCGACATTGCTGCTCGACTTGGTCGAGATCCAATGACTGTTAGCAGAATATGGGATCGGTGGGTTCAGGAGGGTAATACGGAACGCCGTGCTGGATCCCGACGGCCTCGTATCACTAGCAGTCAAGATGACAGGCATCTTATCCGCATGGCTGGAAAGGATCGTGCAGCCACTTCTCGATCCCTGAGTCAACAGATGGGGACGTTTGCAAGACAACAACTATCTCCACGAACAGTTCGACGACGTTTACAGCAGCATGGAATATCAGTTCGGAGAACATGACTGCGTTTACCCTTGACGCTGCGTCACAGACAGGAGCGGCTGCGATGGTGCACTCAACAACGAATCTGGGCGCATGAATGGCAAAACGTCTGTTTACAGCATCATGATGGTCGCATCCGTGATTGGCGTCATCGCGGTGAAAGCACATTGGAAGCGTGTTTTAGTCATCGTCATACTGGCGTATCACCCGGCATGATGGTATGGGATGCCATTGGTTACACGTCTCGGCCACCTTTTGTTCGCATTGACGGCACTTTGAACAGTACAAGTTACTTACAGATGTGTTACGACCCGTGGCTCTACCCTTCATTCGATTCCTGCGAAACCCTACATTTCAGCACGATAATGCGCGACCGCATGTTGCAGGTCCTGTACGGGCCGTTCTGGATACAGAAAATGTTCGTCTGCTGCCCTGGCCAGCACGTTCTTCAGATCTCTCACCAATTGAAAACGTCTGGTCAGTGGCGGCCGAGCAACTGGCTCATCACAATACGCCAGTCACTACTCTTGATGAATTGTGGTATCGTGTTGAAGCTGCATGGGCAGCCGTATCTGTACACGTCATCCGAGCTCTGTTTGACTGAATGCCCAGGCGTATTAAGGCCGTTATTACGACCAGAGGTGGTTGTTCTGGGTACTGATTTCTCAGGATGTATGCACCGAAATTGCGTGAAAATGTAACCACATGTCAGTTGTAGTATAATATATTTGTCCAATGAATTCCCGTTTATCATCTGCATTTCTTCTTGGTGTAGCAATTTTAATAGCCAGTAGTGTATATCCGACTATTTCAAAGTAACTATCCAGAAAAGCAAACTGTCTTTCCTCTCGTGGTAGTGGGGGCTGAGGTGGGGAGCTGCTGACTAGGTAAAGAATTGGAATGATGGCATATGCGGAAACTTCCGTGATCGTTGGCTAACTGAGGAGAGTCCTGATGATGCTTCGTGTATTGGCGATGTTGTGCTCTTTCCGACCGTGGCCTTTGCGGCACCTGTCGTCAGGGTGGTGCTTCCGACTACAAACATTTTAGCCGGAACTTTTTCGGCCGTCAAAAGAAGCCGCAGCAGTGGGGGAGACTCTTGTCGGACATACCACCTCGCAAAACTGGCTGGTGTTAATCGTGGTTTTTTCCCAACCTTTTTACAATAAGAACATTATCTCATATTTTATTCTCGCTCAGGACTAGTTATGCACATAGTAAGTAGGCAAGTTTAAATTGGTTTTTTTTCCTTTTTAATCTGTTTAACGAAGGAGTAGACAACATTCCATTAGAACTACTGACGGCCTTGGGAGAGCCAGTCATGACAAAACTCTACCAGCTGGTGAGCAAGATGTATGAGACAGGCCAAATACCCTCAGACTTCAAGAAGAACATAATAATTCCAATCCCAAAGAAAGCAGGTGCTACCAGATGTGAAAATTACCGAACTATCAGTTTAATAAGTCACAGCTGCAAAATACTAACGCGAATTCTTTACAGACGAATGGAAAAACTGGTAGATGCGGACCTCGGGGAGGATCAGTTTGGATTCCGTCGAAATGTTGGAACACGTGAGGCAATACTGACCTTACGACTTATCTTAGAAGAAAGATTAAGAAAAGGCAAACCTACGTTTCTAGCATTTGTAGACTTAGAGAAAGCTTTTGACAATGTTGACTGGAATACTCTTTTTCAAATTCTAAAGGTGGCCGGGGTAAAATACAGGGAGCGAAAGGCTATTTACAATTTGTACAGAAACCAGATGGCAGTTATAAGAGTCGAGGGGCATGAAAGGGAAGCAGTGGTTGGGAAAGGAGTGAGACAGGGTTGTAGCCTCTCCCCGATGTTATTCAATCTGTATATTGAGCAATCAGTAAAGGAAACAAAAGAAAAATTTGGAGTAGGTATTAAAATTCATGGAGACGAAGTAAAAACTTTGAGGTTCGCCGATGACATTGTAATTCTGTCAGAGACGGCAAGGGACTTGGAAGAGCAGTTGAACGGAATGGACAGTGTCTTGAAAGGAGGATATAAGATGAACATCAACAAAAGCAAAACGAGGATAATGGAATGTAGTCAAATTAAATCGGGTGATGCTGAGGGAATTAGATTAGGAAATGAGACACTTAAAGTAGTAAAGGAGTTTTGCTATTTAGGAAGTAAAATAACTGATGATGGTCGAAGTAGAGAGGATATAAAATGTAGACTGGCAATGGCAAGGAAAGCGTTTCTGAAGAAGAGAAATTTGTTAACATCGAATATAGATTTAAGTGTCAGGAAGTCATTTCTGAAAATATTTGTTTGGAGTGTAGCCATGTATGGAAGTGAAACATGAACGATAACTAGTTTGGACAAGAAGAGAATAGAAGCTTTCGAAATGTGGTGCTACAGAAGAATACTGAAGATAAGGTGGATAGATCACGTAACTAATGAGGAGGTATTGAATAGGATTGGGGAGAAGAGAAGTTTGTGGCACAACTTGACTAGAAGAAGGGATCGGTTGGTAGGACATGTTTTGAGGCATCAAGGGATCACCAATTTAGCATTGGAGGGCAGTGTGGAGGGTAAAAATCGTAGAGGGAGACCGAGAGATGAGTACACTAAGCAGATTCAGAAGGATGTAGGTTGCAGTAGGTACTGGGAGATGAAGAAGCTTGCACAGGATAGAGTAGCATGGAGAGCTGCATCAAACCAGTCTCAGGACTGAAGACCACAACAACAACAACAACGAACAAAAGTAAAACTACTCCGAGTTAAAGAAGCAGCTATTGACAGAACACATCTCTGTCTCCGCGTCGGAGGAAGCGGCAACTGTGGGACACGCTCTGTTAGGAAATACCACGCTACAAAACTGATTGGTCGGAAGTGGCGCAGTACCTGCGGCACCTACTAAAGGGTCGGAAAGTCCACGGAGCCCTCCTCGTGGGGAAGGCGTGGGAAAGGGGTACACAAGAGTACGACGGCCGTTCAAAAAGGCATGCAATCCACTTTTTCTGAAAGCAGTTTGGTTTTAATCTGGTTTCCAGTACACCACATTATTACTCGCACTTTTGGCTATGAATCTCTGTTTTCAAACATTATCTCCGTTCAGTGTGGCGGCCTTACACCACCTCACTGGGGTGAGGGAGGGAGGGGTGGGGGTGGTTACATGCCCTGTACGACTCTACCATGTTTCATCGCATGTGAGGATGTTCGACAACAAATTATCACGATCAGCTTCGCAGAGCGCAAGCAGTTCCGCACAGATAGTCCTTCGTCGCCCTTTATGGTCTTCTGTTAGACGGCGAGGAACCTAGAGGGCATACCACTTTGAGTACCCCAAATGGTGGACGAGTGTGACGGCATTAATTACGGAAACGTCCAGTTGTGCAGCGAGGTGTTTGACGGTGATCGGTCGATCACCTCGAAAGACAGTGTCCGCACGCTCCAACACTGCAGGAGTAAAAGCTGTGTGCGACCGGCCGGCACGCGGGTGATGCTACAGGTTTGCGCGACCTTGCTGCAGTGATAACACAAGTCTCGCTCACAGACTCACCGTGTTTTTGTTCACTGCCAGGTCTCCGTAGATATTCTAAAAGTGCCTATGAATATCTGCGATGTTCTGGTTTTCCGACGAAAGAAACTCAATGATTGCTCTCGGTTTGGAACGCAACTCCGTTATTGACGCCATTTTGAAGGGTACTTATAGGGTCGCTACCTACTGCAACTTCATGAAACAGTAGGAACTGATGCGGGAATATACCATGATGTCCCACAAAAAATTCCGCACTTTACCAACCAGAAGTGGTCAAGAAAAAATTACGTATTGAACGCCCCTCTTAAGTAAGCGGATAAAGACGTGAAATCTCTATATATAAGAGAAAGTCGTGTTAGTTATACTATTTATAACTCAAGAACGGCTGGACCGATTTCGCTGACAATTGGTGGTTCAAATGGTTCAAATGGCTCTGAGCACTATGGGACTCAACTGCTGTGGTCATCAGTCCCCTAGAACTTAGAACTACTTAAACCTAACTAACCTAAGGACATCACACACATCCATGCCCGAGGCAGGATTCGAACCTGCGACCGTAGCAGTCGCACGGTTCCGGACTGCGCGCCTAGAACCGCGAGACCACCGCAGCCGGCGACAATTGGTGGAGAGGTAGCTTAGAACCAGGAGACGCACATGCGATACTTTTTATCCCGTTCGACCGCTGTAAAAAGTGGTATAACAGAAAAGCATCTGGCATGGAATAACAAAACGCAGATGACAGCTAAACGTCTACGGTTAAGTATCAGTGTATATCATTAATTAAAAATGTCAAGAAATAATTTGTATTTTCTTTGAATCATCACTAACAATGCCGCGACTAAGACGATCGAATATTTATCGACAAAGTCGTAATGCAAGAAGGATTCAAAACATTGCGAATGAAAGGACTGAAGAAGAACAACAACTTGCCCGTGAAGAGCGCCACGTTAGTATGGCTCGACTTCGTGCTTCTCAATGTCAAGAGCAAAGTGAGGCAGCCCGTGAAATGGCTAGGTTGGCAATGCGAAATAGTCGAGCGATCAACAGAGATCAACATGTAGTTTGTGGTTTAAATCTGGAATATCCATGTTTTTCACATGGTCAGTTATATGTGGCATGTTCACGGGTCGGAAGACCATCTGCGTTGTTTGTTCTTGCGCCTGATAATAAAACAAAAAATGTCCTGTATCACAAGGTACTTAATTGAAGAGTGGAAGCTATGCACCAAAAAACATAAAGAATAAAGAATCATTAAAATGCTTAATTTTTTATTTGTATTTCCTCATAAAAAATTGCACTTGACATACAAAATCTGATTATTTATTGCCTTTAAGGCGGAACAGAGTTCGCCGGGTCAGCTAGTCAGCTAATAATAATAATAATAATAATAATAAGAAGAAGAAGAAGAAGAAGAACTGGAAAAAAAAGTTTTTCTCCTCTGTTATTTAGTAGTGGTGGGCAAGCGCTGTGCTACTTGGACGCAGGCCAGAACGGGGTAAACAGAAACGGTGGCCCTGCTGGGGTGAGTCGGCCACGTGCCGTCGCCATCTCTTTCACAGCCGCAGTGCGCGTAGCTCAAAAATGGTTCAAATGGCTCTGAGCACTATGGGACTTAACATCTGAGGTCATCAGTCCCCTAGAACTTAGAACTACTTAAACCTAATTAACCTAAGGACAGCACACACGTCCATGCCCGAGGCAGGATTCGAACCTGCGACCGTAGCGGCCGCATGGTGCCAGACTGAAGCGCCTAGACAACTCGGCCACATGGGCCGCGCCGCGTAGCTAGTCTACACTTGCGCCGCCACGAGCACAGACGCCTTGCATCCGAGGTACCATCTCTGCATTTGCGTATAGGAACGAATATTGTCATAGGCCTTATTGTGATTACATAGCGGTGTCCATAGTAGCCACATGTTGCAGCACACAGGCAACTCCACAGAGATGAAAGCTATAAGTCACGTGTCTTCTGCGGTGATTGGAATCGTAGACCACGCTCCTCATACTTTTTAAGAGTTGATGGCGAGAGCATGGCGCGGAAGAGGGGAGCGCGTTTACACAGCGAATACGACGTGCATTCAAGTTCTAAGGCCTCCGATTTTTTTTCTCCGGACTGGAAAGAGATAGAAACATGCGCATTGTTTTAAAATGAGGCCGCGTTCATTGTCAATACGTCCCAGAGATGGCAGCACCGTACGGCAGATGGAATTTTACCGCCAGCGGCGGGAATGAGAACTGTTTTAAATACTCAAAATGGCGACGATTTCCTTACTTGAACAGCGTGCAATCATTCGTTTTCTGAATTTGCGTGGTGTGAAACCAATTGAAATTCATCAACAGTTGAAGGACACATGTGGTGATGGAGTTATGGATGTGTCGAAAGTGCGTTCGTGGGTGCGACACTTTAATGAAGGCAGAACATCGTGTGGCAACAAACCGAAACAACCTCGGGCTCGCACAAGCCGGTCTGACGACATGATCGAGAAAGTGGAGAGAATTGTTTTGGGGGATCGCCGAATGACTGTTGAACAGATCGCCTCCAGAGTTGGCATTTCTGTGGGTTGTGTGCACACAATCCTGCATGACGACCTAAAAATGCGAAAAGTGTCATCCAGGTGGGTGCCACGAATGCTGACGGACGACCACATGGCTGCCCGTGTGGCATGTTGCCAAGCAATGTTTACGCGCAACGACAGCATGAATGGGACTTTCTTTTCGTCGGTTGTGACAATGGATGAGACGTAGATGTCATTTTTCAATCTAGAAACAAAGCGCCAGTCAGCTCAAAGGAAGCACAGAGATTCACCGCCACCAAAAAAATTTCAGGTAACCGCCAGTGCTGAAAAAATGATGGTGTCCATGTTCTGGCACAGCGAGGGCGTAATCCTTACCCATTGCGTTCCAAAGGGCACTACGGTAACAGGTGCATCCTACGAAAATGTTTTGAAGAACAAATTCCTTCCTGCATTGCAACAAACACGTCCGGGAAGGGCTGCGCGTGTGCTGTTTCACCAAGACAACGCACCCGCACATCGAGTTAACGTTACGCAACAGTTTCTTCGTGATAACAACTTTGAAGTGATTCCTCGTGCTCCCTACTCACCTGACCTGGCTCCTAGTGACTTTTGGCTTTTTCCAACAATGAAAGACACCCTCCGTGACCATACATTCACCAGCCGTGCTGCTATTGCCTCAGCGATTTTCCAGTGGTCAAAACAGACCCCTAAAGAAGCCTTCGCCGCTGCCATGGAATCATGGCGTCAGCGTTGTGAAAAATGTGTACGTCTGCAGGGCGATTACGTCGAGAAGTAACGCCAGTTTCATCGATTTCTGGTAGTTAATTAGAAAAAAATCGGAGGCCTTAGAACTTGAATGCACCTCGTACAATTGTAGATATGATTACCAAATGGTTCAAATGGTTCGCAGTTCGTGGTTAGCGTTTTTCTCTGCATCACGGGGTTCCGGATTCGATTGCCGGCCGCGTCGGGGCTTTCCTCCGCCAGGGTACTGGCTGTTTGTGTTGTCCTGATCCTTTCATCATCATATGTGAAAATGACGAGACTGGACCGTGAAAAGATTGGGAATTTGTACAGGCGCCGGTAACCACGCCGTTGAGTGCACCACAAACCAAAACGGCTGGTCCCGGTGGAGGTTCGAGTCCTCCCTCGGGCATGGGTGTGTGTGTGTTTGTCCTTAGGATAATTTAGGTTAAGTAGTGTGTAAGCTTAGGGACTGACGACCTTAGCAGTTAAGTCCCATAAGATTTCACACACATTTGAACAGTTTTGAACAAACCAAAATGGTCGTCATCATCATCGTTTAAAATGGAGTGAAACTGGAGAACATATAAAACCTGGATAGTCTTCATCCACTGCCTGACAAAAAATGTGGAGCACCCAGAAGGCCAAGAGGAAATGAAACGGAATCCCGCACGTTAGGACGGTATTTCATGTTGCTGCTGTCATTAGAAATTCGATTCAGATTTACAAAGAATTTGACAGGAGAGCTTCAGGGAAGTTTGGATGGTAGGAGACGAGGTACTGGCAGAAGTAAAGCTGTGAGGACAGGGCGTGATTTGTGCTTGAGTAGCTCAGTTGGAAGAGCACTTGCCCGCGAAAGGCAAGGATCCCGATTTCGAGTCTCGGTCCGGCACACAGTTTTAACCTGCCAGGAAGTTTCAGCTTGACAGTATAAGTGTTATCAGGGTGAAGTTGCACCCTATCAAGCCTATGGATGGGAAGGGTGTCATAAAGCCGCCATATCCTGCCTTGAGAAGAGCTTGCCAAAGCCGTTGTAAGTGGCCATTGAAATGCTGGGTCTTGACACAGGGACGAAGTCGTCGTCTGAGCTGGTCCCACACATGTTCTATCAGGGACAGATATGGGGATCTCGCAGGCCACGGAAGTACCTCAACATCAGGGTCGCTTGATCTGGGGGAGGGGACCAAACAGCGAGGTCATTGGTCCGATCAGATTAGGGAAGGACGGGGAATGAAGTCGACTGTGTCCTTTCACAGGAATCATCCCTGCATTTCCCTGAAGCGATTTAGTGAAATCACGGAAAACCCAAATCAAGGTGGCCGGACGCGGGTTTGAACTGCCATCGACCCAAATAAGAGTCCAGTATCTAACCAAGGCGCCTTCTAGCTCGGCTCAACGTCACACAGACAGCTCACAGAGACATGTGTTGTGTGTAGACAAGCATTGCCCCTCTAAAATACGGCACCGCAATACTATGGCATGGGAGAAGCACATGACGTGCTGTTGTGCCATCAGCCTTCCCTAAGTCACTAAAAACAGCGGTGACCTAAAATCATATCCAATGGCTCCTCGCACCACGACGCTGGAAGTAGCACCCTTGTACATCGCCAAAACATGGGAAGATTGAGACTTACCCAAGATCTACATCTACATCTACATCCATACTCCGCAAGCCACCTGACGGTGTGTAGCGAAGGGTACTTTGAGTACTTCTATCGGTTCTCCTATTCCAGTCTCGTATTGTTCGCGGAAAGAAAGATTATCGTTATGCCTCTGTGTGGGCTCTAATCTCTTTGATTTTATCCTCATGGTCTCTTCGCGAGATATACGTAGGAGGGAGCAATATACTGCTTGACTCTTCGGTGAAGGTATGTTCTCGAAACTTCAACAAGAGCCCGTACCGAGCTACTGAGCGTCTCTCCTGCAGAGTCTTCCACTGGAGTTTATCTATCATCTCCGTAACGCTTTCGCGATTACTAAATGATCCTGTAATGAAGGGCGCTGCTCTCCGTTGGACCTTCTCTATATCTTCTATCAACAGTATCTGGTACAGATCCCACACTGGTGAGCAGTATTCAAGCAGTGGGCGAACAAGCGTACTGTAACCTACTTCCTTTGTTTTCTGATTGCATTTCCTTAGGATTCTTCCAATGAATCTCAGTCTGGCATCTGCTTTACCGACGATTAATTTTATATGGTCATTCCATTTTAAATCACTCCTAATGCGTACTCCCATATAATTTATGGAATTAACTGCTTCCACTTGCTGACCTACTATATTGTAGCTAAATGATAAATGGTCTTTCTTTCTATGTATTCGCAGCACATTACACTTGTCTACATTGAGATTCAATTGGCATTACCTGCACCATTCAATTCGTTGCAGATCTTCCTGCATTTCAGTTCAATTTTCCATTTTTACAACCTCTCGATATACTACTGCATCATCCGCAAAAAGCCTAAGTGAACTTTCGATGTAATCCACAAGGTTATTTATGTATATTGTGAATAGCAACGGTCCTCCGACACTCCCCTGCGGCACACCTGAAATCACTCTTACTTCGGAAGACTTCTCTCCATTGAGAATGACATGCTGCGTTCTATTACCTAGGAACTCTTCGATCCAATCACACAATTTGTCTGATAGTCCATATGCTCTTACTTTGTTCATTAAACGACTGTGGGGAATTGTATCGAACGCCTTGCGGAAGACAAGAAACACGGCATCTACCTGGGAACCCGTGTCTGTGGCCCTCTGAGTCTCGTGGACAAATAGCGCGAGCTGGATTTCACACCATCGTCTGTTTCGAAGCCCATCGTCGTCGTACTCAACGACGATGCTCATCCGGGATAGTGCAGAACCGCGATACATCACTGAACACAATGTGAAGCCATCCATTAACAGTCCCTGCTTCCCAGTCACGGAATTACTCCAAACGCAGCCATTTTTGTTGTGATGTTTATGCATGGGACGGTAATTTCCTAGCTCGGCTGCTGCTAGTCCGCAGCACGTGGTCTAATGGCTATCATTGCTGCCTCTGGCTCACGGGGTCCCTGGTTCGAACCTCAGCCAGACGGGGAGCTTCCCCGCCTGTGCACCTGGTGTCTGTATTGTCTTCATCGTTTCATCATCGTTTGGGAAAGTGGCGAGACTGAATAATGAGAAGATTGGGAATTTGTACGGGCACTGATAAACACGCGGTTAAGTGTCCCACAAACCAGATATCATCGTCATCATTGGCTGCTGCTAGTCTCTGACCGATGACGCGTGATGGAACAGAATGTTGCATGGAGTCCATTACTTGTTCTCGGATGGCAGGTGTGAAGGGGTTGAGGTGTCCTGGGCGCTTTACGGCGACCCTCCATTGTGGTGTTCAAACGTGCTCGACTGAAACCTTGACAACAAGTACACATGCCCTGGCTTTACAATGCACAGCAACAAAGGGCCACTGTCACATCCGAATGCCTCACATACCTGGATACTACACTATTCGGCCAGACCGATGACCTCAAGAGTTTGGTCCCATAATACCTTACCTTACTATTCGACCAGTTGTCCAAATGGAGATTCACTATGTGGCCCTTTTCAAATTATGTCAGCTGCTGATAACGCTGTCTCATACGAATCATGGCATATCCGTGTCCTTCAGTCTCATCACTCTACACATGAAAATGAACGCTGTTCATGCCCATTATGTACCCGACCAGGCCTGGTAAAGACACTAATGCACTCTGGTGAACACGCTACCTGTCACAGAGCACTGCACCTCAACTCATTTACGCGCGTGTGTGTGTGTGTGTGTGTGTGTGTGTGTGTGTGTGTGTGCGACATTGCACTGACATCTGGCCTTGTCTTCTGGGTGCTTCATTTTTTTGTCAGACAGTGTGAATCTCTTGCAGTCATTTACAAACTTATAGTCGTGTGACAAGTTGATTTGTTAAGCCCGTACAGTCCAGGATGTGTAGTTCTCGACATTTACACATTTAACTACATACGCTAGCGTTCCGACGTGTATATTTTTAAGTGACGTAAAGCTGTCTACAGTATTGCCAACTGTCGTGCTGCAGTCACCTCACAACTTTTGTTTATATTGAGGTAGCTGTCGTTTGTTTTTATTGTTACTGTTGTCTATGTGTGTGGAGGATGGGGGAGACAATGGGAGAGGAAGAGGTATTTGGATGCGGCTTCTCTCGTAATTTGCATTTTTTTTAAAAATGATGATGGCAGTGACGGTGATGGTGTCTAGATACGAGGGTCACTCCAAAAGAAATGCACACTATTTTTTTAAAATCCATCTTTTATTCTACATGTTTGAAAGTTTTACAGGGTGTAAATCAACATTTAGGAACAATACTCTCATTTCTCCACATAATTTCCATCCCTCTCAACTGCCTTACGCCATCTTGGAACCAGCGCTTGTATACCCACACAGTAAAATTCTTGACCAACCTGTTGGAGCCACTGTCTGGCAGCGATGCACAAGGGAGTCATCACTTCAAACCTTGTTCCATGAAGAGAGTCTTTCAGTTTCCCAGACAGATGATAGTCACATGAAGCCAGGTCAGGACTGTAAGTCGGGTGTTTCAGTGTTGTCCATCCGAGTTTTGTGATCGCTTCCATGGTTTTTTAACTGACATGTGGCCGTTCACAGTCGTGCAACTGCAGAACATCCTTAGTTTAGCTTGAAGTTTCTTCATTGTCGTCAGATATGCATCAGCATTTATAGTGGTTCCACTTGGCATGATGTCCACAAGAAAGAGTCCTTCGGAATCGAAAAACACCACAGCCATAACTTTTCCAGCAGAAGGTGAGGTAAATTTGCATGATGCCACTCCATTGATTGCCTCTTCGTCTCTGGTGAAATATGATGGAGCCATGTTTCATCACCTGTCACAATTCTTCCAAGAAATTCATCTCCACCATTCTCGTACTATTCCAAAAGTTCGCTGCATACTGTTCTTCTTGTTTCTTTGTGAGCCACTGTCAACATCCTGGGAACCCACCTGGTACAAACCTTTTTTAACGCCGACACTTTCAATATTCTGCAAACACTTCGTTCTCCTATCGCAACGTAGCGTGATAATTCGTTCATTGTGATGCGCCTGTCAGCAGCCACCAATTCGTTAACTCTCTGCGCATTGTCTGGAGTGCGTGCAGTACGAGGCCTGCCGCAGAGAGGACAATTCTCAATACTGCCGTGCCTACTTTCCTCACGTAACCTGCTTGCCCATCGACTGATTGTACTGCGATCGACAACAGCATCTCCATACACCTCTTTCAACGTGTTGTGGATGATTCCCACTGTCTCGTTTACACAGCACAGCAATTCTATCACAGCACGTTGCTTCTGACGAACGTCAAGTATAGCAGCCATCTTGAAGACATGCTGCGACGGCGCCACTTACGGGAACAGGTTGAACTAAGTTTGAAAACAAGTGGGAAGGGTGTATCTACACACTGTAAAACTTTCACACATGTAGAATGAAAACTATATTTTTACAAAAACAGTGTGCATTTCTTTTGGAGTGACCCTCGTATGATGAGTTATACTGTGGTATGACTATTTTACTTCCGTTTTTTACGTGGCGGAAGCGAGGATTATAAGTGAGTTATTATATTTATGAGCCTGTTTATTACTTTCTAACTGATTGTCATCACTATTTGTATATACAATGAAGTGACCAAAGTCATGTGATACATCCTAATATCGTGTCGGGCCTCCTTTTTGCCCGCCATAGCACAGCAACTCGACGGGTCACGGACTCAACCGTTGGAAGTCCCCTGCAGAAATATTGAGCCAAGCAGCATCTATAGCCGTCCATAGCTGAGAAAGTGTTGCCGGTGCAGAATGTATTGCAGGAACTGACCTCTCGATTATATCCCATAAATGTTCGGTGGGATTCATGTTGGGCGATCTGAGCGGCCAAATCATTCGCTCGAATTGTCCAGAATGTTCTTCAAACCAACTGCGAACAGTTGTGACTTGGTAACAAGGCGCACTGTCACCCATAAAAATTATATCGTTATTTGGGAACTTGTTGTTCATGAATGGCTGCAGATAGGCTGCAAGTAGTTGAACCCACCATTTCCAGTCAATGATCGGTTCTATTGGACCACAGGACCCAGTGAAGTCCATCTAAACACAGCCCACACCTTTATGGAGCCACTACCATCTTGCACAGTGCCTTGTTGACAACTTGGGTCCATAGCTAAGTGGGGTCTGCGTCACACTGGAACGCTACCATCAGGTCTTACGAACAGAAATCGGAACTCATCTGACCAGCCCATGGTTTTCCACTCGTCTATGGTCCAACCGATGAGGTCAGCAGAGGAACTGCAGGTGATGTCGTGCTGTTAGCAAAGGCAATCACGTCGGTCGTCTGCTGCCACAGCCAATTAACTCCAAATTTCGCGGCACTGGCCTAACGGATACGTTCTTCGTACGTCTCACATTGATTTCTGTTGTTATTTCACGCAGTGCTGCTTGTGTGTCAGCACTGACAACTTTACGCAAACGCCGGTCGGGCCGGCCGAGCGGTTCTAGGCGCTACAGTCGAGAACCGAGCAAACGCTACGGTCACAGGTTCGAATCCTGCCTCGGGCAAGGATGTGTGTGATGTCCTTAGGTTAATTAGGTATAAGTAGTTCTACGTTCTAGGGGACTGATGAACTCACAAGTTAAGTCCCATAGTACTCAGAGCCATTTGAACCATTTACGCAAACGCCGCTGCTTTCGAACGTTACGTGAAGGCCGTCAGGCACTGCGTTGTGTATTGTGAGAGGTAACACCTCAAATATGATATTCTCGGCACTTTCTTGACACTGAGGATCTGTAAATATTGAATTTCCAACGATTTTCTAAACGGAATGTCCCGTGGTTCCGTGAGTTTAGCTCCAGTTACAACTCTGCGTTTAAAGTCTGTTTATCCCCGTCGTGCAGTCTTAATCACGTCGGACGTCTTTTAATATAAATCACCAAAGTACAAACGATAGCTATGCCAGTTCACTGCCCTTTTATATCTTGCGTACGAGATACTAACGCCGTCTATATAAGTGCATATTACTATTCCATAACTTCTCTCATATCAGTCTATAACGTATGTGTACGGAAGTTATCCTATTATGTGAGCCGCTTTCTGTAGTAGTTCTTTTTTTTCAGTACCTCTCACATCTTGTTCCCAGTTTGTTCAAGATCGAATGGCCGTTCTCTTCTGCAGTGACGCTTCCCGCGGTGCTGTGAGAAGACGGAAGTGTGCTCCTATGACGGACAGCGACGTGGCGGAAGATGCTAACGATGGCACATTCCCGCTGCAACTCTCACTCCCACGCCAGTGACGTCACTTCCGGCAATTTCGACGTCGCCGCCGTGCTCGCTATCCTGTACAGTCCCAGAACAATACGGTCAGCCCGTAAGAGCCGGCTAGGCTCGTTACGTCACGGAGAAGGCGCGCATCTCGCGACCGTGACACAGCCGAGCAGACAGCAGGAAGTAAACACGGCGCGCTAGGTGCTAGCAGGCCGCTTCCTCGCTAACAGCACGCGCTCGCCTCCTAGTTACCGCCCACGCCCTGTGCGCCGACATTAACTGCGGGCGCTCGTGTAACGAACACGTGTCACATATGTGTTCATTCACTTCTTTCCCTACCGCTTCTACTGTCCTCTCTCTCGCTAGTCATTCGTCGTCTGTGCACGTTGCCCCCTGTACTCCCGTCTCTGCAAGTACCAGTTATGCGGCGCCCTAGATATTCCGTCTGCACAGTCGCTGAGATCGGTTCACGGCATCTGGTCTATAAGTGAATGTGTTATGTCGTCGGACACGAAAAGAAAGACAGACAGACACAGTGTGACTAAATATAGTCACCGAAATGTCGTGAAAGCAAGTATTCATAAGACAATGTTGGATTCTAAGAGAGTTTGAGAAATAGAATAGCACAGGCTACCTAACTGTAGGATCACGACATCTGAGAGGGTGAGAGGTTCAATGTATTGTTGACATCCTCACCCTCGGATAGCGGGTAGTATAGAGGGGTGTTGCGTGAAGGGTGACCGATGCCAGTGAACCTACACTACTGGCCATTAAAATTGCTATACCACGAAAATGACGTGCTGGAGACGCGAAATTTAACCGACAGGAAGAACATGCTGTGATATGCAAAGAATTAGCTTTTCAGACCATTCACACAAGACTGGCGCCGGTGGCGACACCTACAACGTGCTGACATGACGAAAGTTTCCAACCGATTTCTCATACACAAACAGTAGTTGACCGGCGTTGCCTGGTGAAACGTTGTTGTGGTGCCTCGTGTAAGCAGGAGAAATGCGTACCTTAAAGTTTCCGACTTTGATAAAGGTCGGATTGTAGCCTATCGCAATTGCGGTTTATCGCATCGCAACATTGCTGCTCGCGTTAGTCGACATCCAATGACTGTTAGCAGAATATGAAATCGGTGGGTTCAAGAGGGTAATACGGAACGCCGTCCTAGATACCAACGGCCTCGTATCACTAGCAGTCGAGATGGCAGGCATGTTATCCCCATGGCTGTAACGGATCGTGCAGCCACGTCTCGATCCCTGAGTCAGATAGGGACGTCTGCAAGACAACAATCTGAAGGAATAGTTCGACGACGTTTGCCGCAGCACGGACTATCAGCTCTGAGACCATGGCTGCGGTTATCCTTGACGCTGCATGACAGAGAGGAGCGCCCGCGATGGTGTACTCAACAACGAACCTGGGTGCACGAATGGCAGAACGTCATTTTTCGGACGAATCCAGGTTCTGTTTACAGCATCATGATTGTCGCATCTGTGTTTGGCAACATCGCAGTGAACTCACATTGGAAGCGTGTATTCGTCATCGCCATACTGGCGTATCATCCGGCGTGATGGTATGGGGTGCCAATGGTTACACGACTTGGTCACCTCTTTTACGCAATGCAGCCACTATGAACAGTAAACGTTACATTTCAGATGTGTTACGACCCGTGGCTCTACCCTTCACTCGATCCCTGCGAAACCATACATTTCAGCAGGATAATGCACGACCGCATGTTGCAGGTCCTACACGGGTGTTTCTGGATACAGAAAATATTCGACTGCTGCCCTGGCCTGCACATTTTCCAGATCTCTCACCAATTGAAAACGCCTGGTCAATGGTGGCCGAGCAACTGGGTAGTCACAATACACCAGTCACGACTCTTGATGAACTGTGGTATCGTGTTGAAGCTGCATGGGCAGCCGTTTCTGTACACGCCATCCGAGCTCTGTTTGACTGAATGCCCAGGCGTATTAAGGCCGTTATTACGGCCAGAGGTGGTTGTTGTGGGTACTGATTTCTCAAGATGTATGCATCCAAATTGCGTGAAAATGTAATCACATGTCAGTTGTAGTATAATATATTTGTCCAATGAATACCCGTTTATCATCTGCATTTCTTCTTGGTGTAGCAATTCTAGTGGCCAGTAGTGTAAGACGTCCGATTGTTGCAGATATCGCAGCCCCCGTGTGTGGTCTGGCGTTGTCGCTCTGAAGGAGAGGGTGTTCCATGTGTGAAGCAAGTTCTCTGCGGGTAGAAACGTGGCTACAGCACGCTGTTTCTCGAGCACCGACATTATTATGTTATACATCATCATGTCTCACGACCGATCCAGATGGCGCAGATCCCGCATTCGGGAGGATGCCGGTTTTAACACGGGTCCAGCCATCCAGATTTAGGTTTTCCGTGATTTCCTTAAATCGCTTCAGGCAAATGCCGGGATGGTTCCTCTGAAAGGGCACGGCCGACCCTTCCGTCCCCACCCCTCCATAATCTGAAAGAACCAATGACCTCGCGGACGCGCGGGGTAGCCTCGCTGTCTAGGGGACCCTGCCACGGTTCGCGCAGCTCCCTCCGTCGGAGGTTCGAGTCCTCCCTCGGGCATGAGTGAGTGTGTTACCCTTAGCGTAAGTTAGGATAAGTAGTGTGCAAGGCTAAGGACCGATGATTTCAGCAGTTTGGTCCCATAGCAACTTAACACAAATTTCCAAATGACCTCGCTGTTTGGTCCTCTTCCCAAAATCAACCAACCAACCACGTTACACGCTAGAATTCGCAACTTTCTAGCGGCACAGCGTTGCACCTTGCGTCAGCGAAGCGGTAAAGTAGACCGAGTAATATGCATTGGGTGTAATACATCAACCGATATTGAGAACAGAAAAATATAGGAGGCATTACTTTTCAGTACGTTTCGTACTTCTAAGTTACTCGTGCTGCAGCAGTATTCTAGAATTGGCAGCACTGGCATCTCGCATACGATTTCCTTTGCAGGTACATCACACTTTCCTCGAATCCTTCCAACGAATCTGTTTTCCTTTCGCCTTTCCTATTACTGACTTCACGTCATCGTCCCATTCAGATTACTTCTTAGTATTACCACTAAATACTTATGTGATGTGTCATGCATCAGATGGTCTCCACACTGGAGGATAATTGCTTCTTTTGTTCTTTTAGATTCTGGAAGTAAAGTAGCTCTGCACTACATAATGAGCTGTTAAACGGAACACTTCAATGTGAACTGAATCACGCAGTCATATGGCACGTAAATTTTTTTGTGGGATCCGAGCTAAGAAGCAGCTTGAGATATTTCTTTCGACACAAAAGTCCTGCTAGGGGTAAAAGCTATCTTAAATAAGCCACCAGGCTGCACTAGCATGCATTACGTTATGTTATTTAGAACAGTTCTATCGAACGTCACATGTCCTCATTAAACGATCATGTCAATTCCTAGCAATACACTATGTTCGGAGATGTCATGACTACGATACACACAGAGCCAAAAACGTTTCATGTCTGGCCTGGTCGTGCCATTTACCAAATGGTCCGTCCATGTTTTTCGTAGCCGCTACGAATTCTTGCGCTGATTCGAAACAACGTTGGAGGAAATGAAGTGCGTCTCTGATTCAACATCGTGAGCCGTTGTTATTTTTATAGAGCTTGAGGCTTGGCTCCGGCAGGAAGGCCTACCCCGTTAAGAGTCCTGCCCCCTTCCGAACCCCAGCTTGTCTCAGGGTGCATGACGCCTAATTGGTGAGCGCCCTCCGCTTTCTGTCTCTAATCTGCCACTCACTCGCTGTCCCCTTTCCCGTGATGTATTTAACATGGAAGTAATACACCGAAGGCCGAACAGGCTCCTTCCCATCCTAGATGGGCAGTCAATCAGACTATCAACTTATAAAGTCAGTGAAACGTCAATGCAGCCACTCTGCTCTATTTTGTGCTATCCACTTCATCTGTACATATAATTTGCAAAATCATTCTTTCTTTGTATATATTTGTCTATGTACGTTTCGCATTTCCTACAAAAACAATGGATCGATTTCAACCAAACTTGTTACGGATATCACATAGTATCTTGAAAAAATGACTTAGAGGGTAGAAGCCACCTAACTCCCAAAGGGGTGGATGTAAAGATGTAAAGGGGATGACATAGATACGTAAGTCAGCAACGTCGGAGGAACGTCAACCAAATTTGCTATATACATGACTCATTATTTTTATAAAAATACGGTAGCAGTAAGAGACCTCTAGCGCTCTTGGGGGTAGGGGTTGAAGAGAACAAGGCGAACTTGTAAGAAAGAAAAGAACCTATTGGTATTTATTTCCAGTATTTGTTTGAACTGGAATACTTTAAAAGTATGAAGCACGATGCGTCTCTTACTTATGTTGTTCAGTACGATCAAGTCGCGAAAATAAGCGCATATATATACTTGCAAAATATGTGTGACAATGCGAAAGTGGGTCAAGCCACGGGCAAAATGCTGGGTTTTTAATAATTTTGACGTTTTGTCGCCTACAATAGGTTAGGTTAGTGTTGTTTAACGTCCCGTCGACAACGAGGTCATTAGAGACGGAGCGCAAGCTCGGGTTAGGGAAGGATGGGGAAGGAAATCGGCCGTGCCCTTTCAAAGGAACCATCCCGGCATTTGCCTGAAACGATTTAGGGAAATCACGGAAAACCTAAATCAGAATGGCTGGAGACGGGATTGAACCGTCGTCCTCCCAAATGCGAGTCCAGTGTGCTAACCACTGCGCCACCTCAAATGGCTCTGAGCACTATGGGACTTAACATCTGAGGTCATCAGTCCCTTAGAACTTAGAACTACTTAAACCTAACTAACCTAAGGACATCACACACATCCATGCCCGAAGCAGGATTCGAACCTGCGACCGTACCGGTCGTGCGGTTCCAGACTGAAGCGCCTAGAGCCGCTCGGCCACCCTGGCCGGCTGCGCCACCTCGCTCGGTCCTACAATAGGTCTTCAACTTAAATTTGTTCATAATATATGCATTAAGGTGAGGTCTACGACTGTCTTACGAATTTTATGAAGAACGCAGATAAATGTCTCAGTCATATATAACAGCAATGCTCATTTTAGTACGGTGTACTTCGGGAGCATGCTGGCATCGTCATGTGGGCATCATTTTGTATGACTACATACGCGACAATTGCAATGTGTCTTCGCTTGCTATGCAAGTAGCAGGTTATTTCAGTGAATATACGCCAGCACGATGATAGTTGGATGGGAACCCACTAAGTTTCTCGGAACAACTTCACCACTTAACCTCTCAGGCGGACGCAACAACAACCTCATACCTCTGTCGCATGCAGTCTAACAAAATGATGTCTAGGGTAAGTAACACATGTGTACACGCGAACATGACAACATGCTGCCGAAACCCGTCTTGCTAAACTAAATATTACCATTAAACGTAACGGAAGCAGACAATTGTGTTGTTAATAAAATCAAATAGTTCAGCTACTATTTATAAAGCTTAGCCATTACGGATATTTTAGAACCCGTGAATGTTTGTTGAATGTAAATACATAAAACTTCAACCAGTCACTGTTTTAAAGGAAAGCAAAACTTTGTGAACACTTCCTGACTCACAGTAAGTTTTTAACAGATATTGCAAGAAAAACGTTTAGGAGAAGAAACCGAGGGGGCAAGAAAAAAATATAGCTGTAAATACGTAAAACTACAACTAGTCACTTTTTTGAATAGTTATTTATTATTCCATGATCCGGTTTTCGAACCTTTTCAAGTTCATCTCCAGATTGTTTTCGGGAAGTTACAGACCTATTTCTAGCGTAATGCTGGGTGCTGGCTCTGTGACAAGAAGACGGAACACGCTTTAATGCTTCCACTGTGATGGCCAGTTGGTTCATCACTTCACAACTGGCCATCACAATGGAAGCAGACAGATGGGCACTAACGGAAAAAAGTGCCCGTACTGTCGCAGTAAGCACAAAACTAAAATTTTGCATCAATATAGACAGAGAAACAATACTAATACCGATGCATTCAAGCGTGTTCCATCTTCTTGTCACAGAGCCATCACTCAGCATTAAGCTACAAATAGGTATGTAACTTCCGGAAAACCATTGAAGATGAACCTGAAAAGGTTCGAAAACCAGTTCATGGAATAATAAATAACTATTCAAAAAAGTGACTAGTTGTAGTTTTACGTATTTACAGCTATATTTTTTTCTTGCCCCCTCGGTTTCTTCTCCTAAACGTTTTTCTTGCAATATCTGTTAAAAACTTACTGTGAGTCAGGAAGTGTTCACAAAGTTTTGCTTTCCTTTTTTAAATCAGAGTCTTTCGATCACTGAATTCTTTCAAAACATCTTCGTTGGACTTTTATTTCTTCGTTAACCTTCAAAATGACGATGTCATCGCTTCTAAACGCTGTCTGTCTGTGTCCAACATTGCCCAGTTTTCACAAGCATACAGGACACAATTCAGATGAACGTCCTGATAAATTACTGCTTTCCTCCTTTACCTCTTCGTCGAAATTACGTTTTGCTGCTTCAGTTGTTTTTCTGATTTATGTGCTACATATGTTGTCTTCTGTATTAAGGCCTCTAAATCATAAAATTGAGCTGTTTCTCTTATTTTATTTCTTCCAGTTTTGATCTGAAGTGTCCTTATTATCTTTAATTATTTATACAGTTAATCTTAAGTTCATACTTTTTCATAATTGTTACACGTTTATATTCTGTCAATGTTTCTCACATTAGCATTTTGCGCAATATCACCCACAAATCTAAAACTGCATATGAGAATTCTGGTCACCCTAAGTACAGACATTCCTTCTTTCTGGATCTTCACGCCTTTTTTGATGAAAATGTTAGACCCTGTCTTACTGTTTTCTTGTTCTTTTTTTTAATTCAGCTATATAGTGCTCTTGGTTAACATCTACCCACACGTTCTGGTCTTTTTGTATGGTTGGCATCGCTACTTTGTCTTTCCAGTTCAAATATGCACCTTGCGAGTTTACGAAGATTTTCTTACAGGTAACGCTGTCAGGTACCTTTTCTAAATCAACAAAGGCTCTGCAGGTATTGTTCGCGGTACCGAATCATTATTTCATTTTTATCCAACAATGAGGACTTTGATCACCTCCGTAACAGTGACCTGAGTAGATGGCTACCATGCGGACGACCTGAGGTCGATTTCCGGTACTGCCAACGACTTTTCCTTGGTGGTAGAACTGGCATAGCGTTCACTCAGTCTCGTTATGCCAATTAAGGAGCTATCTGGATGGGCAGCAGGCACTCCACGGTCTGGAAAGTCAGCAAAGCGGCCAGAAGAGCAGTGTGCTGACCACATACCCCTCCATACCCCATTTGCATGACGGCGCAAGGCAGAGATTGACTTGGCAGCCGGTCGACAGGTCGGTTTTTTTCTTGTAACGAAAGTGCTACAGAAAATGGTATGTCCCTCCAAATAAATAAGCATACGGACTCCTTCATCAGGCCAGGAGTGGCCCATCGGGATCATCCGACCGCCGTGTCATCCTTAGATGAGGATGCGGATAGGAGGGGCGTGTGGTCAGCACACCGCTCTCCCGGTCGGTATTATGGTTTTCTGTGACCGGAGCCGCTACTATTCGGTCGAGTAGCTCCTCGATTGGCATCACGAGGCTGAGTGCACCCCGAAAAATAGCAACAGCTCATGACGGCCCAGATGGGCACCCATTTAAGTGCCGGCCACAGCCGACAGCGCTTAACTTCGGTGATCTGACGGGAACCGGTGTATCCAATGTGGCAAGGCCACTGGCCCAAATAAAAGAATGGCGTAAATTTGCCCCCTCCCTCTTACATTTGTGAACGGTTCAAGATATCACCAAGACAATGGCGTAACGTTGCCCCCCCCCCTGTATTTGTCAACGGTTCAACATATCACAAAGAGAATGGCGTAAATTTGCCTCACCGCCCCCCCCCCCCACCACCACCACCCCCCATACATTTGTAAACGGTTCAAGATATTACAAGAGGTTTCCGGCAAATCATAGTAACTCTCTCATTAACCGAGATACTGAAGCAATTATGGGTTCGGGCCGGCCGGGGTGGCCGAGCGGTTCTAGGCGCTACAGTCTGGAACCGCGCGGCCGCTACGGTCGCAGGTTCGAATCCTGCCTCGGGCGTGGATGTGTGTGATGTCCTTAGGTTAGTTAGGTTTAAGTAGTTTTAAGTTGTAGGGGACTGATGACCTCAGAAGTTAAGTCACATAGTGCTCAGAGCCAATTATGGGTTCTCTAACGGAACTGAACAATTTTTTTATCGCTTCGAAAATGCGATTAGAGGGATGTAAAGCTCTTTAATGGCGGTGTTGCAGGGATATAAAGCTCGTTAACGGTGGTGTTGAAACGATTTGTGAATGTAGGATACCGGGCAGAAGAAAACTATTTCAAACGTATGTACATATTCATGATAAATGAAAGATTTTTGTCGATAGAAGTATGCAATCTGTTACGCCACTTCCTCGGACGAAAAATAAAAAAAGAAAAAATAACAACCAATATCCCAAAAAATTTCCCCAAAACAAGTTACAAATACGATGAAAAGTGCAAAAAAAATGATTCAAAACGCTCTGAGCACTATGGGACTTAACTTCTGAGGTCATCAGTCCCCTAGAACTTAGAACTACTCAAGCCTAACTAACCTAAGGACATCACACACATCCATGCCCGAGGCAGGATTCGAACCTGCGACCGTAGCGGTCGCGCGGTTCCGGACTGTAGCGCCTAGAATCGCTCGACGACTACGGCCGGCGATGAAAAGTGAACAAGTAACCAAAGTTCCATTTAATACTATTATTTGGATAAGAACCAGTAATTGAAACAAAAACCTTACACTTAGTAATTTATCACCTTACAAAAGAAAGATAGAATCTCAGTAAACTCAAACTCAAAATCATAGTAAATCGCAAAACCATTACAATTAAAATTAGCAAAGTAGGAACCAACGATCTCAAAGAATACTTCGTCTGAGAATCGTGAGCAATGGCTAAGGAAAATTTGATCCATTGTCACTACGTTACGAGAGTTAGCCGAAGCTGGTCTGACTTCTTTGAATACTCGTATATGCAGGCGCCGTTAGATTGTTTTTCGAGGATTGATAAATGTGATCGACTATGACGCAGTGAAACGAAACATTGACTTGAACTATAACATCGTTTAGAATTCAGATTGAGGACTACCTTATATTAGACTGAAATGAACTTTTTAATTAGATAACTCGAACTCAACTCTAGTTAGGCATTGAACAGTGATAGACAACTAACTTCATTCTTAATTGCAAATGGACTCTGGAACTTGGCAATAGCTTTAAAGCAGATAATTTATAAATTCCCCCACCACCACATGGGAAAGCTTCTTCCTGACGGCCTTGTTAGGAAGTGATTGTTATTGTGAAATAAACCACCCTTTCGTGCCAATTTACGCATTTGTGATTCCAAATTACAAAATTGTTTAGAGACATAACTGTGATCTTTTGCGTGCTGCAATAATATTTGACTGAAGCGCTCGGCGCGTATATAGAAACTCTTTGACATTAGGAAGCAATCGCAATGTTACGACTTATTAGAAATTTGAAATTACAACCAAACTATGGGGAGGTTGGTGTCGGTGGAACTAAATTGAACTTATCATTAATATTTTTATAGCAACTGGTGAACCAACGAATATAAACGAGTTAATTACGACGAGTAGCGTAATATTGGTCACAATTGGTGAAGTAAATATCACGCACACTATAAGTAGGCTGTTTAGGTTTTTATGCTGGTAACGCCACGTAGCGCTCTGTATGAAAATCACTGTGCTGTGTGCAGTCTGTGGCTGGTCTGCGTTATTGGAATATTCACTATTGTAGCGTTTGGTAGTTGGATGTGAACAGCGCGTAGCGTTGCGCAGTTGAAGGTGAGCCGCCAGCAGTGGTGGATGTGGGGAGAGAGATGGCAGAATTTTGAGAGCGGATGATCTGGACGTGTGTCCATCAGAGACAATAAATTTGTAATACTGGATGTCATGAACTGCTATATATATTATGACTTTTGAAAACTATTAAGGCAGTAGTGGCGCTCGCTGTATTGCAGTAGTTTGAGCTACGAAGATTTTTGTGAGGTAAGTGATTTGTGAAAGATATAGGTTATTGTTAAGTCAGGGCCATTCTTTTGTAGGGATTATTAAAAGTCAAATTGCGTCGCGCTAAAAATATTGTGTGTCAGCTTAGTGTTGATCAGAAAAGGTAAAGAGCGAAATGTCTGAGTACGTTCAGTTCTGCTCAGCTGTTTGAAAATAAAATAATGTAAGAGGTTTATCAGCACAGTAATTCATTAATTTTTCTAAGGGGACCTTTCAACAAGTCGAGTGTTTAGTTTAGGACTGTTTTTTGTAACGTCGTCTTTAACCTAATAACAGTATCACCGCTCTACCGACTTCGCCGAGTGTTAGCTAGGGCCGATCAATACTAATCTATCAACTAACAACAAGAAAAATCGGAGACGTTAAAAATCGAAAGGTTTTTCCCTTTTTTGTAATTTCTTGGCTTTTGGGACATGCCCAGACATCTGTCTCAGTAATGGAATGTCAATTACGACTGTACGAACGTAAGCACCTAGTAGCCCAGCGAGCAAAATCTCCGACGCGGGCGGGAATCGAAACGGGGCCTCGTCGGTTACCACTCTGCCACGCTGACCGCGCAGCTACCGAGGCAAACAATCGAAAGGCTCGATATAACGGCGCAGTCTGGAATGAGAGCCCCCTTCGCTGTGTTTACTCCGCCATTGTCGATTTCGACCGCTTTACCTGTCATCTTATGCACATTTCTACAATATTTTTGCGAAAAGTTTGAAAGCAAAGGTCAAAAAGCTTTTGGGGGTTGGGGGGGGGGGGGGCGGCGGGAGTCCAAATTTCGGAGTAGTGACGCCTTGAACGATGCTTGAGACAGTAGCAGCTCCGCCGCTGCCTGCGTGTTGTGTCCTGTGCTGCAGGAGACGCGCGCTGAAAGCGGGGAACAATTGACAGTGGCCGCCGGCGCTCACCGCGTGACGGAAGCTCTTCCGGCGGAGCAGGGACCGCTCTTGTCACCCAAACCCTCGGCCCGGTCGCGGCGCCGATGGAAAGCAGTGCTACAGAGCACACACCAGCACTCTTCGAAGTTTCAATTTCCTCACAACAGTTCGGAAAACTTTAAATTTACCATTTATGGGAACGAAGTTTTCCGCGACGGCACTTATATGTAAAACATTCTCAGTATTCTTGTCGCGTCAGTTCTGGATGAAATCTTGAGCTTTCGAGGATTACCTCCGCATCCGCACAGATTTAAGTTTTGAATGAGTAATTAATAGTAATAGACAGTAGTAGTTAGAATTATCGTATGTAATGACATAGCTATTGTTAGGGTGCCATTTCTGCGACAACTTAACTACTTTTTATATATACTAAAGTGGTATCTGTTCATTCGGACATGTCCGAAAGAACAGATACAATCGGTGACCATGCAGCTCGTTAGAATGAAATTACAATGAAATGAACACCCTTAGTTGCTTACAGGCGTTGACATAAGCCAACGGGGACAGATGAAAATGTGAGCTCCGACCGGGACTCGGACCCGGGATCTCCTGCTTACATGGCAGACGCTCTATCCATCTGATGGTAGACAATGGGCAGGTTTGCCACCCAGAGAGCACTTCACAGGCCACACGAAAGACACGGTCGCTGAAACGGATTAGGCACAGGTCTCTTGGGTACAGCTACGTCGGTCGTAGCTAGGGGCTGAGGACATCAGCTCTACCCGGGCCCTGCGAGATTCCAAGAATGTCAACAGACTTCAAGTTTTCAACTAACATTGCAACATACGTACTGGGAAGATGCCTTGCTCATTATCCACAGATGACCCGCGGATATCCGCGCTGGTCGCGATTTTATCCGCCAAGTAACAAATACCGCGGATATACGCATCCGTGCAGACCTCTATCCATGGTCATCGTCAGGAGCTGACTGTCTTCACTGCTGGTTTTTTTTATTGTTATTTTAAATCTGTTTACAGGCAGGCCTGCAGCAGCATACTACGCCGCTCTTCGGCCGCAGAGAAACATACAAGACACAAATGATGACAACGTGAGATGAATATATAAACAGAGACAAACACTTTTTAAAATACATGGAGCCGTTCAAGGGCGTAGAGTCCAAGATAAAAGTTGTTCAGGCACCGGGACACATACATAGACGAAAGTTATCACACGTGAACGTAGGTGCACAAAACGAATAACACTGAACCACTTAAGCACAAACGATGGCACACACAGAAACACGAGGCGTTGATCTCCGGTGCGCGAATGTTCACTAATCGTGTATGAGTCTGGGGACCTGCCAAGAGAGAAGGAGGGGGGAGGGGTGGGAGGGGGAGAAAGAGAGGGAGAAGGAGAGGGGAGATACGATGCCATGGGCAGGGGAGACAGGGAGAAGGGGGGGGAGCCCAGGGGAAGAAAGGTGGAGGAGAGGACGGGGGAAAAGGAAAGAGAAGGGAGGGATGGTGCCAAGAGGAGAGGCCACAGGAAGTAGGGGCGGGGAGGATCAAAGTTGATAGGAGGGGTAGATGGAGGGGAGGAGGACATCATCAGGGAGGGGGAGCTGCCGGAAGCCACCTTGGGAGAGGGTAAGGAGGGTGGAGAGATGGAGACCGGGTGGGACGTGGGAATACAGGCGCAGCAGCGGGCGGGGGTGGGAGAGGATGGGCGAGACAAGCGAGTGAGGAGGGTCGAGTTCGCGGGAGGTGTCCAGGATCGTATCCTTTCAAGGAAAAGGAGGAGGTGGGGGGAAGGAATGAGATCGTACAGGATCCGCATGGGGGAGGGGAGACGAACGCGATAGGCGAGGCAGAGAGCATGGCGTTCAAGGATTTGAAGGGATTTATAAAAGGTAGGGGGGGGCGGAGATCCAGGCCGGATGGGTGTAGCAGAGGATAGGGCAGATGAGGGATTTATAGGCGTGGAGGATGGTGGAGGGGTCCAGACCCCACGTACGGCCCGAAAGGAGCTTGAGGAGACAGAGTCGGGAGTGTGCCTTGGCTTGGATTGTCCGGAGATGGGGGGTCCAGGAGAGGCCACGGTCGAGGGTGACGCCAAGGTACTTGAGGGTGGGAGTGAGGGCGATAGGGCGGCCATAGACAGTGAGATAGAAATCAAGGAGGCGGAAGGAAGGGGTGGTTTTGCCTACAATGATCGCCTGGGTTTTGGAGGTATTCACTGCTGCTGTGGTGGCCTTTTTTATAGCCCGTGGGCGGCTTCTGATTTGTCGGCAATTACGTACTGCTGTCGCAGACGGTGTCACTGTGTGCGCCGGTGGCGCCACCGCTTCCGTTGGAACGTAAACCTTGGAAAGAACGTCTGTGCTGCTTCTCTGCATCAAGCGCCCGTTTCCATGCACAGCCAGATGGTATTCGCTATCGCGGTTAAAGTTCTTTTGGCTCATTCTTATTTCAACAGCCTCCTTAATAACAGAGTCCCAGTACGTGGAGGCCTGCACAGAATTTTTGTTTCATCGAACAATATTTTATTTTTGTTCGTGAGGCTGTGTTCCGCAATCGCCGATTTCTCCAGTTCTCTATTTTTAATATGGCTCTGGTGTTCTGCACAGTGGTTGGAAACGGTGCGAATCGTCCGACCTATATAATTGCTTCCACACTCAAAGGGTGTATTATAAACTCCAGGGACTCTGAGACCGAGATTGTCCTTAACAGGGCGCATCATCTCCGTAATTTTCTTAGGAGGACGAAAAAACGGTCTTATACCTCGTCTACGCAGCACTCTTCCTATTTCGCTGGAAATCGCGCCACAAAAAGGAAGAACCGCAGCCGACCGTAGTGGCCGAGCGGTTCTAGGCGCTACAGTCTGGAACAGAGCGACTGCTACGGTCGTAGGCTCGAATCCTGCCTCGGGCATGGATGTGTGTGATGTCCTTAGGTTAGTTAGTTTTAAATAGTTTAGTAACTCAGAAGTTAAGTCCCTTAGTGCTCAGAGGCATTTGAACCATTTTGAAGAACCGCAATCGTAAATGATTCATCCTGTGAGTGTGCAGCATTTTCACGTTTCCTTTTTTTGGAGAACGCTGCCTTCATATCACGTGCCATTCTTTCGGAACACGTACTCCAGATGGTTAATCTCAGACCTTAAGTGGTCCTCGTCAGAAACAGTTTTTGCTCTACATACCAACGTGTTCGTAACGGCTGTCTTCTGAGCAGGATGATGGAAGCTCTGTGCATTCAGGTATAATATACCCTGTCGGTGTGGAAGCAATTATATAGGTCAGACCATTCGTACCGTTTCCGACCGCTGTACAGAACACCGACGCCATATTACAAACAGAGAACTGGATAAATCGGCAATTGTGGAGCACAAACCCACGAACGAACAAAAAATATTGTTCGATGAAACAAAAATTCTGTCCCATGCCTCCAAGTACTGTGGTTCTGTTATTAAGGAGGCTGTTAAGATAAGAATGAGCCAAAAGAACTTTAACCGCGATAGCGGATACCATCTGAGCTGTGCATGGAAACGAGCGCTTGACGCAGAGAAGCAGCACAGGCGTTCCTTCCAAGGTTTACGTTCCAACGGAAGCGGTGGCGCCACCGCGCACACAGTGACACCGTCTGCGAAAGCAGTACGAAATCGCCGACCAATCATAAGCCGACCAATCAGAAGCCGTCCACGGGCTATAAAAAAGCCCACCGCAGCAGCAGTGAAGACAGTCAGTTCTTGACGATGACGGTGGAGGTAATCCTCGGAAGCTCGAGATTTTATCCAGAACTGACGCGGAAAGAATACCGACAATGTTTTACATTTAAATTTACCATTTGTTGTTTTCGTCTTCAGTCTGTAGCACGGTTTGAGGCAGCTCCCCGTTCCGGTCTCTGCTATGAAAGCCTCTACATTTCTGTGTAGCTAGTGCAATGTACAAGGGCGTGCTAAAAACTACTGCCTCAGGAGTATTTATTCTGTTCTCTATATGGACTGAGCTACTGCATGTCTTGCATATTACTCGGTCGACTTACCGCTTCGCTAAGTTAGGTTGCAACCCTCCGAATTGTAGCTTGTAACGTCGCTATGTGTAACATAACTACGTCGGCGAGTGAGAAACAGCGTGATGTAATCGAGTATCCAACCACGGAAAACGTAGCTCCAATTGAAATCCGTAGAAAAAAAATGAAGCTGTGTATGGTGATGATTCTATCGACATCAACAATGTGCGACGTTAGGAAACGGTGGCGCTAACGTCAACATGTGTGACAGATTCGCTGGAACTCGGTGGTCGATTTGCTAGTCTGTGGTTTTAAAAACAAATCTCCTACATTCCCACTTCAACATTTGAAAAATCGTAATATTTAAGTCTGTGTGTACACAGGGCTACCGTAAATGATTCATTCGCTTTCAAATCTCTGTATTTTCCAGGCCATTACGTGTACAAATAGTATCGGTGGATGATTAGGACAGCAAACTCACCAAGTTTGTATTTCGCACTCTACAAATGTTCCTTGGGCGCCACTCGGGTATCACGAGCTCGTTCCATGCTTTGTATAGCAGCATCTTGTCAACGCAGCATTGATAAGCTCTCTGAGATGTTGCAGTGTTTTTGGCACTGGTGGGTACCTGAACACGGTCTTCAACGTCCCCCCGAAGGAAAAAGTCACAAGGCGTTAGGTCAGGCGACCTGTGGCTTCAAGAGAACAGAGCCACATCATCGTTACCAGTACGCCCAATCCAGCGGTGCGGAAATTCGTCGTTTACGTAGCGACAAGCATTGGTTCTCGAATGACGGGGCGCTCCCGTCTTGTTGGAAGATGACATTCTCAGAAGCAGCAGTCAGTTGTGGAAATAACCACAACTTATCAAAGTACGAGGTACCTGTCACAGTTGCCTCACAGGGGAAAAACAACCCACAGAGATCTGTGATCTCGTTCATGCACCGCAACTTCATGACGATTTTCAATGCCCCACACTCCCACATTGTGGAGATTTGCCTTTCCAGATTAATGGAAGGTTGCTTCGTCACTTAATACAGCTTGGAGGCGAAATGTCCATCCTCAAGTTCCTCCTGCATCGAGTCAAGGCAGTGCACTCGCAACACCAACCGGTGGGCACGATAGGATCTGGGTGAGCTTACGATTCTACTTATGCATCAGTCGTATTTGTACATATAATACTTTCGAAACCATAGAATTATGAGAAAGAATTAATCACTTACAGCATCCCTTTATATCTTCAACGAGTTCTTAAAAAATATGTTTAAAATGAAACAAAATGAATTTATCAAAACTGATCTTTGTACCATACTCATTTTCCAGTTTCTCAGGCACAGCTGGTAATCCTTTGAGAGGCTTAAAGGGCAGAAAGAGTATCTGGATCCATTCTAATCTCTTGTCACGCACTGTGTTGGTTCGAGTTTCGAAAATTTCTGATCCCATTTGAGTTTGACGTTCATACGAAACTTATCTAACAAGGGGACCTTGCGGACTGTTCCTCCTCAGTTTTGACGAACGAAATTTTTTATGTTGTATACAATGTTGCAACACACTGTGAATGCAGGACCACTTCAGTTCTTTACACTTTGAAAGTCAGCGCCCGCTTCTAAATTTCATACACTAGCGCGGCGCATTTCACAAAAAACACACGATAAACTGGTTTTGAAGATTGGTTGTTTTCACAGTTAAGTAGAAAGCGGTTTAGGGCTGTCAACACATTCGACAGTAGCACGGAAGTGCGTAGCGCAGAAATTGTGAAGACGTTGGTTCCATTGTCTCTCGTAATAATTTCTTTTTGTTTCTTTTTTTCGTTATTTAAATTCGATGGGTATTAATAAATGAAACGTTAAATGCTAACTATTGAATTATGCATTTTTATTTTTAGGTACTGTTCGTATGAAAGTAAACCAAAGTTTTGATACAGACATACAGTATCAGAAAATTAAATATAAAACGAACAGTGAACGAGTAAAAATGAACGGATCTGAAAAAGGACAGATCAGCTGTGAATAAGTTCCCAAAGATGAACGAGTTTGCGCATCTCTACTATATGTACGTAGGTACGACACAAAGAATCTATGATATCGGTGGACGATTTTTTTTCGTCCAGGACAATACACAGTATGCCCGAGTTCCGTTAGGACTGTGGCTATGGAAAATAAAAATCATGGATTACGTTAGCAAAATCACTGTATTTCTTGAAAATAGTCTCCCTCTGATCAATACAGAGCCGAAATTGTTCGAAAAATGTTTTGATAAAGTCACTGTAGTCCTTTTCCTGAATTGTATTTGTTACTGCATTACAATTTTATTGGATATTCTTAACAGCATGGTAACGGCATCCATTCATTTCCATCTTCAGTTAGAGGAACAACCAGAAGGAAGCTGGGGCGAAATACAGCGCCGGCCGGGATGGCCGAGCGGTTCTAGGCGCTTTAGACTGTAACCGCGCGACCGCTACGGTCGGAGGTTCAAATCCTGCCTCGGGCATGGATGTGTGTGATGTCCTTATGTTAGTTAGGTTTAAGTAGTTCTAAGTTCTGGGGGACTGATGACCTCAGATGTTGATTCCCATAGTGCTCAGAGCCATTTGAACCATTTGAATCAAATCCAGCGGGTGATCCAGGACAGTGATCTGTTTGCTGGCCAAAACCTCTCGAACGATATTCGCTTTGCGGGCTGGGGAGCTGTGAAGGAGCGACCAGGAATTTATCCCCCGTTTTTTGAGGTCGAATTCGACGAATTCTCGCACACAACCACAAAACTTAACACATAACATGATGTTACCTCGCTGCTCCTTCGCCATTTTCCGCGATGCTAGCGCTGCGACTTCCAACACGGTTATTGTTCAAGCTTCATGGGTCGTAAATTCACAGCTCGCCACGAGATGGCACTGCCCTTTGGAATTTACTGGGACCTATTGTGTATGCTGCGGCCTTGCCGCAGTGCATACATCGGTTCCCGTCAGATCAGTTAAGAACTGTCGGGCGTGGCCGGCACTAGGATGGGTCACCATCTGGGCCGCCATGCGCTGTTGCCATTTTTCGGGGTGCACTCAGCCTCGTGATGCCAATTGAGGAGCTGCCATCATAGCGACCGGGAGAGCGATGTGCTGACCACACGCCCCTCCTATCCGCATCCTTACTGAGGATGACACGGCGGTCGGGTGGTCCCGATGGGCCACTTGTGGCGTGAAGACGGCGTGCTTGCTTGGACTGTGTATGCTGTGTCCTCCCTGTCAGTTGTAGTGAACGCTGTTGTAAGATTGAACGGTGGGAGGATGCGCAGACGAGGTGTCTGTGGAGGGATCGAAACTGGCGGCGGGCGAGTGCAGCGGAAGCGACTGTACGCGGCGGGTGCGCTGCCGCTGCCGCTGCTTTCGGCGAGTCACGCCGCGGCCGGCCAGTGCCCTGCTCTGCTGCCGCCGCCGCCGCTGCAGCCGTAGCCGCAGGTGCCGCAGCTGCTGCGCTCTGCCCTCTGCCTGCCGCACGCGCGCACACACACACAAACACACACACACACACACACACCGCCGGCCCGCTCTTCCTCGTTACTGCTCGAAACGCAATACACGGTCATACACATCATGCGCTGCGTGTACGAGGCGTTGTCATTAAATTATCATCTCGGAAAAATCCACTACATATTCGCCCTTCAGTGTGGCACATTTTTCCCAACACCTACATACACTACTGGCCATTAAAATTGCTACACCAAGAAGAAATGCAGATGATGAACACTAGAACTGACATGTCAATACATTTTCACCCAATTTGGGTGCATAGATCCTGAGAAATCAGTATCCAGAACAACCACCTCTGGCCGTAATAACGACGTTGGTACGCCTCGGCATTAATTCAAACAGAGCTTGCATGGCGTGTACAGGTACAGCTGCCCATGCAGCTTCAACACGATACCACAGTTCATCAAGAGTTGTGACTGGCGTATTGTCACGACCAGTTGCTCAGCCACCATTGACCAGACGTTTTCAATTGGTGAGAGATGTGGAGAATGTGCTGGCCACGGCAGCAGTCCAACATTTTCTGTAGCCAGAAAGGTCCGTACAATACCTGCAACATGCGGTCGTGCATTATCCTCCTGAAATGTAGGGTTTCGCAGGGATCGAATGAAGGGTAGAGCTACGGGTCGTACACATCTGAAATGTAACGTCCACTGTTCAAAGTGCCGTCAATGCGAACAAGAGGTAACCGAGACGTATAACCGATGCCACACCATACCATCACGCCGGGTGATACTCCAGTATGGAGATGACGAATACACGCTTCCAATGTGCGTTCACTGCGAAGTCCCCAAACACGGATGCAACCATCATAATGCTGTAAACAGAACCTGGATTCGTCCGAAAAAATGCTATTCGTGCACCCAGGTTCGTTGTTGAGTACACCATCGCAGGCGCTCCTGTCTGTGATGCAGCGTCAAGGGTAACCGCAGCCATGGTCTCCGAGCTGATAGTCTGTGCTGCTGCAAACGTCGTCGAACTGTTCGTGCAGATGGTTGTTGTCCTGCAAACGTGCCCATCTGTTGACTCAGGGATCGAGACGTGGCTGTACGATCCGTTACAGCCATGCGGATAAGATGCCTGTAATCTCGACTGCTCCACTTCGATATTCCTCAATCACGAATAGAAAAGCAACTGAAATCACTCAAATCACTCAAATCACTCATCAGAGGAAAGTCCACTGGACCTGACGGGATACCAATTCGATTCTACACAGAGTACGCGAAATAACTTGCCCCCTTCTAACAGCCGTATTCCGGAAGTCTTTAGAAGAAAGGAAGGTTCCAAATGATTGGAAAAGACCACAGATAGTTCCAGTTTTCAAGAAGGTCGTCGAGCAGATGCGCGAAACTATAGGCCTATGTATCTGACATCGATCTGTTGTAGAATTTTAGAACATGTTTTTTGCTCGCGTATCATGTCATCTCTGGGAACCCAGAATCTGCTCTGTAGGAATCAACATGGATTACAGCGATCGTGTGAGAGCCAATTCAATTTATTTGTTCATGAGACCCAGAAAATATTAGAAACACGCTCCCAGGTAGATGCCATTTTCCTTCACGTCCGGAAGGCGTTCGATACAGTTCCGCACTGTCGCCTGATAAAGTAAGAGCCTACGGAATATCAGACCAGCTGTGTGGCTGGATTGAAGAGTTTTTATCAAACAGAACACAGCATGTTGTTCTCAATGGAGAGACGTCTACAGACGTTAAAGTAACCTCTGGCGTGTCACAGAGGAGTGTTATGGGACCATTGCTTTTCACAATATATCTAAATGACCTAGTAGATAGTGTCGGAAGTTCCATGCGGCTTTTCGCGGATGATGCCGTAGTTTACAGAGAAGTTGCAGCATTAGAAAATTGTAGCGAAATGTAGGAAGATCTGCAGCGGATAGGCACTTGGTGCAGAGAGCGGCAACCGACCCTTAACATAGACAAATGAAACGTATTGCGAATACATAGAAAGAAGGATCCTTTATTGTATGATTATATGATAGCGAACCGAACACTGGTAGCAGTTACTTCTATGAAATATCTGGGAGTATGCGTGCGGAACGATTTGAAGTGGAATGATCATATAAAATTAACTGTTGGTAAGGCGGGTACCAGGTTGAGATTCATTGGGAGAGTCCTTATAAAATGTAGTCCATCAACAAAAGAGGTGGCTTACAAAAGACTCGTTCGACCTATACTTGAGTATGTCTCATCAGTGTGGGATCCGTACCAGGTCGGGTTGACGGAGGA
Source organism: Schistocerca gregaria (assembly GCF_023897955.1). NCBI lineage: Eukaryota > Metazoa > Arthropoda > Insecta > Orthoptera > Acrididae > Schistocerca > Schistocerca gregaria. The sequence continues at coordinate 720,117,357 of NC_064923.1, read as the reverse complement.
GATAGAGAAGATCCAAAGAAGAGTGGCACGTTTCGTCACAGAGTTATTTGCGTTACGGAGTTGTTTAGTAAACTCAAGTGGCAGACTCTGCAAGAGAGGCGCACTGCATCGCGGTGTAGCTCGCTGTCCAGGTTACGAGAGGGTGCGTTTCTGTATGAGGTATCGAATATATTGCTTCCCCCTACTTATACCTCCAGAGGAGATCACGAATGTAAAATTAGAGAGATTGGAGCGCGCACGGAGGCTTTCAGACAGTCGTTCTTCCCGCGAACCATACGCGACTGGAACAGGAAAGGGAGGTAATGACACTGGCACGTAAAATGCCCTCCGCCACACATCGTTGGGTGGCTTGCGGAGTATCAATGTAGATGCAGATGTAGACTTGTTCTATGACAGGTCGAAGCGTCTGGACCAGGATGAAGACTGACTAACATGTTGATCTGTCACTGGCGCACGCTTTCCCACCTCAGCACGGAACGTGCGCCAGCCAAGTACTGAGATGAGGCCGCCTACGCCGCATCGTAAGACTCCTGAAAATCCGTTCTGAACAGGTCCTTGTAGGACTGAACCCTTGCGACTTGCGCTGGCTTTGGGCGCGCAGTGGCACCGCCCGAGCCGGCGCCCTTGAGCTGCAGCGGCGCGGCCCGCGGGTGTCGTTAAACCCGGCCACTTTGGGCAGAGGCTGCAGCCCGCCCAACCACAACTAGTTTGCGCCTCGCCGGTCCTCCATTACCTCTCCTAACCGCGCCACCGGGCGCCGCCGTTTCGCCCGAATCCGCCCGCAGGCGCGCAGTCGGTTCGGCAGCTCGTGCTCGCTAATTTGCCTTCGTTTTCTTCCTCCTAAACTCGATACAGTAACCGACAACAGACGCAGGCCAGCTATCCAACGGAAAACCCTACACATTTTTCTTTCTTCGGCGCCTCCGAGCTCTCGTGGTATCGTGCGAAACCACACACCGCTGACAGAAATCTCGCACTCTTGGTGACGCACGACGCGCGAGACACATACACTACTGGCCATTAAAATTGCTACACCACGAAGATGCTGTGCTACAGACGCGAAATTTAACCGACAGGAAGAAGATGCTGTGCCGGCCTGTGGTTCAAATGGTTCAAATGGCTCTGCGCACTATGGGACTCAACTGCTGTGGTCATTAGTACCCTAGAACTTAGAACTACTCAAACCTAAGTAACCTAAGGACATCACACACATCCATGACCGAGCCAGGATTCGAACCTGCGACAGTAGCGGTCTCGCGGTTTCAAACTGAAGCGCCTAGAACCGCTCGGCCACACAGGCCGGCCGGCCGCAGTGGTCTCGCGGTTCTAGGCGCGCAGTCCGGAACCGTGCGACTGCTACGGTCGCAGGTTCGAATCCTGCCTCGGGCATGGATGTGTGTGATGTCCTTAGGTTACTTAGGTTTGAGTAGTTCTAAGTTCTAGGTGACTGATGACCTCAGATGTTAAGTCCCATAGTGCTCAGAGCCATTTAAATCATTTGAAGATCCTGTGATATGCAAATGATTAGCTTTTCAGAGTACTCACACAAAGGTTGGAGCCGGTGGCGACATCTACAAGGTGCTGACACGAGGAAAGTTTCCCACCGATTTCTCATACACAAACAGCAGTTGACCGGCGTTGCCCAATGAAACGTTGTTGCGATGCCTCGTGTAAGGAGGAGAAATGCGTACCATCACGTTTCCGAATTTGATTGCGGATTATCGTATCGCGACATTGTTGCTCGCGTTGGTCGAGATCCAATGACTGTTAGCAGAATATGGAATCGGTGGGTTCAGGAGGGTAATACGGAACTACGTGCTGGATCCCAACGGCCTCGTATCACTACCAATCTAGATGGCACGCATCTTTCCGTATGGCTGTAACGGATCGTGCACCCACGTCTCGATCCCTGGGTCAACAGGTGGGGACGCTTGAAGCCAACAACCATGTGCACGAACAGTTCGACGACGTTTGCAGCAGCATGGACTATCAGCTCGGAGACCGTGGCTGTGGTTACCTTTGACGTTGCATCAGAGACAGGAACGCCTGCGATGGTGTACTCAACGACGAACCTGGGTGCACGAATGGCAAAACGTCATTTTTTCGGATGAATCCAGGTTCTGCTTACAGCATTACATGCTTGCATCCGTGTTTGGCGACATCGCGGTGAACGCTCATTGGAAGCATGTATTCGTCATCGCCACACTAGTGTATCACCTGGCGTGATGGTATGGGGTGCGATTGGTTACACGTCTCGGTCACCTCTTGTTCGCACTGACGGCACTTTGTACAGTGGACGTTACATTTCAGATGTGTTACGACCCGTGGCTCTACCCTTCATACGATCCCTGCGGAACTCTACATTTCAGCAGGATAATGCACGACCTCATGTTGTCAGATCCTGTGCGGGCCTTTCTGGATAGAGAAAATGTTCGACTGCTGCCCTTGCCAGCACATTTTCCACATCTCTTACCAACTGAAAACGTCTGGTCAATGGTGGGCGAGCAACTGGCTCGTCACAATATGCCAGTCACTACTCTTGATGAACTGTGGTATCGTGTTGAAGCTGCATGGGCAGCTGTACCTGTACACGCCATCCAAGCTCTGTTTGACTCAATGCCCAGGCGTATCAAGGCCGTTATTACAGCCAGTGGTTGTTGTTCTGGATACTTATTTCTCAGGATCTATGCACCCAGATTGCGTGAAAATGTAATCACATGTCAGTTCTAGTATAATATATTTCTCCAATGAATACCCGTTCATCATCTGCACTTCTTCACGATCGAACATAGGTACGCGTTTCCAGAATCTCTAAAATTTCCGAATCATTAGAAATAACTCGACTGATCAAGAAGGATCACCTTCTTCCTTATTTTGAGGTTGTCTTCTTCTTTAGCCTGTCTCCGCCCACTGCTCGATACAGGGCTCTTCGAGATGTTTCAACTGTCTTCGATTTTGAGCCATCCTGCCATCGTCTTCGAGTCATCAAGCCATCTCTTTTGGGGTCATCCAATGTCTCTCTACATTGATGTTTTAAGTACGATCTTGCTTCCCACTGTTGAAGAGCAATTCTGGGATGGGGATTGCATCTTTCAACACGATCGAGCACCTGTTCATAATGCACGGCCTGTGACGGAGTGGTTACACGACAATAACATCGCTGTAAAGGAACGGTCGGCACAGAGTCCTGACCTGAAACTTTAGAACACCTTTGGGATGTTTCTGAACGGCGACTGCGTGCCAGGCCTCACCGACCGACATCGATACTTATCCTCTTTGCAGCACTCCGTGAGGAATGGGCTGCCATTCCCCAAGAAACCTTCCAGCACCTGACTGAACGTATTCTTGCTACAGCGGAAGCTGTCATCAAGGCTAAGGGCTGACCTACTCCATATTGAATTCCAGCGTTGCCGGCGGAGGGTACCACGAACTTTAAGTCATTTTCAGCCAGGTGTCCGGATACTTTTGATCACATAGTGTATTGCCTTGCGCAGCGGGCAATAACTGTTTCTATACTGACCGACCAATAGCAACAGGCGTAGAACTCCATCCTATAAATTAACATCCGGCATCTATACAACACAATGCATACACATTTCCACGCTTGCATTCTACATTCTGGAGGTTACACCGGTTATAAATGTACCAGCATTCTACATTTCCAATGGCTAATCTCGCACTTACATTAACCTGTGATCTTGTAGTGTTAATCACTTAAATACGCTGCTTAAACAAATACATACTCGGAATTTCATTACTCTGCATTAATTATTTTTTAGTGCTGTGATTTCTTTCTATCAGTGTATGTACATCCGTTTTCATTGGATGTGTGGATTAGGCCTTGCAATGAATCAGAATCAGGAGCAGAATTTCCGCATGCTCAACGACCTCTGCTCCCGTATCTAGCGTTTGAGCAACGGGCTGCTTGCCGACAGATGTTTCAGGCGTTTCTCCGCTGATGACGCAAAAGCCCGGTTTTTATGGGCAAATTACTAGCTCTTAAATCAGCATACTCGGCTACGACCAACACCCATTTAAGAAGGATTAGGGAAGACCAGTCTCATCGGCTTCAGGCCGAACAAAAAAAAAAAAAAAAAAAACCTCTTGCAACCGGAAACTGGCCAAGGTGACTAAAATACTGGCCAGGAATAGGCCAAACGACACGTTACAACCAGGGTGAACGTGCTACAGGCAAAATAGGAACCGCGGCTGATCCGATTGTCCCAGTCGACGAGTTACACCTGTGCTCACATTATTTACAACCACAACTGAGTCGCAAACAAAACGGGTATTCACTGAGTACTTCGTATGGATAAATTTTTCGCCCCTACCTGACGCCTTAGCAGCAATGCGTCAGGGACAGGCAGCACAAATAGATTCCGTATTACATACTGTACTCTTTTTCACTGTATGCCAATGAAGTTTCATCAGTTCTGTCCCACTGTAAATACCACAAGTATGATGATCAAACCAATCAACTTGAAGACAGCTATCGACTATTTTAGTGCTGACCAGTGTACATTACAAAAATGGGAACACTATGTAGGGGAAGCTCAATTCATCAAAACTCAAGCGGTTCTAGCTGATAACTATAGTTTCATTAGTCCGAAGCATGGAATCCTTTCCATCGGGATAAGCGTTAACTTCTCTCCCTCAGCAAAAGAGATTGGGTGAAAACCTAAACTGAGCTGAGCACAGAGATGCATCGAGAACGAAGGCACGAGCACCTCCCCATGACCTTCAAAAATACAAAAAGCCATTGCCTTTTGAGCTAAAAGAGCAAAATTGTAAAAACGCTTCTATTTCTAATTGTTGATTACAGCGATGTTACCCTGCAAGGTCATTCTCAAGAATGCTCACAGTGCTTCGAACTCTTGATGGGCGCCTGTATTGACTCATCTGTGACGGCCAACTTCTTTGTCATATTTTATCATCTTATGTACTGCTATCGTGGCTATGTGGAGACAAAACCAGAGATTTCCATAGACTTTTCTGCTCTCTCATGCTATCAACGTATATAGTCCTCATATCTCCTCTACCTTAACGCTCTTGTCTGACAATAAAGCAGGAACATTTTTTCCCTGTCATAACACAACCTTGTCCGTCTCTCTGCATCGGTAACAAACTTTCGAGAAGTTCGTTACATTATCAAGAACCTAACTGTAGAATGGTCTACCTCTGAATATCTCCAGATTCAAAAGACAGTTAATGGCGTATGTACTGAAGCAACAGTAATGTCTGCCCTCGCTCCTACGTACATTTCTTTACCCGTTAGCACTAAAAACCCTTCTTTCTAGTCACACTTTCTTCAGTTCCCAAAAACCTCAGCTAGTGCAGTCTTTCTAAATTTCTCTCCCTGTAGAACTCGGTCTGTCAAAAAAAGTTACTTTTGTACACATACAAATACATTTTGTATAAGACAGCATCACTGTTACTATTATTATTATTATCAGTAATAGTAGTGAGAAAACGTCTAATATTAATGTTATTAGTTCTTCACTACTGCTATTCGCAATGTCATTTAGATACACTGAAATAATTTATAATTCTATAATGCCATTAATTAAAATTATCGTCACTTCTTAAGCAACTATGATTTAAAAGAACTCTGTGTGTAAAACCCTGGTCCGATGTAATAATGAGGCAGAATGCCCGAAAGTGAGAAGATTAAATAAGTAAATATACTTTGTTTAGCAGTTAGTAGGTACCCTTGTTTCCTTAACCATTTCTATAGTTCAAGTGGGAAGTCATAAACGTCGGTAGTGAACAAAGCAAATCGTAACTACAAACAGTTAATTTTTGTTCCAATCGCAGAAGTGTTGAATGTATGTCTCGTTTTAAGGCATCAACAAGTAGTTCTATTGTGGTTCTTTACCGGTCTGCGGAAGTGGTTTTCATTAATCTTCCGCAGTTGTTTAAGCAGTTATTCTTCTCACCCTCCATACGTGAATGAAACGTGAAGATCCCGTAATGACTGGCACAGTGGGAAGTATGCTCTGCCATGTACTCCATAGAGTTTTTAAGAGTGTGAATAAAAGTTGTAGTTGTTGGTGAACATGCAGCTGCTGATCAGCTTCATCGTAAAGAAAGGCTTCGTCAGCCCGAAGGCTGGTTCGAACACCAGAGTGCTTTACCAGGAAAGATCTAATCAGAGGTGATACGCTGTTGTCTCCCTCGGACCTATGAGTTAATTCACCTAACCAGTTAAAGGGAGACCTAGAGTTTAGCGTGGACTCCTAACCACGGCGCAACTCGCCATTTTTCATATTAAGAAACGTCACCAGAGGGGAAACTGATGACAGGTAATGGGTACAAATATTAAGAATGACCAGAGATCGAACCGCACACCTCTGAATTTGTAGTATGACTCTTAAACCACTGAACCACACTTAACTACATTACGTAGCTAACTTAGTAACGACATTTCAGAAGCAACAGCATATCATTTGTATGAACCCGTTGGAAGTACGGAAAAAGAAAACAGCGAAATGATGGTATTTCAGTCCTAATCATTAGCAGCTTGATGTTCATAATCATAAATGTCATGTTAATCCATTATCATTAAAATAATCAGAAGAAGTCATTTGATATCTATTGCCACTAAAAAGCCTCTTATAGACTTTTCTATGTTTCCCGATATTTGGCTATACACATCGATATCGTTCCTGCCTGTCTTCATAGGGCGGTCTTCTTTTATCTCTTGAAATAGCTGTTTCAATAGAGCTGGTTAGACATTGAGGTAAAACATAAACTTGTTTACAGATTGTACGTGCATGGAGACAATTCCCCTGAAAATTGCCGGCCCGTATGGCCGTGCGGTTCTAGGCGCTTCAGTCTGGAACCGCGTGACCGCTGCGGTCGCAGGTTCGAATCCTGCCTCGGGCATGGATGTGTGTGATGTCCTTCAGTTAATTAGGTTTAAGTAGTTCTAAGTTCTAGGGGACTGATGACCACAGATGTTAAGTCCCATAGTGCTCAGAGCCATTTGAACCATTTGAACCTGAAACTGCAGCAATCTTCAAATTATTCTACTTGATAAGAAACGAAGGAGACAAGGCATAAAAGACACAGAACTATCACTGTTCTCTCCACAGTCTGCGAGTTAGTTTCCAAATTTATTAACAGCTGAAACTTCCTGGCAGCTTAAAACTGTGTTAAGGACCGGAATTCGAATCCGTAACCGGGACTTTGACTGACGAATCTTCTACGTACTGATATAAGCAGGCGGGGCTTTCGAACACGCAAGATGACATCCTAGTTATTGCCTCTAATGCTGATAAACTCCAATAACAAATGGAAATACTTAGTAGGGCAAGTTTGTAAATAGATGTGAAAAATCAGTTACAATGACACTAAAATAATACACAGTGTGTAACAGAAACATACCGACAAACTTGTAGGAGTTGTCTGTTTATTTATTTTTTTGTTTACTGCCAACCGACAGATTTGTTACCTGTTTTAAAACATCTTACAGCTGTCGTTTTTTATCTTTTTAACAGTTTTCCTTTACTTTGTTTTTATCTACAACATTTTACAAAGAACAATATGTTTTAAAATAATAATTTAAGAGTGGAATATAAATAAAATTTTGTTGTTATAAGAAGAATATAAAAAGATGATACGATAGCGGAGAGGTTTGTTAGCGTAACCACCGATTGTGACTGGCTCAAAATGGCTCTGAGCACTATGGGACTCAACTACTGTGGTCATCAGTCCCCTAGAACTTAGAACTACTTAAACCTAACTACATCTACATCTACATGACTACTCTGCAATTCACATTTAAGTGCTTGGCAGAGGGTTCTTCGAACCACAATCATACTATCTCTCTACTATTCCACTCCCGAACAGCGAGCGGGAAAAACGAACACCTGAACCTTTCTGTTCGAGCTCTGATTTATCTTATTTTATTTTGATGATCATTCCTACCTATGTAGGTTGGGCTCAACAAAATATTTTCGCATTCGGAAGAGAAAGTTGGTGACTGAAATTTCGTAAAAAGGTCTCGCCGCGACGAAAAACGTCTATGCTTTAATGACTTCCATCCCAACTCGTGTATCATATCTGCCACACTCTCTCCCTTATAACGTGATAATACAAAACGAGCTGCCCTTTTTTGCACCCTTTCGATGTCCTCCGTCAATCCCACCTGGTAAGGATCCCACACCGCGCAGCAATATTCTAACAGAGGACGAACGAGTGTAGTGTAAGCTGTCTCTTTAGTGGAATTGTTGCTAACCTAAGGACATCACACACACGCATGCCCGAGGCAGGATTCGAACCTGCGACCGTAGCAGTCACACGGTTCCGGACTGCGGACCTAGAACCGCGAGACCACCGCGGCCGGCATTGTGACTGGTGCTGAATACCTCGAAATGGATTCTTCAAGCTGTTGACTGCCAGTCACAATGGAGAAAAAAATGTTTGATTAGTACTAGTGAAGGTATAGGCGTTGTCTAAGAAGTCTTGAGTTACAGATTGAGGAAGACAATCCACGTCCACAAACGTCGTGGAACTACGCTACGGAGCGTCGAGGTGACAGCGGACAACGCCTGTTGCTAGGCAACCCGTTCGACAGCGGACGTGTTTACACGCAGGCGCAGGGGAGCCGGCAGCGTGCAGGACGCTGCATGAAGTCGAACGCTTCCCTGCCCGGCCCAACGGCACTGTACAGACCCCTAAGGCCAATATTACACTGTGAAAAGGAACTTTTCTTAAGAGAGTTTTATAAAACCATTGTACGGGCGTCCTTTAATGATATTTTTTAAAGGAGTTAGTGTGTGTTCCTGAAGCTCTTATAAAAGATTTTTTAAGACTTTTGGAAGTGTAATAAGGGCCTAAGCGCAGTGTCACCAGACAAACTCAGGTTTCCTGCCAGTGAGCTAGCTTCTCGGCAAGCATTGGCTCTTACAAATTCTACGACCTGTTATGTAGTTCCCTGACGTTTCAGGACGTGGGTTCCTACCTTCAAGTTGAAATTTTTGTTTTATTTCGGACAAACCAATGGCTCTGAGCACTATGGGACTTAACATCGGAGGTCATCAGTCCCCTAAACTTAGAACTACTTAAACCTAACTAACCTAAGGACATCACACACATCCATGCCCGAGGCAGCATTCGAACCTGCGACCGTATCGGGAGCGCGGTTCCAGACTCAAGGGAATTGAACCGCTCGGCCACAGCGACCGGCGACAAACTAATACAAGGACTGGAATGCCGCTAATAAACTAAAAATAAGATTTAAAAAAATGGCCTGGACTGCTGCTGGTAAGCTAAATAAAGTTTTCTAAATGAAACTTCCGTAGATTTAGAGTTCGAGAGAATAGTAGCCAAATCATATACATATTGGAGTGTGCTGTTGTGTTACTGGTACATATACTATGTGATCAAAAGTATCCGGACACCTCGCTGAAAATGACTTACTAGTCCATCCATCGGTAGTGCTTGAATTCAGTATGGGCTTGGCCCACCCTTAGCCTTGATGATAGCTTCCATTCTCGCAGACATACGTTCAATCAGGTGCTGGAAGGTTGCATGCGGAATGGGAGCCCATTCTTCACGGAGCGCTGCACTGAGGAGAGGTATCGATGTCGGTTGATGAGGTCTAGGCGTTCCAAGGCACCCCAAAGGTGTTCTGCGGTATTTAGGCCAGGACTCTGTGCAGGCCAGTCCATTACAGGGATGTTACTGTCGTGTAACCACTCCGCCACTGGCCGTGTATTATAAACAGGTGCTCGATCGTGTTGAAAGATGCAATCGCTATCGCCGAATTTCTCTTCAACAGTGGGAGCAAGAAGGTGCTTGAAACATCAATGTAGGCCTCTGCTGTGATAGTGCCACGCAAAACAACAAGGGGTGCAAGCCCCCAACATGAAAAACACGATCACACCATAACATCACCGCCTCCGAATTTTACTGTTGGCGCTACTCACGCTGGCAGATGACGTTCGCCGGGAATTCGCCATACCCACAGCCTGCCATAGGATCGTCACTTTGTGTACCGTGCTTCGTCACTGCACACAACGTTTTACCACTGTTCAGTCGTCCAACGTTTACGCTCCTTACACGAAGCGAGGCGTCGTTTGGCATTTACCGGCGTGATGTGTGGCTTATGAGCAGCCACTCGACCATGAAATCCAAGTTTTCTCTCCTCCCGTCTAACTGTCATAGTACTTGCAGTGGGTCCTGATGCAGTTTGGAATTCCTGTGTGATGGTCTGGATAGATGTCTGCCTATTGCACATTACGACCGTCTTGAAAACTGTCGGCGGTCTCAATCAGTAAACAGACGAGGTCGGCCTGAACGCTTTTGTGCTGTACGTGTTCTTACGCGTTTCCACTTCACTATCACATCGGGAACAGTGGACCTAGGGATGTTTAGGAGTGTGGAAATCTCGCATACAGATGTATGACACAAGTGACACCCAATCAGCTGGTCCGTTCGAAGTCCGCGGAGCTCCCATTCTGCTGTCTCACGATGTGGCCGCTGATATAGAGTACCTGGCAGTAGGTGGCAGCACAATGCACCTAATATGAAAAACGTATTGGGGGTGTCCGGATATTTTTAATCACATAGTGTACATTCTGTCAAAGTGGCAACACCTTATTTCTCTCATATCGCCGCGTGTAACTGCGAAGATTTTGATGTTTTCTCACTTATTACAACGCGCACCAGTTGACGCCGTTGAAAGCAACCTCCACCTTGTATTTTAGTTTCAGATCTGAAGATGTCACAAATCAGCCGAAACTGGCAATAAGAGCTGAATAAAAATATAATGCACACTGTTTAGTTCATAAAATAATGAAACAATATCACCGCTGCCTCCTGTGAGACAGTAATGCATTTTCCTTAAGAAATTCTCGCCATACCTGAAACACGTGCTTTGTCAGCTCATAAAGGTTGCTGGCTGGGGGTTGGTCAGAATGTACATGTCTTCCCAAAGCATTCAATGGTTGAGAAATCAAGGGACCAGGCTGTCCAGTCAACGATCCGTACATTCCTGAAGGCATTTGTGGTCTGAAATGCAGTGTGAGATCCCGTATTATCCTCCTGGAATGTAACATTCAATACGCTGGTTGTGAAGGGTTTACCTTTCTTGGCACATACTGGCGATCATTCAGACTTCCTTTAATAAATACTAAGTCACTCCTGCTGTCATATCGAATAACTCTCCACACCATGAGTCCAAGAGCTGGATAGTTATGGGTCTCGAGAATCGCTGTTTTCTGTGATCTTCCACCACTGATACGTTCGAGCCGATCTACTCCCACAAACAGAAATGAGTCTGTTTACTGAACACCACACAATACCACACAGCGTCTCAGTTGACTCTGAGTAAGCACCATCCAAGTCTCTGTTTCGGTGGTACGGTATCAGTGGTAAACGGCACATGGTAACTGTAGATCTCAAGCAACTTCTTGGTGAGATCATGCCTGCAAAGTCTTCTCTGATTTACTGCCCTCAAACACTGGAGTATAAGTTTCGTTGCTTTCGGGTGATAGTGTAATAGTTGCCGTCTCCATCAGTGTTCCACGTGTCCTTCATCATTCTGTGCATACAACAAGGCTGTGTCCTAGAGATCAGAAACGGAGCTAGTATGGGCTTGCGTTGAGGGCTGCATACATCAGCGATGTAGGCGCCGCTGTTGCGTTCGTGCTATACCCTTTATGACGAGTCTGACAACGATGACACTGAAACTGTTACTTCTACCCGTCGACACTTTCCCTCTCGCTCGAGAGTCCAGGAATGTGAGGCTAGTAGTGATCTGTTACGGAACACAATGCACGATCTTGCTGCTGTAATGTAACACTGACAGGGTGAAACTGACTGATTCTCGGTCTCGGATGCCTATAACGGCGCTGAGTTTTACGAGATTCTGATGGGCGTAAGACGAAAATGAAGTGATGCATGCATACAACTGCAGTTTTGCAGCACAAGAGGAAAGGTAACGTCTGGAAAAAGTTCGATGCTACAGCCCACGCTTCAGGCGAAAAGCAAAAATTCGTCCTATATGAACAGAGTGGCTTATTCTTCATGTTTATCCCATATGCACGATGACAAAACATATAGACTCTGCAAACAAAAATAGGGCACAGAGGAACCTCACGTCCCTGCGATCAAAAACCGTGCTATTTGCGTCTTCTTCCGATCATAACAAATGGTTCAAATGGCTGTGAGCACTATGGGACTTAACTTCTGAGGTCATCAGTCCCATAGAACTTAGAACTACTTAACCTAACTAACCTAAGGACATCGCACACATCCATGCTCGAGGTAGGATTTGAACCTGCGACCGTAGCGGTCGCGCGGTTCTAGACTGTAGCGCCTAGAACCGCTCGGCCACCCCGGCCGGCCCGATCATAACAACTTGTGATTATGGGCAAATGGTGAGTTGTTTATGTAACTTATTCGTTGACAGCTGCAAATTTATTTTAATAATTAATTACTATTTAGAGAATACACTTGATCTTCTTGTCCGGCATTTTTTTTTTTTCCTCACAGTATTGGTAACATGTCGAAATTGTGTGGGCGTCGGCATTAAATATTAAAATAAATTTACAGCAGTCATATACATACACAGAAACGTAAGTAGAGAGACTCGTATGCAAGTAGATACACACACACACACACACACACACACACACACACACACACACACCGGACAAGCTTTAGGGAGAGATTCCTCATTACAAAAGAAGAAAAAATGTCTAGTAAAAATAGGCTCTAAAATCTGCATCTACATCTACATCCATACTCCGCAAGCCACCTGACGGTGTTTGGCGGAGGGTACCTTGAGTACGTCTATTGGTTCTCCCTTCTATTCCAGTCTCGTATCGTTCGTGGAAAATCAGGATTGTCGGTATGACTCTGTGTGGGCTCTAATCTCTGTGATTTTATCCTCGTGCTCTCTTCGCGATATATACGTAGGAGGGAGCAATACACTGCTTCACTCCTCGGCGAAGGTATGTTCTCGAAAGATCAACAAAAGCCCGTACCGAGCTACTAAGCGTCTCTCCTGCAGAGTCTTCCACTGGAGTTTATCTATCATCTTCGTAAAGTTTTCGCGATTACTAAACGATCCTGTAACGAAGCGCGCTGCTTTCCGTTGGATCTTCTCCATCTCTTCTATCAACCCTATCTGGAACTGATCGCACACTGCTGAGCAGTATTCAAGCAGTGGGCGAGCAAGCGTACTGTAACCTACTTCCTTTGTTTTCGGATTGCATTTCCTTAGGATTCTTCCAATGAATCTCAGTCTGGCATCTGCTTTACCGACGATCAACTTTATATGATCATTCCATTTTAAGTCACTCCTAATGCGTACAACCAGATAATTTATGGAATCAATTGCTTCCAGTTGCTGACCTGTTACGTTGTAGCTAAATGATAAGGGATCTATCTTTCTATGTATTCGCAGCACATTACAGTTGTCTACATTGAGATTCAATTGCCATTCCCTGCATCATGCGTCAATTCGCTGCAGATCCTCCTGCATTTCAGTACAATTTACATTGTTACAACCTCTCGATATACTACTGCATCATCTGCAAAAAGCCTCAGTGAACTTGCGACGTTATCCACAAGTAGATAACGTCGGCAGTTCATATATATATATAATGAATAGCAACGGTCCTACGACACTCCCCTGCTGCACACCTGAAATCATTCTTACTTCGGAAGACTTCTCTCCATTGAGAATTATATGTTGCGTTCTGTTATCTAGGAACTCTTCAATCCAATCACACAATTGATCTGATAGTCCATACGCTCTTACTTTGTTCATTAAACGACATCAGTTTCGTACTTGATCTGCTCCAAAACTGGCTCAAATGGCTCTGAGCACTATGGGACTTAACATCTGAGGTCACCAGTCCCCTAGAACGTAGAAATACTTAAATCTAACTAACCACACTCATCCATGCCAGAGGCAGGATTCGAAACTGAGACCGTAGCGGTCACGCGGGTCCAGACTGAAGCGTCTAGAACAGCTCGGCCACACCGGCCGGCTGATCTGCTCTCTACGTTGGTGTAGTCCAGTTTTGTAAACGATAACAAAGTGACGAGTTTTCAGTTAAATGGGCAGCAGCGGAGAATGGCGTGTCTGGTGTCTGAGTGTACGCAGACGGCGAGTTCGGAAATGACGTGATAGGATCCTCTGATGAGTTTAAAGCGAGTAAAGGGAGCTGGTTTGGTATCTCTGTGGTGTCCTGTGTTTGGGGCCGGTTTCGCGAGGAGCAGCGTGAGATGGTAGCAGTGTGGAGGGCCGGCTGTATGAGGCAGGGCGCGCAGCGGCACGTGCGGTCGACAGCCGGGGGGTTGGGGGAGGGGAGGGGGGAGGCGTGTGCCTCCTTATTGGAGGCGGCAGGGCGAGACATTAGCGGCCGGCCGCCCCTGGTCCGCTGTGGTCTGGTCGATGTGTGAGGCCCGGGACCGCCGCCTCCAAAGGTCACGGGTCACACTCCCGGGCCCGCACCCCTCGCCGAGCCGGCTCTCGACACCCCTGTGTTGCACGCGCTCACCTGTACCCACCCCTGTTTACTCCTCTCTCCCCGTCTTGTCCGGTAAATGTCGACTCACACTACACGTCGACGGAACGGAAGGCAACGTTACAGTCAAATGGGGGTGTGTTCACACCAGATAGAACGTTAGCACATCACTTCACTAAGTGCAGTAGCTAAAGGTGGAAGTGAGTTATGGGATAGCATCCGTGGTACAAGAAGTCGCATTATTTTGTTAAAATTAAGGGGACCACACCCTGCCTATCTAACCCGTGTTAATTTAGGCAAGAATCTGACCCATTTCTGAAAAAAACTATTTGATGCAGGACCTTAATATTTTTACTGTTTGTTACATGGTGCTAATAGAGTCAACTTTACTAAAATCTACTTTATCCATTTTATAGTTTTTAAGAAATACTTTTTAAATTTATTAACAAATAATATTAAGCTTTTTCTGCAGAAAATATTTTTTTGGGCGCTTCCTAATGGGGTAATATTAATCATTGTAGTGCCCGCAGTGGCCTTGCGGTAGCGTTCTCGCTTCCTGCGCACTGGGTCCCGGGTTCGATTCCCGGCGGGGTCAGGGATTTTCTCTGCCTCGTGATGACTGGGTGTTGTGTGTCTGTCATCATCATTTCATCACCATTGACTCGCAAGTCGCCGAAGTGGCGTCTACTAAAAAGGACTTGCAAAACGGCGGCCGAACTTCACCCGCATGGGGCCTCCCGGTCAAAAATGCCATACGATCATTTCAATGATTGTAGTACCAGAGGTGGCTTTTTATGTTATGCAGAGTCTCTGAAAGTTTCATTCATTTATCTATGATAGTTTCTGATATAATGGGGCATATAACTAAAAATTTTAGTTTGCGGGAAGTTGACTTTAAAGAAAAACTTATCAAATTTGTTACTTACAGTTAATTAAAACTGTCCTGCTGCATATGATGGCCCTTCTTTGGCCTCTAGCAGGTCTTCCAACTTCTTTTTCACCTTCCTGGATGTTTGTCTTGCTTCCTTGGCCATATTAGATGCAGATCTGTCTGCGTCGGCTATCCTCATTTTATCGCAATGTTGCAACTCAGTGATCATATTTTCACCGGGATTAATTCCCAGCTTTTTCAGTACCCAACACTTTCCAATATTACCACAATTGAATGTAATAACAGCATAATGAACTCCTAGTTTCATTGTATGCATGCCTACAAATACAGATTTAGGAAGGCGGTTCCAAATTATGCTGTTGAAACAATCATTTGGATTCTGTGTGTGCCCATGCAGACATTTCCTTAGAAGGTCACGATGAACCAAGTCTCTGAAAACAGGTTTAATTGCTGTAATAACAGCAGCAGGAAGAGAATGCTGGTGAGAATAAGATTCTCCAGTTGCCTGAGCCCTGTTGTATTTGCACCACGAATTTTCTCCTGAAGGACACAACCCATGACATGGCTTATCATCAGTAGGGGACTTATGGAAGAATATGGCCCAAACATCTCTCTTCATTGCTCCAGATTTTCTTTATTTCTCCTAATTGCCTGCCCATAGTACACTTGCAAGTTTTCTATAACAACTACTCGCAATTTCACTTGAACAAAACTAACCGCGTGTTTGAAAGCGTGTTGTTTACAAACAGCAGAAACTAAAGAATACCGACCGTTTCATTCCAAGGATAGCCAACACACTCGAGAGTAAAGAAAAAAAAATCCCCAACGTGCAATGTAGGGGCTATAAAGATCTAAAATATATGCAGAAAAGTGGGTGACAGAAAAGTGGTGCATAAACACACGTGGTAGGAAAATGGTCTTTAAATGCTCGAAAAAAAGATTTTTCAGCCAAATCCTTTTCAGAGTACTTAAATAAAACCATAATTTATCGAAATATGATGAAAACCGAAAATCGATTGTTTTCGACCTGAACCACACGGTCCCTTTAAGCAAAGTTCCGCATTCTGACCCCTAGACTGGCCAGTCTTACCGGACCGACCCCCTAGACATCCTCTGCCAGTGGTGTCACTGGATGCAGTGCGGAGGGCATGTGGTCAGCAGACCTTTCTTTCGATCGCTGCCGCATTTCTTGACCTGCAGTCGCTACCACTGATCATGGAGCACCTCAGTTTATCTCACGAGGCTGACTGCACCTCGTTCCAGTCCTCCCACTGCGAATCGAACCCGGGTCCTCCACATGGCAGCCGTATTGCCCCTCAGCTACGGAGACGGAGTAATTAGAATTGATGAATAAGCGGTTATAGCCGAGTTTATTAATGTCGAAAGCAAAACTCATAACAAGTGTTCTTGGCAAAGATTGTATAGAAATTTTTCCAGATTGCTAACAACCTGAAGATTAGGAAAAATAATATCAAAATATTTCAAAGCACCTTAAATTTACTCGTCAAAATAAATAAAAACAAACTGGTGAAACAACAATTAGAAAGCAATACAGAAATCCTCTTTAACTTCTTCATAGGTAACATCTAAAGTTTTGTCCGTCAAGAGTGCTAGCTTTTCCAAAATAAGGTATGGTCATCAAAATTGTTTAACCTAGTTCTGTTCTTATTTATGCACATTTTACAGAATATCGTTGTTCTCATTGAAATTCCATAAAATATCACGAAAACAAAGCAGACAAGAAGGAAACATTAAAAACACTAACGCACTAACTCCGCTACTACAAGATGCTAGAGTGCTAGCTTTTCCAAAATAAGCTATGGTCATCAAAATTGTTTAACCTAGTTCTGTTCTTATTTATGCGCATTTTACAGAATATCGTTGTTCTCATTGAAATTCCATAAAATATCACGAAAACAAAGCAGACAAGAAGAAAACATTAAAAACACTAACTCACTAACTCCGCTACTACAAGATAGATGAGCGTGGCGAGAGGAAGTTAACTACGGACACCATTGTCATTGATTCCTTCCCGAGAATCCTTGACGCTAATGTTGCGTCCCCTTTTCCCTCCGTCCCGATTTGTTGACGGTCTGCGTGGATGCCGCCATTTGAAAGGCATTGTGCAATGTTTCGAGAATCCCTTCCCTCCCGTTGGCAGGCAGTCTATGTATATCGACTTCAGGTCCTCCAGGCCTCACAAGGGGACCACACTGCAATCATATTTTTATATCTATGTTACATGAAGTTCAGAACTCAAATATCAATCAGCAAAACTAGTTCGACGCTACTTTCAGAATTTCTCGAGGAAGACGACTTTGAAGTTTTGGCTAAATGGTTCAAATGCCTCTGAACACTATGCGACTTAACATCTGAGGTCGTCAGTCGCCTAGAACTTAGAACTAATTAAACCGAACTAACCTAAGGACACCACACACATCCATGCCCGAGGCAGGATTCGAACCTGCGACCGTAGCGGTCGCGCGGCTCCCGACTGAGCGATTGAACCACTAGACCACCGCGGCCGGCAACTCATTGTGGAGAGAAGAGTTTATTGCGCAGTGGAATGTAATATGTACGAGGGTGAGTCAAATGAAAACCTTAAATATTTTTTGAAATATTATTTATTGTTTAGAAGTGGTACAAAGCTGTATCACTTTTCAACATAATCTCCCCCACGCTCAATGCAATGCTCCAGCGCTTACAAAGTGCTTAAATTCCTTCAGAAAAAAATTCTTTTGGTAGTCCGCGCAACCACTCATGCACCGCGTGGCGTATCTCTTCATCAGCACGGAACTTCTTTCCTCCCATTGCGTCTTTGATTGGTCCAAACATATGGAAATCACTTGGGGCAAGGTCTGGTGAGTATGGTGGATGAGGAAAACACTCAAAATGCAGGTCTTTGATTGTTGCAACTGTTGTACGGGCAGTGTGGGGCCTTGCATTGTCATGTTGCAAAAGGACACCTGCTGACAGCAGTCCACGTCGCTTTGATTTGATTGCAGGCCGCAGATGATTTTTTAGGAGATCTGTGTAAGATGCACGGGTGACAGTGGTCCCTCTAGGCAGGTAATGCTCCAAAATAACGCCTTTTTCGTACCAAAAGAGAGTCAGCATAACCTCCAAGCTGACGGTTCTGTTCGAAACTTCTTTGGTTTTGGTGATGAGGAATGGCGCCATTCCTTGCTCGCTCTCTTCATTTCTGGTTGGTGGAAGTGAACCCAGGTTTCGTCCCCAGGAACGATTCTTGCAAGGAAGCCATCACCTTCTTGTTCAAAGCGCCGAAGAAGTTCTTCACAAGCACCAACACGTCGTTCTCTCGTTTCAGGAGTCAGCTACCGTAGCACCCATCCTGTAGATACTTTGTGAAACTGGAGCACATCATGCACAGTGTGGTGTGCTGACCCGTGACTAATCTGTAAACATGTTGCAATGTCATTCAGAGTCATTCGGCGGTTTTCCTTCACTATGGCTTCAACTGCTGCAATGTTATGTGGAGTCGCAACTCGTTGTGCCTGACCTGGACGAGGAGCATCTTACACTGAAGTCACACCATTTGTTAACTTGCTACTCCATTCGTAGACTTGCTGGTGTGACAAACATGCATCACCGTACTGAACCTTCATTCGTCGATGAATTTCGATAGGTTTCACACCTTCACTACGCAAAAACCGAATGACAGAAAGCTGTTCTTCCCTGGTGCAAGTCGAAAGTGGAGGGGGGGGGGGGGCGTCTTTATACTCTTACCGCGACGGTATGTGTGCATCTGCACCGTGCTGCCCTCTACAGGCTATTCTGTAGTGGGGTATTCATTGGACAGATATATAATACTAGAACTGACATGTCATTACGTTTACACGCAATTTGGGTGCATACATCCTGAGAAATCAGCACCCAGAACAAACACTTACAGCCGTAATAACGGCCTTGATACGCCTGGGCATTGAGTCAAACAGAGCTTGGATGGCGTGTACAGGTACAGCTGCCCATGCAGCTTCAACACGATACCACAGTTCATCAAGAGTAGTGACTGGCATATTGTGACGAGCCAGTTGCACTGCCACCATTGACCAGCCGTTTACAATGGGTGAGAGATCTGGAGGATGTGCTGGCCAGGGCAGCAGTCAAACATTTTCTGTATGCGGAAAGGCCCGTACAGGACCTGTAACATGCGGTCGAGAATTATCCTGCTGAAACGTATGGTTTCACAGGGATCGAAAGAAGGGTAGAGCCACGGGTCGTAACCCATCTGAAATGTAACTAACGTCCACTGTTCAAAGTGCCGTCAATGCGAACAAGTGGTGACCGAGACGTGTAACCAATGGCACCCCATACCATCACGCCAGGTGATACGCCAGTATGGCGATGACGAATACACGCTTCCAATGTGCGTTCACCGCGATGTCGTCAAACACGGATGCGGCCAGCACGATGCTGTAAACAGAACCTGGACTCATCCAAAAAAATGATGTTTTGCCATTCGTGCACCCATGTTCGTCTTCGAGTACACCATTGCAGGCGCTCCTGTCTGTGATGCAACACCAAGAGTAACGGCAGCCATGGTCTACGAGCTGATAGTCCGTGCGGCTGCAAATGTCGTCGAACTATTCGTGCAGATGGTTGTTGTCTTGAAAACGTCCCCATCTGTTGACTGAGGGATCGAGACGTGGTTGCACGATCCGTTACAGCCATGAGAATAAGATGCCTGTCGTCTCGACTGCTAGTGATACGAGGCCGTTTGGATCCAGCACGGCGTTCCGTATTACCCTCCTGAACCCACCGAATCCATATTCTGCCAGCAGTCATTGGATCTCGACTAACGCGAGAAGCAATGTCGCGATACGATAAACCGCAATCGCGATAGGCTACAATCCGACCTTCATGAAAGTCGCAAACGTGATGGTACGCATTTCTCCTCCTTACACAAGGCATAACAACAACGTTTCACCAGGCAACGCCGGTCAACTACTGTTTGTGTATGAGAAATTGGTTGGAAGCTTTCCTCATGTCATCACGTTGCAGGTGTCGCCACTGGCGCCAACCTTGTGTGAATGCTCTGAAAAGCTAGCCATTTGCATGTCACAGCATCTTCTTCCTGTCGGTTAAATTTCGCGTCTGTAATAAATGGTACAAATGGCTCTGAGCACTATGCGACTAATTAAACCTAACCAACCTAAGGAAATCACACACACCCGTGCCCGAGGCAGGATTCGAACCTGCGACCGTAGCGGTCGCTCGGCTTCAGGCTGTAGCGCCAAGAACCGCACGGCCACTCTAGCCGACTTCGCGTCTGTAGCACGTCACCTTCGTGGTGTAGCAATTTTAATGGCGGAAAGTTCACTGTTTCTAGTGTTGTTCTTTTCTCACAGTTCAGTACACCTTCGTCCTGTTTTCATGCTTGATCTTGGTTCAGTTTTTGACGGGCTATACTCTGGGCCATTTCACCACTAAATCTGACGGGGATGCGATAGGAAGTTTCCCTTGTAAGTGATGAGGATTGGGGGGGGGGAGCTATTATCGATAATTCTCATTTGTGTTTGAGTGCGGCGATCGAACGTCGGTTCGGAAACATCCGTAGGCACGAATGGGTCTTTCTACGCCAAGCTGATGTCTGTGTTGTGTGTGGCGTGGCGGCCAGGGCTGCGATACGCATCGACTGCGGCGTGGCGGGGCGCCTGTCCGGCCGCATCACAGCGCGGGCCGCGCGCAGAATCACAGGTGAGAGGCGCCGTCTGCCGCGCACCCAGCAGCATTCCGCAGGCGCCGGCGCACGCCAGACGCCGCGAAACTCCGCCGTCACGGTAGAGGCGCGCGCCGTGCTCTTACAGGCGGCGTTACGTGTCACACAGACACGTTAGGCGTTCCTTTCATCCCGCCCTCGGACCTCCGTGACGTCGCGAGGAGCCCCGCTCGCCAGCCCCGACCACTGTCCCAGCGCTCTTGCAGATGACCGGCTGTTAGACAATCTGCGCCACGTGCCGCTCAGCGCATCACCTCGGATACGTTTGTCGGCAGACTCTACATCTACATCTACATGCATACTCCGTAAGCCGCCTGACAGTGTATGCCTCTGTGTGGGCTCTAATCTCTCTGATTTTATCCTCATGGTCTCTTCGCGAGATATACGTAGGAGGGAGCAATACACTGCTTGACTCCTCGGTGAAGGTATGTTCTCGAAACTTCAACAAAAGCCCGTACCGAGCTACTGAGCGTCTCTCCTGCAGAGTCTTCCACTGGAGTTTACCTGTCATCTGCGTAGCGCTTTCGCGATTACTAAATGATCCTGTAACGAAGCGCGCTGCTCTCCGTTAGATCTTCTCTATCTTTTTCATCAACTCCATCTGGTACGCATCCCAAACCGGTGAGCAGTATTCAAGCAGTGGGTGAACAAGTGTACTGTAACCTACTTTCTTCGTTTTCGGACTGCATTTCCTTGCGATTCTTCCAATGAATCTCAGTCTGGCATCTGCTTTACCGACGATGAATTTTATATGGTAATTCTATTTTAAATCACTCCTCATGCGTACTCCCAGATAATTTATGGAATTAACTGCTTCCAGTTGCTGACCTGCTATTTTGTATCTAAACGATAAAGGAACTTTATTTCTATGTATTCGCAGCACATTACATTTGACTACATTCAGATTCAATTGTCATTCCCTGCACCACGCGTCAATTCGCTGCAGATCCTCCTGCATTTCAGTAAAATTTACATTGTTACAACCTCTCGATATGCTACTGATTCATCCGCAGAAAGCCTCATTGAACTTCCGATGTTATCCACAAGGTCATTTATATATACTGTCAATAGTAACTGTCCTACGACACTCACCTGCGGCACACCTGAAATCACTCTTACTTCGGAGGACTTCTCTCCATTGAGAATGACATGCTGCATTCTGTTACCTAGGAACTCTTCGATCCAATCACACAATTGGTCTGTTAGTCCATATGCTCTTACTTTGTTCATTAAACGACTGTGGGGAACTGTATCGAACGCCTTGCGGAAGACAAGAAACACGGCATCTACCTGGGAACCCGTGTCTATGGCCCTCTGAGTGTCGTGGACGAATAGCGCGAGGGAAAGTCGCCCACAATTGCTGTAACAGGTCCTCGATGTCCTGGATGCGATACTGGGACGCAGTTCACGACCGAGCCCCTCCTGGTTTAGATTCTCTCGGAGACTTGTCAGCGGATCTCGCTGGCTACGGGAGTACCTCAGCTTCACAAAGACACGTGCCATGTGTCAGTGCGCGTTGTCCTTTCCAAACAAGGCAGCAAGATACGATCTCGTCAGAGGCAGCACACGACGACGCATGATGTCTGTGACGTACCATTGTGCAAAATGTTCAAACGTGTGGGACTTAACTGCTAAGGTCATCAGTCTCTAAGCTTACACACTACTCAAGCTAAATTACACTAAGGACAAACCCACACACCCATGCCCGAGGGAGGACTCGAACCTCCGCCGGGACCAGCCGCACAGTCCATGACTGCAGCGCCTAAGACCTCTCGGCTAATCCCGCGCGGCTACCATTGTGCCGTCACGGTTCTCTCAGTGACTACTAGCCGTGGCTTGAAATCGTAACCGATTGCTGCCGCACACCATGACGTGAAGAGTAACACAGCTGTGCCTCTCCAAAACATTGGAAGAATTGGACATCTGCACACGTCGTCGACATACACTCCAACAATGATGATCCGGCTTATCACAGAACCACCACTCGTCGCTGAACAAACTGCGACGCCATTCATCAGCAGTCTATGTTTCCCGTTCACGATGCTACTCTAAATGCAGCCGTCTCAGTTCTGATGTTGACGGCGGTCTACAAAGGCCACGGTAATTCCTTAGTCTGGCTGTAGGCCTCCGACCGACGACGAGGTGTGAAATAGAACGTTGCAGGCAGTGCATTACTTGTTCCGCGATGCCATATCCACATGTGAAGGGATCGCGATGTGCTTGACTTATAATGTGGTGACACTCCCTCCCACTGGTCAGAAGTGGCAGACTGTAATCTTGATGACGAATCTGTCTCCTCTCACGACCCAAAACACTTCTACATCGAGCCGCTCTCACAGATGTGCATGTTGCACCAATCGAACATTCGACCAAGTCGAGACTCGAACTGAGGCCCCTTTCAAACCTCGTTAGGTTTTCGTATCCTGACAAAGGTGGGATAGGGAAAAAAGGGGTTGCTGGTCAGTCTGCGCTCCCGAGCGGTACAGAACAGAAGGCAGAAGGACAATTCACAGTGAAGGCATTTGATTGTTTTCTTCTATTTGGGCCAACGCTGGTAGAGGCATTTACTAGAAATGCAGGTACTGAGATTCGGTAGGAAACTCGTTGTGGAGACTCTAGGACAAACGGGGTTTTGAAATAGTTGTTTATACCAGACAGGGCTAACTAATACACTGGAGGCTAGTTCTAGGGTTGGAAAAAGCTTGAATAACACTGTTACAACAGAATCCAGTGCGGAAATCCCACGAGTGGATGCTAACCACGGTAGCAAACACTAGCAGCATCTTTAGGCAACAACTTAGTTGCAAAACAAAACTTACTGAGTGTGACACTGTTCAGTGAGGCACTCCAAGTGAGAGAGCAGACTTAAGCGGAGCTAGACCGAGGCTGGGGTCGACGGGCGCGGATTCCGCGGCCAGATCGTCTGACTGAGAACTCCGACAAAATGCGGAATCTAGGTGTTTTAAAGAGTCGCGTGGGGGCACTGTTTTTCCCACTTTAAGCCACCTAGCCAAGCCAGTAGGTTTCTTGCAAGTGCCTGCTAATCAAGGTTTAGTTAGGTCCCCTCTACTGCTCCTAAGGAGGGGATGTTAATGCAGTTGCACTAAGTAAGTCCGTATTTGGTATCAACATTGTTCAGCTAAAGCTAAACGTAACTTCTTTGCCAAATAAGGCTTGCACCATTATTGTTATACGTCATTTAGCCCCGCCCCTCGGGCCCCCCGGAGTAGGGACTGTTAGGTCAACAGTTCTTCGGCGTTTTCGCTCTCTTTATAACCCTTGTGAGCTGTTCTCAGGGCTGGTATCAACCTGTCTTTATAAGCTACTATGTGCCTGTTGGTTGCAAAGTTCGACGGTGGCAACCTACCACAGCGTCTAGACAACATATGCAGTTACTTGTTAATTCCTTGAAGAATAACTAACGCCCTAGGACCGCGCCTGGAGGCGTCTGCATTTTCGCAAGGCTCTCCCCTTACGGTTTACTACATGTAACCATATCTCTCCCAGTTTCGTCTGCCCTCAGCATCGTCTCTACTTCCACGCCTTGGACAACACTGCAGTAGCAAGGAATAATGAGTATATTGCAAGGTGCTGATAACGCTGTCTCATGCGAGTAATGCGCCCTTGACAGCGACTAATCAATACCTAATGCTATTCGGGCCCCTTTCATACCCCACAAAATTTGAAAACAACAGTAAGCACCAAGAACACTAGTGCACTCTTGTGGTCGCCGTTCTGTCACACAGAATTGCGACCCTGATCGTTGATTGTCTATACGTGTACAAAGATACATTGATATCCAACCATGCCTTGGCACACAAAACAGATCCGAACGCTGTTGCAGAGGCAACGGAAAAAGCATGCGAAATTCAGAAGAGCGCGAAATCAAGAAGATTGGTTAAAATTTACAGACGCGCGAAATTTGGCACGGACTTCAATGCGAGATGCCTTTAATAGGTTCCACAACGAAACATTGTCTCGAAATTTGGTAGAAAATCCGAAGAAATTCTGGTCGTATGTGAAGTACACAAGCGGCAAGACGCAGTCAATACCTTCGCTGCGCAGTGCCGATGGTACTGTTACCGACGACTGTGCCGCTAAAGCGGACTTATTGAACGCAGTTTTCCGAAATTCCTTCACCAAGGAAGACGAATGGAATATTCCAGAATTTGAAACACGAACAGCTGCTAGCATGAGTTTCTTAGAAGTAGATACCTTAGGGATTCCGAAGCAACTCAAATCGCTTGATACGGGCAAGTCTTCAGGTCCAGATTGTATACCGATTAGGTTCCTTTCAGATTACACTGATACAATAGCTCCTACTTAGCACTCATATACAACCGCTCGCTCACCGATAGATCTGTACCTACAGATTGGAAAATTGCGCAGGTCGCGCCAGTGTTTAAGAGGGGTAGTAGGAGTAATCACTCTAACTACAGACCTATATCATTGACGTCGGTTTGCAGTAGGGTTTTGGAGCATATACTGTATTCAGACATTATGAATCACCTCGAAGGAAACGATCTATTGATACGTAATCAGCATGGTTTCAGAAAACATCGCTCTTGTGCAACGCAGCTAGCTCTTTATTCGCACGAAGTAATGGCCGCTATCGACAGGGGATCTCAAGTTGATTCCGTATTTCTAGATTTCCGGAAAGCTTTTGACACCGTTCCTCATAAGCGACTTCTAATCAAGCTGCGGGCCTATGGGGTATCGTCTCAGTTGTGCGGCTGTATTCGTGATTTCCTGTCAGGAAGGTCGCAGTTCGTAGTAATAGACGGCAAATCATCGAGTAAAACTGAAGTGATATCAGGTGTTCCCCAGGGAAGCGTCCTGGGACCTCTACTGTTCCTGATCTATATAAATGACCTGGGTGACAATCTGAGTAGTTCTCTTACACTGTTCGCAGATGATGCTGTAATTTACCGTCTAGTAACGTCATCCGAAGACCAGTATCAGTTGCAAAGCGATTTAGAAAAGATTGCTGTATGGTGTGGCAGGTGGCAGTTGACGCTAAATAACGAAAAGTGTGAGGTGATCCACATGAGTTCCAAAAGAAATCCGTTGGAATTCGATTACTCGATAAATAGTACAGTTCTCAAGGCTGTAAATTCAACTAAGTACCTGGGTGTTAAAATTACGAACAACTTCAGTTGGAAAGACCACATAGATAATATTGTGGGGAAGGCGAGCCAAAGGTTGCGTTTCATTGGCAGGACACTTAGAAGGTGCAACAAGTCCACTAAAGAGACAGCTTACACTACACTCGTTCGTCCTCTGTTAGAATATTGCTGCGCGGTGTGGGATCCTTACCTGGTGGGATTGACGGAGAACATCGAAAGGGTGCAAAAAAGGGCAGCTCGTTTTGTATTATCACGTAATAGGGGAGAGAGTGTGGCAGATATGATACGCGAATTGGGATGGAAGTCATTACAGCAAAGACGTTTTTCGTCGCGGCGAGATCTTTTTACGAAATTTCAGTCACCAACTTTCTCTTCCGAATGCGAAAATATTTTGTTGAGCCCAACCCACATAGGTAGGAATGATCATCAAAATAAAATAAGAGAAATCAGAGCTCGAACAGAAAGGTTTAGGTCACATAACGTCAAAATCGTACAGCTATTAAAGATTTTAAAGATTACCGTACGAATGAGTATGATGGGGAACGATGTGAGCGACATTCAATCAGTTTGGTGCAGAAAGTTCATCACAAAGTGAGAGAGAGCAGACGCTTTACGATTTCGACGTTGTGTGATGTTGCGTCAAGTGTCAACAAGTGTGGTTTATGCAATTGTTACGGAACTTGTAAATTATCGACAGTTATGCTCAGGCGGCAGATTTCAAAAAGAATGCTACTCAAAAGTTGGTTGTATGATACGATAAGTACCTTAGTATTGGTGGGCATTATGCACAAAAGTAAATTAAAGTACAGGCTTTCATGAAAAAATAAAATTGCTAAGAAAAATCTGCTTACTTTATTTTTATTTTAAAATGGTATGTGCTTAAAAAGCACGTCTCGTACATTTAAACATTTTCTGAAAGGTTTGTTATTACTTCTGAAATGAAAATACGTTTCAGATGCTTTTACTGTTTCGGTATAGTTCCGGGCAGGAAGGAGCGCCAGGTCCCCGGCACGAATCCGTCCGGCGGATTTGTGTCGAGGTCCGATGAATCGGCTAGTCTGTGGATGGTTTTTAGGTGGTTTTTCATGTGCCTCGGCGAATGCGGGCTGGTTCCTCTTATTCCGCCTCAGTTACACTATGCCGGTGATTGCTGCGCAAACAAGTTCTCCACGTACGCGTACACTAACATTACTCTATCACGCAAACATAGGGGTTACACTCGTCTGGTGTGAGACGTTCCCTGGAGGCTCCATCGGGGGCCGAACCGCACAATAACCCTGGGTTCGGTGTGGGGTGGCGGAGGGGTGAAGTGGACTGCGGTAGTCGTCGTGGGGTTGTGGACCACTGCGGCTGCGGCAGGGACCGAGCCTCTCTGTCGTTTCTAGGTCCCCAGTTCACATACAGTACATACAATACAATACAATTCGGTATAGATGAGGACTGTTTAACTAACGATCTGTTGAAGAAATATTAGTATATTTCTTTTCCTGCAAGTATTTCTTGTGTATTCTCGTTTTCTGACGTATTCTGTGTCCTTGAGGATCTCCTCTCTATGGATATATGGAACAAATAGTAATCTGATCTTCGTTATTTTCTTACGTCACCTGAGCGATCGTTCAGTGCCCTGATCTGTGTGCCACCTCTAATGAATCAAATATTGACGTGAAGCTCTACCCAAAAGAAATAGTTTGAGGAAATAATTAATTTTGTCGAGGGATAGTGAGTGTCTTTGGTAGTATACTATTAATATTTTCGTGTTAATATTTACCTTGACATAAAACGTCTTATACTGTTAGCTCGTATAGGCCACCATCAAGGCTGAACAGAAAAGAATATCTGTTCTATTGTGTCAAATGTGCGCATATAGTACAACATAAAAAGCAAAACGAAAATTACCTTTCGTATCGAATTCTCTTTTTACTTTTTATGTTGTCTTAAATGCTTAGAATTGACAACAGAAAAGAGACGTTTTCTTTTCAAGTTCTGACGAGAGCCAATAGTGGCCGATTGTGACTAACAGCGTGAAACAATTCCTGCGACTGCGTCAAGGAACAGATTAAGCGCACAATAGGAATCTGTGAAGACAGAGAGACAGGGTGAGCTGTCGCAGGCCGGGCCCCCTGCTTCAGCAGGTGTTGAGAAGCGCGGTGGGCCTCCCGCCTCTTCCGGCGCCACCCCCGCGCCGCCCGCGGCCGCCAGCCTTCTGCGAAAAGTAATCTGCCGGTTGTCAGCCGGTGCTTTATCCCAGATATAAATGAATTCAAAGAAATCGCGTGCGGAGCGTCTATTCTCAGCCGGGCTGTTTGCTCGCCATTGTGTCTGAAGCACTCGCCATCTCTCAAGCGCCCCCTCCTTATCCACTGCTTATCCGTCTGTTCGCACACTACTGAATAAATGCTCTGACCTCTAAACGCAGAAACATCCTCCATTTTCAAACACGTCGACAGCATCAAGAGCTCAGTCTTTCTTCAGCAATGTAGTTCCCCACTTCTACCTTTGAAAAAAAATTGCCCATTCTGAAATACACGAATTGAAGAAAAATATGGAATGCCGGCCGGTGTGGTCGAGCGGTTCTAGGCGCTTCAGTCTAGAACAGCGCGACCGCTACAGTGGCAGGTTCGAATCCTGCCTCGGGCATGGATGTGTGTGATGTCCTTAGGTTAGTTAGATTTAAGTTGTTCTTAGTTCTAGAGGACTGATGACCTCAGATGTTAAGTCCCGTAGTGCTCAGAGTAATTTGAACAGTTTTTTTTTTTTTGTTTTTTTGTTTTTTGCTACGGTCGCAGGTTCGAATACTGCCTCGAGCGTGGATGTGTATGATGTCCTTAGGTTAGTTAGGTTGAAGTAGTTCTAAGTTCTAGGGGATTGATAACCTCCGATGTTAAGTCCCATAGCAAGCCGGAGTGGCCGAGCGTTTCTAGGCGCTACAGTCTGGAACCGCGAGACCGCTACGCTACGGTCGCAGGTTCGAATCCTGCGTCGGTCATAGATGTGTGTGGTGTCCTTAGGTTAGTTAGGTTTAAGTAGTTCTAAGTTCTAGGAGACTGATAACCACAACAGTTAAGTCCCATAGTGCTCAGAGCCATTTGAACCATTTTGAAATATATGGAAACACCGCGAGAAATGTGTGCTTCAACATAAACGCAGGTAGAGCTTTTGTGTTGGGCCGCAAGTGGCACCCGCGTGAAGTCCTCAATACGCTGCTAGTGTCAGGCACGGTCATAAAAGTGCTCTAAAATGTAAATGTCGTGTGACCAGTGCTTCCAATCGGGTAGACCGTTCGCCGGGTGCAAGCCTTTCAATTTGACGCCACTTCGGCGACTTGCGCGTCGAAACAGTACTCTGTGTAGTCGTGAGTGCATTAGGTCTGAGCCAAGTGAATTGGATTGGGTTGGGATGTTTTGGGGGGAAGAAACCGAACTGCGAGGTCATCGGTCTTATCGGTTTTTTGGGGAAGAACGGGGAAGGAAGTCGGACGTGCCCTTTCAAAGGAACCATCCCGGCATTTGCTGGAGTGATTTCGGGAAATCACGGAAACCCTAAATCTGGATGGCCGGACGCGGGATTGAACCGTCGTCTTCCCGAATGCGAGCCCAGTGTTAACCACTGCGCCACCTCGCTTGGTAAGTGAATTGGACAATGTGCAAATTGTTGGTAATCTTATGACGGATGTTTCTACAACCAAGAGAGCCGAAGGGTGTTTCAAGAGGCGCCGTGTCGAAGATTTATATCGCATACAGGGAGGGCGGAAAAACATCATCTGCCAAGTCACAAAGCGGATAAAAGTGTGTGTCGAGTGATCGTGAGAGGCGTTCATTGAAAAGGATTGTGACGAAAAATAAGGGGAAGACAGCCGCAAAAATCACTGCAGAACTGAATGTCGGATTCGCGAACCCTTTGGACACGAAAATAACACGAGGGGTGCTTCATAAGCAGGGAATTCTAAAATTCAAATGCCAATAACAGGAAATCGTAGTGCCGAAGCCGTAAAATCTGGACTGTGCAGCAATGGAAGAACGTAATCTCGTCGGATGAGTCTTGTTTCACACTATTTTCAACTTCTGGCCGAATTTACGTCCCAAGTGTGATGATTTGGGCAGTCACATTGTGGTATTCCTCGGGCCCCGTGGTTGCTCTGCAACCTTACTGTCAAGGATTATGTGGCCGTTTTCGCTGATCACGTTCATCCAGTGGAACAATATCTGTTTCGCGATGGTAGTAATGTTACCCAAGATGACAGGGCCCCTGCCCACACAGCTCGCATCCCGCAGTACTGATTTTGGGAGCATGAAGATGACTTGTCGCATATCTGCTGGCCACTATAGTCACCAGATCTCAATGTCACTGAGCCTTTGTGGTCTACTTTTCAGAGAAAGGTAAGCGATTGCCATCCACCTCTATCATCATTACCTGAATATGCCACAATGTTACAGGAAGAATAGCATAAGGTCCTCTTGAAAACTATACAGGAACAGGTTTATCCATCATGAAACGACTATAAGCTGCTTTGAGTACCAGTGCGTTTCCTACATCTTACTTGACAGGGTAATGCCAACCAGCGTGGATTTCGAAAACACCGATCCAACTCGCACTTTTCTCACATGATATACTGAAAGCTGTGGACGAAGGCAACCGAAATATTCCTTGATTTCCGAAACGTATTTGACTTAGTACAGCACCTACGTTATTGTCAAAAGTATGATAATATGGAATATCAAGTAAAATTTGGGATTGGATTGATGAATTTTTGGTAGGGAGGACACAGCATGTTATCTTGGATAGAGAGTCATCGTCAGATGTAGACGTAACTTCGGGTGTACCGTAGGGAAGTCTTTTGTGATCCTTGCTCTTCATATTGTATAATAATGACCTTGGAGGCTATATTAATAGTAGAATCAGGCTTTTCGCAGATGATGCAGGTATCTATAAAGAGAGAAGCTGCACAGATATTCAGTCAGGTCTTGATAAGCTGTGAGGACGGGGCGTGAGTCGTGCTTGGGTAGCTCAGTTGGTAGAGCACTTGCCCGCGAAAGGCAAAGGTCCCGAGTTCGAGTCTCGGTCCGGCACACAGTTTTAATCTGCATGGAAGTTTCAGGTCTTGATAAGATTTCAACGTGGTGCAGAAATTGGCAGCTTGCTCTGAATGTTCAGAAATGTAAAACTGTGCACTTCACAAAACGAACAAACGTAGTATCCTATGACTATACCAACGCGTCACTGTCGGAATCGGCCAACTCATACAAATACCTGAGTGTAACACTTTGCAGGGATATGAAATGGAATGGTCACTAGGTTCAGTGTGGGTAATGCAGGTGGTAGAATTGGGTTTATTGGTAGAATTCTGGGGAAACGCAATCACTCTACAAAAGATACTGCTTACAAATCACTCGTGCAACCGGTTCTAGAATATTGCTCAAGTGTGTGGGACCCGTACCAGATGGGGCTAACAGGGGACATTGATCGTAGGCACAGAAGGGCAATACGAATGGTCATTGGTTTGTTTAATCACTGGGAGAGTGTCACAGGGATACTGAAGGAATTGGAATGGAAGACTCTTAAAGATAGACGTAAACTATCCCGAGAAAGTCTATTAAAAAGTTACAAAAACCGGCTTTAAAAGATTACTCTAGCAAAATATAACAACTGCCTATGTATCGCTCACAGACGCATTCAAACAATAATTGTTTCCGCGCTCCATTCGCAAATGGAACAGGAAGAAACCGTAATAACTGGTGCAATGGGAAGTACCTCTGCCCTGCATCTCTCGGTGGTTTGCAGAGCATAGATGTAGAAGTAATGTCTTGTGTTTCCGTCACTCTCTGTATTTCGCGTTCTGAGAAACGTCACACAGTCGAAAATTGAGACAAATATATTGCGAAAACCCGCAACGCATCTCGAAACGTATGACCGAGAATCTATAAAATAGCACAAATGATGCAAAAAACTATTGTAATGTGCACATGCTCGTATTCTTCTAGAACTTTTGGTATTGTGGGACAAGGTGTTATTTCTTACAAAAAGAAAAGCAGCAACCAGCCACCATTAATAACGTTTCTGGCGCGATAACGTTTCCTCCTGCGATTTGTGATTATTATTTATTTTCCAATACTGGCCAGCTGCGTGATTTTCAGGCGCTAGTTGTCGTGCGTGGGTACGGCCTACTTAGCTGCCCAACCGCCAGCCCTTAGCGGGCAAACATGAAACATACGGCAAGTAGTGATGCGTACAACTTGTCCAGAAACATAAAAAGTAATACCAGGAACCACAGCACTGCCAATAGCGAGTCAACAGTAAAAACAGAGTCCCGCCAATCATGTAACAGGAAAATCTTTGAGGCGAACGATAACAACGCCTCAACCTGCAATCAGTTGCTGTTGTTGAAAGTATTTCGTAAGTTTCGTGCGACTGTGGTACCCGCCCAAAGAAAACTTAATTATGCTCTTCATTAAGAACAAATAGCGCCTTTCTCGGTTTCGAGCTGACAGATTCATTGAGAGACAACTGTACACGATTACACTTGCTTACTTACTTATGGTTCAAATGCCTCTGAGCACTATGGGACTCAACTGCTGTGGTCATCAGTCCCCTAGAACTTAGAACTACTTAAACCCAACTAACCTAAGGACATCACACACATCCATGCCCGAGGCAGGATTCGAACCTGCGATCGTAGCAGTCGCACGGTTCCGGACTGCGCGCCTAGAACCGCGAGACCACCGCGGCCGGCTTACTTACTTATGCTGTACATGCCGCCTACAGCTGCTTGATGAGGGAGTCTTCCTCTCTGACTGTACTTTTACATCTCTCTTAATCCATACGACTTAAGATATTGCTTTAATTGTTTTAAAGGTATTGTTGCAGGTATTATTGTTAAATTGTATGTAGGTTTATGGTAACTGCGCAGAGAGCCATTGCGTATTGTACACCATTAGCCATTAAAATTGCTACACCAAGAAGAAATGCAGATGATAAACGGGTATTCATTGGACGAATATATTACACTAGAGCTGACATGTGATTACATTTTCACGCAATTTGGGTGCATAGATCCTGAGAAATCAGTACCCAGAACAACCACCTCTGGCCATAATAACGGCCGTCATACGCCTGGGCATTGAGTCAATCAGAGCTTGGATGGTGAGAGATCTCGAGAATGTGCTGCGCAGGGCAGTAGTCGAACATTTTATGTAACCAAAAAGACCTGTACAGGATCTGCAACACCACTAACCTGGTGTATCAAGAAACGTGATTTATCGGATCAGGCTACACGTTTACCCTGATCCGCCGTCCAGTCTCGATGATCAAGTGTCAGCATAAGTGACCACGTAGTTGCATCAGTGCATGGGAATACATGTGGCTCGTCTGCTGCGTATCCCCACAGTCAACAAAGCGCGGCCCCAAACACTTGTGTCTGGACCAACATTGTGCTAGCCGTTCGATCTGACACAGATCACCGCCTATGCTACTTTATAGATCATCCAGATCTTCCATCAACCCTCTAATAGATGCTCACGATCGTCGCACGCCAACAGCCATCCCAAGCGGCAGCCACAATTATTTATCCTCTGTCATGGCCGACTGTGTCTATGGATTTTTTTGATTTGTGGCCTGTGTCGTCGCAAGAATGATTCCGCATTCGTCTCTGATCCACTCATATGGCCACCAGACGACATTCATCGTCCTGGAGGACAGTGATCATTACGTTTTGCCTTATCAACTACTCACAAAACACAATCTGCGCCAATTGCGCATCCGTTTTTGTACCCTTGTCTTTATGTCTGGTAGTGAAACACAAGTTCATTAAGTTGCGATGCAGTCTTGCAACCAGTCTAAGCAGTGGCATCCTTTAAATTCTTGAAATTCAAGACAGGTCAAAAAACGGTTCAAATGGCTCTGAGCACTATGGGACTCAACTGCTGTGGTCATCAGTCCCCTAGAACTTAGAACTACTTAAACCTAACTAACCTAAGGACATCACACACACCCATGCCCGAGGCAGGATTCGAACCTGTGACCGTAGCGGTCGCTCGGTTCCGGACTGCGCACCTAGAGCCGCGAGACCACCGCGGCCGGCTAAAGACAGGTCAGACAAGCACAGTTGGCAAGTACAAATATGGGACTATTCTATGGTGACCTTCGTGAAACCAGGAACATCATTAATATATTAAGTATACCGTGAACGTTTTTCGAAATCATGACTTGCGTTTCAGATTGGAGGACACAGAAAACTTATCAAACATCACATTCTCGTGATTCACGAGAAGTATGCCGTCAGCCTGCCTCATGCACTGCCGGTCGAACTGGGACTTTGGTTGCGATTTTTAGGAACACTTTCCTGTCCATTTCTTGACTATCGCCCGTATTTACACCTCACCTCGGTAAGTAACTTCTTACACGTTTTTAGAAAAGTGCAGTGTTGAAAACTGTCAGGTATTCTACTCACAAACACAAACCTTAAAAAAACTTGGTGCTATTTTGTCGAAAACGGACAAAGTGAATAAGGATACGAGTTAAGCAGGATAAAAAACAGCAAAAAGTCATTGCGAATAATACGAGAAATGTCACCGTTAGCCAAGTTTAGGAATCGATAGAGACACTACTGGCCATTAAATTACTGCACCACGAAGATGACGTGCTGCAGACGCTAAATTTAACCGACAGGAGGAAGATGCTGTGATATTCAAACGATTAGTTTTTCAGAGCATTCACACAAGGTTGGCGCCAGTGGCGACACTTACAACGTGCTGATATGAGGAAAGTTTCCAACCGATTTCTCATACACAAACAGCAATTGACCGGCGTTGCCTGGTGAAACGTTGTTGTGATGCCTCGTGTAAGGAGGATGAATGCGTACCATCACGTATCCGACTTTGATGAAGGTCGGATTGTAGCCTATCGCGACTGCGATTTCTCGTATCACGAGATTGCTGCTCGCGTTGGTTGAGATCCAATGACTGTTAGCAGAATATGGAATCGTTGGGTTTAGGAGGGGCATAGGGAACGCCGTGCTGGATCCCAACGGCCTCGTATCACTAGCAATCGAGATGACAGGCATCTTATACGCATGGCTGTAACCAATCTTGCAGCCACGTCTCGATCCCTGAGTCAACAGATGGGGACGTTTGCAAAACAACCATGTGTACTAACAGTTCGACGACGTTTGCAGCAGCATGGACTACCAGCTCGGTGACCATGGCGACGGATCTCCTTGACGCTGCATCACAGACAGGAGCGCCTGCAATGGTGTACTCAGCGACGAACCTGGGTGCACGAATGACAAAACGTTATTTTATTGGATGAATCCAGGTTCTGTTTACAGCATCATGTTGGTCGCATCCGTGCTTGGTGACATCGCGGTGAACGCACATTGGAAGCGTGTATTCGTCATCGCCATACTGGTGTATCACCCGGCGTGACGTCATGGGGTGTCGTTTGTTACACGTCTCCGTCACCTCTTGTTCGCATTGATGGCACTTTGAACAGTGGACGTTACATTTCAGATGTGTTACGACCCGTGGCTCAACCCTCCATTCGATCCCTGCGAAACCCTACATTTCAGCAGGACAATGCAGGACACCATTCTGCAGGTCCTGTACGGGCCTTTCTGGATACAGTAAACGTTTGACTGCTGCCCTGGCCGGCACATTCTCCACATCTCTCACCATTTGAAAACGTCTGGTCAATGGTGGCCCAGCAATTGGCTCGTCACAATACGCCACTGACTACTCTTGATGAACTGTTGTTTCGTGTTGAGGCTGCATGGGCAGCTGTACCTGTACACGCCAGCCAAACTCTGTTTGACTCAATGCCCAGGCGAATGAAGGCCGTTATGACGGCCAGAGGTGGTTGTTCTGGGTACTGATTTCTCAAGATCTATGCATCCAAATTACGTGAAAATGTAATCACATGTCAGTTCAGGTTTAATATATTTGTCCAATGCATACCCGTTTATCATCTGCATTTCTTCCTGGTGTAGCAATTTTAATGGTCAGTAGTGTATTATGTTATGGGAGACGTTCACCTATTGATTCACTGGACCTGTACCTGTAATCAAGGACACAAAGACGTGAGTGGACTACGTGAACATTACTTTGGACCACATCCATTCATTCACGAATGCCTGCCGCCGTTGGATAAGCAGCTGCTGCAGCAAGTCGTATAACCCTAGCTTACTTATTTGTTAGATAGTTTAATTAATTTCTTTGCGTGTTTTTGGGTACTTGCATTGTTTAATTCATATATTTCGGGCGTATTATAGTATTTGACAGTTGTAGCATCGCGCTTTAGTGTTTACTTCGTAGATTCTTATTTAAATTGCGTGTGAGTTTCGTATAGGAGGTGCAATTTCGAGTTTTAGTTACTGTAATCGTAAATTCAGCAGATTGTAGCGCAGTCGTTAGGCATTTGTACAGGTTAGTTGATACATTCTTTGTGTGTTCCGCTTGCGTTATCTAGGCACAGACTCGTGTTTCAGTAACTGTTGTTAAACATCAATTAGAATGGGCAGGGACTGCGATTGCTGTGTTCGGATGAGGGCTGACTTGGCATCCCTTCGCTCACAGCTGCAATCGGCGCTGACTTCGGTCGCGCAGCTTGAGGCTGTTGCCAATGGGCACCACTGTGGGGAGCCGGACTCGGGTATCACGGGGATGTCAACCTCATCCCGCCTGTCCCCAGATCGGTCTGCCGCTCTGGTTGCCCCGGTTTCTGCCCGCAGTGGGGCTGAGCCCTCGCCTGTGGTTGATTGGGAGGTCGTTCCAAGGCGTGGCAGGCAGCGAAAGGCGTCCCCGGAAGCTGATCAGAAAGCCTCCCCGGTGCGTCTGACAAACCGGTTTCAGGCACTGTCTCTGGCTGAGCCAGATGCAGCTGCCTGCCCTGTTTCAGAGGATCATTCTCAGCCTTCAAGGTCCGGGCAATCGCAGAGGGTGGGCTTATTGGTAGTTGGGAGCTCCAATGTTAGGCGCGTAATGGGGCCCCTTAGGGATATGGCGGCTAAGGAGGGGAAGAAATCCAGTGTGCACTCCGTGTGCATTCCGGGAGGAGTCATTCCTGATGTGGAAAGGGTCCTTCCGGATGCCATGAAGAGCACAGGGTGCAGCCAGCTGCAGGTGGTGGCACATGTCGGCACTAATGACGTGTGTCGCTTTGGATCTGAGGAAATTCTCTCTGGATTCCAGCGGCTATCTGATTTGGTGAAGGCTGCCGGTCTTGCTTACGAGATGAAGGCAGAGCTCACCATCTGCAGCATCGTTGACAGAACCGACTGCGGACCTTTGGTGCAGAGCCGGGTGGAGGGTCTGAATCAGAGGCTCAGACGGTTTTGCGACCGTATTGGCTGCAGATTCCTTGACTTGCGGCATAGGGTGGTGGGGTTTCGGGTTCCGCTGAATAGGTCAGGAGTTCACTACACTCAGCTGGCGGCTACACGGGTAGCGGAGGCTGTGTGGCATGGACTGGGCGGTTTTTTAGGTTAGAAGGCCTCGGGAAAGTGCGGGATGGGCTGCAATGTCAAAGGGTGCTTGGCAATTACAGGACGTGCTTGGATCAAGGAACAGTCGGAATTATAGTTGTAAACTGTTGTAGTTGCGCTGGAAAAGTCCCTGAGCTTCAAGCGCTAATAGAAAGCACAGAAGCTGATATCGTTATAGGTACAGAAAGCTGGCTAAAGCCTGAAATAAGTTCTGCAGAAATTTTTACGAAGTCTCAGACGGTGTTCAGGAAAGATAGATTAGGCAGAATTGGTGGTGGAGTGTTGGTGTCTGTCAGTAGTGGTTTATCTTGTAGTGAAGTCGAAGTAGATACTCCGTGCGAATTGGTGTGGGTGGAGGTTATACTTAACAGCCGAATTAAGTTAATAATTGGCTCCTTCTACCGACCCCCAGACTCCGATGATACAGTTGCGGAACAGTTCAGAGAAAGTTTGAGTCTCGTAACAAATAAATACCCCACTCATACGGTTATAGTTGGTGGGGACTTCAACCTACCCTCGGTATGTTGGCAAAAATACTTGTTCAAAACCGGTGGTAGGCAGAAAACGTCTTCCGAGATTGTCCTAAATGCATTCTCCGAAAATTATTTAGAGCAGTTAGTCCACGAACCCACGCGAATTGTGGATGGTTGCGAAAACACACTTGACCTCTTGGCCTCAAACAATCCAGAGCTGATAGAGAGCATCATGACTGATACCGGGATTAGTGATCATAAGGTCGTTGTAGCTAGGCTCAATACCATTTCTTCCAAATCCATCAGAAACAAACGCAAAATAATTTTATTTAAAAAAGTGGATAAAGTGCCACTAGAAGCCTTCCTAAAAGATAATTTCCATTCCTTCCGAACTGACTATGCGAATGTAGACGAGATGTGGCTCAAATTCAAAGATATAGTAGCAACAGCAATTGAGATATTCATACCTCATAAATTGGTAAGAGATGGAACGGATCCCCCGTGGTACACAAAAAAGGTCCGAACGCTGTTGCAGAGCCAACGGAAAAAGCATGCGAAGTTCAGAAGAACGCGAAATCCTGAAGATGGGCTAAAATTTACAGACGCGCGAAATTTGGCACGTACTTCGATGCGAGATGCCTTTAATAGGTTCCACAACGAAACATTGTCTCGAAATTTGGTAGAAAATCCGAAGAAATTCTGGTCGTATGTAAAGTACACAAGCGGCAAGGCGCAGTCAATACCTTCGCTGCGCAGTGCCGACGGTACTGTTATCGACGACTGTGCCGCTAAAGCGGAGTTATTGAACGCAGTTTTCCGAAATTCCTTCACCAGGGAAGACGAATGGAATATTCCAGAATTTGAAACACGAACATCTGCTAGCATGAGTTTCTTAGAAGTAGATACCTTAGGGGTTGCGAAGCAACTCAAATCGCTTGATACGGGCAAGTCTTCAGGTCCAGATTGTATACCGATTAGGTTCCTTTCAGATTACGCTGATACTATAGCTCCCTACTTAGCACTCATATACAACCGCTCGCTCACCGATAGATCTGTACCTACAGATTGGAAAATTGCGCAGGTCGCACCAGTGTTCAAGAAGGGTAGTAGGAGTAATCCATTTAACTACAGACCTATATCATTGACGTCGGTTTGCAGTAGGGTTTTGGAACATATACTGTATTCAAACATTATGAATCACCTCGAAGGGAACGATCTATTGACACGTAATCAGCATGGCTTCAGAAAACATCGCTCTTGTGCAACGCAGCTAGCTCTTTATTCGCACGAAGTAATGGCCGCTATCGACAGGGGATCTCAAGTTGATTCCGTATTTCTAGATTTCCGGAAAGCTTTTGACACCGTTCCTCACAAGCGACTTCTAATCAAGCTGCGGAGCTATGGGATATCGTCTCAGTTGTGCGACTGGATTCGTGATTTCCTGTCAGGAAGGTCGCAGTTCGTAGTAATAGACGGAAAATCATCGAGTAAAACTGAAGTGATATCAGGTGTTCCCCAGGGAAGCGTCCTGGGACCTCTACTGTTCCTGATCTATATAAATGACCTGGGTGACAATCTGAGCAGTTCTCTTAGGTTGTTCGCAGATGATGCTGTAATTTACCGTCTAGTAAGGTCATCCGAAGACCAGTATCAGCTGCAAAGCGATTTAGAAAAGATTGCTGTATGGTGTGTCAGGTGGCAGTTGACGCTAAATAACGAAAAGTGTGAGATGATCCACATGAGTTCGAAAAGAAATCCGTTGGAATTCGATTACTCGATAAATAGTACAATTCTCAAGGCTGTCAATTCAACTAAGTACCTGGGTGTTAAAATTACGAACAACTTCAGTTGGAAGGACCACATAGATAATATTGTCGGGAAGGCGAGCCAAAGGTTGCGTTTCATTGGCAGGACACTTAGAAGATGCAACAAGTCCACTAAAGAGACAGCTTACACTACACTCGTTCGTCCTCTGTTAGAATATTGCTGCGCGGTGTGGGATCCTTACCAGGTGGGATTGACGGAGGACATCGAGAGGGTGCAAAGAAGGGCAGCTCGTTTTGTATTATCGCGTTATAGGGGAGAGAGTGTGGCAGATATGATACACGAGTTGGGATGGAAGTCATTACAGCATAGACGTTTTTCGTCGCGGCGAGAGCTTTTTACGAAATTTCAGTCACCAACTTTCTCTTCCGAATGCGAAAATATTTTGTTGAGCCCAACCTACATAGGTAGGAATGATCATCAAAATAAAATAAGAGAAATCAGAGCTCGAACAGAAAGGTTTAGGTGTTCGTTTTTCCCGCTCGCTGTTCGGGAGTGGAATAGTAGAGAGATAGTATGATTCTGGTTCGATGAACCCTCTGCCAAGCACTTAAATGTGAATTGCAGAGTAGTCATGTAGATGTAGATGTAGATGTAGAATCATCTCTTCCTCAATGGCGATGGCGTCTTCCAACAGGCTCACTGTGTCACAAGGCCGGAAATGCGTTACAGTGATGCGAGAATGATGGTGAACTCACAGTGATGTCTTGGTATCTACATTAACCTGGTTTGAGCCCCTTGAAATACACCACGAACAGTATTAGACACCAGCTCCGCATCCATAGACCATTGGCCCACAGGACCAGGATCTGCGTGACCTGTGCGCAGAGATATTGAGTCTCATACGTCGGATACGTAGTCCATGTCTAGCAGAAGCGCTAGCGAACTGCGTTCCAAATGTGAAACAACACATTATTAACCAGGTGGTCATAATTTGTTTTCCATCACCAATGTAAATTTCACGTTTCTTACACACTGTAAGGTACTAAGGAATTTCGAACACTGTCTCTCGATAGAAACCCGGTACCATGTCACACTCGATGCGGAACGAAATTTTAGGACAAAATGGTTGATTGTGACTCGATGAATTTGCCGCACTTTTCACTTGCTCGCCCAAGAACACGTGCCTAAATCCTAGGTATTCCATCTCTCACGTTCATGTTTATTTACACGGCCTTCTTAAAAGTATTGCATAATTACTCTGCTTGTCCTTCACTCATTTCTGGAAGCTGTTTTTTTTCCTTTATTGAATTTCGATTCCCCGCAAAGGGAGGCGGGCTGACAGCAGCTTAGTACGCTGCTCTGCAGCCCACAGAATTTTTAAAACATGAGAAGATAAGAAACAATAAAAACAGGCGATAAGACGGTGACTTAAGTTGTAAAATGGCGGAAAATTGTGGGAAGTTAAAACATAAACAAAGAGGTGGCGTTGCTAATAAAATACACTGGAAACAGACAGGTAAAATAGTAGACAGATAATTAAGAAACACAGCGACAGTCTGGTTTCTGTTCGCAAGAGATACAAAAACCTCACCCAGCGACAGTATGATGTCCGTTCGCAACACTTCGGAAAAGATGCATAACACTCAACAGCCACTGGAAACACTGCACTAAAAAGTCAGCACGAAAGTGACACACCACAGCCAAGAGCAGATGTGGGGGGTGGGAGGGGGGGACCTGGACAGATGAGGGGAAAAAAGGGTGAGCAGAGAAAAAACGAAAGGGGGGGGGACCGACGGAGGGAGAGGACTCAGAAGGGGGGGGGGGCAGGATAGACGCGAGGGGGAATGGGGAAAGGCAGAGGAGGAAAATGCAAAGGGACTCAGGGGAGAGAAGGGAGGCAGAGAGAGGGTAGGCAGGGAAAAAACAGGATGGAAGGGGGGGAGAGGGATCCCAGGAAAAGGACAGATGGAGGGAGGGGGAGGTGAGGATCAGAGTTGATAGGAGGCATAATTGGAGGAAGGGAGGGCATCATCCAGGAGGGGGAGTTGACGGAAGCCACCTGGGGAAAAAGAGATGAAGGGTGTAGAGATGGAGGGTGGGGGGACACAACAGTGAAGGTGCGGCAGAGGGGGGGTGTTGAAGAGGAGAGGTGCAACCAGGGGATGAGGGGGATCAAGGTGGCGGGGGGTGTAGAATATGCGGATATGTTCGAGAAATGGGAGCAGATGGGGGAAAGGAATGAGGTCACAGAGGACCCGCGTGGGAGACGGTTCTCTGGAAGCTGCTACATTTCAAGTATTAGTCGTCCACAATATCATTGCACCTGTGAGTGAGAGCGCTTCGGTAGGCTTATTGTGTTTTCTTTTTATCGTGATATTTCACGAGGACACTTTGAACCACTTGATAGAATATGCACAATTGTCTTGAAATCATTCACAGTGTGGTGCATTCTCCTTAACCACCACTATATTTGTTTAGAATAACCTCACTGCATGTTTCCAATAACGGCCATGGCACGCGAAGGGCAGTAATATCGTGGTCAGGTCATAGTTCACAATGAATGACAACACCGCTCTGTACTACAGCACTGATAAATCGAATCACTGACCGCAGCTCACAGCTGGGAGGGGCCAGAAGGGAGGGTCTGTTTATTTCTGCAGTCGCTTTAACTCCGTGCCTCCCAAACAGGAATCGACTACTAGCCGAGGATTTCTACAACTTGCGCAAGTCGCTAGCTGTGGCGACTCATATTTTCTATCCAATAGAGTCTCATTATTTAGATTTGTCTCGTACCTGCTCGTATACAAGGTCAGTATTTCTGCCAACTCTGAAGATAAGTTCTGTAGTTTCGAAATGAAATGAAACCTGCTTTGATTTGGAACCGAGCACAAATAGTATTCGTTTTCAAGCACGAAGCGAATGCACGAGAATACTTTGCTACAGCAAAGGACAGAAAACCCAAAAGAGTTTTTGTACATTTAATGACAGTTTTGATAATCCACTTTACATTTCATTTTCTATTGTTGTACATGATACCACTGACTACTGTACGTATTTCAAGCATCTGAAGATAAATTTTCAACTAAGTTGAAACCAAATTGTGATTATTCGGGCTACTTCGGTATATAGCAATTTTCAAACGGCTTTTGGTCATCACTAATGTTGCCGAGTTTGTCTTTTATGCGCCACGAACGTTTATTCACCAAAAGGCCTCCGATTTCAGTGTTTGCATGGTTTCAGTTATTCTAATGCGTATAACTCTTTTTCTGTCCCGACGAACAGTCTTAATTTTGTGATGTTTCGACACTGGCAATGTATTTTGTGCTCATTTGGAGAAAAATTGCGTGAGGAATTCACAGGAAAGCCTGGAAAGTTAAGAAGTCATTTGTTCAGTATTCGTGAACTCTGTCTTGCCGTGATACAATTCTTGTTCAGAGAGAATATCATAATAACACCCTCATAAAGACTTCCCGTAGAAGATTTATGTAGTTCGAGAACTTATGATAGTGTGACGACAACAGTATGCGACATGTACTCTCCATTAACAAAAAAAAAATTCAGTTTGAAGAACCCCAGATTAACAAGTGGAAACTTGACACTTGATCAATCGTTGACTTTACATTAAATCAAACAACAAGTTTACTGTTACCAGTCACCATTTTATTTATTTCCACGACGCGTTTCAAAGGTTTAAAATTCCATCATC